>NC_136061.1:19888997-20488997 GCF_964261635.1 Lissotriton helveticus
GCCCCATTAGGATCCGCCCGCCACCCTAGAGTGCTGGGACCGGCCACCAGGGGTGCGACGGATGCAACGCCAGCCTGGCGGTCGCATCCCACATCTTTGACATTACGGCGGGCGCTGCTGTAAGCAGCACACGCCGCAATGCCAAAGAGGCATGTTGTGCATTGCCATGCACCACAGGACAGGTACCGTACGGTGCCTGCCACCTTGTGCATTGCAATGAAGGGGGGTACCATAGGTACCCCCCAAGTGCAGCCCCCCACCCCTCTCGGCAGCCTGCAACGGGCCACCATAGTCATTTCTCGCATGCTTTTCCATAGCGGAGTCTCCGCCATGGAAAGGCATACCCACCGCATCCATCATAATATGGATGGCGGTGCCTGCAAGGCACTGCCACCATATTGTGGGCTTTTTCCACCCAGCCAGCAATCGTGACAATTGCCAACTGGCGGAAATGCAGCGGACTGACTTTCCGTCCGCCGCGGTACCCCCCGCGATGGTAATATGGCGGGGTGTAAATGTAGTTGTGATGGCGGGCGGATCGCCACCGCCGGCCTGGCGGTGGCGATCCAACCGCCATCATAATAGGCCCCTTAGTGTCTCTAACAAAAAATCCTCTTCTAAACTCTCCTTATGAAGTACTACTCCATGAAATTGTGCAGCCCTATTAAGGAGCTCAATGTACCCAATGTTATCATCTGGAGGCGAAGGCCTGGATGGATATAAGTCAGTATCATTATCTTGAGGGACATTGTAATCATCCTATGAGTAGGGATCCTGTGGTGCATCCAGCGGATTATAGTCATCTATATCCCCATCCCCTGTATCCTGTGGGTCAGGTGATGTTGGTGTAGGGGAATGTGTAGGTGTAATAAGCAGTTCTTCATGAATAGGTGAAGAAGTTGCAATATAAGGAGGAGAAGGGTTAGTGGCCACATTTTTCTTTTTTAAAGGAATGTGGTAGTCCTCTGGTCAGCCCATTTTCCGCTTTTCAGGAAGTTTAGTTCGAATATGACCAGTTTCGGGATGAATCACGATTTCCATCTGTTTCGGATCCGGTAGATTTTCGATCCGAGGCTCTTTGTTTGCTGTACTTTCTTTAAATGCATGTTTTGGCGTCAAAAGATTTCGGCTCTGATGATTTCGGTTTCCGCAACGATGGCACAGAAACCAGAAGGTGTTTTGGTTTTGACGGCAAAGGTTTCGGGGCGGCACCAGCATGGGGACGGGTAGAGCCCGAGCCAGAATGCTGTTGTTTATGTTTCAAAAGTACAAAGAAAAAGCGGTCCGAGTTGACAATGTTATGTATTTAAAAGTATTCACTTCATACCAAAAAACACCACATATAATTCAATACAATGGAATCTAACTGATGCAATATTCTTATTCAAATTGCATTTATTATCCACAAGGAGATATTCATTGGAGTCTTAAGGAATTCATCATAGTATAATTAATAGTAAATCATTCAATGTAATTGTATATTCATTACGTTCAAATAGTGCTCTCAGTGAAGTTAGGAAAGGAAGTGAAGGGGTATGTGAGGGACTGGGTAAAGGTAGTGTGACATTGAAGCATCACAGTAAAATCAAATACGCCTTTACAATCAAGGTAGTAATAATGTTCCCAGATACATCACACATAGGTAAAAATATATTCATTGCTTCGGATCCTATGGTGTGTCAGTTTGGCGCAGTCTACGTTTCGACCCCTGGTGTATAGAAGGGTTAGTATGGCCTCATGTTGGGGTCTTCATCAGGACATAGTAGAGAGCCTGTGAAGTAAGGCGGAAGGTATAATCAATGGCCTGCGTGGTGAATTGGTTAATCATTTAAGTAGAAAATGTAGGCTTTACCTACACGGGAGTGACGGTCAATCGATGTTGCCGTCCTGGTGAGGGGCTGTGATGCTCCTGGAATTCTGAAATATACAAAGAATGAGAAGATTCCTCACCGGGAAGTCCTGACTGGGCGGTCAAGAAAACCTATTTATGGGAGAGACACTTACTGGGGAGTACGTCCTCGTGCGGCAGCGTAGGACGTTGAGTCGTGCAGTCATTACTTGGTGATGATCGCCGGGTTAGTCTGGCATCATTCTGAAGAGGAAAACCTTTATGAGGTACTGGGATACGCATTAGGGGCAGAACAAATGTAGCCTTGTCTGGTTCATACTAGGTCCAACACATGCAAAAAGTGATTAGTAGCCAACCATGCACATGCGGTAACATATTCTAGAGTGGTTTGAAAAGGGTAGGTCGAATGGACCGTAGTCATATAAAGTTCAGAAAGTATCAAACATTTAAAAGCGCTGGGGCTCAGTAGTCGTCAAAAGTTCAGAAAGTGAAAATCATTTAAAAGCGCTGAGGCTCCAGTGAAAAAACCATCTGATTGGTAATTCCGTGCCTCAAAGTGTCATGTGAAATGGGTCGATATACAAGGCTAGTCCTCGCATGTAATCAAGGTTGTGCTCTCAATTCAATGTTAGACCTTTTGGTCCGTGGCTTGTGTCAGGCGGGCTGTGATTAAGATACCTGTCTGGCTTCTGCCTTAGTCCGTCCGTGCAGCACGAGTCCTCGTTCAATCTGAGGCTCCTCGCGGTGCTGCAGCTCAGTGCTGTTGTTTATGTTTCAGCGCCGAGCCCGAAAGCGGGGTGCTCGAATCCTTTCTCGGTGCCGACCTTGGCCCAAAGGCAGAGGAGGGACCGGAGCCTTTTCCTTATAAAGGAGATGGTATGGGAACGAAGTCGCTTTTTCTCACAATGCGTTGTCCCGGTGTGAGGTCTTCCGGTTCAGGGGTCAGCATGGGATACAGAGACTTCCTCTTCCTCGATTTTGACTTCCTGCGCTTGTGATTCTTCGTGTTCGGACTCTTCTTCGGGGCGGATCGGCACATAGCTGCTTTGCTGGTACATTTCATGACGTAGAGCCGGACGATCACGGAGAGTTTTTTTCGACCGAAACAACCGACACGCGTCACAGTTTTTCTCGTCGTGTTCTGGGGATAGGCAAAGGATGCATACTTCGTGCAAGTCGATGTGAGGAAACATTGTGCGACACCCTGGAAATAACTTGAATAGTGTCTGTTCCATCAGCTGCTACCGATCCGGGCGCGGGTAGGGCCAAAGGTCTTCCACGAATGTTCAGAGTGAAGGTTTTTGATAGTAAATGATATGCGGTGAATGGAAACAGCGATTGCTAACAATACCGTGGAGGGTAGTGGATTGCGTGTTGAAGGGGGCCCGAAAAAACGTTGCCAAACCAGAGCACAACAATTCACATCCGAACCCGATGGCGGAAAAAAACAATCTAACAATGGAGTCGATGCCCCTGTGCAATATTGCCGAAGGGAGGAGTCACCTACCTCGTGACTGGAAAGACTTCTTCGAAGACAAACAAAGTGCAAACATCCGGACCCAACACTAGATGGCGATCTATGCAAAAGCATATTATCTACATCTCATATGCCTTAAACATGGTATTTTTGTCTTTTTGGGCGAGATTAGTGTAACCAATATTTTACCATTACAGGAACACAATATTCTGGTAAACAATATATTTGACACAATACTTTAGTCAAGGATATTGTGTCAGTGACATGTTTGTGCAAATCTACGGAGGTAGTGAGTTCCAGATCCTTGAAGCATTCCCCATCGAAGAAGCATGAGTGGAATCTCTTTCTTGAATCCAGGAAGCTCAAGCAGTAAGTAGCAAGTAAGAGCTTCGTAGCAGGTGTGGTATTTAGGGGTCCCAAGGCGAGGTTCTTTCGTGAGGAATGCAACCCACTTGAGAATACATTAGGTTTCTATCAGTAGTCACTTTAGAGTAATCGTTAAGGAAGTAATGTGGTCAAAGCTTCTGGCTCCCAAAACTAGCCTTGCAGCCTCACTGAGTGTTGCCTTCGTGGATGCGAGGTGAGATTTTGGTGTGCCGGCTAGAATTACGTTGTCTTAGTCTAGCCTACAGTTTGGAAGTGCCTGTACAAAATTATTGTAGTCTGGTGGCGGGATGAAAGGTTTGACCTTTTTTTAGTAGTCTGAGCTGATACAAAGCGCTTTTGGCCATGGAGTTAATACGTGCAGACATGTTTCGGTTTTTCTCCAGTGTTACACCAAGGGATGTGTTGCAGTCAATGATTTTAGGAATGCAATTAAGTACAACAAAGTGGCAGACCCAGCCATCAATTTGAGAAGCTTTGTCACAGGAAGAGGTGAGGAGGAATCCAGTCTTCAGTAGGTTTAGCGTTAAGGGATTGGATGAAAACCAATATTAAACATTTTAAAGTATTATTTGGGTCAAGTACACCATCGAGAGATGAGATTTTTAGGTAAAGCTGTGTGTTATCCACTTATAGACAATATGCAATATTTGCTGGGTGTAGTAGTAATATAGCAGGCTCCATGTAGAGGCTGGAGGCCATGTGTGCAAGAATGGAGCCTTGAGGGACCCCTTGATAGACCGGAGCAGGTGTTGACAAGGACTCATTTAGTTGAATTTGTTGGTAGTGGTATTGAGATACGAGGAAAACCAGTTCAAGACGGCCATGTATCGCCATACGTGATTTCAGGATTTTGAGAACAATGTTGTGCTTGACCATGTCGAAGTCGAAGAAAGATCTAGGATAAACAGTAGACAAGATATCCCTTTGTCAAGAAGGGATATCTTGTCATCCATTATAATAGGAATGTCAGTTGTTGTACAGCACCCAGCTCTAAAACCAGCTGAACTTATCTTCTAAGTCAAAGTCTACAATGTGCTGATTGAGTTGACATAATATGTATTTTTGTGGTGATTTGGCCAGGATAGGTAGGTTGGTCCCTGGGAGGAAGTTGTTCAGGCCTTCTGAGTCTGCTCCATTTTTCTTGCGGAGCAGAGTAACTCGACCTGATTTCAGACAGATTGGACATGGAGTTTTTTAAATCTAGAGAGATGAAGCTGGAGGCATGATCTCTTTGATTAGGTAAGAATTGATCGGGTACCAGATATAGGTAGTAGGTTTCATACTAGAGATATTTGGACAGTTTGACTATTTTAACCACCCAAAATGTTTTCTCAGGTGGCACTGATAGTGGGGTTCAGTGGTAATGGAAGGGACTCCACTGGCTGGTTGGTGTTGTTCTATAGATAACCATGCAGTGATATTGAAATTGGGAGAATGTCTGTAGATTCATTAGAGCCTGTTCTGGGATGAAGTTAAAAAACTCCTCACATTTCTCAGATGAGGAGTCTGTGACAGTCTCATTGAGCGGGTTGCTTGTTCTTTGATTATGCTGAAGAGTTTTTTGTATTTGTTTTTTTTTGTTTCACACAAGAGTTAGATGGACGGCTGTAGGTTTGAGTCTCCATCTCCATAGGTCTGACAGGGTAGATGTAGTAGGGTTCGAGTAGGATAATGTGTCAAGGAGAGTGCTGAGTTTGTGGATATTCGGAGTAATGGATTTCAGGTACCTTGAGGCCCTTCACTTCCCAGGCAACACCATTTAGTACATTTTCTAAGGTGAGGAGAAGCAGTGAGGGTTGAGGTTTGTCCGAGGGATCAAGAGTGGAGAATCTGTTGTTGCATTGGTAGGTGGGTGAGGATACAATAGGGCTCAATGGAACTAAGGAAAGGAGATGGTTGTCCTTGCTAGCCAAGGGCGCTATTTTAGCATTATAGAGTGCATGATTTGTGAAGGTGGTGTTTTTGGAGAGTGCACAAGTAACTTTTGTAACTTGAGCTAATAGACTGGCCCAATCATATTGTGCTTGAGTATATGGTGCGGAAATGAGGGATCAATAATAAGTTGGTTTGTGATTTTGGGCAGATTAGGAGTAGATTGGCCAGCATGAGCTAAAGGACAAGCTAGGGTAATATATGATTTTGAGTATATGGTGTGTATGGGTAGGATGACTAATCGAAAGGCGAGTAGTGCAAGTTTAGGAGCAAGTCAGTCGGAAGGATGGCCGAGTAGTCAGTCAACTAATCTAAGATGAGGATGAGGATGTCAGCTGAACTAGTGGCCTGCAAGCTGATCGGTGGAGATAATGTGGAGTGTCAGAGGAGTGAGTGAAAAGAGGGAATGTGGGGGGAGATGAGTCAGTTTTGTGAGAAAAATGTGCGAGGTGAGGAGGGTGGGGTAGCGATGGCCCAAGGAATTAATCAAGGCATAGGGTTGTGCCCAGGCAGGAAGTATACACAAGTGTGCATGCTCATCCGGCACTCGCTACAAACCTAGCCACCTATGGTGTTGCGTTTCACCTGGGTAAGCAGTGCACAACTGGACACATTCTGAATTTTCATTGCTCCAGCTTCGAGTCCGTACCGACTCAGGCAAGAGAGCGACCTCTGCAAGTGAACATACGTAACATGTGTGCTAATGTACTTGTGTAGATACCACTCTTAACAAAACACAGGAAAGAAAAGTCTTAGTTGATACAGATTTTTGGAGGTCATGCTCAAACCTACTGAAGTTCTAAATGTTTGCTTACGAAGACTGCTATGCTTTCCTTTGCAAGGCCTATCTATGGCTATTGGATTTTGCAAGGTGATAACTTGGTTGTAAACTGTGGTCCAGAGGCTTGATTGTAAGTCAATAGAAACTGTACTTCAACTGCAGACACATATGTAAATGATCACATTTTACTCACCCACTGAAGCACTGATATTTTGTTCTGGCTCAGAGCCTTGACTGTGCACATGGAAGCTAAGTGGCTCTTCTTTTATCTTGCAGGAGGCTGTCTGTGCACAGATCACGTCACCTGTGTTAGAAGAGACAGCTAGGTGTTCACTCCTCTTCAATTCAGAGAGGGCTCCCATTCCCAACATGCAACACACAACATTTGGGTAGAATTCAACGACCTCTACAAAGCAGGAGACCTAACGCCACCTCCCACTCCAACGCAAAGGTCCCGGCGCACAGCTCACGCAACACAATATCCACCACCAATGAATGAATGAATTAAGTTCTTTATTGTTGATTGATAAAAATCAATACAAACAGAAATGAAGAAAAGAAAAAAGATAAAAAAGATAAGATAAAAATCCTTTTGGTTGTGACAAAGCTTAATTATACCAATTTAGTCTAGCTAAATTCATGGTTTTTTTTTTGCACATCATAACATATAAAATGCATTAAGTTAAAAATAATAACAAGGTACATTATATTTTGGTTCAATATTTCATGTCAATTACATAAGACAACAGTTCAAATTGGGACCAACAGTCTAATAGAACAACCTACACTCCCCCAATTTATAAAATGTATATTGTAGTTAAATTACAATACTTAAAGTGCACTAGTACAATAGTTCCGTCTAATGTCGCATTCTTGACATATAGCCGCAATTACTAAAGTGCACTTGTGCGGTTGTTTACAACTAGCAGCAATATTTAAAGTGCACTTGTGCAATTTCTTAGGCAAGCCTCTAATATCAAAAATCACATTCTGAAAATACTTTTTTCCTGCGATAGAGATAAACTTTCAATATTTCCAGAAAGACAATTTCAGACTAATAATGTTAATGTTTTGCACCTAGCAGCAATTGTTTTTATGTGGTAAGTAAAACATATCTGTGCATTCTTTTGCGTCTGGCAGCAATCACTAAATCTCTACGCAAGCATCTAATATCAGGTGTCACACTCTGAGGAAAGCTTTTTTTCTGCAACAAGGATGTACTTTACAAACTTAGTAGTCAGGCGAGGCAAGTTCCCAGTGAGACAAGTTATAATAGCTTTACGACATGTTCTCACCCATAATTCGTTAAAGATGGACTTTAAAAATGTTTTTCTCTCTTCTAACAGTAGAGGACAAGTGGATACGCCAAGAAACCGATGGTGATAGTGCGCTGTATAAATAATTTTAATAATAATAATAATAATACAATATGCATAAGAGATTCATTATAAAAGCCACATAACCGGCAGCTGTTTGTGGGCCAATTTAATTCCCATTTGGGAATTCCGTCCTTTGTGGGGTATCTACCAAAGCGTAGCTGCATAAACCTATTTCTTAAAAATTGATTAAATGAGTGTGAGGTACTATTGTGGTTCCAATTTAATAAATGAGTTAATAACTGACCAAAAGTGTCTCTTTTTAGCGAACTCATCCTTATCTAGAAAAATCGATAAGAAATTTACTGAGCAATTTTTTGTCTGTTTGAATACCACTTTACTCCTGGACTCTTCTTCAAAGGGCGGAGACTTATAATTGTTTAAACTCTCAGTTAAATAAGCTCTCTAACCCTTAGCATATTCATACCTCTTAATCTCCTGCCAACATTGATTCACGAGAGGGCCTGTGTCTGAACAGAACAAAGAACAGAATGACTTTAGAAAAGCAGACTGTCTTGTCAGAGTTTATCTTTTAAGACCAAATTCCAGTCTGACATTGGCAGGCCCTGTCATATAGATATGCTTTGCCTACACACTGTGTTAAGTTAGCATGAGCTTATTAGGAGTTTAAACGCCATTTTACCTTTTTGCTACTTCTGCACACGACACATAATTGTTGCTTTAGTTTTGAGCCTGGTAGAATGTTTTGCTCCACACAAAAATAATATGTTATTGCTCTGATATCAGCTTTGCTTGGTGTGCTGTGTCTGTACAGTGAGTGCTGAAACCTTAAAGGATATCTCAACACAGTTGTTGTTATGAGGTCTGATCTTCGCACGTTCCTAGACATAACATACATGCAGCTGCGGCCAAGTTCTGGCTTTAGGCGCGTTTTATATTGCTTTGCACAGAGCAGACTACACACTTGATGGTGCTTCACATGCAGAGAGCTGGTGGAAGATGATGTGATCCCTTTCCACTAGGATTTGAGGTATGGGCCCGCCCTGCTAAAACCCAAAAGAGACCTTCTTAGATATAATATAATATACTAGCAAGGGAGGGTGAGAATTAGGTGTTGTTTAACCCTATTCGTATTAGCATTTTAACATGCTTTCACCTTTTGTATTCTATGGACTAGTAACTATGCTGATCACTTTGTTTCTTATAATATGTTTGCTTGTATTAGCTAAGATACTGCGCTAGAGAACACTGCATTGGAAAATAAACATTTCAAATGTGCACGCGTCCTCATTTACACCTTGTTCTGGATTGAAATGATTGTATAACGAAAGAGTGTTCATGTGTTCCACGTTACCTGAGGTGTACTAAGTCCATGTTCTGGTTTGTCTAAACATTGGGAGTTTGTAAGAACCAATGAGACACTGATTGCTAGTCTGGTAGGGGATTTTGGGTACTAAGGTGAGTTTTGGCACACCCTAATTCACTGAGGTTCCAAGTCTCTATGCACAGTTCTGTATGAGAACGGAATCCCTGCGACAGCCCGATATACTTTGGGACTTGAAAACGGATTTAAAAACTTTTATTTATAGGCTATCAAGAGATTTTGCATCTTTACCTCGAAAAATCACTGTGTCATAAGTTAAAGCGGGAATTAACTTTACTTTCATAATCTTAAGTAAATACTCATGATTTGGACATGCCAACGTATCTCTCAGCTTTCTAAAAGCAAAGGACAAGGCCGTAGCTTTTGCTTTTAGGTTAATGAAATGTTGTTTAAAAGACAATCTCTCGTCGAATGTAATGCCAAAGTATTTATAAAATTTCACTGTTTCAATATATAGCCCATTAATCTTCCATGCGCTCTTATCTAATTTTGAACCACCAATCGTCATTATTTTTGTCTTCTTAGTATTTATTTGTAAACCATTAACAGATATATAGGTATTAAATGAATCAATACATCTTCTAAGGGCTATAGCAGTATGACTTAGCAGTACGGTATCATCTGCATACTGTAAGTATTTAATTTCTAGACCTGAGAAGATAGGCGAGTGAGCATAAACATCTTTAAAATGTGACGATAAGTCAGCCATAAAAAAGTTAAAAAGACAAGGTGCCAAAACGCAACCCTGTTTAAGATCGCTACTAGTTTCAAATTGAGGGGTTGTACATCTGCCATCTCCTACTTTAACACTGTGAACAACAACGTAATAATTTCCAGCAGCTGTTTCGGAATACCCCATGCAGATAACTTGGCCCAGAATAAATTGCGGGGGACAGAATCGAACGCAGCCTTATGGTCAACGAAACAAATATATAACTTTTGCTTTTTATGCTTTGTTCTTTCAGCAAGTAAAGTCAATGCAATCAAGTTCGTAGTCGTTGACTCGTCCCTCCGAAACGCAGTTTTGGGATAAGATCTTCCTTTGTGGCCCATTCTTCCAAGTCGCTCAATAGACAGCTAGAGACGACTTTTGCCTCCACATCTGTTAAGGCGATCAGCCTAAAATTTGCTGGATTGTCATGAGGGCCACTTTTATAAATTGGCTGCATAATGCTTCCGTGCCATGACTCGGGGGACCTTTTTAGTTTTAAAAACATCATTAAACAAAGGTGTTAAAATCTCTGACCAAAGATCTATCTTTGCTTCAAAAACTGAGTTCAGAAGTCCTTTGGGGCCTGGGGCACCATTCGATCTTATCCTACTTATTGCCGATCTTACTGGGTCTATTTGCCATGACTCATTAACTTGTGGTTCGGATTTAGGGGCCGATTACGATAGCGGATTTCCAGCATCCACCGGGCCGGCGGAAGCCACCGCCGGCCCGGAGGATGTGGGAAATCCGCCGGGAAGCCTTGCAAGACCCACCGCCATATTAGGATGGCTGGTGGGTCTTACTATCTGTCCGCCGCTTTTCCGCCGCGGGTGGATTCCGCCCGCGGCAGAAAAGCATTAACATGGCTGGCGGTGTCTATCAGACACCGCCAGCCATATTAGGATGACTGCGGAAAGATGCCTTTACACAGCGGCATTTCCGCCGTGTAAAGGCATACGGATTTGTGTTTGGGGGCCCGTTGCGGGCCCCAGGGGTGAAGGGGGTGTGGGGGGTGCACATGGGGGGTACCTATGGTACCCCCCTGCATTTGCCTGCACAAAGCGGCAGGCACCTCTGCCGCTTTGTGCATGCAAATGCACAACTTACTTTTTTATCATTGCGGCGGGTGCTGCTTCAAGCAGCACCCGCCGCAATGATAAAAATACAGGATGTGACCGCCAGGGTGGCGGTCACATCCTAATTTGCACGGAGGGACCGCCGCTGCCCTGCGGACGGTCCCTCCTTCTCTATGGTGGCGGACGGACTCAGGTCCGTCCGCCATCATAATCGGCCCCTTAGTATGGTGTTGGTCATTCCAGAGTATTCCTCCTTTATTAATGAACAAGGGGGATAACCTTTGAAAAGCAATGTTGTTGGTAAAGGTTGTATCCGCAGAGACCCCATTTAGGTTATGAATAAAAGACGCCCAATATAATTCACAGATATTGGCGCTATCTGCTCTTTTATTACCATTTTCAAAATTATTTATTAGGCCCCAAAATTCCTTCACATTTTTTGTTTTGCAAGCAAAGTGCAACTTGGTTCAGATTCCCAAGTAGTACGAATGCTTGGCTTTCCATACTTTGTTTTTATATGCACGTCTCAGACTTTTTAATTTATGAAATTCCCGTTTTTTGGGGCTCCATTTGCATTTCTATAGGTGGCCCTTATTGCTTTGTTAAGTTCTCTCTTTTGTTGGAGCAACTCGTTTGTATACCATTGTGAGAAGGTTCCATCTTTCTTGCATGGTATGCCCCCACTTTATGCTGAATTGCTGATGTACTCTGACTGAGTGTGCTCTGGGCTCCTGCCAATCAGGTGCCCAGGGCCTGTGTTTCTTCCATAAAACTGTATTGAAACATAAACCCAATTGGCATCTCTGGCCACAGGTCAGCCCCTGGTAAATGGTACCCTAGGTACCCAGGGCACTGCGACCAGAGAAGGCCCCTAAGGGATGCAGCACTTATTGTGCCACCCTTAGGGGTCCTGTACCCTGACACACACACTGCCTTTGCAGGCCGAGTGTCTTGGTGCAGAACAAAACAAAGAGTCGACATGGCACACATCCCTGTGTGCCATGCCCACAACACACTGCCCTGGCATACATCAGCCACCCCTCTAGCTGGGTGCCCTATGCCAATGGTGTGGGCACAGGTGCATGAGCCCTGTACCCCTACAGTACCCAGGTCCATTCCTGGGCACTGTAAGTGCAGTGCTGCCATTAAGAGTATATGGTGCTGGGAGGTCGTCATCACGAACTCCACAGCACCATGATGGCTACACTGAAGACTGAGAAGTTTGGTATCAAACTTCTCAGCACATTAAACCCACACTGATGCCAGTGTGGGATTTAATGTAAGATGCACGACAGAGGGCAACTTAGAGTTGCCCCCTGAAACTAACCCACAACCCGTGTCCTGACTGAGAGGCTGCCTAGGCAGCCTGGCAGCCTAGCCTATGCCTAGCCTATGTTGCTGGACCACTGGGTGGAGAGCCCCCGCTCTCCTGGGCCTGCAACAATGCACATCCTGGGGCGAGGTGCTAGGCCTCCTTCCCCAGGATGGGCAGGGGAAGCTTCAAAGACATGCCGCATTTGTGAGCTTCTCCAGGCCACTTGCTGTACTCAGCAACTGGCCCCCATCGGTTCTGACCCCCACTCTGGCGTGAAGACAGGTGAGAAAACCTAAGTGAGGAAAGGGGGTGTGCCAGCCTCTGCCAACCCGACCCCACAGGTGGGGGAGGCGAGGTGAAGCGCACTCCGGGCTCTCGCCATCTTGAGGATGGGGAACCCTACCCAATCAGAGACAGGCTCCTGCCCCCCTCACACAGGAGAGTGGCCGGATAGGGGGTGTACTCACCCCAGGGAAGGGACCCATTGGTCCCTGACCTTCCCATACCTGTAACGCCCCTAAAGTTAGTATTTAGGGGCACCCTGAACGTTCCTTCCTCAGATCCGATTCCAAAACAAGAAGAAGAACAAGAAGGAAGACCTGCTGTGCAGCTGCTAACAAGAGGACAACACCAACTGACTTGGCCCCAGCCCTACAGGCCTGTCGACCCTCGAACCTGCTCGAACCTGCTCCTGCTAAATCCCGGCATCTCTTGTGGTCAGCAACCTCGAAAATCCCGGAGGACCTGACTGCCTTGCTCATCCAAGACTGGGACACCCACGAGCAGTGGTTCTGCTCAAACAGCAACAAACAGCAACAACCCCTGGTGCCAGCCAGGAACCGCGAATCCAGCACACTCTGCACCCGCCGAGCCTGAGTGAACAAAGACCACGAGGACGTCCCCCCTTCGACTGTGACCACAAATCCAGCACCCAAAGACCCTCCTCGACGCCTGCAGCCTCACAACCAGGGACCCCTCCAACCGCGACCAGCTGAGGGTAAGATTTACCGACACCAAAATACACCCCTGCACCCGGCGCCCCAAGGCCCCCTGTTCCCAACTCCTGTGTGGCTACCTAACCTACAGCTTCCCAACTTACCTCTCGAAGTGGTGGTCGCACCTGAAGAATCTTCGTTCCTGAGCTTGCAGCCTTTGTTCGTCTTGCAGCATTCCTATTGAAATACATTGGGCGCCCAATGGCCCAAAAGCACCCTGCACCCAGCCACCCAAGTGCCTCTGGAAGTGCAGCATCTGTCCTATCCTACTTCCACACTTGCCCTGTGTAAGTGACCAGTAGCTGGATCTTTGTGCCCAGCACTGACCCTAAAAAGTAATTACAACTGTGATTTTCCGATAAACTGATTTTCTCCTATAGGATAGCATTGCTTGATTTTTGCCAGAAATTCTTCTGTCGATTTTCAAAACATACCAATATTCCTTAAAAATCGCCTGTGTAACAAAAACGATTTCTTTCAACTGTTTACAGGAAATGCACCAGGGCTGAATCCAGGATCCAGCCGAGTAAGAAAAACATTTGTAAAGTGATTTTATTGCATTTACTTAAAATTTCCCATTGAGCTCAATGTTATTATTGTGTTAAGTTTATGTTGCCTATTGCAACAACTGTATCTATTGCATTCAAAAGTCTACTGCTATTTGAAAGTATTCAATTGCAACATCTCATTCTGCGAAAGTATTTTTATACCTACTTGTGGTTCTAAAATAAAACAATATATTTTTATGTACAAGACAATTGGCCTAGAGTTCAGTCTTGAGTGTGTGAGACCATTTGCTGACTGAGTGTGTACAACAAATGCTTTACACTGTCCTCTGATACTGCCTTACTGCTCGACCAAGCTACCACTTTGGAGAATAAGGTCATATCTGACGTTAACCTCTGTCATACCTCTGGAGACTGTGGACTCTGTGCACACTGTACCTTACTTTGGTCCAGTATATACAGAGCCACTTTCTTACAACCATCCTGATCTTTTGGGCCTCATAATGGACCCTCTTGATGTGGTTGAATTAGGAAAGCGCTCCAAAAGGGAAGCACAGAGACGATGCCAGATATCCACCATTTACTTCCCCTGCCCTTTCTCTGTTAGCGCATTAGCAATAGCAGATTCTAAAAATTCCCATATTTCCATTTGATTTCCCAAGTCCCACACTAGCCTTTTCAGGCTAAAGGCCGTTGGCCCTATTTCTATAGATTTTACGTGGGGCAAGTGGGCAACTGATAAGACTAGGGAAATTGTTTGTGGATTGTGATCACTTTCTATCCTGGGGATCACGTGATAATCGTGAAGAGAGAATGCCAACTCATTTGGAATGATGGAATAATCGATAATAGAGAGTTGACCCGACTTTTTGAATGTAGGCACACTCTTTTAAGATTTTTGCACGTCTTCATGTAGTAGCCGGAGGTTATATTTGTTGAACTGGTTACGGCACAACTGTATTACCACTCTACTGGGTTTGTTAGAGCGATTTTTGGCAAGCAGGTGCGTATTAAAGTCTGCTGAGATAATTAACGTAGTTGCTGAATATTCATGATACAAGGTTTTTACCACTTTCCAAAGTATAGTAAACTGGGCTGTTTTTACTATGGTTTTCGAACAGAGATATACATTTACAAAAATGATTGGTTGCTTGAAATTGCGATTCTCCTATTAACATGACCAGGGAATCTGGATTGCATTAAAGATATGGAGGCTAACATTATGCATTAATTGAATTTCAGCTATCATGGCTTCTATTTTAATACACAGAAGCCATGATAGCTGAAATTCAATTTCGTAATGTTTGATATCCAGGCTTAATGACACGTAAGTATATAAACCACCGCTTGTGCGACCAAAAGCAGATGTACAACATGCAAAATTTGAATACCCATAGTATCCAATGAGAGGTTCTTTGTTCACATTCCATGTTTCTTGAAACATTAAGACATCAAAATCCCTTACAAATGTTACTGTATCTTGGTCTTCAATTAAGAATATAAGGCCATTGGTTTTCCAGGAAAAAATGCGAAATATTTTTAATTCATTTGATGAACTTTTCTGGCATCAGTCCTGCTCTCTAGCATTCCCTATTGTGAGTATTTTTGGGAGCCAGGCCCAGTTGTCGCTTAGTGCTGTATTTTTCTTTAGTTCCTTGCAAACTCGGGTACCCGGGCTGCAGCTTGTCACTTTGATCCCAAATGACAAAGCCGGATTAAATGATGTACCTATTGCTCCTTTTAAAACCCTGTAGTGGTCTCCTGATGTAATAGATGTTGGAGCATTTGTAGTACCAGTATTTTTCGTTATCGGCTTTGTAATCAAAGTTAAATAATGGGTTTCATTACATTTCCATAGTTTGATGCCCCATTTTTCAAATAGTGAGCTACTAACTAGAATTTTAGAGACGGCCTTACCACATTGCCATGCGGTAATGGACACCTCTTTAGCGGGATTGTTGAGGTCTTGTTTGAATTCAACTGAATCTAAGTCGTCGGATGTTAAGTCTTTAAGCTCTGGGATGGCGTTCAGCAATTTCAGAATACTATCATGGTTCAAAATATCGAGAGGACCCCTTGAGGTGTACCGTGCAGAAAAAATTAATTTCATGGGGGAAACGGGGGTGTTTATTAGTTACTGGTTTTCTATTTTTTATGTTGCCATAGTTCTCAGGTGTCGATTGCATACCTTGGATGATTCTGTCACCTGGCCCAGTTTCTTCCTTATCGAGTGAACCGAAGGATACTGGAAACTTAATATTGCTTAAGGTATTTTCAAGTGGACACTACTGTTAGCCCGTTTCATTCTAGCCACATTTTGTACTGCACTCTGCTTGTCACCACTCCTTCGTTTTGCTATGCCTTGCCCTAGAGCCTGAAGATTAGATGGTTTCATTGGAGGCATTACAGGCTATTGAGCTGCATCATCAGGAAAACATAATGTGGCTAATCGGTTTGTACTCTGGGTTTGTTCAGCCATTTTTCCACACCGACAAGATTCCAAAGATTTAAAAATTGGATACATTTCTTTTGGGTTAGGCTTAGTTATTGAACTATTTATATCAATAAGGGCTAGCTAGTATAGTAGGATATAAGAGACTTAGTTAGGTACGTCAAAGAGCAACATAAAGTGAGGAAAGACGTTGTTTTCCTCATAAAGCCCTCACCCACCGACCTAGTCGGTGGCAAGCTTCATCATCGGGCCCACCACAGTGGCACCGAATGTGCCCCGGATGTGCTTCAACGCCAGGAGACTGCGGAGCTGGTATGTTGCTGAGTGTGTGGTGAAAAAGGGTGAGAAGGTGTAGTTTAAAAGCTATGCAGGAGGTCCCAGCACCCGAGGGTTGTTTATTTTTAATGAACTGGGCCTCTGCTAGCAGATAAAAAGGCAAGGAGACGTGATGGAGTGCTAATTATGACCTCCAGCGTCTAGTGCGGTCTACATGTTTCAGCCAGTGCCTTGTTAATTTAAAGCTGTCTTTCCTCAGGACCATTTACTATGTGAAAGAGTGCAAAATAAACTTAATTTAAGTGATTGTGTTGTTTTTTTCGCTATGTGTGGCGCTCGCTAAGGCGCTGTAGCTGTTAGAGGGGATTCCCTCAAGCTTGACTACATATAACACAGGACAGGGACAAGACGTACAAGGTAGAGTCATTTCAGTATGGTAATTAGTTGTACCACAATGTTGCCGACTTATTAGGTGGTGTACGACCTATAAACGGCTATGGTGAGCTCATGGCACGTGCATGAGGCTGGTGAGGATTTTAGCAAAAACCGGAGGTGTTTTTGTGGTGGACTAAAAGAGCGTATTTACAAGGTGAGGTACAGGTAAGTATGGTAATGGGTCCTCACTCTGTTTTAACTTGTAAAAAGCTTCATGGGTCACCTGGCAGAGAAAGAGACCCTGTGGGTATAAAGGTATATTCAACATATTTCCAACCTGTAGGGAGAGAAAGGTATTGGCTTACCCTGTAGTAGCTGTAGCGGTTCTGTTTTACTCACGAGATTTTCGGTCTGGTTCCTCCTTGGACCTATTCGTCCTTCCGCGGCGCCCGGTATGAGGGGAAAGGGGCGTCCGGTCTGTTATTTGTACTGCCCAGTTGAATAGTTTCACCTGCGTGTAGTAGAAACAGAGGGAGGGGTGCGCGCTGATAGCCAAGTCATTGCAGGCAGTGCGCGCAAGCGCTATCGAGTAGTGCGCCTTCTCTCGCATGCGCCGGCAATGAGCGCATGCGTTTTGAGCGCGAGCTGATAGACTGTCTTTGTGGGCATTGTGCGCATGCGCTATGAAGTGGAGCGCCTTCTCGCGCATGCGCTGGGGATAAGCACATGCGTGTGGCTTTAGCGCATGCGCCGGAGTGTGGCGCATGCGTGTGAGTGCCCAGTGAAGTCTAATTGAAGACTAGGGTGTGGGCATTGGTTGCGTGGTGGGGGGAACTATTGGTATTGCACGGCCTGGAACCAGAATGTAATAGCCTGGCTGCGTGATCAAGGGGGAAAAAAGGAATTAAAAATGACGGTGACAAGTTGGTACACCAAAGCATGTGTCGGGGGACCGTCAGGAAGGAGAGGGGAACGGGTGGACACGCTCATACTGGGGTGCCTTGGCACTGATATCACTGAATAGTGGACTACTACGCACATGATGCAGGGGTTACACAGTTAGGGAATTCCAAGGTATGGCATCGTTGAGGCCATTGGTATGTGTGGATAAACGGTATATCCATCGTTGTTCCTTTTGGAGAAGGAGTCTCTCATTGGTGGTATTGTCAAATTTTTCTATGACAGTCCAGGAGAAGTCATTGGGGGTGTGGTTGTGGGTAAGAAAGTGGTCTGTAAGCTTGCTGATATTTTTACCACATCTTATCGTGCTCCTGTGTTCCGTCATTCTTGTTCGGACTTTCCTGGTGGTCATGCCAATGTATCTTAGGACACATCGGCAGATTATCAGGTATACCAAGTTTGTAGAGTTGCAGTTTGTGAACTGTCGTTGTGTCCAGACCTTGCCTGGTTCTAGGTCCAGGGTTTTGGAGGGGGACGTCAGGTGGCACACGCTGCAATTGTTGCAGGGTTGGTGGCCTGTGATTTTGGGTAGTCCCCAAATGTTGATTAAGGTGTTGTCACTGGTATTGTTCTTGGGCAGGGGTCTGGTTTTGACTAGTTGGTCTTTGAGATTGGTTGCTCTTTTGTAGGCAAAGCGCGGTTTTTCCCATTTCCTGGTGCCAGAATTGATGATATTCCAGTTTCTTTGTATGATATTGGCTACCTGGTTGCTCGCCGTGTTGTAGGTGGTTACGCAAGTTAGAGGCGGTTCTTCCTGTTGTTTTACAATGGTTTCCAGGAGTGCTTCTCTATTCTGATTTCTTGCCCTTTTGCAGGTTTTGTTTATTATCCCAGGCGGATAGCCGCGTTCTTTTAGTTTGTCTGTTAAGTCGTTTGCTTGCGACTTATAATCCTGGATGTTACTGCAGTTGAGTCTAATGCGTAGGAATTGTCCGTAAGGTAAATTTTCCCTTAGGTGTCTGGGATGGAAGCTGTCAAACCTTAATAAGGAGTTCCTTGCTGTGGGTTTGTAGAAGGTGGTTGTCACGAGACCTCCGTTTTGTGGTTTGATGTTCAGGTCAAGGAAAGCTAGTTCAGTAGAGCTGCTAGTGCTGGTGAAGCGTAAGAAGGGATCCTGATTGTTGATCCAGAGCATGAAGTTATCCAATTGTTCTTTGTTGCCTTCCCATATCAGGAGGACGTCGTCGATATAGCGTCGCCACATTTTTATGTTGGCCGAGAACGGATTGGTGGATTGTTGTATGTAGGTGGTCTCAAAATGTGCCACATACAGTCCTGCCACGCTGGGGGCAAAGACGCTGCCCATGGAAGTTCCATTGGTCTGCAGGTAGTAGGTTCCTTCATATTCAAAGTAGTTCTCTTTGAGGGCCAGCGTCGCGCAGTCTAAGATAAAGCTGCGGGGGGTGTTGTATTCCCAGGGGTTTGCCATGAGGACATCATGCAGTACCTTTAGTGTTGCATCCTGTGGCAAGCTGGTGTAAAGGCTCTCAATGTCTAATCCTACTAGTAGTTCAGAGCTGGGGTTGAAGGTGATGTCTTGGATTACATTTAGGAGGTGTTTGGTGTCCTTGATGTAGGAGGGAGCTTTTTGAACCAAAGGGTTGAGAAAGAAATCACAAAACCGTGATAGGGGTTCAAGTAGTGACTTGATTCCAGATACGATGGGTCTACCGGGTGGAGGGGTGATGCCCTTGTGTATTTTGGGGACTATGTAGAAATACGGAGTTTTTGTATCTCTCGGGCACAGGTAGTCTGCCTCTTGTTTGGAGATGTTCTCATTGTCTTTAGCATTAGTGACCAGAAGGTTAATGGTCTTCTGTAGTTGTTCAGTTGGGTCCCTGTTGAGGCGTTTGTAATTTCTGGTGTCACCGAGGAGTCTCTTGCATTCCTGATCATAGTCGCTTTTGTTCATAAGAACAATGCCACCACCCTTGTCCGCACGTTTTATGACAAGGGTGGGGTCGTTTTGTAAACGTTGGATGGTTGTTCTGTCTTTGTTGGAGAGGTTGTTGAAGGTCTCCTTGTGTTGAAGGTTCTCCACTTCTGTGTATACTGCCTGTTCAAATGTCAGGATTTCTACCGGTATACTTCCCGGTGGGGGGGTGAAAGTGGATTTTAGTCTGAGGCCTGTTTCATTAGGGGCTTCTTCCCTATCGTTGGTGAAAATGTCTTGCTTCTCAAAAAATGCTTTTAATTTTAGTTTCCTGAAAAACTCAGCGAGTTCCACATGAAGTTTGAAGCTGTCCAGTCTAGTAGTAGGGACAAATGAGAGGCCTTTATTGAGCACTTCCATTTCTTCTGTGGTTAGTTGAGTGTCAGACAGGTTGAATACAAGTGGGCGTGGGGGTACTATTTGCTTGTTCCCGGTTGTTCCTTTGTTTTGTTTCTGGTGTTCGAACTCACTGGTTCCTCTACCGGTGCCCATTGGACATGCCCCGGGTTCCACCTCTTGCCCCGCCCTCGTCTGCCCTGGGATAAAAAAGGGTATCGTTGATTCTGATTTCCCTGGAAGAAGGGCATATTTCCTGGGGGGTAGAGTTGGGGGTAGCCAAAAAATGGGGGTGTTGGGTTGGCAAAATGGGGGGGTGGTGGTGGCCCAAAGTTGTAGTTCTGCGGGCCTTGCCAGTGTTGTGGCCATTGTTGTCCTCGCCGGCCTCTGCCTCTGGACTGATTGGATCCTGAGCTGGAGTTACTAGATGTGCTGGAAATAGAGCTATTGTCATGATTGTCTGAGGATTTGTTGGGAGGAGTGTAGTCATCGTCAGAGTACGGGTAAGTTTTGGTGTAGCTGAACCTCTTCAGATCTTTTTCAAATTTTTTGATTTTTGTCTGTGATAGGTAGTCTTTGTATTCTGCTATTTCGCGGTTCTGGTCATCAAGTTTTTTCTTAAAGCCTGTCAGAGTCGTTTTGAAATGAGTCTCTGTTGCCTGTATCTCTATCATGATGGCGTCTGATAGTCGTTTAGCTGTTTTTATGATGAGGATTAACCAGTCTCTGGTGCAGTGCCAGGCGATCTGAGCCCAGTCCTTACGGAATGCTGCATCGTTTAGGAATATTCTCGGGGCATTCGTGACCAAGAGGCCACTTGGGGCTGTGTTGGTGCGTAGATATTGTGCCAGTATAACACCGTGTAGAACAGTCCGGATCCTGTTCCTCTTTTTCTCCGTCAGGGAGTCCCAGTCAGTTGATTGAGCTACAGTTGTGGAGATGTTGAAGTCTGCCATGAGTGAGGGGTCAGATAGTATTTCTCTGACATCCTCTGCAGTGAAGGTGAGGCCAAAATTTTCGGCCATGATTGAGGGTAGATAGAACTCTCGCAGCTGCGCGCTGCTCAGTAATGCTTAGATCAAAAGGGAGAGAGAGGACTAGATAAGCTAGGCCGGATCCCCAGGGTTATATGTATTTATATCAATAAGGGCTAGCTAGTATAGTAGGATATAAGAGACTCAGTTAGGTACGTCAAAGAGCAACATAAAGTGAGGAAAGACGTTGTTTTCCTCATAAAGCCCTCACCCACCGACCTAGTCGGTGGCATGCTTCATCATCGGGCCCACCACAGTGGCACCGAATGTGCCCCGGGTGTGCTTCAACGCCAGGAGACTGCGGAGCTGGTATGTTGCTGAGTGTGCGGTGAAAAAGGGTGAGAAGGTGTAGTTTAAAAGCTATGCAGGAGGTCCCAGCACCCGAGGGTTGTTTATTTTTAATGAACTGGGCCTCTGCTAGCAGATAAAAAGGCAAGGAGACGTGATGGAGTGCTAATTATGACCTCCAGCGTCTAGTGCGGTCTACATGTTTCAGCCAGTGCCTTGTTAATTTAAAGCTGGCTTTCCTCAGGACCATTTACTATGTGAAAGAGTGCAAAATAAACTTAATTTAAGTGATTGTGTTGTTTTTTTCGCTATGTGTGGCGCTCGCTAAGGCGCTGTAGCTGTTAGAGGGGATTCCCTCAAGCTTGACTACATATAACACATAGGACAGGGACAAGACGTACAAGGTAGAGTCATTTCAGTATGGTAATTAGTTGTAATTAGTTGTACCACAATGTTGCCGACTTATTAGGTGGTGTACGACCTATAAACGGCTATGGTTTATAGGTCGTACACCACCTAATAAGTCGGCAACGTCTTTCCTCACTTTATGTTGCTCTTTGACGTACCTAACTGAGTCTCTTATATCCTACTATACTAGCTAGCCCTTATTGATATAAATACATATAACCCTGGGGATCCGGCCTAGCTTATCTAGTCCTCTCTCTCCCTTTTGATCTAAGCATTAATTATTGAACTAACATTTGTAGATTTCTTTAGTTTCTTTGTTTTATTATGGGTTTTTCTTAGTCTTTTCCTAGCTCTTTTAGTTAGCCCTTCATGTATTGAATTAGAAGTTGTAGCCAGGTTAGAGGTAACTTGGGAGTGATTGATATCTGGAACTGATCATAGGTTTGTTTCCCTTCGTAAAATCCTGAGGTTGTATAGGCATATCCTTAGCTAATCGATTTTCACTTTCTTTCTCCTTCCTTATAGTTAGGGATGTGTTCTGTTGCTGATTTTTAAGGCCATGGGAGCCTTTTGTGTTTTTTTATAAGTTTCCTCTAGAACCATTTTTTTCCTGTGAATTCCCAGTTTCACTTGGAGTTCCCGCTATTGAAGCTTTAAAGTCTGATTGGAGACCGTGATCTTGTTCAATTGAGCCGGTTTTGCCTTCTACCATTCTGTCCGACATTGTCTTGCTCTCCGCCACCATAGACCCTCCTGTGGATGGTAGCTCTGAAATTTTATCAATCATATGTGCACAAGTGCAAGAGATCAGTTGGTTATCTTTGTCTGTTTGAGCCTTTACTTCTAAGTTTGAAAGGTTGAGTAGCTTGGTAATCATCCTGGCTACATGAAGAGCCAGAGTGTTTAACAGATCCACCTGAATATTCAGTTTAACTGAATGATAATTAAGAGTATTGGTGATGGTGTCTATTGTACTAAGCTGACTACCCCATATTCTATTTTCAGGCTCTTTTTGTTTCTCAACTGTAGCACCTTTGCCATCCTGAATGTTTTCATCATATTTGGCTAACAGTGATAGGTATGCCGAATTGAGAGGATTAATCAAGGAGTCGTCTTTCTCGACCTTGCTTTGACCGTTCGTAATGTACGCATTCTCTATGGGGAGTTTGTTCGGGTCAAAAGCCTACTTATGGTTGTTATTAGTGAGCCAGTTTCCAGGTTTAAGATGAAAGTATCCGTTTTAATTATATTCAATCCATACAGGCTTTTGGGCTTGAAGAGGCTTCGGGACCCATATTTTGGCAGCCGGCAACGGTGTCAAGAGAGGGCATCCGGAAAGAAGAAGACATACAAACCTAGTCACTTGAATTGTGGTCAGGACCGAATGATAGATTATTCACAGAATTGTTCAAATTTTGACTGATGGTCTGATGTAGTCGAGAGGTTAAACCTGCATTGTGAGCGGATGCTGGCTTTATCTTCAAAATTGATGAAGGTGAAGAGTCGAGATTCATTATGCCTCCATGTCCACTGGGTGAACCTGGGCTTTCACCAAAAGTGGGCCATTCATTTTTACTGTTGCTGTTGAAAGGACCACATTTTCCCTTGTAGGTGAAATACAGGGACTATTATCAGCTAGTGAGCGGTTACTTTTCACTTCCTTATTTCCTGGGATGGATAGATTAATATCAGGAGTACACCCTAGATTAGATCTAGAACTTTGCCATATTATGGCTTTATTTGTAGATGCTTCAGCTCCACTTTCATGATCTTTAAATGCAGTTTTTTTAATATCCTCTAATGGTTGGTTGGCTACTCCCACTAGGATCACTTTGATATTGGACATCCTCAAAGGAAGTTAGAGATAACGCTGCCAGATTGTCTAGCTATCCACCACCAATGAGGGAAGGATGCAAATGTGAGCTGGTGCACCTCACGGACAAAGGCACACAATAGCAACTGCTGATTCGGAAGAGGGAGGGGATACCATAGATCAGCAAAGGGAACAAACAAAAATGGTTGAATGCATCAATAAGGTCCAGAACCAAACAAAGGAAATCTTCAGCATTTCCAAGAAATTCCCCACCAAGAAGTGATGAAAACAATCCTTTTCAGCAACACTACAGAGACTTGTATTCATTCACGGCTAAAAGCTGAAATATTCATGACTCCCAACTTTGAGAGCACTGCAATGTCCCCTCATCAATCAATTATTCTCACACCTTTTCAATATGCCCGCTTCTCCTTCACACCCAATACGGAGGAAAAAGTCACACTGTAGCCACAAGAATCAATGCCGCCAAACATCCCTGTCGAACCACGCAGAGCAGCTTGTAACAAATTCTGCAAATTCTGGCAGCAGGCATAAAAATATAGGTCATGTGTCTCTTTTGAAGGGCACTGTTCCTGGTTCACTGAAATACAATGAATGCTCTCGTCCTAAAGAAACCAATGGAAGACCCCAGTGCTGGCAAACTCTTTACCAATCTCAAACCTCCCTTATCCAAGGACAATCTGGAAAAGAGAACCTAATTGGCTGCTCATCTACAATCTTTGCAAGAATTATTTTTGGAGGGGTTTGGAGAATTGGGACATTTGACCAATCCTATAGCCTAGTAGCAAGTCATCTTCAGAACAGCACATGGGACTAAACATCCTATTTCTGCTCTGAGTTTCATCACATGGAAATCTATTTGTAGGTATCATTTTGATCGGGTAGATCCTAATTGCTGTAAGATTCGGAATTCCAGGGGTTTGATGACTATTATTCAACATTTGCGCGGTCAAGCTCGCGCCAAAGTCCAGCTAGCTCTCTGGGGATTCTATTGCATACATTTTAAATGACAAATGCCATAAAGCAATGTTGTGTGTGTTCATTATGACTTGCTTTTGGCATACCCATAATTTGTATTAATGTTTAGGGAAATCCTTCAAAGGTGATGAACGTTATGTTAATGCTGTATTCTATGCTGAAGATGCAGCTAGAATGGACTGCACGCCTGTCGGTCTTCATCATCAATTATTTGTTTTATCACCGTATCATAGACAGAATAAGCTGATAGTTAAGGTTGCCAAACCTCAGATGAAGCAATATGGAAAAATTATATAGCCTATGCAAGGATGTAGGTAGTTAAAGAGGCAATACAATTAAAAAGTTATGAATATTAATGGGTTACATTTCATTTTGTTCTTACATTGACCGAGTACAGTAAGGTAAGTACAACTTTAATGACCACCAAAGCTTGTTTTGATTTAACCTTCAATTTAGTGGGTTTGCCAGTCAAACTACTATCAATATGTACCTACATCATTATTTTTTGTATTTTCTGTACGATTAATTAAAATCATTACATATATTTGCCGTAAAAGTAGGGAAGTGAGAAGGAGAGAAATATACAGTACAAAAGTATGGTATGAAAACACTTACAAATGTTTTAAAAGAAACTTTTTCATTTATCAGGATCAGTTAGCCATGGATTACAGTTTATTCACTAAGAGGCTCGTACCTCTTGGTCGTATTCTGCACAGTGGACTGTGCTGTGTGCGGTGCGGCTCGGATAAAAAATAAATGAGGCTAAGAATTCTAGCAGGGAGCTCTTCATGACAGTTAAAACACGAGTGAATCTCCCCGCTGTGATACAGATGGAAAGTAGCATAGAACTTTGCAACACACTAGGACAGTATTCTTCTTTGGTGGTAATTAAAGTTGTACTTGTACTTACCTTACTGTACTCGGTCAATGTAAGAATGTAAGAACAAAATTAAATGTAACCCATTCATATTTATAACTTTTTATTGTATTGCCTCTTTAACTGACCCGCCACCTGGAAGTCAACAACATCCTGGACCCATCCCAGTCCGGATTCAGACGAAACCACAGCACTGAGACAGCCCTCATCGCAGCTACTGACGACATCAGGCCCCAACTGGACAACGGCGAAACAACAGCCCTCATCCTCCTGGACCTGTCGGCCGCCTTCGACACGGTATGCCACCGCACTCTAAAGACTCGCCTCCTAGAAGGTGGAATCCAAGAGAAGGCCCTTGACTGGACCACATCCTTCCTCTCAGGCAGAACCCAGAGCGTCCGCCTTCTACCCTTCCGTTCCGAAGCCACCGACATCACCTGCGGCGTCCCCCAGGGCTCATCCCTCAGCCCGACGCTGTTCAACATCTACATGGCCCCCCTCGCACAAGTGGCCCGCCAGCATGCCCTCAACATCATCTCCTACGTCAAAGACACCCAGCTCATCCTCTCCCTCAACAAGGACCCTCACACCGCCAAAACCAACCTCCACGAGGGAATGAAGGCCATCGCCGACAGGATGAGGAGCAGCCGTCTGAAGCTGAACTCGGACAAGACGGAGATACTCATCCTCGGACCCACCCCATCGAACAAGTTACTTACCTTCGGTAACGATATATCTGTAAGAAACAGTAGTTAGTATTAGATTCCTTACCTTAGAATATCCCCAGGCGTCAGTCTGGATCCGGAAACTTTTGCGTAGCAGTACCCCTGCGCGTCGGTAGGCGTCGTCTGCAGGCGTCCCCTGCGGCTCCGCGTCGTCGGCGTCGTGCGTCGTGATGACGTCGCTGGAGTATATAGACGCCGCCTCCGCGCGCTGACGTCAGTTCTTTGCACACAGCTTTTCCGCGCCAGAACACGCAGAGCCATGTGAGAACTAACACTGGTGCCATTTGAAACTAGGGCCCTGAAAGGGATGTCCTTAACCCTAGGTATCAGTTCGCAGAACGGGGAGGATGGGTGGGGCGGTAAGGAATCTAATACTAACTACTGTTTCTTACAGATATATCGTTACCGAAGGTAAGTAACTTGTTCATCTGAAAGAAACAGGTTAGTATTAGATTCCTTACCTTAGAATAGATACCCCAGCAATACCAACCCCGGTGGTGGGTCTGCGAACCAATACAAACCTACACCAGAAAGTCCTGGAGGACCGAACGGCCAAAGAAGCCATCCCTCCGGACTTGACTGTCCAGGCAGTAGTGCCTCGCAAAGGTGTGCAGCGAGGCCCACGTAACCGCCTGGCAAATGTCCTGCAAAGGGACTCCCCGGCCCAGGGCAGTAGTAGCCGCCGTGGCCCGAGTGGAATGGGCCCTCAGCCCAACAGGAGGCTCCTTCCGAGCCAAAGAGTAGCATGCTTTGATGCACAGGACGACCCACCGAGAGATGGTTCGTTTCTGTACCGCCCTTCCCTTCTTCTCACCCACGTAGCCAACAAACAGTTGGTCATCCACCCGGAACTGGCGTGTGCGATCCATATAAAATGAAAGCGCACGTTTTGGGTCCAGACGATGGAGCCGCTCCTCATCTTTTGAAGGATGCGGAGGCGGGAAGAAGGAGGGTAAGGTGATGGACTGCCCGATGTGAAAAGCAGAAACTACTTTGGGCAGGAAAGAAGGCCTAGTCCTAAGAACCACCTTGTCAGGATGGACGGACATGAAAGGAGGTTTGACAGAAAGAGCCTGGAGCTCACTCACTCTCCTGGCAGAGGTGATGGCAACCAGGAAGGCCGTCTTTAAAGTGAGAAGACGGAGAGGACAGGAATGAAGCGGCTCAAAGGGAGCACACATCAAGAATGTCAGAACCAGGTTCAAGTCCCACTGAGGCATCACGAACGGAACAGGTGGATACATGTGCGTGATGCCTTTCAAGAATCTCAGTACAATAGGGGACTTGAATAAAGATGGCTGATCAGGTAGCCTTAAGAAGGCGGAAAGGGCAGAAAGGTAGCCCTTGATAGTGCCCAGAGCAGAGCCCTGCTGGGCAAGAGAAAGAAGGAAGAGGAGAACCTCGGAAAGAGGGGCAGAAAGGGGATCCACAGCCTTTGCTGTGCACCATGCCACAAATCTGTTCCACCGGCAGGCGTATACCGACTTTGTGGAGGGACGCCTGGCTGCCAGAATCACATCACAGACTTCAGGAGGCAAGTCGAATGGCCTCAACTGTCGCCGCTCAATCTCCACGCATGGAGGTGGAGGCTGGACAGGTTCGGGTGGAGGACCGTCCCCTGCTGCTGCGACAGAAGGTCCTCCTGAAGAGGCAGGCGGATCGAGGGACCGACTGACATGCTGAGTAGCTCGGGATACCAGTATCTTCGAGCCCAGTCCGGAGCCACAAGGATAACTTGGGCCCGGTCGCGCCTGATCTTCTTCAGCACTCTGGGCAGAAGTGGTATAGGCGGAAAGGCGTACAACAGACCGCAACTCCACTCGCGCCGAAAGGCGTCGCCGAGCGAGTGCCGTCTTGGAAACTCTAACGCGCAAAACTGATGACATTGCGCGTTCTCTTCTGTGGCGAATAGATCTAACCAAGGCTCTCCCCATTGCTGAAAGAGGCCGTTCGCCACGTCCGAGTTCAGACGCCATTCGTGATCCACCGAGCACCGACGGCTGAGTTCGTCTGCCCTGGCGTTCAGAGAACCTGCCAGGTGTTGAACCGTCAGAGTCACGCCCTGACGTTCCAGCCATTGCCAGAGGCGCAGAGCCTCCTGGCAAAGGGTCCACGACCCCACACCGCCCTGTTTGTTGCAGTACCACATGGCGGTGGTGTTGTCCGTGAACACCTGCACTACACTCCCGTTGACAAAGGGGAGGAATGCCTTCAGTGCTAGGCGAATCGCCCGCAGCTCCAACATGTTGATATGGAGCCGGGACTCCGCCGGAGACCAGATGCCTCTGATCTCCGCCTCTCCCAAGTGGCCACCCCAGCCCTGGAGGGACGCGTCCGTCACAACTACGTGCTCCGGTTGGGGAAGGGAGAGGGATCTGCCTCTGACCCAATCGCGGTCCGTAAGCCACCACTGCAACTGTCTCGCAGCGCCCTCCGAGATCAGGACATGGTCGGACAGGTTGCCCTGATGCTGGGCCCACTGAAACTTCAGGTCCCACTGCAGAGCCCGCATCCGCCACCTGGCGTGATGCACCAGTAGGATGCAGGAGGCCATCAGCCCCAGAAGCCGCAGCGTCAACCTGACCGAAACCCGGGATAACGGCTGAAAGATGGGAATCAGAGCCTGAATATCCCGGACCCGCCGTTCCGGAGGATAAACCCGAAACTGCGCCGAGTCGAGAACCGCTCCGATGAAAAGGAGCTTTTGAGAGGGACACAGGTGTGATTTCGGCACATTGATGGAAAACCCCAGCTCGTGCAGGAGGTCTGCCGTCATCTGAAGGTGGTGGACGACTGTTTGGGGCGAGCCCGCCTTCAACAACCAGTCGTCGAGGTAGGGGAAGACTGAAACCCCTAACCGGCGCAGATGAGCTGCGACCACCGCCATCACTTTCGTGAACACCCGTGGGGCGCTGGTAAGGCCGAATGGGAGCACGATAAACTGAAAGTGCTCGTGGCCTACCGTGAACCGCAGGTAACGCCGGTGGGCCGGCAGGACGGGGATGTGAAAATACGCATCCTGCAAGTCCAACGCTACCATCCAGTCTTGTGGGTCTAGAGCAGCCAAGACCTGAGCCAAAGTCAACATCTTGAACTTCTCCTTCCGGAGGAAGCCGTTGACGTTCTGTAGGTCCAAGATAGGACGCAGGCCTCCTTTGTCCTTCTTGGGCACCAGAAAGTAGTGGGAGTAGCAACCACACCCTACTTCTGGCCCAGGAACGCGCTCGATGGCCCCCTTGGCCAAGAGGGCCGTAACTTCCTCCTGCAGAAGTGTCAAGTGGTCCCCCGACACACGGTGGTTCTGCGGTGGCATGGCTGGAGGAGTGGACTCGAAGGGGAGGGAGAAGCCCCTTCGGACGAGCTGCAGCACCCACCTGTCTGATGTAATCGCGCGCCAGCGGGAGTGGTGATGGCGAACCCTGCCACCCACTGGCGTCACATGGGCCCGAAAGCTCGGACTAGGAAGATTTGGAGGCTGCTGCGGGGGGAGGTGTGGACTGACCTCGCCGCTGTCCTCTACCGCCACCACGGCGGAATCCACGGCCGCCACCGCGCTGGGGAGCGTTCTGCGGCGCGTGGCTGGCAGCACGTGTGGGACCGCCCCTTCCTTGGCCACGAAAGGGGCGAAACGAACCCGCTTGCTGGCGCTGGGTCGAAAGACCCAAGGACTTGGCCGTGACCCTGGAGTCCTTGAAGCGCTCAAGCGCGTTGTCCGCCTTGTCACCGAACAGGCGACTGCCATCGAAAGGCATGTCCATGAGGGCATTCTGGACATCCGGCGAGAAGTTGGCGGATCTCAGCCAGGCATGGCGACGAATCGCCACCGTCGTGGACATAGCCCGTCCCAGCGAGTCGGTCGTGTCAAGACCACACCTTATCGAATACCTCGCCGCGTCCCGGCCTTCAACCAAGGCCTGGTTGAGCTTGTCCCGCACCTCCTGCGGGCATTGCGGCAGACACTCCGCGACCGTATCCCACAGAGAGTGGGTGTAGCGGCCCAAGAGGCATGCGGTATTGCAAGACCGCAGTCCAGCACTCAAAGACGAAAACACCTTCTTGCCAAATTGGTCATATCGTTTCGAATCCCGATCGGGCGGGGCCGACGGGAATGCGGACTGGGAAGTGGAGGCCTGGATCACCAGACTCTCCGGGGAGGGATGGGTGGAGAGGAAGGCAGGGTCGTCCGAACATGGACGGTGACGCCTGGCAACGTTTCGGTCAACCGGTGCACCGGAAGCGGGCCTGGACCAGGTGCCCAAAAGGACATCCGTTAGTGCCTCATTAAACGGCAGCAGAGGCTCCCGTGGGCATGACTGCGGTTTAAATACTTCGGTGAGGATGTTAGGTTTCACCTTAGCGACGGGGAGCTCAAGGCTCAAGGCCTTGGCAGCCCTCATCAGGACCACCGAATAGGCAGCCCCCACCTCCGACGCCACAGGGGAAGGCGAGACAAACCCAGGGTTGGGCGACTCGTCCAGACCACTGGCATCACCTAAGTCACCTACCCAGTCCACGTCATACTGGCAGGCTCGTGACAAAGGGTCCTCAGACCCCTCCCAACCCTCTCCATAATCGTCCTCATCGCCATAGTTCGAGTCGACGATATAGACCGGCTCCTCGGAGCCAATGGGCCCCAACGGCGCCGGACTCGGCGTCGGACGATGCCGGTCCGACTCCGCGTCAGGAGTCAGAGAGGGAACGGGGGTGGCGCCGCGCGGCGCCGGCGCCGGGGACCCGACGCCGGCCGGAACCGACGGCGGAGTCACGGCGCCGCGCGGAGGCGGCACCACGGGTTGCCCCAATGGAATCGGCGCCGGAGAGGCCGATGGACCAGCCGGCGACGACCCTGAAGGGCCCAGCGGCGCCGGGGCCGGAGCCGCCGGCGGCGCCGGGGCCGGAGCACCCGGCGGCGTCGGAGCAGGTGCACCCGAACCGCTCGGGCCCCCAGACGGGACCGACGGCCCCGCAGGCGCCGTAGGCCCCGCCGGAGGAGACATCGCCCTCATAGCCATGAGGAACTCCTCAATCTCCTCGCGCGACGCGCCTTCCCCAGGGACCGACGGGTATGGGGCAGACGGCGTCGGCGACCCACGCGGGGCCGCGGGGGTGGGGCCACCCGAAACCCCGGCCGCATCACGCGGGCGTCGGGGGGAGTCGGGGGTACGATGACGACGCCCCGACTTCTTGTGTCGCTTACCTGATGAACCGGAGGAATGGTGGCGACTCCCGGAGCGCTCATGGCGGCTCCGCGATCGTTCCCTCGACCGCTCCCTCGACCTCCGACCGGACCGGGACCGCTCTCGACGCGGGGCCGACACTCGGAGCTCGAGCAGCTTGCGGGACCGCTCCCGTCTAGCTTTACTAGTCAAGGCCCGGCAGTCGACGCAGGACTCCACGTCGTGGTCCGCGCCCAGACACTGGAGGCAGAGTCGATGGTGGTCGGTGACCGACATCATGCGGTCGCACCCGTCGCAACTCTTAAACCCGGGCATCCTACCGGCACCTGAAGAAAGAGTTAGAGTTAACAAAAACTTGGTCAAAAGACCGGAGTACTGCTCTTCGGATCTGCGCTAACTGGCGCGGAAAAAAGAAGAACTGACGTCAGCGCGCGGAGGCGGCGTCTATATACTCCAGCGACGTCATCACGGCGCACGACGCCGACGACGCGGAGCCGCAGGGGACGCCTGCAGACGACGCCTACCGACGCGCAGGGGTACTGCTACGCAAAAGTTTCCGGATCCAGACTGACGCCTGGGGATATTCTAAGGTAAGGAATCTAATACTAACCTGTTTCTTTCAGATAGCCTGGGATTACTCCTGGTGGCCGACCACACTGGGAACTGCACCAACACCCACCGACCATGCACACAACCTAGGATTCATCCTCGACTCCTCCCTCTCCATAGCTAAGCAGGTCAGTGCCGTCTCCTCCTCCTGCTACAACAGCCTCTGAATGCTACGCAGGATCAACAAGTGGATCCCGACCAAAACAAGAAGAACGGGGACACAGGCCCTCATCAGCAGCAGACTGGACTATGGCAACGCACTCTACGCAGGAATCCCAGCCAAACAGCTACAACGTCTACAACGCATCCAAAACGCCTCCCCCCGACTGATCGTCAACGTCCCCCGCCGCAGCCACATCACCCCTCACGTGAGAGACCTACACTGGCTCCCTGTCGACAAGAGGATCACCTTCAAGCTCCTCACCCACGCACACAAAGCACTCCACGACGCTGGACCAGCCTACCTTAACAGCAGACTCAGCTTCCACACCCCCACCCGCCAGCTCTGTTCCGTCAGCCTCGCCCTCGCCGCTGTACCCCGCATCCAACGAACGACCTCCGGCGGCAGGTCCTTCTCCTACCTCGCCGCCAAGACCTGGAACACCCTCCCTATCCACATACGGCAGACCCAAGACCTACTCGCCTTCAGAAGACTCCTCAAGACCTGGCTCTTCGAGCAGTAGCAGCACCTCCTCCCCCCAGCGCCTGGAGACCCTCACGGGTATGTAGCGCACTCTACATGTACTCTGATTGACAGATAAAGTCCCTTCAGTGTACGAATCTTTTAAGACTAATAATAACATCAATGCCCTAACTAAGCACCCTAAAGAGGACATGGATATCTCAAACCCCAAAACGGGCATTTATTTCATGCCGCCTCCAGTAGAACAGATCAGCCAGGCAGTAAAGACCATTAGGTCCGGAGATCCAACTGACCCATGCCTACCTAAGGTTATGCACATGTTTCCAGAAATACTAAGTAAACAATTGAACCTTGTGTTCACAGAGATAATCCAGTCAGGCCTCTTTCCAGACACATGGAAAACAGCCTTAGTCCTTCCACAAAAATTCTAATCTGGACCCAAAAGAACCCAATAGGTATCGTCTAATTTCGAGAATTCCTTTTCCAGCTAAAGTGTTGGAAAAACTGCTTAATAAACAACTGACAGATTTCATTGCTTCCAGAAACCTTTTGGACCAATCACAGAATGGGTTCAGGGAGGAGCATGCACAGAGACAGCTCTGGTCATGGCAGCAGGGGGACTCAGTAGCATACTAGACGTAGGAGGGAAGGCCGCCCTGATCCTATTGGATCTATCGGCAGCCTTCGACACCGTGAATCACGAGATACTTCACGCCAGTCTAGAAGAATTAGGGGTCCAAGACTCTGCACTCACGTTGATGTCATCTTTTTTAATGGACAGAACTTTTTCAGTTGAAGTGGGAGATTCTGCATCCAAATCCTTCAGGTCGCCTTGTGGGGTGCCTCAGGGCTCCTCCTTGAGCCCCACTCTTTTTAATGTTTATGTTGCTCCCCAGGCATCGATCATCAGGCAGTGTGGGATTTTGCCGGTTTCGTATGCCGACGACACCCAAATAGTGGTGTCGGTTTCTAGCAAGGTGGAGGAAACAGCCGACCGCTTTAATGACCGCCTGATGCAGGTTAATCAATGGATGCAGCTTAACTTCTTGAAACTGAATTGTGATAAAACCGAAGTTATGCTACTAGGATCAGATGCAAATTTTTGGTCTCCTAAATGGTGGCCTGCAAGTCTGGGTGATTGCCCAATCCCAGTGGGCAAAGTGAAAAATCTGGGAGTCATATTTGATGAGAAGTTGACTTTTAACGCCCAGATAAACAACCTGTCTTCAACAATCTGGTACATTTTAAAATGATCAGAAGAATACACTTTTTCATTCCCCATGACTCACGTTAAACAGTAGTCACGGCACTGGCCCTGTCCAGATTGGATTACGGCAGTGCTCTGTACGCGGGGATTCAAGCCCAACACCCAACAAAACTCCAGCGTCTGAAAAATGCAGCTGCAAGGCTAGTGCTGGACGTTCCCAGATCTGAGCCAGTTTCTCACAGACTAGGGCCCTCCACTGGTTACCGGTGGAAAAAAAGGATCATGTTCAAGACTTTATGTCTGGCCCATGAGGCCCTTCATGTTTCAGGACCACAGTTTTGGAGAACACACCTGAAATGGTATGTACCAGCAAGAAGCCTGAGATCTGCTCACGCAAAACTTTTAAAAGTACCTAAGTTCAAGCAGGTTAGGTGGGGAGGGAGAAGCTTTCTGTTGCGGACAGCCAAAACGTGGAACCCCCTCCCCATCACAATAAAAAGCAGCCATTCGCTTCTGTCTTTTAGAAAAACAGTAAAAACCTGGCTCTTGCTCTGCTAAGTCACAATTACACCTCAGCAGTAAACCGATGCGCATTGAACTTTTGCGCCAAGACGCCTCCAGGCAATCACGCGCTTTATAAATATACAAATCAAATCAAAGTCGATGAATCAGCTGACCCTTGCAAGAGACTGTGGAGTATTGTCAGAGCAGCACATATCAGATGCCTCTCTGCAACGTCTAGAGCCATTGCTCCAGCAGAGAAGAATTAGGAGGAGACGTCGGTTGTTAGCAAGTTGGGGGCAGCAGCACAAGAAGGGTAGCCAGGACTCGAGGTAATAACCTGCAAGAAGATAGCCCATCCCTGTGTGCCCAGTTTGGGTTGAAGTCGGCATTAGGTAGTGCTAGAAGCCTCATGTAAGTGATTCTGTTTAGAGTCTGAGGACACAGCGAGTATGTGGGAAGCGTCCAGGACTGTGAAGAGAGGCCTGTGTTGGAGCCTTTCAATGTCTCTTTCAAATGAGGCTTGAATAACTTGTGCATTTACTGCCTTTTTCCATTTGGCAGGGAAATCAATAGGGACTTCAATAGGGAGGGCGTGAGGCTCCAGACGGCTTCTGGGGCCTCCCTGCACCCGCTTCCGGTGCTGCTTTAACTCGAGGGGGCACTGACCGGCAGGGTGGGCTCCCGTCCTCCTATCCGCTCCCACAACCACCTCCAGGCGGGCTTCAAAGCTTTTGCGTAGGCGGCGCCTCTTCTCCCCGGGCCGCAGCGGTGATCTGGGTCAATTCTCAAGTGCGGGGTGGGCTCCCACCTTCAGTTTAAATACACCTGCTCTTCTGGGCAGTTTACCTACGGGGTAGGAACCCGCGTGATTGCACGATTGCGAGGTGGGCTCCCACTGTCGTGGCAATAAACCTGCGGGGTGGGCATCCACTGGGTTTTTAAGTATAGCGCGCGGCGGCAATAATGCGAGGTCGGCTCCCGCGGATATTCATAAGCACACAGTTGCGGCACAACGGCGGGGTGGACACCCGCGAAGCTCCAAGTGCCTAGAGGCTACACACACGCGGTTTCCATATGCAAACATTCTGCCACAACACAGGCGAATCGAAATGCAGCGCCCACCAGGCGCTAGGAAGCACCAAAAGCTTCAGGGGTGATAGGGAAGCCCTCCCCCTATGATAATTAAGAAAATAGTGCTCCCAAGGCGCTAGGCAGCAGGCAGCTACGATTGCAGAACCCACAAGCAGAGCACAGTCAATTAAAATATAGCCCTCTCGCAGCACAGCGCCTCCGGTGTCAGCTCCTCACCTCCTGGGCAGTAAGGTAAAGCGCTCCTCTTCTCCAGGCACTAGGTTCCATACGATAATGTAGTGCTCATGCTCCTCACCTCTTTCTGGGGCACAGTCACTACTGGAAAGGAGTCGTAGCGCTCACGAGGCGCTAGGGCAGGAGAGCAGCAGGTACTACTGGGCAAGATCAGCAGTAAGTGGGCACTCATCGGAACAGGGCCGTAGTACTGGGGAACCGTCATCCTCTGTAATGTGGCACTCCTCCTGGTACAGCAGTCTTTATTCCAGCAGTGGGGCTCTCACTCGCCCTGTGGACAGCAGAGGGGTACAGTTGGGCACAGGGGCCAGCGCACAGGCCCATGCAGCGGTGCCTCCTGGCAGTAGGTCCCCTCTCATTCAAGTCCACGCTCAGTCTGAGCACATGGCATCCCCGCTCCGCTATTTATACGCCCCTCACCCCACCTACCAGACAGTGCCAGAAGCTTCTAGAAGCGTTTGGGGAAACTGGTCCTAACTGGTCTAGGGGGAGGTGTCCAGCACCCTGTCTGCCAGGTATCCCTCCAAAAGCTGGGGTTGCTGGGAAAGAAACAACTAGACTGGCAACCCAGCTTCGGCAGACAGGCACAAGCACACAGCAATGGTGTCCATTTTAAAAGTAACCCTTCTGCAAAGGTGAAAATAACTCTGCGCACGGCGTTGCGTAGCATGTATCACTGCATCTCGCACCACACATGGCCTATACATTCCTCTACCATGAGGGAGATATCCTCTAATGAGGGGGGGGGTTGAGGAGGAAAGCGAAGAAATCTGGGAAAAAGGGCCAAGTCCAACACCTCCTCTCTCAGCTTTTCTATTTTTCAGCATTTGATGGGGTATCTCTATTAGCTCATCTTGTATCAAATCATTTTCATTTATTTTTCAAACTTGGTAATTTTAGCAATGCCTGGCTGTTAACTCCTTCACCTGCCAAATAGCCCGAATCAGAATACCAACAATTGCTAATCAGAACTACTATCCCTGCTACATCTATAGCATCAAGCTCTGCTCTCCACCATACTCTTGTGCACCCTCCTTACTAGCCCCAACCTCAACAGTGGCCTCCCACCTCTAGTTAGAGGTACCAAGGGAGAGCACAACAGAGGGCTTAAGATAACTTGGCACAGTCAGTAGAAGGGCAGAGCAGGGTAGAGGATCACAGAACTGCAAACTACACATTACAAAGGTACAGTGGTGCAACAGTTTGCACGTCTCTTCTGCCGAGTCACTGGCTATTTATTATTTATACCGTGGAAAAAAGTGGCAGGCAAAAAACAAAGAGTACAGACAGAATCAAACAGCGTATCAGGAGGAGTACGTGCTAGGCCCGCAGAACTGACAGCTCCTGCAGGTATACCTGGTAGGCTCCGGGGGACTTCCACAAACCCACTTTAATGAAATGAAATGAAGAAGCAATTGTATAGCTCACTTTTACTCCAGCGAGTGTCCTGGCGCTCTGCACTTCTGCTGTCACTGCCTCCATAAGACCTAACCATTCAATCCTGGTTGAAAAGCGATGTTTTTGGTTTCTTGCTAAACTGAGAAATATCTGTAATGGCTCGTAGCTCAATAGGAAGTTTACTCCATGCTAATGGGCCTAAGAAGGAGAAGGACCTGCCTCCGGGTCTAGAACGCCTGATCCTAGGAGTTTTGGTCCAAAAACATGCAGACCGCAGGCACCTAGAGGGAGCATAGAAACTAATCCTTGCCCTGAGGTAACGTGCGCCAGACTGGTGGAGGGCCCGATGTACCAGGGAAAGGGTCTTAAGAAGAACCCTCTTCTTTATAACGAGCCAGTGTAAAACCGCTGGATGCGGGGATACATAAGTTCTCACCCGCAAGCAAAAAAGGGTTCAATCTGTTGCGTTGGGACCACTTTCAATACATTCAACAGAAAATCAGGAAGACACAGATGCATGGCATTGCCATAGTCAAAGCAAACACAAGGAGATGATGGACGGACCGCTGAAAAGTTTCCGACACACACCCCCAGTCGCAGATCTTGGTTGAATCCATCATCATTCTGCAGCTCACTTCGCCGCACCTGTTCAGACACAGCTTTATGCAAATCAGTCTTGACCCTGTGCCTCATGGAAACAGTCCAGCCGAACTGCCAAGCCATGTCTTCCCTGGACCGAAAACAAGCTTCCTAGGACCGGTTTCTGGCATTACAGCCGTCTTCAGCCAGGATAGCTTGAATCCAGTGGCAAAGTGAGCACGGGACCCACGTCTGGGCATACCCTGCCAACTTAGGACAAACGAAGAAAACACAAGGAAATGATGGATGGAGCACTGAAACTTCTCACCACCAGTCACAGATCTGGGTTGAATCCATCATCGTTCTTTAGCTCACTTTGACACATCAGTTCAGACCCAGCTATATGCAAAACAGTCCGACCCTGTGCCTCATGGGAACAGTCCAGTCCCAACTGCCAGGCCAGGTCTTCCATGAACCAGAAACAAGACTCCTGGGACCGGTTTCGGGGTAACACCCCTTATCAGCCGGGCTATCTTGAATCCAGTGTCAAAGTGACCATGATGTTCTATGACCTATTTCCAAACTGTGAAGGAAAGGAAGCATAAAAACTTTCTTAGAACATCAAATGGCTCACAGACTTTTCTACCGGGGTAAGAAGGACCCTGGCAAGAGGGCAGGGAAGAGTGGAGCGGGAGGAGTGGGCAGCTCTGCCCTGACCACTCAGTCGGCTGTGTTGTCACCTCCGAGGTACAGGATTCAAGCTCAATCCATGTACCAGATCCCCTTTCACTGCCTGAGTTTCACTCTCAGCTCCGCCTTCCGAGCTATGTGGCTGCAGCTACCGTTGTTTTGTGTTCAACCACACGTCCAGCACAGGCCTACTCGACATCTGCACTCTGCTCGTGGCACAGACGTACACATGCAATCCATTAAAGGATAATAATGGCTAAAATAAAATTGACCTTGGCTAAAGAATTTCAGTCAATACATTTTTTTGTCTCTATAGTGGGCAACTGCAGCTGTCTTCCGAACCACTCAGGCAATTTAAGCATTTTCTTCCAATGGTGGCCAGGTGGTGAGTCTAGCTACGTTTTGGAGTTGTAACTAGCCCACTGGCATTGTGTAACTCTGCATACAATCCTTTGTATAATGAGGATGGGAACAACCTGTCGCCCTCCCTGTCATCAGTTTCCTGAGGGAGTCCATATTACAACCAAACATTGGGTGAATCCTCGGTTGGTTCTGGCATTGGCACAGAGGTACTGTTCGGAATCTGCTTCTCTTTCGTAACTTCATAGCATGACGTAGATCGAGATCAGGAAGACATTGGTTTGAATCATCACTCGGTGTCAGCATGGATGTTGATGTTGGTGCAGTAGTCAGTGCCAGAGTCAGCACGAGCCCAGTGGAAGGCCCTGTGCAGGCATATCCACAAGCAGATTGAAGGTCGCTGTTTGCTAAAGGGTCAACGATGACCCTGGGAATTCAGGGTGCACTGCGGCTAACTGCAGGACTAGTTGTGATTCAAGAGACCGCCATCTTTAACCTGATGTTCTTGCACCTTCTTGCTAGACTTTGAGTCAAGCTTAGCCGTCTAACACTTGTTCCTCGACATCGATGAGGACTTACCAGAAGACTTCGATCATTCATTTTTTGTGGCAGCTGCTTCAAGGCCGGAACTGTGACTGGGCCCACAACTTGGAGAGGGAGTGGAACCTGTACGAACGTAGTTTTTCTATCATGGAGAAGTGTGGCTCACTGGTTAGAGGCGGCAGACCCGTAAGCAGAGAACGACCCGGGACCAGGGTTCGATTCCCGACGCGGCAGGGTCGTGGACCAGGGTCAGCGGACCTGATAATTCTCGCCTCGGTGCCTACTCTAGTCAGAAACCACAATCGGCAACTCTGGGCATCAGCTTGCCTCATCTTCACAATGGCCCCCCAGACCGCCGGGGATGCTTGGTCGCACCTTAGAGATACCCATCAGGGACCATCTCTCAGGGTGAGCCAGGACGGGTTCCCCAGCGGTCGAAGCGTGGAGATACTCCTCCGGGAGTCGATTCCTAGCGCTATATAAACCCACAATTAAATTAAATTAAATGGTCCAAATCGCCTTCAGATGCATGAAGGCCCACTTATAGCAGAACTTAAAATCATGCCCTCAGCACCACGGCCCGTGAACAACATCTACTTCCTGTAGTCTTGGTACGGTTTGAATCTTGCTGTTTCTTTTGGGGGGGGGGGTGTAGGAGAGTAGGATCTGCTTCCTATGGACACCCCCACTTTTTGCTGTGATTCACTGGTTTTTCGACCTTAGTGTGGCTGTGGCCCTGCTAATCAGACCCACAGCCCAGCTGTTCTCTCTCTAAATTGATATCATGTACTTTAGGTACATACCAGATTGGTTACTGGGTCACTCTTGTGAGCCCCTGTCTAGTGTACCATAGGTACCCAGGGCATAGGTGCATCCAAGGCCTACCAGGGGCTGCAGCATGAATTATGCCACCCCTGGCTGGCCATCCAAACTGACACCACAGGCTGATCACTCAGCTTGGGCAAGGTGGTGTAATCACCCCTTGCTTAGATATAGTATACCTATATCTACCTTATATAGACACATATGCACCTATAAGTCCCTCCTATGGCAGGCCTCAACAATCCTGGAGGCAGAGTGCTTGGTTTTATGTGAGATGGTGCTCTGGCATGAGCTGAGCCCCACTGCAGCTTTCAGAACCATGTCCTTATAGCTGTTCTATGATATAGCCATACCATATACTCTTAAGTCCATTATAATCCTCGCGGTTGATGCTAACTTTGGTTTGGCTTTATCAAAACATGTCGTGTAAGGTGTCAAACACTTTGGAATACTACGCCCCCCGCCAGTTCTGGCGGCGGGTACGCCCCCCCGCCAGTTCTGGCGGCGGGGGTAGCATTCCACCCTTCTAGAGGGAGAAGACATGTAGTTACTGCTTTACCCGGTTAAAGTTAAACAGAGCCTCAGCATCACAAAATGGATGCTGCTGCCACAGACACGAATCTGACTTCCTGCTGCTGGACGAAACTCCGGCAGGGGAGGCCTGGACAATAGGTTTCCTGCCTTGGGAGGTGCTGGCACCTCCCCAGACAGGCTTTTAGTGTATTGGGGTAGGGAGGGCTGCACAATGAGACACTGCCTGGGGCACACAAGGTGCTCCATTCATAGCCCGGTTCAAACCAGTTGCTGGGGTACTCCAGCCCCAGCTCTGGCGCGAAACTGGACAAAGGGAAAGGGGTGTAACCGCCACCTTCCCAGGTTCCACCCATAGGAGGCACCCAGCAGGTAATCCAGCCCCTTAGTTTAGTATAAAGTTAGGAGCTGTGTCTAGAGACTTTAGATTTATCCTGGAAAGAAACTCTGAAACGAAACTCTTGGACCTTCGACGTTCCATATCGACTGGAAGACTGAAGACATCTCCCTTGTGGTCAAGGAGTGACCACACTGTGCAAACAGGCACCAACAGTAACTTGCCGGTTTGCTTTGACGACACTCCCGCTGGAACCCGAAGACTTAGCGACGCAGGAACTGGACCTCCAGACTTCTCTGACTCTGACCCACATCCACAGCAAAGCTGAGACCCGTGGCGGACACGAGAGACGTGCGTGTGTGAGTGGCGTTGGGTGTGTGAGTGGCGTTGCGTGTGCGAGTGGCGTTGCGTGGATGAGTGGGGTTGCGTGGATGAGTTGCGTGTGTGAATGGCGTTGCGTGTGTGAGTGGCGTTGCGTGTGTGAGTGGCGTTGCGTGTGTGAGTGGCGTTGCGTGGATGAGTGGGGTTGCATGGATGAGTTGCGTGTGTGAGTGGCGTTGCGTGTGTGAGTGGCGTTGCGTGTGTGAGTGGCGTTGCGTGTGTGAGTGGCGTTGCGTGTGTGAGTGGCGTTGCGTCGATGAGTGGGGTTGCGTCGATGAGTGGGGTTGCGTCGATGAGTGGCGTTGCGTGGATGAGTGGGGTTGCATGGATGAGTTGCGTGTGTGAGTGGCGTTGCGTGTGTGAGTGGCGTTGCGTGTGTGAGTGGCGTTGCGTGTGTGAGTGGCGTTGCGTGTGTGAGTGGCGTTGCGTCGATGAGTGGGGTTGCGTCGATGAGTGGGGTTGCGTCGATGAGTGGGGTTGCGTCGATGAGTGGGGTTGCGTGGATGAGTTGCGTTGCGTGTGTGAGTGGCGTTGCTGTGTGTGAATTGCTGGTTGGGGGAGTGGGGGGGGTGGGCGTGGGAGCAGCAGGCAGATGCGAGTGGAGCGCGCGCTGGAGAGGGAGGGGGTGGGAGGACTAGGCAGCGGCAAAGAGGGAGAAAGGAGTGCACGTGCATATAGCAGGACTGGGGACCGGACATCCTGGAGTACCTGCTTTTTGCTACCTGTGCAGCTCCTGAGGTACCCTCTAAGTTGTGCATTGGGGTTTGAGAAGCCCCAGACCCGAGCACCATTTGCACCGAAGTTCAGCCCTCCACACTCCACAAGAGCCGCGTGGGGCCTGCACCTGCATTTCAGCTCGACGCGTCTTCGCAGTTGCTAGCCCGTTGGCTAGTAAGCCCTCAGAAGACATCTTTGTGAAACTACACCGCTTGCCTGGTTGCTCCGGGCTTGCTCCATCTTCCCTGCGAAGGAGAAGCTCCCCAGGCCTTAATGGTCTGAACTGAAGCCAATCTTCCCATCCTGCGTGGATTGCATTTGCCAAGGTTTCTTGGGTCCAATCCGGATACCGACACCGCCAACAGCTAGATCCGTCGTGGGACAGCTCGACTCCAGCTCCTGGTCGTCGTCGACACCTCCTGGTCCTCGTGGCTGTAGAGACAAGCTTCATCTCTTCACCTGATTGCATCTCGACATCGCCTGGTTCCTTCCTGGTTTCTTCCTGGTCACTGGATAGTGACCCAGACTCTGTCCCCTCTGCCACCCTTGGATCCACCCGGACACTTTTCTCCTGGTCGCCTGCAGCACTTTCTTGCAGCTCTCTATAGGAAACAGCGACGAAACCCGACACGAAAGAACACCTATGCACCCGGCTTCCCTGGGTGAGGTAACTCAAGTACTCCGGTGCTCCTGTGAACTCTGACTTCATAAAGAGTGCAGAGGGGTTGTGTTAGTAATAAATACATATATATTTGATTTATACCTTGTGTGGTGCCCTTTCATTTGGTATTCAAGGGATTATATATGGTAACACAGCTGGCTTCACATGCTCTCTGAAGTTTTAGCCTAAGACTGCTGGTCCATGCTACCACTAGGATAGCTTGTCTATAAGGTTGACTTTACAACTATCACCATAAGGGTTGTTTGGACTGGTGCAAGGTGCCCACTAGAATACTTGCCCTTGCCAAAGAGAGACTTGCTCTTGCAAGAGAGCAAAGGTTAAGTGGGTTAGAACCCACTGGTGGCAGCATTATCCCTAAGGATAGGGAGAGGTCTTATGACCATAAAAACCTAAATAAGATTGTCCCTCCCTACAAGAGTGGGGATGACATCCACAAATGGATAACTGCTTTGAAGAGGGCCTGCAAAGTACAGCAGGTCCCCCAGAGTCAGTGAGCAGCAATCTTATGGCTCTCCTTTTCAGAAAAAGGAAGAGACAAGCTCCTCACAGTTAGTCATCAGGATGCTGACAACTACACTGTCCTGAAGAGTGCTCTTATTGATGGGTTTGGCTTAACCACTGAGCAGTATAGGTTGCTGTTCAGAGACACCCAGAAGACACAGACTCAGGACTGGACTGATGTTGTTGATTGTGCCACTAAGGCTGTGGAAGGCTGGTTACTGGATAGTAAAGTTAAGGACTATACAGGATTGTATAATTTGATCATGAGAGAACAAATACTTAATAATTGTCAGAACCAGTTATTGCATCAGCACCTGATTGACTCTGATCTGACCTCTCCCCAAGAATTGGGAAAGAAGGCAGACAAATGGGTCAGAACCAGGGTGAAGCTGAAGGTCCAGAACAAAGGTGGTGATCAGAAGAAGCAAGACCAAAAGGGTGTGGATCAGAAAGCAAAAGACCAGACGTCTTCACCAGGTCCCCAAAAAGCTTCTAATGAGGGGGGTTCCATGAAATCCAAGAAGAAAGAAGGTCCAAAGAAACCCTGGTGTAATTTTTGTAAAAGTGACACTCACTGGTTCAGTGATTGCACCAAGAAGGAGGCAGCTCCAACCACCATTGCCCCTAAGGCAACTGTTCCCCCTAGTACAGCTAATAGCGGTGGTTCTCAACAGAAGGGTGTAGTAGGGTTAACCCTGGGAACTGAGATTGACTCTGGCCTAGTCAGAGTACCAACTCAAGCTGTCCTTGTCTGTGATGTGGACATGGCTATGTCCTCTACTGTGAGCCCCAGTAACCTGGGCAAGTACAGACAGACTCCTTTAATCAATAATAAAGTGGCTTAGGCCTACAGGGACACATGTGCCAGTGTCACCATGGTGACGCCTAACTTTGTAGACCCTGGACAGATCATACTAGGTGATAAATACCTAGTGGTAGCAATGTCACTACCGCCTATAGTATGGCAATTGTTAATTTCTCCGTGTGAGGGGTAACTGGCCTCAAAAAGGTTGTTGTTAGTTTAGACCTCCCTGTAGAATGTTTGTTGGGCAATGATCTAGAATCTTCAGCCTGGTCTGAAGTGGAGTGCAGGACCCATGCAGAGATGTTAGGTATATCAGCACATGTCCTTGCTGTGACCAGGTCACAGGCCAAAAAGTGCCAAACTCAACAGGCACTGGATCCTGAAACTATGGACCAGTTGCCTACCAATAGAAAGAGCAGTAGGGTTAAGGCAGTGCCTTCCCCCTGCCTCAGAATGAGGATCAGCCTTCTGAGGAAGCTGACCCAAGAAGGAACTGTCCTAGAAGAGCTTGAGCCTGATCAGGTTGAGTTTCTTGGGACAGGGGGACCTTCAAGGGAAGATCTGAGGCAGGCGCAGCTGGACTGCCCCGCTCTTGAACCCCTCAGACAGCAAGCTGCTGCTGAGGTTGCTGTGAATGCTACAGGTACCCATATAGTGTATTGGGATGAAGGGCTCCTTTATTCAGAGGCTAGAGACCCCAAGCCTGTTGCTTCCAGGAGGTTGGTCATACCTCTGGCATTCATGGGCTTCCTTCTTACCTTAGCCCATGATATTCCCTTAGCATGACATCTTGGCCAGAACAAGACTTGAGACAGGCTTGTCCCTCACTTTCACTGGCCACACATGTCAGAAGATGCCAAGGAGTTTTGTCGCTCCTGTGTCACCTGCCAAGCCAGTGGCAAATCAGGTGGCACCACAAAGGCCCCCCTAATACCACTACCTGTGGTGGGGCTTCCCTTGGAAAGAGTTGGGATAGACATTGTTGGACCAATGGATCCCCAAACAGCCTCTGGGCACAGGTTTATTCTGGTGGTAGTGGATCATGCCACCAGAAGCTATTCCCTTAAGGACCACAACAGCCCCTGTTGTGGCAAGAGCCCTCCTGGGAGTTTTCTCAAGAGTGGGTTTTCCAAAAGAGGTTGTCTCAGACAGAGGTGCAAACTTTATGTCTGGATATTTGACTGCTATGTGGAAAGAGTGTGGAGTGAACTACAAGTTCACCACAACCTACCATCCACAGTGCAATGGTCTAGTTGAAAGATTCAACAAGACCTTGAAGGGCATGATCAAGGGACTCTCTGAAAAGCTTAGGCGAAGATGGGATATCTTGCTGCCACTGAAGGGTGCGGTGAGTTCCACAGTGGGTTCCAAGACTCCCAGAGAGCTGCCTCCATGTTAATCTAAAACCCACTGAGAGATCAGGTTGGCCATTCCTCATCACTGCTTTCAGTTCTCCATGTATGGGGCAGACAGTGCTTCAAGTGTCTGTCACAGTGTGCCTTGTACATGGTACAGCGATCTTTGGGCCTGAATTTGGGTTGGATAGACATCAGGTTTGGCATAAACCTTACTCCGGCAGCCCGATTAAGTGGGGGCTGTTGAAAGAAGCACATGACACTGCCCCACTATTTTGGGTGGGGGGCAGGAAGTTTATTTATTTCTGCCCCTCTGAGGGGGTGTGGGGTCATTCGATTTTTATTTATTTTATTTTTTATTAATATTTTTATTACATTTTTACAGACATTTAAGATATATCGCGTATATCGCGGTGTATATACAGGGAGGCGACAATTTAGGTTATGGAAAATCAAACTCTAGCTTTACAAATGTTTGAAAAAGTTTGAAGGCGGCAGCTTTGTTTGGCCAAGAAAACCCGTTTAAAGGTTACCAACACTTACAGAAAGCGTCACAACTGTGGTTAATGCCAATATGTAAAGATGTTACGGACCAGCTGACATCTCTCAATCCGGCTGTGGAGTAAAGGCAGGGTGGCAGATGTAAAGGCCCGCATCACACGGTCTGTCTTTACTCTGCCCACCAAACCCTAAATCAGGCCCTTTGGATTTTACTCGGACATTTATTAGCAGGCAGCAGTGTGTGTTCAAAGCTCGATTTATGTGGTAGCGATGCTGCAGGTTCAGACACATTCTGGCTTCTGAAGTCTAAAGCTGGCCGATCTGCGAATGACATTGCAGTAGCAGAATAGCAATTACTCAGGAGCTTTCTGTGTTTTTAGGTGGTATCAAGTGAATGTAAATTGTGCTTAATGTGATTGAAACTGAACGCAACTTCTTATAGTAAAACGAATTTCAGGTATGCGCAAATTACTCACCTATGGGCGCAATGATAGCTTTGTCTCTCTCGGAGCCCTGCTGGTCCACATAGATATGGTATCCCTCCTCCTTAACATGGCACGAGGCAGCCTGCATGCTGAAAACACTCCCTGCATTGAAGAAACATCAAGGTATTACTATATTGCGTCAGCACTGGTAACAACCCTGGTGATTTTCTCATCCCACATAACACACTTTCTATACCACGTTGGTCTAAGGAACTAACCCTGTCTGAAGCTTGTGTGAAGAAGTAACAAGCGATAGTAGAGACTATAACAACCTCTCTATCTTCTCTACTTCTTATGATCTATAGAGCGCTTGTTTATCAATACAGGCCTCTTGGTGCCTGCTTCTAGCAGGCTGCCATACTGATTCAGGTGGTGGTAAACACCACCTCATTTTCAGCATATCAGTGGAAGGCGAAAGTAATAGGTGGCGGGGCACCACAGAACTGGAAGAGGTTATCCCTGTAAAGATGATGGGTAAGAAGGAAAAATCAACACATTATTTGCAGCTCATACAGGGATGGGAGAACCTTGATGATTCCAAACCCCAAGGATTCACCAAGTTACAGCGGTGGCATAAGACAAGGACATTACCTGGGAGGAGAAAACCCACATTTCCAACTATCGCGGGCACTAGGCCTACCCACACAAGTGAGGTACCATTTTTATCAGAAGACATGTGGGAGCATAAAATAGTAGAATATTTGCTATTAACACTTTGAGTTCGCTGCATCTGTGCTTTCCAAATGTAAGCCAGTTTGTAAGAAAGTAGACATTTTAAAAAATACCCTCTAAATCATATGCTTGACCCTACCAGGTAGGTCACTCCCCCTCCGCACAGCACCGCCTGTGTGTCCCCTGCCTCAGCTGCCAATGCTGAGAAGGTTCAAGGCCTCCACCACCCGCAGGCTACCACCTGCGCCTCATCCCTGGTGGCCAGTGGTAGGCCGTAGGTCTGCTTTTCTTCCGCTTTTTTGTTTTACTGTATTGCCTGTATTTTTCATTGTTGTGTCTGTGACTGCTGTTGTCTGTCTTCCCCAGCTGCCTACACGTGGTCTGTTCCCATTTCCTCCCTCTGTTCCCCTCACTGTCCCATGTGTCTCTGCCCGGTTTTCCTTCAGTTCGCTTCGCTGCCCCCGCGCCACTCTGCCCATTTTTGCCTTCTGTCTCTTAGCTGCCTCTGTATTCTCTGCCTTTTTACCTTCTATGACACCCGTTTTTCCCCCTGTTTTCTGTGCCCTTTTTGCCTTCTGTGACACCCGTATTACCCCGATTTCTGTGCCCTTTTGTCTTCTGTGACACCCGTTTTTCCCCTGTATTCTGTGCCCTTTTGCCTTCTGTGACACCCATTTCCCCCCTGATTTCTGTGCCCTTTTGCCTTCTGTGACACCCGTTTTCCCCCTGTATTCTGTGCCCTTTTGTCTTCTGTGACTCCCGTTGCCCCCTTGATTTTGTGCCCTTGCCCTCTGTTCCATTAGTCGCCCCTCACTACCCCCGCCGCTGCGTCCCCGCAACCCTACTGCCCATTCGCTGCCCCCGCCTCCCAGCTGCTCCTCCCTCCCACCTCCCCATATATGCTGGCCGATGCGCGGTGAGGAGAGCGACCCTTGACCCTACCAGGTAGGTCGCCCCCTCCGCACAGCACCGCTGTTGAGGAAGTTCGTGGCCCTCTTCCACCCGCAGGCTACCACCTGCGCCTCATCCCTGGTGGCCAGTGGTAGGCCGTAGGTCTGCTCTTCTTCCGCTTTATTGTTTAACTTTATTGTATGTATTTTTCATTGTTGTGTCTGTGACTGCTGTTGTCTGTCTCCCCCCGCTGACTACACGTGGTCTGTGCCCATTTCCTCCCTCTGTTCCCCTCGCTGTCCCGTGTCTCTCTGCCCGATTTTCCTTCTGTTCCCCTCGCTACCCCCGCGCCTCTCTGCCCGTTTTTGCCTTCTCTCTCTTAGCTGCCCCTTGTATTCTGTGCCCTTTTGCCTTCTGCGACACCCGTTTTTCCCTCTGTATTCTGTGCCCTTTTTGCCTTCTGTGACACCCATTTCCCCCCGATTTCTGTGCCCTTTTGCCTTCTGTGACACCCGTTTTCCCCCTGTATTCGGTGCCCTTTTGCCTTCTGTGACACCCGTTGCCCCTCGATTTTGTGTCCTTGCCCTCTGTTCCCTTAGTCGTCCTTCACCTCCCCCGCTGCTGCGTCCCCTGCGGCCCTGCCCCACTACTGCCCATTCGCTGCCCCCGCCTCCCAGCTGCTCCTCACTCCCACCTCCCAATATATGCCGGCCGCTGCGCGGATGCGCGCAGCAGGCGTGCCGCTGGCGCACCGAAGGCGGCCAGGCCGCGCCCAGCTCCAGAACTCCTGGCCTCAGCTCCCGCCACGACGACCGCCGCTAAGATGCCAGAACACTCCACGCTCTCAACCCCGGACGGACCCACACCTGCTTCAAGGCCGCCCCAAAACGCACAGACGGTCCCTTCACCTGCCGGAACTGCAGCTACACCCGCCTCAGAGCCGACTAACCACCCGCCAAGAAAGACCGCACCCACCTGCGATGCATACTACTGAACACCCGCTCCGCGCGCAAACACGCCGTCGAGCTCTCGGACCTGCTCGACAGAACATCCCTGAATGTCGCATTCCTGACAGAGACCTGGTTGAACGACTCCTCCGCACTCGACATCGCCATAGCCATCCCAGACGGCTACAAGATCACCCGCAGAGACCGCACCGTCGGAAGAGGAATCGCCATCGTCCACAAGAACAGCATCAGGGTCTTGACTAGCACCGACGACGCACTCAGCACTGCCGAGCACATGCACTTCCAGATCCACACAGACCCCAAATCCACCCTCAGAAGCACCCTCGTCTACCGACCCCCCAGACACCACCCCCAGTTCATCGACTCCATTGCCGACTTCATCAGCACGCACGCCCTGACCTCCACCGACTACATCCTCCTCGGAGACCTGAACTTTCACCTTGAGAACAACAACAACAACTCCACAAGCCTGATTGATAACCTCGCCAACTTCGGACTGAAGTAACTCGTCACAACGCCCAACCACTCCGCCGAACACACGCTCGACCCCGTCTTCTCCTCAAGCCCGCACGTCTCCGTCAGCCACACCACCAAACTACCCTGGACCGACCACCTCTGCATCCACTTCACCTTCCATAAACCCACCCCACACCACCGCACCCAACAGATCCCCCGACGCAGCTGGAGCAAAATCACAGAAGACCAACTACATGCAAACCTCGCTCTCAGCCCACCTATCGAACCCTCCAACACCGACAACGCTGCCCACAGCCTCAGACTCTGAATCGAGGACTGCGCCAACACCCTCGCCCTGCTGAAGAAACCCCCCCGCAGAGACACCAGCAAGAGGGCCAGCTGGTTCACCCCAGAACTCCAAGCCTCCAAGCAAGCCTGCCGGAAACTAGAGAAGAAATGGCACAGCGAACAGACTCCGGACAACCGTGTAGCACACAAGGACGCCATCCGCAACCATCACCACCTCATCAGGACAGCCAAGAGAACCTCATTCAAAGACCGCCTCGACAACAACGCACACAATAGCAAGGAGCTCTTCAACATCATGAAGGAACTCTCCAACCCCAGCTCCAACGCCAACAACATCCAGCCGTCGCAAGCCCTGTGAGACTCCCTCGCCACGTTCTTCCACCGCAAGATAGCAGACATCCACAACAGCTTCAACACCCAGACAACCCCAAAAGACAGCAACACAACAGAACCCCCGCACACCATCGACCACGACCCCCCTGCTAGCCTGGGCCAGCGTGAGCGTCAATGACACCATCAAGACCATGACCACAATCCACTCCGTCTCTCCGTCAGACCCATTCCCGCACCACATCTTCAACAAAGCAAGCAGCTCCATCACACCCCACCTGCGCAACGTCATCAATCTCTCCCTCAAGACAGCGACCTTCCCAGAGAGCTGGAAACACGCCGAGATCAACGCCCTACTGAAAAAACCCAAGGCAGACCCAAGAGACCTCAAGAACTTCCGGCCCATCTCTCTGCTCCCCTTCCCGGCCAAGGTCATCGAGAACATCGTCAACAGACAGCTAACCCGATACCTCGAAGAAAACAGAATCCTGGACCCTTCCCAGTCAGGGTTCGGCAGCAACCACAGCACCGAGGCTGCCCTCATCGCCGCCACAGACGACATCAGAATCCTGTTGGACAGTGGTGAGACCGCAGCACTCATCCTCCTAGACCTCTCCGCTGCCTTCGACACCGTCTGTCACCACACACTACGCACACGCCTCCACGTCGCAGGGATCCAAGATAAGGCTCTGGAATGGACCACCTCCTTCCTCTCCGGCAGAACCCAGAGCGTCTGCCATCCCCCATTCCGGTCCAAAGCCTCCGAGATCATCTGCGGCGTACCCCAGGGATCCTCCCTCGGCCTGACACTGTTCAACATTTACATGGCCCCGCTCGTACACGTCGCCTGACAGCACAAGCTCAACATAATCTCCTACGCCGACAACACTCAACTGATCCTCTCCCTCACCAAGGACCCCATCACCGCCAAAGCCAACCTCCACGAAGGAATGAAGGCCGTCGCCGACTGGATGAAGACCAGCCGTCTGAAGCTGAACTCGGACAAGACGAGGTCCTCATCCTCGGCTCCAACCCCTCAGCCTGGGACGACTCCTGGTGGCCGACGGCACTGGGAGCAGCCGTACACCCACCGACCACGCATGCAACCTGGGAATCATCCTCGACTCAACGCTCTCAATGACCAAGCAAGTCAACGCCGTCTCCTCCTCCTGCTTCAACACCCTCCTCATGCTCCGCAAGATCTACAGATGGATCCCGACAGATACAAGAAAGACAGTCACCGAGGCCCTCGTCAGCAGCAGGCTCGACCACGGAAATGCTCTCTACGCGGGAGCCCCGACCAAGCTCTTTAAATGACTACAACGCATCCAAAATGCTACGGCACGACTGATCCTCGACGTACCACACCACGACCAAATCACCCCACCTGAGAAACCTCTACTGGCTTCCCGTCAACAAGAGAATATCCTTCAAGCTCCTCATCCACGCACACAAGGCACTCCACAAGACAGTCCCAGCCTACCTCAACAGACGGCTCTCCTTCTACATTTCCAACCGCCAGCTACGCTCTGCCGACCTCTCACTCGCCACTGTCCCGCGCATCCAAAGAACAACCACTGGCGAGAGATCCTTCTCCCACCACGCCGCCAAGACATGGAACACCCTCCCACTGAGCCTACGACAGACCCAAGACCTGCTGACCTTCAGGAGGATGCTCAAGACCTGGTTGTTCGATCAGTAGCACTCCGCCCCCTCCCCCCCAGCGCCTTGAGATCCTCGTGGGTATGTAGTGCACTTTACAAGTTGGCTGATTGATTGATTGATTGTAACCACAGATGTACAAATAACCACTTCTCCTCAACCACTGATCCTAAACTACATATCTGGTGCCCACTTCAGAAATACATGTTTCCTTGTTACCCATTCTTAACTCCACATATTTTACCAACGAGGTGGGCTATACTCGGTACACAATGAAAAACCATTATAAGGTGCAGCTCAGTGGTTGGCTCTGGGTTCCTCAGGTTCTTGGAGAAGCTACTAACCCTACATATCCCTGCAACCAGAAGGGTCTAGCGGACATAATATTACTTTGGTAAATCAGCCATTGTGACAAAAAGTTATGGATGGAAAACGTTGTCACAAATGGTTGTTTTTTTCCTACTCATTTCAATATTTCTTTATTTCATCAGTTAGTTTCTTATGGAAAACTTTGAAGGATCTACACATATGACCAATGTTCCCTCTAATTTTTTTCCTCTGTGTGCGGCAGTGGAGGGTCTCTGTGCGCTGCATCCATGGCTATGTGCGCCAGGAACCAAACCTCGCGTGTCTGCGGCGCCAAATGCCACTCGTTTTTGGTGCCCTCCTGCCCTCTGTCCCACTCGTTGTTGTGCCTTTCTGCCCTCTGTCCCACTCGTTTTTGGTGCCTTTCTGCCCTCTGTCCCACTCGTTTTTGGTGCCCTTCTGCCCTGTGTCCCACTCGTTTTTGGTGCCCTTCTGCCCTGTGTCCCACTCGTTTTTGTGCCCTTCTGCCCTGTGTCCCACTCCTTTTTGTGCCTTTCTGTCTCGTGTTTGTGCCTTTATGCCCTCTTGCCTCTGTTCCGCTCGTTTCCCCAACAGCTGTGGCCTTTTGTTTAAATATTGCTGACAATCAGAGTCCCTTCACGGGCTCCGATTAACAGCAATACTTAAACAAAATGCCACAGTCTGCCCCGCGCTTTACTAACAAAAGCGTAGACACTTTCCAAACACAGCGTGTGCTAAAGTCAGGGATCAATCAATCAATCAATCATGACATTTGTATAGCGCGCTACTCACTCGGAAGGGTCTCAAGGCGCTTGGGGGAAGGGGGCCGCTACTGCTCGAACAAGCATGTCTTGAGTTGTCTCCTGAAGGCGAGGTGGTCCAGGGTCAGCCGAAGGTGGATGGGGAGGGAGTTCCAGGTCTAGGCCGCCAGGTAGGAGAAGGATCTGCCTCCGGCGGTGGCTCTTCCGATGCGTGGTACGGCGGCGAGGCTAGCGGACCGTAGCTGGCGGGTGGGCGGGTGGAAGGTCAGGCGGTCATTGAGGTATTTGGGGCCCAGGTTGTGGAGAGATTTGTGTGCGTGGGTGAGGAGCCTGAACGTGATCCTCTTGTTGATAGGGAGCCAGTGCAGGTTTCTCAGGTGGGCCGATATGTGGCTGCGTCGAGGGATGTCCAGGATGAGTCGGGCGGAGGCGTTCTGGATGCGTTGTAGTCTTTTTTGTAGCTTGGCTGTGGTTGACCGTCGACCTGGGCCTGGGTGACCGTCTTTCTGGTTTCGGTCGGGATCCATCGGAAGATCTTGCGGAGCATGCGGAGGGTGAGAAAGCATGAAGAGGAGACGGCGTTGACTTGTCTGGTCATCGAGAGGGAGGAGTCCAGGATGAAGCCCAGGTTGCGTGCGTGGTCTGTTGGCTTGGGGGCGGTGCCCAGGGAAGGGGGCCACCAGGAGTCGAGCCAGGCGGAGGGTGATGGTCCAAGGATGAGGACTTCGGTCTTGTCAGTTCAGTTTCAAGCGGCTGTTCTTCATCCACTCGGCGACGTCTTTCATCCCTTCGTGCAGGCTGGTTCTGGCGGTGTCGGGGTCTCTGGTGAGGGAGAGGATCAGCTGGGTGTCGTCTGCGTAGGAGATGATGTTGAGGTTGTGTTGGCGTGCGATGGCTGCGAGAGGTCTCATGTAGACGTTGAAGAGGGTGGGGCTGAGTGATGATCCTTGCGGGACGCCGCAGATGACTTCGGTGGCCTTGGAGTGAAACGGGGGGAGGCGGACTCTCTGTGTTCTTCCGGCGAGGAACGAGATGATCCACTTCAATGCCTTCTCTTGGATGCCGGTGTTGCCGAGGCGTTGGACTAGGGTGCGGTGGCAGACAGTGTCGAACGCGGCGGAGAGGTCCAGGAGGATGAGTGCCGCTGTTTCCCCATTGTCGAGAAGGGCTCGGATGCCGTCGGTGGCTGAGATGAGGGCGGTCTCGGTGCTGTGGTTGGCTCTGAAGCCAGACTGCGAGGGGTCAAGGGATCCATTCGTCTTGAGGAAGGCGGCAAGCTGTTTGTTGGCGATCTTTTCGATGACTTTGGCCGGAAAAGGGAGGAGCGAGATGGGGCGGATGTTTTTGAGGTCGGTGGGGTCCGCTGTTGGTTTCTTCAGTAGGGCGCTGAGCTCGGCATGCTTCCAGCTCTCCGGCTCTCCGGGAAGGTGGCGGTGTCGAAGGTGGTGTTGATGACGTCCCGGAGTTGGGGTGCGATGGTGGAGTCGGCCTTGTTGAAGACGTGGTGGGGGCAGGGGTCTGTCGGAGATCCGAAATGGATGGTGTTCATCGTGCGGGCTGTGTCTTCGGTGGTCACTGCAGTCCCGGTGCGGAGGGTGGCGGTGGGGTGCATTGGTTCGGCGGTTGGGTGCGAGGAGGGGGCGCCGAAGCTGTTGTGGATGTCGGCGATCTTGCGGTGGAAGAATGAGGTGAGGGAGTCGCATAGGTCTTGTGACGGGGTGATGTCGTTGTTGCCGGTGCTGGGGTTGGAGAACTCCTTGACGATGCTGAAGAGTTCCTTGCTGTCGTGGGCGTTGTTGTCCAGTCGATCCTTCAGTGATTTCTTCTTGGTGGTGCGGATGAGCTGGTGGTGCTTGCGGGTCGCGTGTTTGAGGGCGGTCATGTTGTCAGTGGTCCGGTCGAGGAGCCAGGCTTTCTCGAGGAGGCGGCAGGTTTTCTTGGAGTCCTTGAGTTAGTCGGTGAACCAGGGGGCCTTCTTGCTTCTGGGTTTGCTGGGAGGGTTCTTCAGTGGTGCGAGGTCGTCGGCGCAGGCGGTCAGCCACTGTGTGAAGTTGCGGGCTGCTTCGTTGGGGTTAAAGCAGCACTGGGGCGCTAGACTAGGGGTGATTTCTTTAAGTCAGTAGAAATGTCATCCATTAGCATCTGCTACATGATGCGACCTCAGGCCCTCACAATGACTATAGCCAGGGCCACTGGAATTGTGATCGAACGTCCGCAGTATTTCCCACATAATCCATCATCTGCTGCGAAATTTGTTTCTAGCTCAAACGATAAAAAAGTCACTTAAAATGCGACTTTGCATTTTGCCGCGCAGTGGAAGCCTCTTTGTAAAGCCGGACTGGTCACCTTTCTGTTGATTATTGCTGTATTTGGATGTTCACCTCATACGAATGAGTTGCAACCAATGCCCACAGAGTGTGTCCAAGTTTGAAAATGATGAAATAATAAACGAATACTATTACAAAATGTGCCGAATTATGTCACATACTTTGCCTTTTCTTGCTGCATAATATACTCGAGACTGCCACATAATTTCGTCCTCTCTTGCTGCATTATTCCAGTGGCCCCGACTATAGCTCTGGTCTGACTAACAACAGGCGTTCCCGCATGCGTTCCAATATCCCACATTTTACCTCATTTACAACAATAACAGGCAAGGCTCTGAAAGCTCTTTTTGTCCCTACTACCCCTAGCAAGCACTTTTAAAGTTAGGGTTAAAAACAGTGCTCCGTTGCTGTTTAGCAATGTACTGCAGTGTTAGGTAGCTCTTATTAAAATGAGTTAACCTTTATGTGAACACTGCTAATGTTGCAAGATTGGGAAATGGAGGACCAGAAAAATAAAACACTTGCCGAGGATCACACAATGTAGCTAAGTGGGGGTGAGTCTAGGTTAGAGGCGCAGCACTCTCATTTGGAAGCTGCTAAGCCACAAGAAGCTGGTGCACTGCACGCTAAGATATGGCAGGTATGTGGAATGGTTACCTCAAATGTACTGGGAGGGGTAAATAAACAAAGGAGCATGTATGGCTGGATAGTGTGTTTATGCAGTACATAGAAATGGAGTTCTTAAAAGTGTACAGAGTAAAGCGGACATAGTAACGTAAATGTGTCCAAATAAATCCTGCTTAGAGTAGATAGGTTGGTGAGGCTCTCTGTTGCTTAACAACAGCAAGACTTGTGGCTTTCAGGCTGTAAATGTCTCTCTAGACCTAGAAGTCTGTCCTTTGTGTTGTGCTGGCTTTCTCTAGCCTATGCCTCGGATTTTATATTAGAGGTACATCTTTGCAAGGGAGCAGTGCTTGAAATGGCACTACAGAGATAAGGTCTGTACCCCAAGGCAGTGAGGAAGGATTGTTTTTTATGCTATTGGAAAGTAATCACATGCAAAGCAAGTGAATAGACTACATGTAGAATGTCCCGTTAAAAGCTGCGAAACTCAGAAAGAGCGTTACAAACCTCTCCGGAGATGCAGCAGAAGAAAGTGAAATTGTTCTTATGCTGGGTGCTTTAGTTTATATCAGAAATCACAAAATGCCAACAACAGAACCTCGCCTACTTTACACGTCAACCACATCAACTTGTGTTAATGACACTTCCTTTTCTTGTTTACTATCTCAGCACGCTGTCATTTTTCGAATTCCCTGTCCAACTTGTCTGTCTTGCAGTCTCAACCTTCTGCCATTGGTCTTGTGCCCAGTCTAAACCTCATGTAATATCTCTTTCCCCATCTAAGTCGCCTTCATTCTCTTCCTTTTGGATCTAAATCCTAAAACCTCTCTAGACAACGTTTACTCTTCTTTCTTTTGATTCCAGTCGGATGCTCACCTCTGTCCCCTCTCAAACCCCTGATGTAAAACCACCATCCCCCCACTTCCCTTCCCTACTGCTCTCCATTCTGAAAGTAAAAACGATTCACAAACTATTGTGGGTGGTCACCTCTACGATGTCTGAACCCATACCCTCTCAAAACGCCCCCACAGTTTGATAGGTCAGTCTCTAGTCTACAGCTGAACAGGGGAATGTTTTGAAAATAAAACCGTTTTTACTTCTGGCTTTTTTTTAATAGACCCCTGGTTCTTTTTGCTAGGAGATTTGTCCTGCAAGATACGTTGCTCATGTTTTTCCTGGGTTTCCTCTTACACCACTGTATACTTTATTTAAAAAGCAAGTCACCTGACATGTTATTTTAGATCATGTGCAGTTCAGTATATGAACTGCCCTTGTATTGGTTCCATATAGCAAGCTAGGGGCAGGGTAATTCACCCCTGACCTCAACTGTTAGTTTATGGTGTCCTTAAGGTGTGTCTGCCACTGTTTTATGAGCCTGTATAACAAATTGAGGCTTGGACTTGGGGGAAGATAATACTGCCCAGCAAACCAGTATTGAAGTGGACTTTCGAGCTGCTGCAGGTTCTTTCTTTGGGATGCTTAGATAGACGTCTCTGGTGCAGTAAAGATTCAAGCTTAGTGATTTATTTCACATGCAGCTGCAAAGGGCACTTCATTCCCTAATAATGCTTCTAGGACTGACTGTGTAATGTTGGTAAGACTTCTTCAGCATAGGTCTAAGTGTGCCTCCCCACCCTAAACTTCTTGTTATGTATCACAGTGTCAAAGATTGAGTCATGAAAGCCTTACACACTTTCAGAGATGATGTTTTGATCTAAGTGGGGCTGAAATCTGAAGAGCCGTCCCTTTGGAAAAAAAGAATTGTCTCCTAGCCTTCCCAGGACAGCTAGAAATGTCATGCTTTCCTGAGCAGGACACCCTAATCTAGACATTATCACAGATCACATTCATATCCACCACTGACTATTGCATGAATCTTAAATGCAGTGGGTAGCAGCTTGGTTCTAGCCGATATTGTTTGTAAATAACTTATGAAAAAATGTTATCCTGTAAATATGGAATACTGACTTATACATTACCATGGTGTGCATTATACTGGGAATTTCTGATTCGAATATGCAACCTTTGTTGACACTGTTCTCCCAAATGGAAGCTTCAATGTATTGACTGTCTAAAACGCACGGTCTACAACCTAATTTAAACTTTTGCCTGTCTATATTATTGATTCAGTAAAGAGGTAAGGCAAGTAGATTTTTTTGCAGGACAAGTAGATTTCTATACAATCCCTTGGACAAGTAGATTTTTTAAACAATTCCACACCCCTGTAAAGTACACGCTGTGTTTGGAAAGTGCTGTTAATCGGAGCCCGTGAAGGTGCTCTGATTGTCAGCAATATTTAAACAAAAGGCCACAGTCTGCCACGCGCCCATGCAGCCGCAAACACCATAATCGCCACCAGCCCCCCCCCCTGCCTCCTTACCTGCACTCCGCACTCCTCACGCCCGCCGCCACCACTGGAAAAGTGCCTCATGTTCGCTCCGCTCGCGTTTTTAAAAGCGGCGGGCGGCGCGACTCTCTAGCGACGTCCTGTGTGCGCGCTCCACGCTAGGTGATGCGCGCTGACGTCAGGGAAGGTGCGCGCGCGCGGCCTAGAGGGAACAGTGCATATGACCCTTGTTGAATTCGGTACAGCCACAGGTCTGACTCACTATCACTGGTTTGTGTGCGTCGTAACCCGCATTACCGACAGGACTCACGATGGAGCTCTCCCGGCCGGAGCCTTTGCTTACTAGAGCGAACAAGCCACTGAACCGATTGGTATGAATCGCTCCGGGGCCCCTCTTGTTAAGCGTACCAGCGACTGAGCCCTTGATCCTGACTCCCCTCGAGGCCCTTTTTGAAGAAACCGAGGAGCTCGTTAATCGATCAGCTGGCAGTCTCTACACCTGACTGCTAGGGATTGTTTGCATTGAAATCCACTCTGAAAAGAACGCAGTTACCTTGATGCAAAGATTCGTCTGATCTTTGAAGACCTGCCTATCTCAAGACGGGAGCCTTTTGAACCCGCATGGACCCAGAGACGCCCCGGGAGTTAAGTCTGTCCTTGGCGCGCTCCTCTCGAGAATAGTGGCGTGCTACTCAGTTTGGGGTATCCCCACCGTAGATCCCCCGTCTTGGGTGTAGATTGGCTGCCTTCCGTTTATTGTCTGCCCCCCCATTTCCCTACGTGTATTTGCCCTGATGAAGGTGCGGCCGTAGATCGGGCCTGGCACCGAAACGCGCGTTGGCGCTTCCACTCACCGTCCTGATATTACCACCTTGGGTCTCCGGCACTGTGCTGAGAGGACAATGCAGGACATCTTCAGTTTACAACTTTGGGATTTGTTCGGACTATGATGTTTTGTTTGTTATGAGTTGGATGTGTTGAATGGTTTGTATGAGGATATGTTAGATTTGTGACTTTGTTGTATCTGAATGAATGACGTGTAGGGTAATGTGGGGCTGTTTTTATGATTGAACTTTTGTCATATTAAATGTCTTTTTACGATGTAATTAAAAGAAAAAATGTATTCTCTGAAAAAAGAAAATAAATAAAACTATGTTTGTACCTTCCTATCTCCTGTTCTGTACATGATGTGGTGCGGCCTTGAAATGTAGTGAGCTCACAACAACTGCGCAACTGAAATCTTGGGACTCATTTGAGCCATTAATTTAAACATATAGGGCAGCCATTCCTTTGATTGTAACTGGTTCTTTTCCCCTGCTGGTTTGCCCTACATCGTTCTCAGGGGGCCCCTTATTGTATTGGTTGCTGATTCACTATCCCATCAGATGCCACTTATGATGTGATCTGACGTCACATGTCTTCCATCCCACCTATGGTCCATTCACAGGTCACGTTCATATCAGATCCCACCTGTGATGCGATCTGACGTCACACGTCCTCCATCCCACCTGTGGTGCAGTCACAATCCCCCGGGGACTCACCTTCACTGTACTCTGTGTCCGGGTGGTCCTTGAATACCTGAATGTCTTTTTCTTTCTGTTTTAATGAAAAGATGTAGCTGGAAATAAGCGGGCCTGTTTAAAAGGAAAAACAAAGAAAACAAAGCTGCAATTATAAAACTCTTGAAGGTGACAGCATGGGTTACAATGTACCCTCTTGAGCAATGTCGAGACCTTTCAGGAGTGTAACCACAACCAGACCACTGGGAGCAGAGCCCCCCCATCGCTGTCCCAACGATACAGGTCAGACAGACAAGCACAAGCAACACACAGACCCCAGTTGTGGTAGGAAGACAGGACTGAAGAAAGTAGCGCAACGTGCAAATCGCAAGCGGGACAGCACGGTAAACAGTATTCCATGAATAAAACAAACACCACAACTACCCCCAAACACACCCTTTCCTATAGGCCTGCCACTGCAGATTGAACTAATGGCCTGGCACAGACGAATGAGCTATGTAGGGTCAGTAACAATCTTTCTGGTGGATAGTGCATCTATTCTCACATTCCTCGTGTTGTGAATCCTCGCAGGCACCAGCCAAGATCCTGGAGAAGCTTGTAATATCGTCGTAGTGCTGGTATGTGGCGCTATGAGCCTCTATCCCGACTCCTTCCTGCTCCAAGCATGCATATAGGCGCCACATCTGTGCCCTGATGTTAGTTTTCCTCCTTGCTCCCACACCCTCAAGCGCAGGGCACAGTTTAGGAGACTGCTGTGATAACCAGCAGTGAGTGGAATACCATGGACCCCCATTACCTCAAAGATCCACACCACTAGTCCTCCAGAAACGGGGCTACTGAAGGGACTTACCTTGTTTTTAGATGAACCATTATGCCTGCAGATTCCTCATATGTTGAATCAGTGCCAAGGAACGGTGGTGTCAACTTAAAGTACATGCAGAAGCCCATGTAGCAGCTTGGCAGATGTCCAAGACGGGAATCTCCTGAGCTAGAACTGGTTTTGCAGCATTAGCTCCGGTAGAATAACCCCAAAGCCCTACGAAATCTCTTTTTTTGGCCAAGGTATAACAAAGTTTAATGCAGAGCACAATCCGTTGGGATACGGTTCGCTCCCAGAATGCCTTTTTCTCCTTCACACTGGCAAAACCAATGAAAAGCTCACCACCACTCAGATAATCTTTAGACCCATCAATACAGAAGCCTAGGACACATTGTTGGTCCAACACCAGTAACTTGTTCTCCTTCCTGAATGGATGAGAGGCAGAAAGGAATAATAGACTGTTCCATAGAAAGGATGGCAGGACTTTGGACAGAAAAGAAGTCTTTGTTAAAAAAAAACTAGAAGGTCTGGGGAGGTTGAATACCTAGGATGAACTAAAAACGGCTGGAGACAAATCGAGACCAACAGCACTAACAGATGGACTTGATGGAAGGGCAGCGAGATGCCAGAATGACATCCACAACTTCAGCCAAAAGATCCAAGCCACACAGCTCGTTCCACTCAATCTCGACGCATAAGAGTGCGGATTGTGGAGGGTCAGATGTAGAACCTTGGACTGTTGTTAGGACAGAAGAGCCTCCTGAATGGGGTGCAATCACTTTCCCATCGGAGCTCATGCGTGGTAGAGCTACAGGTCTCACTCACTTTCCCATCTGAGCTCATGCGTGGTAGAGCCACAGGTCTCATTCACTTTCCCATCTGAGCCCATGTGTGGTAGATCCAAGGGTCTCACTCACTTTCCCATCTGAGCGCATGTGTGAGAGCCACAGGTCTCACTCACTTTCCCATCTGAGCCCATGTGTGATAGAGCCACAGGTCTCATTAATTTTCCCATCTGAGCCCAGGTGACCGTCCTGATCTCATCAGAAGCGGTCGCTCCCCACGCTGCTCCCTGCTCTGCCTGCCGCTGGATATCGTAGCGCTATACTGCAAGTGTGCTCTCTGAACCATTATTGCCTGATTGCTCTGTTCAATTATATCGTAGCGCTATACTGCAAGTGTACTCTCTCATCTACTGTTGCCTGTTTGCTCACTCTGTTTGTATCGTAGCGCTGTATTGCCAAGGTGCGCTTTCGCGATCGTTTCAGTTGTGCTGTGCTGCCTGTGTGACTCATTTGCGCCTGATTGTGCCGGAGCCTCTGCCATTTTCTTCGCATTTATTTACTTGGTGCCCCAATCCTGGTTCGCTTTTGGCTTACAGCCATTTTGTTGTTGTTGCTGTGCCTCCCTGCCCGGCTCTGCACCCCGCTCCCGCCTCCCAGCTGCTCCTCCCTCGCCCCCGCCACCCCCACCATCCACATATGACAGATGCTTTTGCGCGCAGCGTTAACGCGCAGCGGACGCACCCCATGCGCGCCAAAGGTGCGCCAAAGGTAAGCCCGTCTACGCCCGTCCGCGCCTGGATCGCGCCCAGCGCCAGACCCCCTGGTCCTCGCAAATCCCACTCCACCCGCATAACGTACGATGCCGCATCCCTCTCAGCACTCAACCCCGGCCGTCTCCCAGACTGCTACCAAGCCGCACCAGGACACACCCATGGACCCTTCACCTGCCACTCCTGCAAGTTCGACTGCATCAGGCCCCACACCAAATCTACAAACTCCAAACAGAGCTCCGACACTAACCACCTGAAGTGCATCCTACTCAACACCCGCTCGGTCCACAGACACGCCATTGAACTTTGGAACCTACTCGACACCACTTCGCCGGACGTCGTCTTCCTTACAGAAACCTGGATGAACGCCTCATCAGCTCCCGACATCGCCATAGCCATACCGGACAGCTACAAGATCATCCGAAAAGACCGCACCATCCAAACAGGAGGAGGCATCGCCATCGTACACAAGAACTCCATCCGCATCACGACCAGCTCAGACGATAACCTCGCAGCCGCCGAACACCTTCACTTCCAGATCCACACCGACCCCAAAACCACACTCAGAGGCACCCTCATCTACAGACCACCAGGACCCCGCACTCGATTCAACGAAGACATCACTGACTTCATCAGCCCCTCCCCTCTGAGGACTACATCCTACTGGGAGACCTCAACTTCCACCTGGAAAAGAAAAACGACAGCAACACCACCACCCTCCTGGACAACTTGGCCAACCTCGGACTAAAACAACTTGTTGATACCCCCACCCACTATGCCGGGCACACACTCGACCCAATCTTCACCTCCAGCAAGCACATCTCCTTCAACCACACCACAGCTCTCCACTGGACGGACCACAGCTGCATCCACTTCAACTACAAAAAGACCACGACCCACAACCTCCCTCAACCAATCCCTCGAAGAAACTGGAACAAAATTACCACCGACCAGCTCTTTACTTCGCTTCACAATAACCCTCCTGCCAAAACATCGGACCCAAACCAAGCTGCCACCAACCTCACACAATGGATCACCCACAGCGCCGACGAACTAGCACCCCTGAAAAACCATCTAAACAAGCAAAGTAGCAAAAGAGCCCCCTGGTTCAACGATGACCTTAAGACATCCAAGAAGCTCTGTCGTACTCTCGAGAAAGCCTGGAGAAAAAACCCAACCACTGACAACCTAACCACCTTCAAGAACGCCACCCGCAAACACCACCAACTAATCCGATCCACCAAGAAATCTGCATTCAAGGATCGACTTGACAACAACGCCCACAACAGCAAGGAACTATTCAACATCGTCAAAGAATGTACCCACCCCACCGCCGGCACCAACGACATCACCCCATCCCAAGACCTCTGCCACTCCCTAGCCTCTTTCTTCCACAACAAAATTGCCGACATACATAACAGCTTTGAAAACAAGTCCGGTGACCAGTCCACCCCACCCACCCCCGAACCAAATCCCCCCTCTAACAACCTTTACGCCTGGAACCCAATCACCACTGAAGACACCATCCACCTGATGAACTCCATCCACTCAGGATCGCCAACCGACCCATGTCCCCACCACATCTTCAACAAAGCAGACTCCATCATCGCACCCCATCTCCGAGACGTCATCAACTGCTCCCTCAACTCCGCCACCTTCCCGGAAAGCTGGAAACATGCCGAACTCAGCGCCCTTCTGAAGAAACCCACAGCAGACCCGTCTGAAATTAAGAACTACCGCCCCATCTCGCTCCTCCCATTCTCTGCCAAAGTCATTGAGAAGGCCGTCAACAGTCAGCTCGCCACCTTCCTCGAATCCAACAAATCCCTCGACCCTTCACAGTCCGGCTTCCGAGCCAAACACAGCACGGAGACCGCCCTCATCGCAGCAACTGACGACATTCGAACACTACTGGACAACGGAGAAACAGTCGCCCTCATCCTACTTGACCTCTCCGCAGCCTTTGACACTGTCTGTCACAGCACCCTCATACAACGCCTCAACAACGTCGGAATACAAGGAAAAGCATTGGACTGGATCATCTCGTTCCTCGCCGGAAGAACCCAGAGAGTCCGCCTTCCCCCTTTCAGATCGGAGCCCACCGAAGTCATCTGCGGCGTACCACAAGGATCATCACTCAGTCCCACCCTCTTCAACGTATACATGAGTCCCCTCGCATCCATCGCGCGCCAACACAACCTCAACATCATCTCCTGCGGAGACGACACCCAGCTGATCCTCTCCCTCACCAAAGACCCAAACTCCGCCAAAACCAACCTACATGACGGGATGAAAGAAGTGGCCGAGTGGATGAAGAACAGCCGTTTCAAACTGAACTCGGACAAAACGGAAGTCCTCATCTTAGGATCATCCCCCTCTGCATGGGACGACTCATGGTGGCCACATGCCCTGGGAAACGCACCCAAGCCAACGGACCACGCCCGCAACCTGGGCTTCATCCTGGACTCCTCCCTCTCGATGACCAGACAAGTCAACGCCGTTTCCTCATCATGCTTCAACATCCTACGCATGCTCAAAAAAATATTCCGTTGGATCCCCACCGAAACAAGAAAAACGGTCACCCACGCACTGGTCACAAGCCGACTGGATTACGGAAACACCCTTTACGCAGGAACCACAGCCAAACTACAGAAAAAACTCCAACGCATCCAAAACGCCTAAGCCTGACTCATACTTGACATCCCCCGCCAAGCTCACATCTCCGGTCACCTGAAAGACCTCCACTGGCTCCCCGTCAACAAGAGGATAACGTTCCGACTCCTCACCCATGCACACAAAGCCCTTTACGACCTAGGACCCGAATGCCTTAACACGCGCCTGTCCTTTTACACCCCCACCCGCCAACTCCGTTCGTCCAATCAGGCCCTAGCCGCTATCCCGCGCATCAACAAATCCACCATGGGGGGAAGATCCTTCTCCTACTTAGCGGCCAAAACCTGGAATTCTCTCCCCACCCACCTACGCCTTACACAGAACCACCTCTCCTTCAGAGAGCAACTTAAAACTTGGATATTCGATAAGTAAAGTACTCCCCCCTCCTCCCTCAAGCGCCTTGAGACCCTCCGGGTGAGTAGTGCGCTATACAAATTCTGAACTTGAACTTGAACTATGTGTGGTAGAACCACAGGTCTCATTCACTTTCCCATCTGAGCTCATGTGCGTTAGAGTCACAGGTCTCACTCACTTTTCCATCTGAGCTCATGTGCGTTAGAGCCACAGGTCTCACACACTTTCCCATCTGAGCTCATGTGCGTTAGAGTCACAGGTCTCATTCACTTTCCCATCTTAGCTCATGTGTGGTAGAGTCACAGGTCTCATTTATTTTCCCATCTGAGCTCATGTGTGATAGAGCAACAGGTCTCACACACTTTGCCATCTGAGCTCATGTGCGTTAGAGTCACAGGTCTCACTCTCTTTCCCATCTGAGCCCATGTGTGGTAGAGTCACAGGTCTCACTCACTTTCCCATCTGAGCTCATGTGTGGTGCATTCACAGGTCTCACTCACTTCCCCATCTGAGCCCCTATGTGGTAGAGCCACGGGTCTCACTCACTTTCCCATCTGAGATCAAGCCTGGCACCTGGGAGGAGTCAAAGGGTTAGGAATCATCAGTACAAGTATCTATTAGAATGTTTGGTTTCTACAGAGCTGTCACCAAACAATATATTAAAACAAAACACACAAGCTAAACACAATACATCTTTGAAGTAAAAAATAAGCAAAACATTTGTACTCATTATAAGGCAACAGCTACAATGAACTGATAAAATCCAATGGGTAGATGGGCCCAATGGTATGAAAAAGCCCCATATCTCGATTCACTATATTTGACACAAGGAACACAATACTGTTACACCTAAAAGAATTGTATCACCACTTAATAATGTACTGTGTGCTGTGTTTCACAGCTGTATCACCAATTTAAATACAGTAGAAATGTTATTTTGTAGCCTTTAGCAAACCCTTGGCACTAAACAGCAAGAGCGAACCATGTAGACTATGCTCAACAGTAGATGAAAAAAATAAGGAATGGAAGAAATGCTAATAAAAGTATACTAACCATACAACAAATATATTCTTTTTTGAGTAAGTATGATGAAATATGGCAAATACATCAAAAGTTGTTCTGAGGTCTATATAGTATAGTGACATGTATGGTCGTATGTTCAGTAAAAGTGCCAGGTGACGTCTATGCAGACATTTTTAGAAACCCTACCCAGCATGCCACATATTTAGAAAACTTTGAAACCAGAAACAGTATTTTACCCAATGAGATTAAGGCTTGGTGTATTTCCTTCATCACATTATCGTAAAGTCCCTTTTGCCATTCATGTAACAGCGTCCACTCCTGGTCAGAGAAACAGGTAGCAACATCCTGGAATGTGCCGGCGTCCTGGAAGAGCAAATTGGACAAGTCAGTGAAATGTCTTCAATCAAGAGTACCTGATAATCTCACTTCTCCTTCAGCAGTGTCCTCATCTTCCCTAACAGTAGCCTCGTACAACGTGCCATGCCCTCAGAACTATTGGGGTTATCCGATACTAAATCTAGAGATGAAATCAGGTCAGAATTACTTTATTTTTTGCCAAATCCTAAAAAACTTGAAAACAGTACAAAAAGTTCATAACATAAAAATGTTAAAACAGCAGGCACTCATTATCATACAAATAATAGCTTGAAGGGTAGCGCATAATTAGGCTTTCCTGTTTTCAGTTTCTAGTTTTTGCAAATTCTGGTGGGGGGTTTTCAGTATTTTCAATACCTTAAAAAAAAACAGTGTTTATCAGTAATTACAAACGTTCGCGCCATAAAAACAACAGAATGCAGTGTTTTTCCGGTGTTCATGGAGTGTTTTGCTTTTATTGTTCCTTACTTTCTACACTGATAGTGCATAGCATGTAGACAGTGTACGTACAGTGTTTATGAGTCCAAATACATTTTTACAAATCAAACTTATTACAATACTTCTTCAGTTAGTCTTTGGTCATGCGCACTTGCTTTTTCCTTCCCATGTAAACTTTTATCTGTGAAAAGACCCTCTCAACATTGGTACTTCAGAAAGGCAACTCCAAAATAGCACGTACACAATTTGCAAACTCTGGCCACAGACATAGCTTTCAATACCAATACTGGTGCACCTGAAGATTATGATTCTCTGGGACAGGTTCTGCAACATATGCTTTGAACTGGGTGCATATGCCCGCAGAGTAATTGGAGCGGTAAAAAATGAAGCAGTACTTTTCAAAGTCTGGAGAAAATTCTCCTTTATGGAAGGGATCTAGAACCTGTGCAGAGTCCCAGTGAGGCTTCATTGACTTCAAATGCCATGGTTGGTGAAGAGCCATTTCTCTTGCATTGTAAAATAAAATTTCCTGAATTGCTCCTCAACATTTCTTTCCTTACCAAGTGATAACCATTTCAACATGGAACATGTTGCAGTGCCTAAGTCACTAAAATTGTCTCCCAGCCTACTTTCAAGATGTTTCACAGCTATACCAATTAGGCTGAACACTCGGTAGACAAGGATGTTTCAAGATTCTAGTTTTTTAATTACGTCCTCTACAGCAGTTATGTCTTCCTGTAAAAATCTAAGAATGCAGTAAAGTGTACTTTTTTTCACATCACAGTCAGTATGCGAACGGAGATTCTCACATTTCTTGCCTTTGGCATCATCACTAAGCAGAAATTCTGTGAATGGTCGCCACATGGATAATATAGCATTTATGGCCTCTAAGACTGAGAATCACCATCTAAACACAGTTGGGATGACTCTTTCTATGATGCCACGCAAATTACAAAATGAGAAATATTTGTGTTTTAGTTCCCGCGCACAACGAAACAGTGCACCAGAATGGACTACAAAGTCATTAGCATTCTTAGTTAACTCTGAAGATTGTAAAGATGCTTTCAGCATACCATCTACAAAGTGGCAAGGATCTCTTACAGGGAAGCATTTAAGCCAAGGTATCGTTTTTCACAGGTCATCACACAAATTTTTCATATACATAGCTGAATCAATGCAAATATAAACAATGTCACACCAATCTTTGTTGAACTTGGTAAAAACATTTTGCAGCAGCATTCCAAATGGCACTCCGTTCCATGTTTTCCAAAAGTCTGGTTTCATGTTTTCACCACTATCCTAGTTGCTCGTTAGGAAAGGGTGTTGATGTATCAGAGATTTTCACCCATTCTCTGTCTGTGGTAAATGTGATGGTACATATTGGGAAAGATTCCTTTGAAACATGCCATTTTACCTATCAGTAAAAGTATCAAACATAACCAAACTATCGAATATGATTTTGATATTTCCTGATTCTCTACAGTTTATAAAATAATTAAATAAGAATGAAAACATGCTTTTAAACCCTCCATCTTTAGACCAAAGACCACAAAACTGAAAAATAGCAAAAGTAAGAAGAAACAATGCTTTAGTGACATCCCTAAACAACAAAACTCAAGCAGAATATGTTAGCCCAGTCTTTCTTGCTTCTACCTTGTATAACACAGTTACATTGTATAAGCCCCTCCAGGTAGAAATAAATATGACTCTTTCACTCTCCTTTTCCTTTCTAGGAATGACATTTAGTTTGTGGCTGTTCAGGTGTTTTTCAGTGTTTATAAGTTTAAACTGGTGAGGTCTATTTCCCTTTCGGTGGGGTTTTATCAGTTATTATAGGTTTAAACCTAAAACTGGATAGCCTACGCATAATAGAACATTAAAAATTAATTACCGATTTCACATGGTAATTGAGAGAAACCAAATTATTTAGGGGCCGAGCGTTCCCCATTTCTGTGCAACCAATAAATAATGTGACACCGCAAAGATCAGAGGTCTTGAAGTATCCGCTTTAAATAAATCCACTCGGAGCTTCACCCTTCGAACACTCTGGTTTTTCAGCATTTACTTGAGCCGTTTTACCCTTGGATTGGCAAATGTTGGACAAAGAAGCAGAAAATATGTTACGTCTTCAACCTTCTCCGGGCAACTGTGACATGATCTAGATAAAATATGAGCAATCCACCAGTTTTTAGGTTCACCTTTACCCAGATAAGGATTATATTTGGCTAGATGCTCCATTGTTCCATTCTACCTTTACGGAGAAGGAAAGAAAATTCCACCTCTACAACAGTCAAGATTAGGTCGCTGTTGGTGAAAACTGACTGCAGCTAGTTGGGAATCGGCCCTCTTAAATTCTATGGCAGGACCCCGCGTGTTCACATTACGCGTTCTGCACGTCTTTACCCCCCCCTGGCAGCCGGAGCACGTCAGTTTCACTGACGTTTTGCAGCAAAGTGCTTCGGCTGCTGTATTAATCACGGGGAAGAGTTTACTTTTGTCAGTTACCGCTCGAATGAAACAAGACAGTTTCTTTGAAAACGTTAGTTGCTAAAGGCATTTATTACTGTTTGCTCATCGAGCCACCGCCTGGAGAACAAACACCTGTGTGGTTAAGACTAGCAGACCTGAGGTGCTTTATGGTTGGAAATTCCCATGCTTTCTATATCCCCATTAAATTAAGGGGTGCACGTCCCAAGTGGAATCTCTTTCTTAAATCTCCTCCTACATAGGGGTTATCATTCCTAAAGGTACTAGACCTGCCATATTGCCCGTGCGCTCACCACACCCACTATGGAATTTGAAGGTGCTGAGGATTATGTGAAGGAGGAAGAGGTTACTTACCGCCCAATTGATGAGCATTTCTGTGAGGTGTTTGATGCCTCCATCCTTAAGGCAGTCTCACAGGTGATAGCTCCCCTGGAAAATAAAACCATGGCTCTTCAGGCGCAATGCCAAAAACCCCTTAACCAGACGGAAGCCGCTACTGGGCCCTCGGCCCCCTTACCTCAAGGCAAGCCAGTTACCCCTGTTCCTACCCCATCTCAAATCCTGAATAAGAGCAAGTGCAGATGATGGTCCTGGAGTTGATTTAGATGCATTTTCACGCCTCAAGAAGGCGTTTACGGATTCACAGCCTTTGCAGGACCTTCAGTTCCCGGGTCCTTCGGGGAACCCCCTTGCCACTTCCCCTCTGAATGACCATGGGGATGGGGATGACTCCCCCAACACCTGAGACGGGGATGGGAATCTTACAAACATTGGCACCCAACTGCTACTCCCCTAACTGGCGCAGACTCCTCCACTGGCATGATACAGCACCAGGAAGCATATCTGCTACACTCTGATGACCTGTTACACTCGCATTCAGCGGAGTGGTGCCCTGTGCCCAAAGTAGCAGCCTGCATTGCAGGCAGCTTGTGGAAACCTCTCGATAAGGAGGTGAGGAGCAGCCTCAAGTTGGAGTGCCCTATGCCATCTTTAAAGGGGAAGGTGGCCCTCACACCAGAGATAGACACCAAGATGGCCACCTTCCTCGCTAAGTATGTCCAGGACCCCAAGAAGGGCATGGACAGATCATGGCGCTCATGCCAGGATAAACTCCTGGACATTGCAGGGCCTGTGAGGAAGATTATGGACATGGCGGAGGAATCAAAAGCCTCTGGGTTCCATCATATTTCCAGATACTCTGTCCAGCTGGGCTCAACGAGCCATTATTTTTCTGGGGTACATGAATTGCGTGCTTTTTACCGAACGGCGCAGATCGCTACTGATTAAGATTGACCCCAAGTTGGGGGAACTTTCCACTTCTGAGGCAGGTACAATAACAGAGGGCAACCTTTTCGGGGATCCCTTTATTTGTGAGCTGGGCAAATTTGTCAACACCTTTAATTCATTGGATAAAGCTCAAACCTCCATTAAGAAGATATTTACCCCATGTTTTTGCCGCAGCCAGTTGAGGTAGGGGGCGCTTAACCGGCCGTCCCTTCCATCAAACTGTTATATTCCATATAGGTAACCTGATATATGCCCATGTAACTTTGTAACCCTTCACCTACATTCTTCCCTACATTACACGTATAATGGTTTACATGGACTGACCTTTTACCTAGATACGACACTGCATTCACAAGGCAGGTTTTCCCTAGTTCAAAATCTCATACATTATGCATGAGGATTCTTGGAAGCGCAGCAGGACTAACATCTTCTGTATAATATCTATTTACAAAGTTAATTCCCAACGTCATCCTAAGTCCGACACAGAAATACAGGGAGGTAGGACCCCCGGGGAGGCCTATGGGTATATATACATCACATCTTGCTAAGATAGACAGAGGAGACCAGGACTTCCCGGCCGACACACTGACCAGAGACGCTGAGGTTCCTGCATGCAGATACTCCAGCTCGTAGTGGTCTAGCATCCCTCGCAGAGTGTCCAACTCGAGACCAGGACGGGGTCCCAAAGTCTCTCAATTCAGGTAATGGGATTGACTTTATCCTAGATGGATTCTTGGCTTAACACCTACACACATGCTAGGTACACTTAGGTACATCTAGTTAGGGAGACATCGTAGGAGTATGCATCTTTTTAGTATCATGTATTTTATATACTTGTATGGATTCATAATTACTGCAAGATGGTAGAGCTTTACCATCCGTTTACTTTCATAGTGCTTCTAATCCTATATATATGCTACTGTCTAACGGTTGTTGCAGCTCATCTATTTTACACCAGAATAACAACTGTTCAAAAAATACTTATTGAAAAGGCACAGCCTGTTTATTAAGTGTATGTCTCTAAGTCAGACTAAGCAAGAGCGAAAAGTAGCATATTGTTTTCTACAGTCCTGAGGGATAAGGGTTGTCATGTTCGATGGTTGCCAAGAATTATTCTCTCCTTGGTAAAAGGAGATTCTAGTGGCACTGTGAGCTAGCTGGTGCAAAAGGCCAACATACCCGGTGGGAGTGTACAGAATAAGTCTTACACCAATCCTGCAATGTATGCTGTCCGAATGCGCAGATTCTGTATAGGTTTTATAGGAACTTTACGACATGGCACCACCGTTGTTTGGGTATTTATTTAACAGTAGAATCTGAGTAGTTTAGTCGTGCTAGTCTCAGAGACCCCTACTCACAATTCCCCAGAGATGTTTGGAGTGGGTGGGCACAAACTCCGCCACAGCTGAGTAGGCAAAAATCCTATTTATTGGCTGTGGGTTTATCAAGCTTGCAGGACACATTGTTCCTAAACTGTGCAAAACACCTTACCTTAGTTGCCTTGAAAAGTTCTTCTTATCTAAAAACAATGACTGAAGAAACAGAAAACATAATAGAGTTGTGCAAAATCTGCACCTCTCAGATGAGGAAGACGATGCAGATGCAATTCACATCGCAGAAAATGTTAGGAATGCTGTTACCATAAAGCTAGGTGCACATGGTCTAACATCCAGGGGTGGACCGGTAGCTTTCGCGATTGAGGCACACGAATCATATAGAACAGAGGCATTCTATTCATGGGTTATATTCCCAGTTGCAAATGCAAGAACAAAAACATTTCATTTTACACAGAAAGTGGAATACCGGACGAATGTTGCCCATACAAGGAATTTGAAGTTCCACTAGCATAACAGGAACATTTATACTGGTTTAAAGGCACCCTCCACCATACAAGAAATAAAGTAAGACTCGGTCCGCTCGAAAGAGACGGAGCGACATGGCCAGTATTAGCGGCCTACACACTATATCCTGACATTGAAACAATGCCAGGAGGAGACTTGCGTACACTTAATAAAGAACTGATAAAACTTTACAAAAATATGACACAGTTCGTCATGAGGACACTCAGGGTGCAGCCAGCAACGGCTACAACAAACACAAATACAGGTCAAAATACAGCAACTAAAATTACACCACAAACTGTACATGCAGTAATGGGTAAAATGCCTGCAAAACGCAAACAAAGGCCATTCGGGTATCTAAAAAAATAACACAGCTAGAAGCAGTATTCCCGAATACCAGCCCTTATGAAAAACACAGATTACTGACAATCTGCTTGCCCATGGGGCTAACACCACAAGTAGAGGATTGTACCTCTTGGGGTACAGTTTTTGCTGCCATATAGACCAGAACACATTGTATCCCGTCATTAGCAGTAATACCAGATGCATTAAGACAAATACAAAATGAGTACGGAGCAGAACCTGCTCTGAATGTAGGGATGAAATTACTAGGTAATTATGCCCAGGTATCGACTATAATATTACCAAATATTAAAGGGGAAGCAGCATCAGTGGCAATCCGTCAACACCAAAGGGAGTACAATCCTTTACAACAGGAGCATGAATTACCTAAAATTATTGAGACTGTGTACGCAGAGACAGTTTGGGTGGGAAAGCATTAAAACCATAACTGATGAGTAGTCCCAAGAAGGACACCTTTAAGCAGGCAACTCTTCGAAGAAGAAGTGGGACAATAACAAAAAAAAGAAAAATAAAGAAAACAGATCTCAATCCAGAGGAAGGTCTCCTCCACAGGAGCCCTCCGAAAGGAAGTATAACCTTAGCAATAGGGGCAATATTAGAAAACATGACAGGTATCAGGATACTGATACACATTCGATTCATTCCTTGCAGGGTTCAACGAAAAACTACAAGAAGGAAGGACAGTCAGACAGGCAAGAAGAGTGGATAAAATCCAGTGACAAACAACAGACTACAGAGTATACTTCCAAAAAAGAAGAGAAACCAAAAACAAGACCTCAATTCAAAAAGAAGAAAGCTGCAGGTCTGGTGGGTGTGGGGGAGATAATGCACAGAAGCCAGGTGGCAGCAGTACACCAGGTTCCTATTAATCAAAGCGCCCCAAGGTTCTGAGTCTCCAGCACCCAAGATGTCCCTAAATATTGAGACCGCATGCTAGTGAATGCCCACTACAGCCCCCAGGACCAGAGCATCTCTCACCTTATACTCTTAGACGCTAAGGCACACCTCCTGGAGTAGAGCGCTCTGTAGAAATAAAGACCAGTGTTGGGGGCACTGTGTCACAGATATATGAGTTCAGGCTACAAACACAAAGCCCTGGCATCTCTCACCTTTTACTCTTAGAGGTTGAGCCACATCTCCTGGAGCAGAGAGCTCTGGAGAAATAAAGACCAGTGTTGGGGGCACTGTGCCACAGGTATGGGAGTTGACTCCTTTACAACAGGATCATGAATTACCTAAAATTATTGAGACTGCGTATGCAGAGTTAGGCAGAGACAGTTTGGGTGGGAAAGCATTAAAACCATAACTGATGAGTATTCCCAAGAAGGACACCTTTAAGCAGGCAACCCTTCGAAGAAGAAGTGGGACAATAACAAAAAAAGAAAAATAAAGAAAACAGATCTCAATCCAGAGGAAGGTCTCCTCCACAGGAGCCCTCCAAAAGGAAGTATAACCTTAGCAATAGGGGCAATATTAGAAAACAGGACAGGTATCAGAATACTGATACACATTCGATTAATTCCTTGCAGGGTTCAACGAAAAACTACAAGAAGGAAGGACAGTCAGACAGGCAAGAAGAGTGGATAAAGTCCAGCGACAAACAACAGACTACAGAGTATACTTCCAAAAAAGAAGACAAACCAAAAACAAGACCTCAATTCAAAAAGAAGAAAGCTGCAGGTCTGGTGGGTGTAGGGGGGAGATAATGCACAGATGCCAGGTGGCAGCAGTACACCAGGTTCCTATTAATCAAAGCGCCCCAAGGTTCCGAGTCTCCAGCACCCAAGATGCCCCTAAATATTGAGACCGCATGCTAGTGAATGCCTACTAAAGCCCCCAGGACCAGAGCATCTCTCACCTTATACTCTTAGACGCTAAGTCACACCTCCTGGAGTAGAGCGCTCTGTAGAAATAAAGACCAGTGTTGGGGGCACTGTGTCACAGATATGTGAGTTCAGGCTACAAACACAAAGCCCTGGCATCTCTCACCTTTTACTCTTAGAGGTTTAGCCACATCTCCTGGAGCAGAGAGCTCTGGAGAAATAAAGACCAGTGTTGGGGGCACTGTGCCACAGGTATGGGAGTTCAGTCCTTTACAACAGGATCATGAATTACCTAAAATTATTGAGACTGCGTATGCAGAGTTAGGCAGAGACAGTTTGGGTGGGAAAGCATTAAAACCATAACTGATGAGTATTCCCAAGAAGGACACCTTTAAGCAGGCAACTCTTCGAAGAAGAAGTGGGACAATAACAAAAAAAGAAAAATAAAGAAAGCAGATCTCAATCCAGAGGAAGGTCTCCTCCACATGAGCCCTCCGAAAGGAAGTATAACCTTAGCAATAGGGGCAATATTAGAAAACATGACAGGTATCAGGATACTGATACACATTTCTCTTATACTCTTAGAGGATGAGTCACACCCCTCCTGGAGCAGAGAGCTCTGTGGAAATAAAGACCAGTGTTGGGGGCACTGTGCCACAGATATGTGGGTTCAGGCTACATACACAAAGCCCAGGACCAGGGCATCTCTCACCTTTTGTGGGCACTGCGGAGGCATAGTTCTGCTGATCCAGGAGCCCCTCTCAGTGGCCGCCACAGGACAAGCCGCAAGCAGGACTGAGCTAAGAGCAAGCGATGGACGACAGGTGTGCAGGGAGCCGAGGGCGGGACCACGAGTGTGCCAGGGGCGGGGCCAAGAGCTCTGCCAGGGGTGGGGCCAAGAGCTGTGCCAGGGCCAAGAGCTGTGCCAGGGGTGGGGCAAGAGCTGTACCAGGGGCGGGGCCAAGAGCTGTGCCAGGGGCGGGGCTACAAGCTGTGCCAGGGGCGGGGCCAAGAGCTGTGCCTGGAGTGAGGCCAAGAGCTGTGCCAGGGGCGGGGCCACGAGCTGTACCAAGGACAGGGTGCCAAGTGTGCCAGGGGCGTTGCCAAGAGCTATGCCAGGAGCGGGGCTACGAGCTGTGCCAGGGGCGGGGCCAAGAGCTGTGTCGGGGGCGGGGCCAAGAGCTGTGCCAGGGGCGGGGCCAAGAGCTGTGCCGGGGGCGGGGCTATAAGCTGTGCCGGGGGCGGGGCCAAGAGCGGAGCCAGGGGCGGGGCCAAGAGCTGTGGTGGGGTCAAGAGCTGTGCCGGGGGCGGGGCATGAGCTGTGGTGGGGTCAAGAGCTGTGCCGGGGGCGGGGCCAAGAGCTGTGTCGGGGGCGGGGCCAAGAGCTGTGGTGGGGTCAAGAGCTGTGCCAGGGGCGGGGCCAAGAGCTGTGCCAGGGGCGGGGCTACAAGCTGTGCCAGGGGTGTTGCCAAGAGCTATGCCAGGAGCGGGGCCAAGAGCTGTGTCGGGGGCGGGGCCACGAGCTGTGTCGTGGGCGGGGCCAAGAGCTGTGCCAGGGGCGGGGCCAAGAGCTGTGGCAGGGTCAAGAGCTGTGCCGGGGGCGGGGCCAAGAGCTGTGCCAGGGGCGGGGCCAAGAGCTGTGGTGGGGTCAAGAGCTATGCCAGGGGCGGGGCCAAGAGCTGTGCCAGGGGCGGGGCTACAAGCTGTGCCAGGGGCGTTGCCAAGAGCTATGCCAGGAGCGGGGCTAAGAGCTGTGTCGGGGGCGGGGCCACGAGCTGTGTCGGGGGCGGGGCCAAGAGCTGTGCCAGGGGCGGGGCCAAGAGCTGTGGCGGGGTCAAGAGCTGTGCCGGGGGCGGGGCCAAGAGCTGTGCCAGGGGCGGGGCCAAGAGCTGTGCCAGGGGCGGGGCTAGGATCTGTGCCGGGGGCGGGGCCAAGAGCTGTGGTTGGGTCAAGAGCTGTCAGGGGCGGGGCTAGGAGCTGTGCCGGGGGCGGGGCCAAGAGCTGTGGTGGGGTCAAGAGCTGTGCCGAGGGCGGGGCTGGAAGTGTACCAGGGGCGCGAAAAGAGCGGTGCAGGGCTCCTAGAGGGACAAAGATGACCGCCGACACCAGCGCGCATGCGCAGGACGACAGGAGACCCGGAAGTGTTTCCACGCATCCGGTTGCATCCAGTGGTCACAGTTACAAACAACCCCGCCCCCCCAGCCGAAGAGCATGCACTAACTCCTTTACTGAGCATGCGCCGCAGAGCGGTCACGGCACTCTGCGCATGCGCTCTTTACCTCTGTTACTCCCACGCGCCTTTGCGCCCGCCAGGGCGCATGCGCAGAGCTCGGGACACTACTCACTAGAGGCGCGTCCTCCTTCCGTGTTTATCCCGGGGGGGGTCTTGGTTTATATTCAGCAGCGGGGGGGGGGGGGGGGGGTCGGAGCCTCAGATGATGCGCTCGTTTGTTTGTTTGTTTTAATTTCGAAATCAATGTGTCGTAACACAGGTAACATTTCAATGCTCGGTTTCCATGGACACTGTCCGAGGGCCGCGCTCTTGTTTCCACAGCTCCACAAACCCCTCCGCTCGAGTCTCATTCACAGCAGCGGCCAAGAATCACTGAAAACAAAGTCTATCAATTGAAACTTGATTGCATCCCTTAGGGCACACTTATATCTGGGGGTCATATGCCTCCACGAATTTTAAAGAAACAATCTTGACAGTTCGTCTGAATTTCAAAGATTAATGTTTTTAATCCAATACATCCATTGAAGTATGTTTCCGCACATACTAAATGTAAATCATGATATCCATAATTATTTCCTTAATTATTTCCTCCAGCTCCAATGCATTTCGGGCTGCTGCCCTTCGTCTGGGAGCATCTAGAAAAACGACATATACAAACACCTATATATATTTTTCTTGATTTTTAAACAGGTATGTCAGCTTAAATGCAATCAAAGTACACACATTGTGTGTATGTGCTAAACACAAAATTTTACGCTGTGTAATTGTGCTCGGATGGTATCAATAGACAGGTCTGTGCACGATAAAAGTGCTAAAACATGCTGTTACATAGTTACCGTTTGTGTACATGAAAAAACGGCTCTACGGCAAGTAAGACACAGGGTGTGGTGTTACGTTCTTGGAAAGCGCGGCAAATTAAATAAAGAACTTGAATTACAATCAAACGTCGCTCCTTTTATCAGAGCGCTAACCGCGGCTCATGTTAAACGGAACGGGATCCATGCGTGCGTGCGTGCTCGTCAGTTGTTTGTGATGTTTAAAAAAAGTGCTCAACAACTTACAATGGAAGAACATAAAGGCGTGTTCGCACTGGTTGAAAAGACGTTCAGCAGTGAAGTGTGAAACTGATACGGAAGTATAAGTCGAGCCCCGGGTGCCGATCACGTGACCGAGAGTGTGGAACTAGAAATAGGACTGTGTGCTATGAGATTAATACGGGTGATATACAATAACACTCATGTTTACGATACTTCTCAATAAAAACATAAATGCAAAGGTAATAAATCATAAATACTGTAAAAGTCAGTGTTGCATAAAAGAATGCATAATGCTATATGAAAAATGTTAAATGGTGTTAAATACTACAAGGAGACTGTCCAGAACTGGTGATCCCACCATGGGGGTTCATCAAGGTGGTTATAGGTAGCAAGAAAATTCAATACGTTCATTCAACCCATGTGCTTTCATGGACTGAAGTCTATAGATCCAATAATTCTCTCTTTGGAGTAAGTATTTATTGTTGTCTCGTCCCTCAACTTTATTTATAACTTCCAAAATCATGTATTTCAGTTGTGAGACATAATGTTTCATTTCGTTGAAATGTGTAGCTACTGTCGATTTTTGACTGTTAGTGCGAATGTTAAACTTATGTTTATTTAAGCGTAGTTTGATTTTGCGCTCAGTTTTTCCTACGTAAGTTTTTCCTCATGGACATTTTAAAAGATAAACATCATTGCTGGTGTCACAAGTGGCTGTGACGTGTAAAGAAATTTCATGTCCTTTCATCGGATGTGTTATCTTGTTACCCATGATTGTGTTATGACAATTGTTGCAATTATTGCATGGTCTTGTTCCACGTGACTGTGGGTTAGTCGTTTTGGTTTGTTTAAGGATTTCGCCCAAATTTTTTCCCCTGGTGTAAGCAAACAGTGGTTGCGATTTAAACATGTCTTTGAAATCCGTTTCCAATTGTAATAACGGCCAATGTTTTAGTACAATGTTCCTGAATGTTGTGCTTACGTTGGAAAATTTCGAAACTACAACCATGCGGTCACTTTTAGCTTTTGATCTGGGTTTATGTAGAATTTCTTGACGTTCAAGTGATTGAATCTGGTTTTTGGCAGTTTCCAGTATTTGGTTAGGGTATCCTCTTAAGCGAAATCTATCGGTCATTTCATTAATTCGCATTTCAGCCACTGTGGGATCCGATGTAATGCGCTTGACTCTAAGCAATTGAGACCTGGGTAGGTGCTTTTTGAGAGATGCCTGGTGAAAACTAGAATAGTGTAAAGTATTGTTCCGATCTGTGGGTTTTCGGAAAATGTCTGTGTTGATTTGGTTATCTTTGAGTGTAATCTTCACATCCAAAAAGGTGATGGACTCTGGTTCAATGTTCCATGTGAATCTTATATGGTCATTGATGGTGTTCAAGGTTGTCAGAACTCTCTCCAAACTTTCTTTTGTATCCTTCCAAATAATAAACAAATCATCAATGAGGCGTGCATACATTTTAAGGTTGCTACTCCAATCAGGATTGGACCATATGTTGGTCTGTTCAAATTCGCCCATGTAAATGTTCGCGTAGACTGGAGTTGCGCAATTGCCCATGCTGGTGCCTACTAGTTGCAAACACCAGTTGTTTTGGTGTTTGAAATAACTCTGATATAACGTAAATGTTACTAATTCCATCAAAAAGATTTTTGTTGGTTCATCCAACTCTAATGTCAAGATGGCTTGCTCCATGGCTTCAGTGCCTCCTAAATGTGGAATTGATGTGTATAGTGCACTGACGTCAGCAGTGCACCACCATAATCTTCCATTGGGGTGGATTTCCAAATTGTGTAATTTACATAAAAAATCTGTAGTGTCACGAATGTAACTTGCCAATGATTGAACTGTGGGTTGTAATTTTCTGTCGAGATATTGTCCCACTGGTGAATGCTTCCACAGGTAGATACTATTGGTCATATTGGCGGGTTAGTCAAATTTTATGTATCTTTGGCATGGCATATATTGTTGGACTTCTTGGATGAGATAATACAAGGAAATTTTTCATTCTTTGATCAATGATACCCTGTAGATGGGCTTTGTCCACGATGTCTTTCAACACAGTGACAAACTGTTGTGTAGGATTTCCCGGTAATTTCATGTAAATCGTTTCATCTGAAACATGTTCATCCAGTTTTTGTTGATACATGGAAGAATTCATGACGACTATCGCGCCTCCTTTGTCTGCTTTCATGCAGACAATTTTTTCATTATTAGCAATAGATTTTAATCGATCTTAACCCTTTTGGGTGATGTTCTTATGTGTAACTTTTTATAATTGATTGTAGTCAAATCCTTTTTAACAAGTTTTCGAATAGATCAATGGTTTTATGACTTACAGGAGCCTGGAATGTACTGGGAACCTTTAAGCCCATTAATGGGTCGTCTTCTTTGTCGCCTCGAGGGCTCATAATGTTGTCAAACAAATGTCTGAGTCTTAATTTTCTGGTTAACTTGAACGTGCTAATTTCCAATTCCACTAAATTACTTTTAGTGGCGGGTACAAAGGAAGTACCTTTTTGTAAAAGCTTAATGTCTAGATCGGTGAACGTGTAATCAGAAATGTTGATTACCAGTTGGCTGTCATTGTCTATTTCTTTTTCTTTACCTTCTCCTTTGGTAGGGTCACACTTCTTGTCTGTGGCACGCTTTTTTGTTTTACCCCTCCTGGCCCGTCTTGTTCTCCTACCTGTTCTAAAAAAGGAGTTGCTATAGAATCCGTTGATGTGCTTGGTGTCTTCATATGTTCTTTCAGTTTGTTGAGATCCTTGTGGACGACCACTTTGTTGTCCGGACTTACGTTGGCGTTCTATGCTGTCACTTTCCGAGGAGGACGTATCCGTGTTTTGGGTATACGGGCGGGATCTTCTCCTGTGGGCATACACCTCCACCCAGGTGTATACTTCGTCCAATTTATAATCAAGCGTGGCACGCCTGAATTTTCCAATTTTTCGGTCATTGATTTCGTTATAGTGTTTGTCAAGTTGCTGTTTAATATCTGCAATGAATCCATCCCATTTATCCGTTGGCATGTTTTTTGTGAGCTCTTCGGTGGTTTCTGCTATTTCTTTTTCTATTTCAATTATAATCTTGGATAGCTACTCTACTACTAAGAGAATCAAGTCGAGGCTACACTTGTTAAGGATAGCGTACCATTTGTCTTGGAATGATTTGGAATTCTTGCACAATGAGGGTTTTAGGGCAATTCGTAGGCCCCTGGGGATGCGTAGCGTCTTATGATATTTAACCAATGTCGCAGCATGTAGTGTTTGGTTTATTTCCGCTTAGATAAATATAATATTTGTTTTGTGTTCTGTTCTTTGCTCCTTGTTGTAGAAGATTGTGTAATGTCGTCTTGTATTAGGGCATAAATCCTACTGGCTTCTTCAGTGCCGAATGCAAATGTATCTGCTCTAGCTTCTGTAGAGCGGGCGATGTCATCATACTTCATCTTAAAGTTTATTAGCGTGCTTCTTGTCTGGTGGGTAAAATCAATTGAAAATACTGTGTGGGTTGGTAGACAAGTGCACAGCAAGTTCATAACATGTTGAAAACAAAAGTTCAATCTTAAAGAAGGTGCTCCTGGGTGTCGTCCTCTCCCCAAGGGACGAGTAGAATTACTGAAAACAAAGTGCTATCAATTGAAAATTGATTGCATCCCTTAGGGCACACTTATATCTGGGGGTCATATGCCTCCACGAATTTTAAAGAAACAAGTTATATAATATATATATATAAAAAAGATAAAAGTGCTAAAACATGCTGTTACATAGTTACCATTTGTGTACATGAAAAAACGGCTCTACGGCAAGTAAGACACATGGTGTGGTGTTACGCTCTTGGAAAGCGCGGCAAATTAAATAAAGGCGCGCCAAAGGCAAGCCCGTCTGAGCCCGTCCGCGGCTGGCCGGGGCTAGGGGCCACCCCCCCCAACATCCTCTTCTTCACCCACGAGAACAAATAGGCAATACAGCATTGATACCCTTTACCAGCTAAGGCACACCAACAAACCCAAGTGCGACCAAACATTCTATCCCCTGGAAATCCCCCATCAGTGCCCGCACTGCAAGACAGAGCTCTCCAGCCCTTTGCAGAAGGATGAGCTGCGGGAATATCAAATGTTGCTACTAAACTGCAGATCCCTTCCCAAACATAGTCTGGAGATTTCTATGCTGCTGGATGAGCTCATGCCAGACATAGTCTTCTTGACCGAAACATGGCTCACCCAGGATTCTGAACCCGACCTGGTCCAAGCACTTACACCAGGCTACCAGATTGCACGCCTAGATCGCGCCCAGGGAAAAGGCGGGGGGGCTCGCCATCATCTGTAAAGACGCTTATACCTGCCGGTGTACTCCGGAGCCCATCGCAGACTGTGAAAGTCTGCACTTCGCCAATAAACTCTCCACCAACAAAAGTTTCACGGGCATCCTCATCTACCGCCCCCCCCGGAGCACTTAAACAGTTCCCTACCGCACTACCCTATACTGTGGCCTACTTAACCACCTCATCGGCGAACTTCACAGTATTGGGCGACCTGAATATACATTTCGATAACACACAGGACAATGTCGCCAACGAACTAATAGCTAGTCTAGCGGCAATTGAACTAGAACAGCTCGTTCCCTCTCACACCCATGCGCAAGGCCACTTACTAGATCCTGTGTTTAGCAACTGCCCTCAATTAGCAGTTGGCACCCTTACTCGCCTCCCATGGACTAATCACTTCCTTATTCCACTCACCTGGACCACACGCAAGTGCGCTCCATCCCCCCACTTTCCCCTTAGATCAAGGAACTGGTCCAAACTCTGCCTGGATAAATGGGCTAGCAATCTCAACACAACCAAACCTGTACTGAACGGCAACCCCTCAAAAGGCAACACCGAGTACAATAGCTGGATCACGAGCTCGCTAGACTCCATATTACCCCTTGGCACCATTAGATCAAAAAGACATAATAAAACAGCCCCCTGGTACTCGGAAGAGCTCCGATGAAAAAAACGTACCTGTAAGAGGCTATAAAAGGAAGTGGCGTCTAAATTACATGGCCACGGATAAAACTATATATAGAGAGGCCATTAGAGCCTACAAGTCAGCAATTAAACTGACTAAATCAGCCTATTATGAGGCCAAAATAATGGCAGCCAAGTGCAAGCCCAAAGAAATGTATCGAACGGTAAAAAAATCTCACTACGCTTCCCCCCCCTCAACCGCTAACCTCATCGAGCCCCCACAATGTGATGATCTAGCTGAGTTCTTTTTTCTCAAAACAAATAACATCTACACATCCTTCTCGAACACTGGAGCAGAACCTTCTTCCAAAAGCTCTTCCTTCGCAACAGAAACAGAGGTATCTCTCCATAGCACCCTAGCTTACCTCCCCAAACTAGACTCAGTTACACTAGACTCATTAATGCACCAAATAAAATCCGGCTCACCCTGTGACCCTGCGCCACCAAACACACTGATTTCGGTTGGACAGGTAATTCTTCCCACTTTACTGGACTTGCTGAACTCCTCGATAACAACCAGCACAGTCCCACTAATATGGAAGCATGCGAGGGTACGTGCACTCCTAAAAAAAAAAACCTAACCTCGACCCTTGCAACCTCAATAATTATCGACCCATCTCATTACTGGGCAAGCAAACTCCTAGAAAAGCATGTCAACACTTGTTTGACTAAGTTTTTCGAGAGCAACCAACTGCTGGACTCGACCCAGACTGGCTTCCGGCCCAAGCATGGTACAGAGACGGCCCTGGTAGCGGTTACAGAGGAGGCAAGGCGGATTTTAGATCAGGGAGGAGCAGTGGCAGTGATCCTCCTTGATCTGAGCGCCGCATTTGACACGGTGAACCATCAAATCCTCCTCCACCGTCTACTAAGCCTGGGAATATCGGGAGAAGCCCTAGCCTGGCTTAAATCCTTTTTAAAAGATTGTACCTTCAGTGTCTTTGAAGGAGCCACAGTCTCCTCAAACAAGCCTCTGGGGTGTGGGGTGCCACAATCAATCAATCAATCAGTGGCACTTATAGAGCGCGCTACATACCCGTAGGGTCTCAAGGCGCTGGGGGGGGGGGGGGGGGTGCCGCTACTGCTCGAACAGCCAGGTCTTCAGCTTCTTCCTGAAGGAGAGGTGGTCTTGGGTCAGGCGCAGGTCGGTCGGGAGGGAGTTCCAGGTCTTGGCGGCCAGGTAGGAGAAGGACCTTCCTCCTGTAGTCGCTCTTCGGATGCGGGGGACGGCGGCGAGGGCGTGGTTGGCTGATCGGAGGTGGCGTTTCGGAGCGTAGAAGTTGACTCGGCTGTTGAGGTAGCTCGGGCCTTGGTCGTGTAGGGCTTTGTGTGCGTGGGTGAGGAGGCGGAAGGTGATTCTTTTGTTGACGGGGAGCCAGTGAAGGTCTCTCAGAGGTCCGGAGATGTGGCTGGTTCGTGGGATGTCGAGGATGAGTCTGGCTGAGGCGTTCTGGATCCGCTGGAGTCTCTTCTGGAGCTTGGCGGTGGTACCGGCGTAGAGGGCGTTGCCGTAGTCCAGTCGGCTGGTGACGAGGGCCTGGGTGACGGTCTTCCTGGTCTCGGTGGGGATCCACCAGAAGATCTTCCGTAGCACGCGTAGGATGTTGAAGCACGCCGAGGAGACGTTGTTGACTTGCCTGGTCATGGAGAGGGAGGAGTCCAGGATGAAGCCCAGGTTTCGTGCATGGTCTGTCGGTTTGGGTGCGGTGCCCAGGGCGGGAGGCCACCAGGAGTCGTCCCAGGCGGAGGGTGAGGAGCCCAGGATGAGGACCTCCGTCTTGTCCGAGTTCAGTTTCAGGCGGCTGGTCATCATCCACTCGGCTACCTCTTTCATCCCTTCGTGCAGGTTGGCTCTGGCGGCGGCGGGGTCGTTGGTCAGGGAGAGGATCAGCTGGGTGTCGTCGGCGTAGGAGATTATGCTGAGGTTGTGTTTGCGTACGATGGCCGCGAGGGGGCTCATGTAGACGTTGAAGAGGGTGGGGCTCAGAGATGATCCTTTGGGGACGCCGCAGATGACTTCGGAGGCCTCTGACTTGTACGGTGGTAGGCGGACTCTCTGTGTTCTTCCGTCGAGGAAGGAGATGATCCATTCCAGCGCCTTGTCCTGGATTCCGATGTTGCTGAGGCGCCGTACTAGGGTGCGGTGGCAGACCGTGTCGAATGCCGCGGAGAGGTCTAGGAGGATGAGGGCCGCTGTTTCTCCATTGTCCATCAGGGCTCGGATGTCATCGGTGGCGGCGATGAGGGCGGTCTCGGTGCTGTGGTTGGCTCGGAAGCCGGACTGTGAGGGGTCGAGGGCTCCGTTTGTCTCGAGGAAGGCGGCCATCTGCTTGTTGACGGTCTTCTCGATGACTTTGGCTGGAAACGGGAGGAGCGAGATGGGGCGGTAATTCTTGAGGTCGGTGGGGTCCGCTGTTGGTTTCTTGAGTAGAGCGCTGAGTTCGGCGTGTTTCCAGCTCTCCGGGAAGATGGTGGTGTCGAAGGATGTGTTGATGATGTCTCGCAGGTGGGGTGCGATGACAGCGTCGGCCTTGTTGAAGACGTGGTGAGGGCAGGGGTCGGTCGGTGATCCGGAGTGGATGGAGTTCATCGTGCGGATGGTGTCTTCGGTGCTGATCGGGGTCCAGGCGTGGAGGGTGGTGGTGGGGGGTGGTTGTTCAGTCATGGTGTGCGTTGGTTGGTTGTTGAAGCTGTTGTGTATGTCCGCGATCTTGTTGTGGAAGTATGACGCGAGGGAGTTGCAGAGGTCTTGCGATGGGGTGATGTCGTTGTTTCCTGCGCTGGGGTTGGAAAGCTCTTTCACGATGTTGAAGAGTTCCTTGCAGTTGTGTGCGTTGTTGTCCAACCGGTCCTTGAATGCTGTTCTCTTGGCGGCGCGGATCAGCTGGTGGTGTTTCCGGGTGGCAAGTTTGAGGGAGGTCCTGTTGTCCGGTGTCGGTTCCCTTCTCCAGACTTTCTCGAGGGCTCGGCAGTTCTTCTTGGAGCTCTTGAGTTCGTCGGTGAACCATGGGGCCTTCTTGCTGCCGGGTCTGCTGGGCGGGGTCCTCAGTGGGGCGAGTTCGTCCGCGCAGTTGCTAATCCACTTCGTGAGGTTGTCGGCGGCCTGGCTGGGGTTCGCTGAGCTGGCAGGAGGCTGCTGGCTCAGGGAGGTGGCGAGCTGGTGTGCTGTGATCTTGTTCCAGCTTCTGCGGGCGGCCTGTTGCTGGTGGTGGTGGGTCGTCGTTCTCTTGAAGGTGAAGTGGACGCAGCTGTGGTCCGTCCATTGAAGCTCAGTGGCGTGGCTGAAGTTGATGTCTGTGCTGGATGAGAAGACTGCGTCGAGTGTGTGTCCAGCGAGGTGGGTGGGGGTGGACACCAGTTGCTTGAGTCCCAGGTTGGCGAGGTTGTCGAGCAGGGTGCTGGTGTTGCGGTCGTTGTTGTTCTCCAGGTGGAAGTTGAGATCCCCCAGGAGGATGTAGTCTGCGGAGGGGAGGGCATGCGGGCTGACGAAGTCGGCGATGTCCTCGCTGAATTGTGTGCGTGGTCCAGGGGGTCGGTAGATCAGGGTGCCTCTGAGGGTGGTGTTCGGGTTGGTGTGGATCTGGAAATGCAGGTGTTCGGCGCTGGTCAGGGTGTTGTCGGTGCTGGTCGTGAGATGGATGGTGCTCCTGTGGACGATGGCGATGCCTCCTCCCATCTGGTTGGCGTTACGGTCCCTCCGGACGATCTTGTAGCCCTCTGGGATAGCGATGGCGATGTCGGGAGCTGAAGAGGTGTTCATCCAGGTCTCCGTGAGGAAGGCAACGTCCGGGGCTGTGGCGTCTAGGAGGTTCCAGAGTTCGATGGCGTGTCTGTGGACGGAGCGGGTGTTGAGCAGGATGCACTTGAGGTGGGTGCTGCTGGTGTTCGACTTGGCGGGTGCTGGTGCGAGGCTGGTCCGGATGCAGGTGAACTTGCAGGCGTGGCAGCTGAAGGGTCCGTGGGTGTGCTTCGGAGTGTCTCGGTAGCATCCGTGGGTCCTGCCGGGGTTGAGTGCGATGAGTGTTGCGGCGGAGTACGTCCTGCGGGTCGGTCGGGATCTTCGAGGTCCAGGGGTCCTGGCGCTGGGCGCGGTCCAGGCGCGGACGGGCGCAGACGGGCTTACCTTTGGTGCGCCTTCGGCGCACAATCGGCGCGCCCGCTGCGCGTGACCGCTGCGCGTTCGCACGGTCGCCATTTAAGGCTCCTCACTTAGCCCCACGCTTTTTAATGCATACATGAGACCACTGGCAGAGATTGTTCGTCCGCATGGCATTACCATCGTTACCTATGCGGACGACACTCAGCTAGTGGTCTCCCTTGCACATAAGAACAGCCAGCAATCACAGACCAACCTGATTCCCTGTCTGGAGCAGGTAAAGAGTTGGATGTCAAGTTCATGCCTAAAGCTCAATGGGGACAAGACCGAGCTGATGCTCCTCGGCCCTCTGGCCCCCGCCACCCTAGAGCTTCTGTGGCCCCCTAGCCTAGGTGATCCTCCCGCACCCAAAGACAACATAAAGAGTCTGGGAGTATGGCTAGACAAAACCCTGACTTTTAACACACAAGTCACCAAAGTGTCAGCAACCTGCTTCGGTCTAATTAGGCAGCTGAAAAAAAATCCTACCACTCCTCCCTTTTGAGGCAAAACAGGTAGCTATCCAGGGCCTAATCCAGTCTCGTATAAACTATAGCAACGCCCTATACTTGGGGTCTCCAGAATATTGCCTTAACAAACTTCAGCGGATCCATAACTGCGCTGCGCGCACCCTCCTCGGAATCCCTCGTAGAAACTCTATAGGGCCTGGTCTAAAATCCTTGCACTGGCTCCCTGTTAGGGAGAGGATCAAATTCAAGGCCATGTGCATCACCCACCAGGCCTTCTGGAAATCGGGGCCGCCGATCAATCATTCTTTGATCACCCCCTACCATCCCACAAAAGAACTCCGCTCATCGAAAGCCTGTTTAACTGTTGTCCCACAGATACGAAGAGCCATAGCAGGAGGTCCTTGTTTTTCCTATAACGCATCCAAGTTATGGAATTCTCTCCCCTTCCATCTAAGATCCAAACCGAACCTGCTCACTTTTCGCAAACAATTGAAAACTTTCCTCTTCAACCAATAAATATCTAATTAAATCATTTCACTAGCGATCTACCCCAGCAGAAGCTTTCTCTACCGACCAGCGCCTGGATGCCTCAGGGTAACTGCCCGCGCTTTATAAAACCCCTTTTCATTTAATTTCATTTCATTTTAATATTCTTATGGATATAAAATTAGATTCCACTGGTGCTTCGAGGAAACAATCTAAACCAAAGTCAAGAAGGTCTATGATGCAGAATATATCTTTATTGGATCTCTGTGACCCATGGCGATCAAAATTTCCACAGAAGAAAGAATGTACTTGTTGGTCAGGAAGACACAGATCTTATTCTCGTTTGGATTTTTTTTTAGCCTCGAGGTTATTAACATTTTCTTATCTAAAATTCTTACACAACGGGTTCTCAGACCACGCAATGCTATTAATCGAATTTGAAGTAGGGGAAGAAATTAAGCCTTCTAAGAGATGGATATTTAATAAGAAGTATCTACAGGATAGTAACTGGGTCTCTTTTTTAAAAACCGAGATTGCAGAGTTCATTGCGCGCAATTTAGATACGGCCCCGTTGCATACTGTGTGGAACTCCTTAAAAGCCTTTATTCGTGGCATCATAATTAGTAAAGATGCAGAAGAATGTCGTAAGTTTTCTTCTTGACAAATCGTTGTGGTTTCAGTAGATGATTCCTGGAGCTCCTGAAGGCTCGATTACCAGAAGAGAGTACCCGTTTCTGAGCTAGATAGCTCGGAGTGTTGTGATGTAAGGCCTTGTGCATCATACATGCAATTTTCAGATGAATTCTAGCTTCAAATGGTAGCCAGTTGAGGGCTTTATGGTCTGGAGAGATGTGAGAGTTTCTTTTTTAACCTGTGATAAGTCTCGCAGCTTAGTTGATATAGGCTCTTAGCAGGGTTGTCGTCCATCTGGGGAGGCCTCATAGGGCTACAGCCCCATATTCCACTCTTGAGATAACTAGGGCTTGAACTGCTTTTTTGAAGTCGTTTGCTGACAGGAAGGGTTTCAGTCTTCCCAGGGTGTTCATGTGGAAATTTGCTCCTTTTGTGGAGGCGCTGTTATGTTTCTGCATCTTTAGGTTTCTGTCCAGTGTCACACCCAGCGATTTCGCTGATTCGACAATGAGAGGTTGACCTTTGAGTGCTGTTAGGTGCTTCATCCAGCCGAGGATGCTGGATGATTTGTTGGGGGGGACGGGGGTGGGGGGCGATTACGAGGAATTCCGTTTTGACAGAGTTTAGTTTCAAATTGTTTTTGGCCAACCATGTTTGAGCTATGTTGGGTGAGTTTCCTGGGACGTCCCCCTGGAATCTACTGCACTTCAAACAAACACCAAACTCAGAGGGTGGTAGGCAGGTGTCTATTATAATAGGGCTCTGTTACAAATCAGAGTGAGAGGACCATTAGCCGTCCAAGGCAGGTGTGAATGTGACCTGGCTACCCCACTAAACCGATTCAGACTGGGCCAAAGTATTCACGTATCATAAAACAGTATCCAGTGACGTCCACTTCAGTCTACTCCAATTTAAGATACCACATTGGCCCTACGTTACGCCACAAACGCTCAGCAAAATATATTCAACATGGATGGATGAATGTCCCCAATGTTGACAGAATGGGGCGACCATCTCCATTAGATTTGGGCTTGCCCGGTGGTCAGCAAACACTGGTGAGGGGTGGTAGATGCACTGACCTCAGCACCAGTAGTGCAGTGGATAAATCCATACAGTATTGCATATTAGGATTACATCCAAAGTTTAAGAAAGGGGCTATTTTCTACATGCACTTATTGTGATTATTACTAGTCAATTGCAGGATTATAATAATCCACTGGATGAACACAGAGCCCCTCCTTGCAGTAGTGGTACCAGGATATCTGAGTGACTACTAGCTGAGGAGATCCCGGTGAGAATGGTGCAGACAGATGATAAAAGTACACAATGACTTATAAGAGTAGTGTGAGATGTCTGATGACCACTCGAAAATAAAGGAGATATTAGTTGGGTCACAGACCTCTTGTGTTTCACAAACCTGAACAGGATCCCCTTTTCAATCTTTATCCCATTTATTTTACATACATATTAACGCTTCTGTCCACATCCAAAAATGATATTTACATTTTATTTGATTGCTTTGTGATCTTTCCATGATCATATAGTTGATTAAAATAAATAAAATACCTTTGCCAAAAAAAGAAACTCAAAGACATTGGTGGGCCCAGTTTGGAAGCCCAGGTGGACTCACTGTGAGACAGTGGTCCATTAAATATCAGTGACCGGTTAACTAAACTAAAAACGGAGTGTACCCTCTGGTACCAAATAATAAAAGAACCTGGAGTAGAGTTCTGTTCCAGTTTTGGTTGGTGTGTAATTTTGGAACTAGTCACTTGCTTTAGGCCTGCTTGTTTCGACAGTATGTTAAGCACAGATTTGCCTACATGGGTTAGAAGAACATGAGAAGGACCAATTCAAGGACCTGGTTAATGGCAGTGCTTCCTGCACACATACCAGAAAACTGTATCAACTGCAAGGACAAACTCTTGCAGTAGGTACGGCCTGATTAGTGTAGAGAACCTAAAGTGCACCCAAAAGAAGTCAACTCTGCTAACAATGGCCTGGCCAAACTCATACAGAAGTATTGCACCAAGTGCTAAAGAGTTATAAAAACCTTTGGGGTCTTATTTTGCACCAGAAAAGGCTAGGATGTTCATGGTTGCTTATACAATATGTTTGTTCACCTGTCTCCCAATAAAAGTTCTATTTTTTAGCACACTTAATTTTCTGTTGTACAGTATCTGTGTTTCTAACCTTTAACACCTCAAACAGCACCTCAGATTCCACACCGACCGGCTACAGACCATTCATCCACTACACTCCTTCTCAAAAGCAAACATATTTTGTTAACGCTAACAAATAGTCACATGATTAGCCAGTTAGTCAGTCAAACAACGTTATTTCGGCTGCAAAAGTAACCATAAAAGTGTGTCGAAAATCACATCAATGATATATACATTTTGTTTATTTCAGAAGAATACAGCATATAAAAACAGTCCGGCCAGACAAAACAAGCACGATGGAGAGTAAATTGTAAAAGACCTCAATAATCCAGCTGCATAAGCAAGACCAACCCAAGCCTAGTCAGGGCCCTCTTTTTGTTTACTACCAGACAGAATAAGGGCAGATAAAATATACATATGGAGAAAAGGGATAGTTAACCAAGCCACATAAAAAGATGAGAAATAACCAGTGCAGGAGCATAAAAATGAATGATGCCCACATATAAACATTTCAGAAAGAAAAGAGCATCCTCAACAGGTCCCAACATTGCTAATCATCAGAATAACATAAGTTGTCCTTTGTTAACTGCACTTTCTAAAAAACAGAACAAAAACTAACAAAGATGGAAGAGGAGTTTAGTTGTTGCAGATAGACCTGGGATGCTCCACATCTCCTAATTCCCCATTCCCTTGTGAATGGAAGTCAATTTTATTTTAGTAAAACAGAGTAAAATTGACCTCCCAAAAATGCAGCAGACTCTGAGGGGAGATTTCATCTGATGGACATATTAAAACTCTAGATGGATCAAACTGCCCAAGGGGGGAACCGCGGTGCCATCTCACGAAGCCTCGTCTAAACCAAATTAAGAGCAATCTGTCTCAGTTTATCCACCCACTCAAGAGACGGCTCCACGGCTGGTGAGGTTTGTAACATAACATACTCCCTAATAGTAGTTTTTGAGATTTCGGGTACATCCCTTTGGCAGTGCCACAATGCTTTAAAAAAAATGTTTTAGCCCAGACTATATCTGATTTAGTCATGGTGGTTGGATTAGAGAAGAGGACCAGCCTTCCCAGATTCGTCAGTTCCAACTTGATATATTTAAGTCAGGGAATCTTCAATCCTTTTTAATATACTCATATAGTGTGCTGATCTTTTTTTTGGCAGTGGCTCCCTCCATGTTAGGACCTAGCATTCGCTTAGCCATCCAACAATGCTAGCTGACAGAAAACAAGATTAGCTAAGGTGCTTTTAATAGACAATTACAGCGGATTAAATTCGCAGGTCAAGCTCATTACAGGCTTGTAGTCCAAAATTACAATTCTAGCCGCAAAACCAAAGGCGATGGCCCAGCCCGGCCTCTCCTGGGTGCAAACAGGCCCGGTCTTTGCCTTGGAGTATCCTGCGCAGTGGGTAAAAGATCCATTGTTTATGCGCCCAATTGTTTCAAATTTTAGGACCCTGCTTTCTGGCCACATGTGTGCTAGTGGGGGCTGAAGCTTGCAGTCCTGCCCCACAAAATCTGGTGTGTCAGCCACTTCAACAACTACAGCAAAGAGCAACAAAGAAAGCACAAGAGAACACAACCAAAACAAATGTGAGGTCTAAATAGCAGGCCAGAACTTGATGGACAAGATGGCTCCTCGGGTTTTAGGGGAACATTTTTTAATACTTCTGCTTTCAGGTGGCACTATTACGAGATGACCACAATTAAAAAGTAGGGTGGTACATAAATTTAAAATGTACACCTTCATGTCAAAGGGTGGCAATGCCAGATGTAGGAATCAGAGGAGATACAAAAAAGCTGGTAAAAAAAACTGCAGAAGAAAGTTTACGTTTCTAAACAAATAGTTGAAGTTCCTAATCAAACAAAGGAAATCATCAGAATATCCAAGAAATAACGTACGCTGAGGTGACACAAAACTGTCCTTACTCAAACCTTTACGGTGCTATTAAACACTTCTGTATACGGTACCATAAAGTAGAAAATATACACTTAGAGGACAATATGCTCTTTGCCAAACTTCTAAGTGGCTACCCTCTGCTTGCCATACAGCAGTTGAAAATAAATGACGCATCACCGGTTTTAAGCTGTACGATCTCTGTGCCTTTTCTTTTCTGTCTCAAGTTTGCAGTGTGCCTCTCTGTGTGTCTTGAACTCGTCTTCCTTGGCTTGCTTTGCCCTAATCTCTTGATTTTTCAATAGTTTTTTTCTAGTTCATGAACTCAGTAAATATCTTGTCATCAGGAACCTCCAAGGATTCAAGCAGTTAGCACCTCCCAAGCAGCCTTTACATTTGTCAAGTAACCATTAACATACATTTGCATTTCTTTGGGGAAGCAGACACCCTGGGCTTATTTCTTTCAGCCGGCTGCCCCTCCCTCCGGAATGCAGCACCGGAGAATCGCCTGCAATTCAGCTGGGGAATCTAAACTGTCGAAAATAACTTATGCTATTTATCTGACAAGCTAAAATTACGGACAAATGCCATCCATTAAGACATTCATCACGGATAGCGGACATGAGCACTAATTTACGGACAGTCCGTGAAATTTCCGGACGGTTGGTCACCCTAGGCAGGTCACAAGTATCACCTCTATAGGGGTTCCATATTCTCCATTTGTTTATCCTTTTTTTGGGCACCCCCTATGCTCATACACCATCCTCTCCGCCACATGGCAGTGTCCACATCTCTACACCATTCTGCTAATGCAGGGCTGGCTGCTCCATCCCAGTGTCTGGCAGTGTCTCATTTCTTTACTACAAATTCAGCAGCCAATCAAAATAAAGTTACAGCATTACTACTGATGGAGCAAGGTTTTACACGTAAAGTGACTTGCTTGTACTCAACCCTCTCGTAATAACATTAATGTACTAATTAACATGTTTTTGTCTTATTAATATTGCATTACACGACATAATAGGTATCTAGGGGAAGCGTGTCAATGTGCTTTTACTAACAATAATCCGCTTGCATTAAAATGGCTGCTGCTATGTGGGATTTTCTACTGAGCATGCGTCTGTCATGCCCACGTGATATGCTTGGAGGGAAAACGTCTGCGTCTGCGCAATAGAATTACGTTGGCCGTTATATGTCCTAATGTGCAAGAAGCTTGCACTACTGCCTTGCTAAGCTGTCTGTTTCGCATAATCTCTAACGCAATAGTATAAAATAAAATAATGGGAGTACAGTAGAAAGAAGTGGTATACAGTGTATTCATTTATTCTGTGCCTCTAAACTGTTCTTTTCTATTTTTACATGATAAACTGAATGGGCCTAAATGCTTTGCTGAGCTCCATCTTTGGAGAAACTGCGACTGCGCAACAAGTCCTAAAGTTACAGAAGCTGTAGCCTTGAATCATGGCCAAGGCAGACATGGAAGGCGGAGAAGAATGAACTTCTTGCCTTGACAGAGGAAGCTGAATTGATAAAATTGTTTATTAAAATAAAACATTTGATACATTTCATTACCGGGAGGAATAAAAAGAATATGGGTTGATAAAGTTATGGGAGGGGAATACCTGATTGACAGGTTGCCTCTAGAAAAGTATGGTTTGATGGCTACTCCTCGTTTTTGTCCAATAAAATTGTGGGATTCACACATTTGCAACATTTGGGGGTGGTACATTGACCAGATAAATAGTATAACTAGGGTAGACTTAGCTAGTTAGATTGTCCGAATACCTGACCGGTCACTGACTCAACGCACTCAATAGGTGATCGAGAGCAGAGTTGCTGGTAGAGCACTCTGTTAGAAGATTCGATAATCCAATCAGGGTTATTGGGAAGGAGATCGATGACCAAATCGGGGTTTGACTGTTAGCTGCAGAGCGGGTTTACAATGTTGGCGTATGGAACTTTAGCTGTGGTGCGAGTCTTAGCTTGTGGTGGTCCTGTCCCGATCCAATTTGGTCCGTATCCTGTCCTGGTTTGGAGTTCTGGACTTTTTGGTACCGTCCAGAGGTGTCAGGGATAACACCCGAAGACCCCGGAGTTCTACCTGCCTCGGTGCACAAACAAACAGAAACACGGGCTTCTCGATGGTGGCGTCAAAGACCAAAGGTTTATTACTGCAGGGACACAGAAGTCACAGAAACTACACATGGGCAGTATCTAGGAGCCTGTTCAATTTGTACAAAGAGGGTTGCTCCTTATATACTGAATATTGGGCTTCAGGCAAATTCTTTACATGTTAGCACATTCCAAAACCTTTGTATCTTGTACAATAAATATTTGGCGTTGCACAGGAATCGTCAACAATATCTGATATCAAAACATTACGAACGAGGGGTTCCCACTATTCCATCATAATCCCATGTCAATTTCTCATTCAAGACCCGGACCGCCTCATCGTAAATTTCGTTACCTCCCCCTAAGGCCCAGAAGGAAAGGAGCAGAGCCAGGTGCAGAAGATAGAACAGTAGGATAAGAGATGTTTGTGGGTCGTAAATGGGCAAGGCTACCAGCTTCGGCTGCCTAATCATGATCAAGCCAACGGACACGAGAACCAGTATAGCAGGACTGGCCTCAGGCTGGGGAGGCAGCTCTTGCTGAGTCATGCTGCCACAGCGTTGCTTGCCTAAGGTGCACGTGTCACTAGCAAGGTGAATTGCCGGCTAAAGCCTACGTGTCCTTAATTGAAAGAGGTTATTGCGTGTCCATTGACTATGTGAGGGCAAGGAATACAAAATGTCTGCCGTAGTCTAAGATGGATGCCATGGGTAGAACAGAAATGTGTTTGTAACAGGAGTGCTCTTGCTCGTAGCATAGCGAAAACACCAGGATATACTAAATGGATCATTTGCGGTTCACTGATACCAAAATTATATATTTGCGACAATGTTAAAAACACGGGCTAAAATCGTCACGGAACCTCAGACCCTCCTTTTGCCCTTACATAGGCAATTACTCAGTCTATGTCAGAGTCTAACTCTATGCTCATTAGGTCAGTGACATGTTGTTGCATCATCATCTTGTCTCGTACCTTCTCTCCAAATGTAGGTGGTTTTCTGAAACAGGTTGCAGCACAGAGACTACACAAAGCGGGACCACATTGGATAATAAGGCAGCATGAGAACAGAAATACTAGGATGATACCAATGACCATCAGAACCTTCCATCCCCACGCTGATACCAAAGTCCAAAACCACTCCATGAAGGACCAGTTTCCCTTGTCTACGTGTATAGAGTCGGAAATCTTGTGTAGCTTAGAGATCGCTTCATAGATGGTTGGAGCATTATTGGGAATAAAAACACAGCAGCTCGATTGGATCATTCTGCATACCCCACCTCGATCTGCAAGTATTACGTCTAGAACCATTCGGTTCTGTAACGTCATGAGACGATCCGCCTGAAGCTCAGCTGTTAAGTTACTAAGGGCACCAGCAGTTTCTGTAATAGTAGATTCAACTACCCGTGTTAGTTGACGTAGATTTCTACTATTGGCCATAGGCCCCCAAAACGGAAGGAAACCTTTGAAGAAGTCTCCAGCTTCCTGACCATCGGTATCTTCCTTGCTGAAGACACCTCTTGCTACTCTGGTCTTGTGATAATCTGAAGAAGCAGTGTATGTCGGAGGTAACAATCGAGCAATATAACATGAACCTGAGAAGTCAGCAGGCAGCCATGTATACGCTCTGTCTTGACAGATGAAGTAAGTACCCCTAGCAGTAAGGAAGGCAGGGGAGGAGTTAGACGGAAATACGTAAGTCTCAACGCACTCACTCCTCCCTAGCTGAGCTCTCAGATTTCTCCCATTTCCTTGCAAACAGACCTGACCTCGGTGAGGCACGACCGAGACTGAAGTGGAGCTTTTACGCTTGCTTTCTCCCAAACTAAGGCGATACTCGGTAGAGTTCCAACTCAAATACACCCGTAATTCTTCTCTAGGGTAAGATGGAGTATTATTGACGTCTTTAATCATGTCAATAATTCCCTGGACTAAAGCTTTGTTGGCTGAGTTGTATTTAGTGGACCGTGGTGGACGCGGAGGATAGGTCTCAAGGGCATAGGAAAAAATGGTCTGAAAGGCCTGAAATGATCCATTATAGCTAAAAGGCAAGACTAGATAGGGAATGCCTTTATCCATAGTGTGAGGTATCAAGCCACACACCCAGCAGTCTGTAGTATTAACTACCAGTTGGTGTTGATGCAAGAGCTGTACAAATGTATTGTTAATAAATTCTGAGCGTCGAGCTTGTTCGTGTTCAGGAAACGAGTGAAAAGAATGCATAGGAGAAACCGTAGAAGTAGTAGGATCAAGGGGAGGTACTGTAGTTACCGGCATAAAAATCAAATGCACACCAAAGATGATTCCACCCACCAACGTTATCAAAACAATTAAAAATGTAACTGCACATTGCATTAGAAAGCATTTGCTGTGAAGTATTCTGTACAGTCTATTTCTGCGAACATAAATTACATTCTTTCGTTGCAGCTCAGGAAGCTCCATCTTCTACAATCCGCTCGTGACCACTGATGATGTGTACGTAGATGAAAATGCCTCTATCAGCTCTGGGAGTTCCCAGAACTAACAGAAAGATCGACCTTATGTCTGACCCCCGCAGATTCAACTAGGCACACAGCCACGACCCTACGGCTACCCAGACGGCAAGGCAAAATTTAAAACAACAAAATAATAGCAAACTTCCTGGCTGGAGGCAATGTATCAAAAATTCAAATGTGAAAATAGGCAGTTTCCTGCTTTATTTGTCCATATTGCGAGATCGCAAGTTGTATCTCAGTTTTGCAGGAGCTGTCTGATCTGGAAACAATATATTTTCAGCCGACGTTGCAATGTTCGCGTTTGCAGATGACAAATGTTCTTTTGGTGCAGATGGCAAATGTTCAGGGTTCAAAAGAGCAGTTTCAGGTGGAGAGTCAGAGTTTGATGTATCAGTGATCAGTTCTGCATCACTGAAAGGAATGAAACTGGGTATTTGTTCTGCTTCAGAGGCACTGATTCCTTTCTTTACCCAGTTGTCGTAAGGAAGTGGCAGAGGCACACGTTTGACGTGTGTCGTGTGGATCCAATTCTTCCGTCCGGCCACACGAATAGCAGTTCTCGTCGCCAATAAGACTTGGAAGGGGCCAACGAATCTGGGCTGAAGATTTTTCGTTCTTGCAAAAACTTGATCCCCAGGTTTCAGCTGATGACCTGGACTCTCCGGTGGCTTTGGCAATGCATCGAAAACCTGTTGGTGAATAAGGCTCAATTTAGCAGTCAAGTCGAAAAGGTAATCAATTAACATTGGGTATTCCAGCTGCTTAAATTCTTTCGGTCTAGGTACCCCCCAAACATTTTCAGGACGACCAAAAATTATTTCATATGGACTAAGCCCTACTCTAGAATTTACAGTTGCTCTTGTTGATAACAAAGGCAGTGCATCTGGCCAGGGCAAACCCGTGGACGCTTGTATCTTAGCAAGTTTCAGTTTAAGGGTGCCATTGTAACCCTCAACTAAACCCGCGGACTGGGGATGATTCGCACTGTGAAACTTTTGTCTAATCCCTAGGCCGGCACACACACTCTGCATAACTTTCCCTACGAACTCACTTCCGTTATCTGACCATACAATCCGTGGCATTCCGAATCTGGGGAAGTATTCTTTAAGAAGGATTTTGGCAGTGGACAAGGCAGTATTGTCCTTCAGTGGGTATGCTTCGATCCATCTGGAGAACGCACAAACTACCACTAGGACGTACTTTAGATTGTTACAACGATCCATATGAATGAAGTCTAACTGAATCACTTCAAAGGGGCAGGAAGGAGGAGCGAAGTGACCTGCAGGTGTGGGGATTCCCTTGCCAGGATTATGCATCAAGCATACCATACAATTTCTCACCACTCTCTCTGCACACTTACTAATCCCATCATTCTTCCAAACTGGAGCCAACATCTTACAAATCCCTTTAGAACTGATGTGCGCTGCTCCATGTGCCATCGTTACTACTGCAAGCACATACGCATCAGGCAACATCCAACGCTGTTGTTCCGACAAGTCAATCCAACACCCACTCGAGTCCAATTTACCCGTGCTCTCTTTCCATGCACGCTTTTCCTCCTCAGTCGCCTCTTTCTGAATTTCTTTCACGCTTTCCACTGTGTCCTCACACATTCCAGACTCAGAAATCCATCTTGCAGACGTTGCAACATACATTCTACTCATCATATTTCTAGCTGTCTGTTTTGCAGTCTCATCAGCAAAAGCATTCCCACGACCAACATCATCCGTGATTGCTTTATGAGCACTGCGTTTCACAATCGCAACTTCAGTCGGCAAGGTTAGAGATTCCAACAAGTCATTAACTAGCTGACCATGTTGAATCTTAGTCCCATGGGACGTAATGAAACCTCTCTCTTTCCACAAACGGCCAAAACTATGGGCCACGCCGAACGCGTACTGGCTATCTGTGAACACATTCACTCTCTTTCCCTTAGCTAAAACGCACGCTCTTGTTAGCGCGATCAATTCTGCAGCCTGGGCAGAATTCTGACTCACTCTTGCAGTCTCCACAATCGTACGCAAAGTCGTTACTGCATAGGCAGCAGTCACATCACCATTCTCCAATTTGAAGCAAGACCCATCAACATACAACGTGCCATCTGGATCTGATAACGGAGTGTCTTTTAAATCAATTCGTCCTTTTGTTTCTTCCTCAGTTCTGAAACAACAGTCATGTGGTTCGGAATCACTCGACTCTTGGCTAGTCGGCAACAATGTTGCTGGATTCAATACATTGCATCTTTTGATCTGAATATGACTCGCTAGCAATGTCAGTTCGTAACCTGATAATCTAGCACTGGTAAGGTGCTGCGTCTTGGTTCGGTTCATGAGTGTATCCACAGCATGAGGAACCATAACCACTAGCATGTTGTTCATTACTAAACCAGCAGATTGTCGAATGGAGGCTGCAGCTGCGGCTGTAGCTCTCAAGCAACTAGGCAACGCTCTAGCTACCGGATCTAACGTTGATGAAAAATACGCACAAGGGCGTTGTTTATCACCAAATTTCTGTGTCAAAACACTCAACGCACAACCTTCTCTCTCATGGACATAGAGCGTGAATGGCTTACTGTAATCGGGTGTACCCAATACAGGAGCTGAACACAGTGCATTTCGTAACTCAGAAAAACTCTCCTGACATTCGGCAGACCATGGCACTGGACTCGGAACATTCTTCCCAGTCAAAGCTACCAACGGTTTCGCCAAAAGAGAAAAATTTGGGATCCATTGCCTACAATATGAGGTAATACCTAAAAAGGCACGTACTTCTCTCTGCGTGCTAGGAACATTCATCTGTGTAATTGCTTTTATTCTCTCTGGGGTCAACTTCCTTCCCTCCTTTGACAAGAGATGACCTAGGTAGGTCACTTCTTGGCAACAGTATTGCATTTTTGAAGGTGACACCTTGTGATTCAAATTTGACAAATGATGCAATAAAGAAATTGTAGCTGTTTTGCAAGTTTCCTTGTCATCGGCAGCCACTAGAAGATCATCGACATATTGTACTAAAGCAGAACCAGGAGGAAGTACAAAGGAGTCTAACTGGCTTTTTAATGCTTGACTGTAAATGGATGGGCTTTCACAATAACCTTGTGCAGCACGTTTAAACCTGAAGCTTCGTCCTCCTAGAGAGAAACCGAAGATATCTCTGCTTTCCTCGGCTATCGGAATGCTGAAAAAGGCATTTTTCAAGTCGATAACCGAAAACCATGCTGCTGTAGCAGGAATCAACGTTAACAATGCAGTAATGTCTGGAACCACAGGAAACTGTGGAATCACAATTTTATTAACCTCTCTAAGATCAATTACAAACCTATATACTGGAGGTTTTGTTGGGTCAGTTCTTTTCAAAATAGGCAGTACAGGACTATTACAGACATTACCTCTAGTTTCTTCTACAACGTCTTTCTCAATCAGATCTTGCACAATTAATAAAAGTGCGCGTTCACCTTCACTAGAGATTCTGTATTGTGGAATTCGTGGAAGTTTTACATTCGCTTTCAAAGTTACTACATATGGTGGAATTTCTAAAAGACCTACATCATTAGGACCAGTCGCCCAAAGAGTATCAGGGAGAGAACGCAGCTCTGGTGGGAGCGCATCCATCGACAAGTACATCGGAGAAATTATTCTTTTACCCAACGTAAGCTGTACTCCTGCCGGAGAACAGTACAATGTCGCGTACAGGCGTTTTAATAAGTCTAAACCAAGTAGATTTTCATTACAACCTGTCGTCAAAATCAGGGGAGCTTTCAAGTGGCGGGGTCCAACAGAAATAGACAAAGTACCAGAAACAGGGTTGTGAACAGGGGCGCCTGAAAAACCTACTGAAACGTTTGTTGAGCCAGACAAAGGTGCGCCAGGGAGTTTCGCATGTATGATAGAACTTTTTGCTGCACCAGTATCCAACAGAAACGGTTCGACTATACCTGATGTTGCTACTGCGACATAAGGCCCACTCTGATCTACTGGAACTGATACTACTCCCTCTCTTTGTCCATGGCTGTCCTAGTACTCCCTTGGCTGAACTTCCTCACTAGCTTCATAGTAATCTTCAACATGATATTGTTGAGACCTATTTTGTTGGGCAGATTGTCCACTTCGCTGATCGAAATGATTAGAAGGGCGATCACTTGTCTGTGGAGGCATAGCACCTCGTCCTCGACCTCTAGAGTTTTGTATAGAACTACCACGACCTCTCTGAGCTGTTGCAGCATTATTTTGCGCTAAGACTGGACACTCAGTCTTATAATGGCCTTCCATTTTGCAATAAGCACACTGATTCCATTGGTACCGTGGCCTCTGAGAATTATACTCCGTTCTTTGATATGACCCTTGCTGTGTATTAGTCTGATTCGTGCGAGGCGGATATGCTTGCTGTAAAAGAACTTTAGTTTTTAAATCTTTCGTCTTTTTATCTGATTTTTCTTTCTCCTCTTTATCCCTATTTTCATAGTACTGGGCAGTCGCAAGTATTTGCGCAGTCGTAGAGACAGCCCACGCACTTTCAGAATTCTTTAATTTACCACTAAGTTCTGGCAACAGATTGTGCACAAATTTATCAACAAATAATCTCTGGCCTCCTTCTGTGCTCATATCCTGACCACTATGATCCACAAAAGTCTCCTCGAATCTTGTGAAAAAGTCGGAGACGCTTTCGTCTTTCTTCTGTTTGCACGCGGACAATTTGTCCCAGTTAACGCGTAATGCAGGCATCAGGGTTTTCATTAAATCGATTATTCTACCAGGCAAATTAGCAATTAAGGGTTCAGGTTTAGAACCACCTATCTGCTGACCATCCGCCGCAATTATAGCTGCCCAATCACCACCTAGGGCAACTGGATGATTCTCTTTACGAATTTTAGCCCAAATTGGTTGCGGTACTACATTACCAAATAGCAGATCGATGTCAGCTAGATTCAATACACAAGCGTCAACTGTCTGAGCCAACTCTTTGTAGTATCCTGCAGGATTTTTACGCGGGTCTGGCAAGGCCTGTTTCACTGCTAATACTTCAGCTCGCTTCCATGGAATATGTATCCATACTCTCTGGAATTGAGCTGGAGCGGCTGCAATACCAACGTTTGCATTAGCTTGCACAGCTTCACGCCAAATTGGTGGAACCTCCCTCATTGGGTATTGACGATTTTGTTTCGTACTACGTTTCTCTAACTCCCTCAGTGAACGAAGGGATGGGTCATTCCTATAACTTAAAATCAGTTCCATCGCTTCTTTTATATTTTGACCAACTATCATACCTGCAGCAAACTCTTTCTGAACATTAATTAATTCTTCTAGATTTGATTCAGGGTCATCCTTTTCCAATTCCTCACGTAGAAGGAAGCACATTTCATCGAACACATATCGTTGTGTCGGTTCGTTCCATTGCATAAACGTATCTAATACATCTTGTACATTATATCTTCCAACTTTCGAAACCCATCTAAGAGCAGTGGAATCTAATATTCCTCGCTCTTCAGTACTGGGAAGCTGACTACGTCTCTGCACAGAGTCAGAGGTAGGAGTCTTAATCAGAGTTTTATAGAAGGGAGATAGAATATTAGAGACAGAATCAGTGATTCTCCGACGAACAGAAAGTGGAGTCATAATATTAGCAGAAGCAGTAAATAGAGTAGCAGTTGGAACAGATAGATCAGGAACAGTAGGAGTAGCGGGCAAAATAGCCTGTGAACTAGCAGGTGTGAGCGATACAGGTATAGGTAAAGAAGCCGGCAACCCTGGAAGAGGGGGTGTCGAAGGAACATTAATATTGACCACAGGAGGTACAGGAACTTGATTCAGAGGAGCAGGAACACCAGGTTGTCCAGCAACCGGTAATTGAACATTCGGTATAGGTGGAGCCGTAGCACCCTGTGCATACGGTGGGGGTGATCGTAACAAGACAGACAACAGGGGATCCTTTTCGGGGTCCTCTACTATCTTAGCTGTACTCGATGGCAAAGCAGGATAGCACTTGTCTATCGCTAAATTACGCTCTCTATTGGCCACCTCCATCGCTTTCTCAGACTCGTTGAGTTGCAGCTGCTTAGCAGACTGTTCTAAAGTCAACTCTTGCTCTTTCTGTTCTTTCTTCAACTTTTTAATTTCTCTCTGTTTAGATTCTTTTCGCCAATAACGGAAAGAATCAAACATTGCCGGCCGGGCTTTCTTCTTGAACAATTTCGTTTCTAAATTATCAAGAACTTGGGGTTCAAAACTACCATGCAGTGGCCAACTAAGGACACCATCTTTCTCTGTATAGTGGATCCATATCTCGTTATAAGAGATAGGGCCCACACCAAATTTGCAATATAGATCATAAAGGGGAGTTCCAATCGGAGGAACCGAACACGAGTCCTCCAACTGGGAATCACTGTTGCAACTAAAACAAGACAACATACAATTTTTCCGACTTACCATTTTATAATCCGGAACACAGAACAGACAAAACACAAACAAAAGGTGCGCACTCGAACCAAGAACTTAGGCCTACCAAAGCGAACAAATGTATCGATACCCAAACTAAACCAAATGATTATCTTAACCAGAACAACCAGTGATAATCTTACGAAACCAAACCAAACCAAAAACTAAAAGGATTATCCAAACAGGAGCAACCCTTACGAAGTAACCAACTAGCAACCACTTAATACTTAACTGAGGCACTGAAGACGTCACCAAGGAGAAACCCGTCACGTCTCGCCGTACTAAGGACTGCACCTCGGGTCCAAGACAGGGCGACGGTCAAGGCAACGGACCACTGTAGCCATCTGAACGGGAACCCTCGTGGAAGAGAACGTCGGGCCACTTTTGCGATATGCCGGGATCGATGAAGTGGGGCGCCTCCCTCTGAAATCTTCACACGAAGCTTCTCGAACTCTTCAGGCTTTTGGACCGGTACCGAATGACGTCGCCCCACGTGGGCGCCAATTGAGTTCTGGACTTTTTGGTACCGTCCAGAGGTGTCAGGGATAACACCCGAAGACCCCGGAGTTCTACCTGCCTCGGTGCACAAACAAACAGAAACACGGGCTTCTCGATGGTGGCGTCAAAGACCAAAGGTTTATTACTGCAGGGACACAGAAGTCACAGAAACTACACATGGGCAGTATCTAGGAGCCTGTTCAATTTGTACAAAGAGGGTTGCTCCTTATATACTGAATATTGGGCTTCAGGCAAATTCTTTACATGTTAGCACATTCCAAAACCTTTGTATCTTGTACAATAAATATTTGGCGTTGCACAGGAATCGTCAACAATATCTGATGTCAAAACATTACGAACGAGGGGTTCCCACTATTCCATCATAATCCCATGTCAATTTCTCATTCAAGACCCGGACCGCCTCATCGTAAATTTCGTTACCTCCCCCTAATAAAGGCCCAGAAGGAAAGGAGCAGAGCCAGGTGCAGAAGATAGAACAGTAGGATAAGAGATGTTTGTGGGTCGTAAATGGGCAAGGCTACCAGCTTCGACTGCCTAATCATGATCAAGCCAACGGACACGAGAACCAGTATAGCAGGACTGGCCTCAGGCTGGGGAGGCAGCTCTTGCTGAGTCATGCTGCCACAGCGTTGCTTGCCTAAGGTGCACGTGTCACTAGCAAGGTGAATTGCCGGCTAAAGCCTACGTGTCCTTAATTGAAAGAGGTTATTGCGTGTCCATTGACTATGTGAGGGCAAGGAATACAAAATGTCTGCCGTAGTCTAAGATGGATGCCATGGGTAGAACAGAAATGTGTTTGTAACAGGAGTGCTCTTGCTCGTAGCATAGCGAAAACACCAGGATATACTAAATGGATCATTTGCGGTTCACTGATACCAAAATTATATATTTGCGACAATGTTAAAAACACGGGTTAAAATCGTCACGGAACCTCAGGTTCTGATTCTGATCTGCACCTGTTCTTTCCTGCTGGCACCTGTACTTTTGGATCTAATTTCTTTGTCTCAGCCTATGACCAGGGTTGGTCATCACACCGGAATAGGTAACTATCAAGTGTGGGTTTGTCATTGTACTGTTTTCCTTTTTCTCTTACCCACCCCTCTGTTCAAATGCTTATTGAAAATTTCTCTACAAGTTAATGCAAATGTTTGTTTTAAAATCTGCATTAGTCTAAAACATAGGAAATTAATTTGAGTTTCATGTTTTATAAGTCTTTCAGAGATTTACTTAGATAAAGATTTTAAAACCTTTCCGAGTTTGTGGTTATGCTAAATGTTATTATTGCTATCTATTTCTCTCTAACTCCCTTGATCCTTTAGGACTTTAGGTATCGGTGACTTGGATTGGTAAGATAAATGGTATAAAAATCCGAATGGTAAAAAAAAAACAATTGACTAGAGTGTAGGTTTACCTGTTTAATATATAGATATATGGGCCCAGGTGAGTATGTTGAGCAGGTGAGCCCGCGCTCTATCACTACATTACCCATGATACCAACTTTTGTTAAGTTACTAAACAGAGCCACAGCCCAATATAAACCTTATATAACGACTCAGTGTCCTCTTTCTTTGCTGCTCCGCAGCTAGTTAAGCGCTGTTCATGGCTTGTGTGTGTGCTTGATATGAGAATGACTTTTGTTGATTATAGCTGATTGTTGCGCGACTCCCACGCCCAACGTGTTGTTTGAACATTGTTTGAATTGTTTACATTGGTTGAATTGTTTACATTGGTTGAATTGTTTAAATGAGAGTGTACTCTGCCAACCCAGTTCAGACATGGCTATATGCAAATCAGTCTGACCCTGTGCCTCATGGGAACAGTCCAGCCCGAACTGCCGAGCCATGCCTTCCCTGGACCGGAAACAAGCTTCCGAGGACCGGTTTCTGGCATTCCAGCCGTCTTCAGCCCGGCTTGCTTGAATCCAGTGGCAAAGTGAGCAAGGGACTCACGCCTGAGCATAACCTGCCAATTTAAACAATTCAACCAATGTAAACAATTCAAACAATGTAAACAATTCAAACAATGTTCAAACAACACGTTAGGCGTGGGAGTCGCGCAACAATCCGCTATAAATCAACAAAAGTCATTCTCATATCAAGCACACACACAAGCCATGAACAGCGCTTAACTAGCTGCGGAGCAGCAAAGAAAGAGGACACTGAGTCGTTATATAAGGTTTATATAGGGCTGTGGCTCTATGCTGCTGCAGCAGCTGAGCTAAGTTCAGATATTGTGTATTTATATTCTATTTGGTTATTATTATTATCTTAGTGACAAAGCAGTCTTGCTCTTGGGTGTTGTGCCGCCCGGTCGCTTGGCAAGTATGTGGAGTGGGAGCAGGACAATCATGCTTCGTCCACAGGAGAGGAAGAGTCCAGTTTTGTTTTGTCTTGCTCACCAATGCTTGTGAAGCCGATCTGGGCAATTATCTTCCAATCGGCTCCAGTGCTGCGCTTGGGAGAATCTGTGCCTCCTCTGTCCCCTAAGGACGTAGCCAGGGCACTGAAACATTGCAGGGCTCTGTTCTAGGAGTTTGGGCAGCTCCCTCCACAACTAAATAAATAAATAAATAAATAAATGTCTACCTGGCCAGGGCACTTTCTTGCCCTTTGAGTGTCTTTAAGAGATTTTCTCATCCATTTTCCTGGAACTACTCTCCCCTAGAAGTCTTCCAACCCCTCTGTCCTTTATGATGGCGTACTACGCCAATGAGGGTGATGATTATACGGAATATGTAGAAGTGTCAGATAAGCAGTATATGGAAGAGCTGTTGGTGGAAGTATTGAACACCCATGTGTAAGATTTTGTGAATCGTGCCCTGATTAAGACTTTCCATCCTTTTACGCAGCCCTTTACACGCTGTGGGCGCTGTGATTTAGTAGGACCCTCTCGGGACTCCTATTCCCAAGGCATGACTGTCAATGAGTCAGGCTTTGCCCGGGGTACTTCTACGGGCTCTTCCTCGGCAGAGGTCCTGTCGTAGATGGCTTTTCCGTCCTTCATGTGCTAAACAAAACGGGCAGCAAGGTAAATTCTTCCGCATTTACCTTGCTTCCCGTTTAGTTCGGCTCGGAAATTATTTGGAGACTACTGGGAGATTTTAGACCATTTATACTGAACTCCTTGAGGACTCGTTCGAGCTGGGTCAACCTTTCGGCTTAACTCGACCTCCGTTTTCCTAATTTCTTTGGCTTATGATGAACATAGCACACGCTCTATGAAATACACGCTCTATGAAGTACATGTATTTAACACCCTGTCATAGATCACCTGCTGGCTGTATCTGAAATCCACAGTCCTTCTCCTTTAAAGTTATAAAGCTGCGATAGTCGTACATAACTAGGAATAGTTCCAGTAGTTTAGTCTTAAATGAAATTGTGACCAAGTGACGATTGTATTTGACTTCTAGCATTACAATCAAGATCATATGTGGTTATATACAGGTCAATAATTGACACCAGTCCTGAAGATGGTCTCAGAAAGTGTTATTTAGGAGACCGAAACGTCGACTTTCATCTCTTCCCTACTTTGTTTTATTCATTCTGTTGTGGGATAGATGTTTTTAGGTTCTGTTGAGTCACTTATTAATTAATTTATGTGTGTACCTACAGACCTAATTATTTCTGTGTATCATTCTCATATATGAATTTACTCACCTTGGAAAGTTTTCTTTGATAAATTCTATTTTTCTAATACACCTTTGTGTTTGTTGTTTATATGTTGTTTATATGTTCTGGTTAAATATTGGGTATATGTTGAAATCAATATTTACATTTTTCGCTGCATTAATTGCCTGAAAGGATTATCAATACATCCTTTGAAATTAATTTGATTCACTAATTATTCATCAAATAAATCCCTTGACGGCATTTATACCCCTTTATCTAATTACCCAAGCCCTCAAGGGTATTTTGGGTTGCTCACCTCTTGTTGATCATCTGTTATATCCACAGCTGGTAGCCGGTTCTGCCCTGACAGCCCTTCCAAAAACTCTGCCTCAGAACATGCGTCTCATGTTTGTTTGGGCTTTGTTAAAGGCGGTGAAAGTGGAGAAGTATTTACCATGTGTCTTAATGAAGGTCTCTCCAAAGAGTAGACCGTTCGGGTCTCCTTGAACATCTTTGCTAGATCTCCCAACTTGGGGTTCATGAGCATTAATATTGCCCTTCATCTTTCAGAGGTTAGATTGGCGTTAGCTTTTCCGAGCAGGCAAATGGCACGTTGGCTCCAACCTCGTAGGAGTTCAGTGTCAACCGGGATCCCATTCATTGAGGACTCCTCAGCTAGGTGCAAGATCCTGGCAAGGGGACCAAGTGTGTCTAATAGTTTGTCCTGGTACTGCTTAAGGCAGCGTTCCAGGCCCTTGCGACGATCTCTACCAGTCTTGAATAGGAAAGTCAGAAGTTCAGGATCAAGGTTGGGAGTCATGCCAGCCTTGTTATCCAAAAAGGGTCTTGGACACTCAGATTTCATGAGATTGCGAGAATCTCTTTCGAGGGGTTTCCTTAAGCAGGCCTTAATACATTTAGATACATGATCTAAAGGCCAACACTCTGAACCTCTAGGATGGGTGATCTTTGAGGGGTTAAACATCTCAGACCCTGACGGGTCTTTAATAGAGTCACAGTTGTTGCTAGATTGCCCCAGGTCCTCATCAAGGAAGTCATCATCAAATTTCTCTTGGGGATCAAAGACATATTAGTCAGCCTCATCATCAATATCTGGTAAAGACAGGTAATCATTGTTATCTTCGATGATGTCTATTGTGCCGCGATGGACACCTGGTCTTTGTGTGCTGTGAGGGACACCTGTGCTTTTTTTTTTGTGCCATGAAGGTCGCTCATTCTTTTTGTGCCGCTCGGGGCACCTAGGTCATTTGTAGCGCACAGGCTACCAATCGATAAAACCCTGTCATTTGTAGCACAAAGGTTACCATGAGGCCTGCTCCTCTTCAGAGGAGAGTGCTGGGTCTTCGCTAGGAACATCTCTTTTTCCAAGTGCTGCCTCCACAGCTTCCTTTAGGGAGGACTTTAATTGCCTCTCAAAGAGGTTCATCAAAGAGGTCTCAGTGAGAGGAGACTTATTAATAGTTTGAGAATCCCCTTGAGACATAATGCCTTTATAATCACCCTTTTTTTTTTAAATAGAAACCCCAGAGATGTTGCTTCAATAAGGTTTCCCTTTAAAAAGAAAATCGTTTTCTTTAAAAAACCTTATTGGGTAAGTTAGGAATTATTAAAAGCGATTGTGCCGGCAGAAAGATTAGCTCTTTTGGATCCGTTATCTCAGCGCTGTGCGTCTCCATAGAGACGCACAGTGCGTGTCACAAGAGGGCTCGAAATCCCCTAGTTTTTGGCTTGCGTGTCACAACTGAGGGAAAAGCTAAATTTGGGCAAAAGGGTCTCTTCGGGTGAAGCCGGAACAGCCCGGGAATGTGCGTCACCATGGGGGAAGCCGCACTCTTTTTTTAAATTTCTTTATTTAAATAAAGGGAAGAGAAAGGAACCCAACCATAAATTGGAAGGGTGTCAATGAACAGAAAGTTAAACTTACCAGATAAGGACAATATTATCTAAAATGCAGCCTACGTCGATAGGCTTACTTACCAAACCAATGAAGCTGTGAAAAAAATCAAATTTAGTCCTAAACAATTACATCAAAAGACATTAAGTAAAGGAGACAGGAAGAAGTTGTACTTAACTGTCGAGCAGCAGCGAATAAAAGAGGAAGATACTTGGTTGCCATGGAATTTTGTTATTGTTATTTGGAAAGTTTTATCAATTATGTACTTGTTACAATTTAAAGGGCTGCATTTCTTGGGCAGCAATAAAAGTTATTGCATAATGTAGCCTGCGGTCTTGTAATGAAATATGAAAGTAGGCGTCCTTTAAATCCAGAGTGGAAAGAAAGTCGTCCTGTTGAAGCAGTGGGAGCACCTGTTGGACAGTGACCATGTGGAAGTGGTCCGACTGAATGTAGAGGTTTAGTGGTCTGAGGTCCAATATTGGCCTGAGAGAGCCGTCCTTTTTTGGAATTAGAAAATAGAGGGAGTAAACCCCTGTGCCTTGATGAGGCAGGGGGACTTGTTCTATTGCATGTTTTTGTAATAGAGAGAGAACCTCTTATTTGAGAAGTGTCAGATGTTCCGAGGACATTGGACATTGTTGGGAGGAATATTTGGGGGAGTAGAGGTGAGTTCCAGTAACCATACTGGATAATTTGTCGTACCCACTTGTCTGTTGTGATGGAATTCCAGACAGGTAGGAACTGTGAGAGACGTCCCCCGACAGGAGGGAGATGATCGAGGGGAAGTGAAGGGAAGTCACTGTTTGGTGGTAGGGGAGTTGCGGGTATTGTTACAGCGACCTCTTCCCTTACCATTGTTGCCTCTGTAGCCTCCGCGAATGAATCCTCTGGAGGACGTTTGAGTGGGGCTCTTATAGGAAGAAGAGGGATGTTCTGAGCCAATGGTTTTGAAGCCAGCCCTGTAGGAGAAGCGGTGAAAAGAACCTCTAGGGGGAAGGTAATTGCAAGGCCCCCATGGACTTAGCAGTGTCAGTATCTAGTTTCATCTTTTCTAAAGATGTGCCCGAAAAGATGCTCTTGATCAAAGGGCTGGTTAAGAATAGCAGATTGCACTTCCTGCTTGAATCCAGAGATTCGGAGCTAAGAGTGCCTGCGTAGCAAAACGCTAGTGTTAATGGCCCGAGATGCAGTATCAGCCGCGTCGAGTGCACATTTAATTGAGGTGTTAGGTATTTATTTCCCCTCGTGTATAAGGTTGTTAGCTTTTTCTTCACCAGGAAGGTGTTGCATGAGCTTTTCAAGCTCATCATAATGAGCTCTGTAATACTTGGCCAACAAAGCTTCGGCATTGGCAATCTGCCAATGATTTGCAGCCTGTGATGCAATACGCTTTCCAGATGCATCTATCAGTTTGGATTCCTTATCAGGAGGAGGGGTGTCGCCTGTACTCTGAGTTTGCCCTCTTGCAAGCATTAGACACCACAAGAGAATCTGAAGGGACCTGACCTTTAATGTAAACTGGGTCATTGGGCGCTGCTTTATATTTTTTGTCCACCCTGGTGTTGAGAATCCTGGCTCGGACAGGGTCCTTAAAAACGTCCGGTGCATGTTTTAGCATGCCTTTTAAAATTGTCAGGGTGTGCGGGGACTTTTGTGAGGGTGCAAAGGTTTCTAGTAAAAAGTCTTCCTCTAAGGAATCAGAATGTAATTGTACCCCCTGGTGTTGGGCAGCTCTATTAATTAGTTGTGCAAACACAATATTGTCATCTGGCGGGTCTGAGTAATTATGTGGGTCAGGATCTGTGTTGTAGTCATCCCAATGGTCTTCGTTGTGTGGGATGGTATGTGCGTCATCATCCTTATCTGGATCTCCATTCCGACCCCCATCGGTATCATCATCCTTATCTTGTGGTTGAGGTGAAAAAGTATGTTGTGGGGAGTGTGCTGGAGAAATTAGGAGATTTGGATCAGCTCGAGGAGGAGAAGGAGGTGGAGAAGTGTTAGTGCTCATTTCCTTTCGTTTCATGGGTATTTGATATTCCTCTGAAGTGTCCAGTTTTCTCTTTTTAGGAGGTTTGGCGACAACTTTACCAGTTTCTGGGCCAATATAAAGAGTTTTTTATTTTGGATCCGAAAAATCTGGTAGAATTTCCTTTTTTGTTGCCGAAGATTTAGGGTCAGAATGTTCTTTAGACCGAGTCTCTGAGGCTTTCTGCGGGATCTTGGACTCCTTAGGTTTTGGTATAGGAGTTTGTGGCTCCGAGACTTTCTTGGGCTCCGAAGGCGTATTCGGCTCCGAAGGCGTTTCCGGATCTGAAGATTTTTTCGGTTCTGAATGTTTTTCCTTGGTGTGTTTCGACACCAAGGACTTTAGCATTGAGGCTGTCTTCGGTGCCGACGAAGAAGGGCGTGGCACATCTTTGGCCTTGTGCTTCGGTGCCGGAGGTAACTTTTCGGCACCAGAATGGGGCTGGCTCGAGCCCGAAGGCTTGTCTTTAGGTTTCATAGCCGGGCCCGAGGGCGGGGTGTCTGAGCCCAAGGGCAAAGGTGTTACCAGAGCCTTTGGGAGAGGGGTTTCAGGACTCACGGACCGCTGAGCCGGGGAGACTGTCTCCTTTTCGACGTCGGAGTCGTCGGCCTCGGGGACGGAGATGTCTTCATCACCTTGTCGCTCCGGCTGGACATTGGCACCTGCTCCGAAGATGTCCGGAATCGAGCTGCTTTCGCGAGACATTTCGTGGCGTCGAGCCAGACAGTCACGGATAGTTTTCTTCGACCTGAACGATGCACAGGCCTTGCAGTTCTTGTCTTTGTGCTCCGGGGAGAGGCAGAGATTACAAACCTCGTGCAAGACCGTGTGTGGGAAAATAGCTCCACACTCAGGGGCATTTTTTTTTTTAAGGGAGTCCGTTCCATTGACTGCTGGCGTGGTTGGTGCAGATAGTCCCAACAGCCCGCGTCGAAGATCGAGGTCGAGGAGTTTGCTTTAAAGATGTGCGTCAAAAGGGAAACGCGATCGAGACAATACCGTCGAGTGGAGAGGTATTGCGTGTCGAAGAGGGGTTCGAAACCGACCCTGACTCGGAGCACAGCAAATCACATTCGAACCCGATGGCGGAGATGGAGTCGATGCGCTATCGTTCTAACGAGGAGTCATCTACCTCGTGACTACAAAGACTTCTTCCAAGACAAAAACAAAGTGCAAAAAGTGTTGTTTGTGATTAGCAATGGGCTCATTCTTTTGTAGGCGGGTGCATGTTACTTTCTAAATCCCTTCCAGCCCTCTATGAATCCATTATTGCTCCATTATGTGTTTGTACCTTTCGGTATTACTCTTCTAGTCTTATTGCTTTACCTTATGCATTCTTCATTTTAGGTATTTACAGAAAAGGAATGTGTCTGATCTTTATTCGTTCTTTCCTTTTCTGTATTTTCTACGCCTCATGCTGTGCGGTGCCTTCTGTCACATCTGTCTGGCCAGTGGATGTGTCAGCGGGTATTGATCTGTACGCTTTCTCCTTTTTTTAGTTTCTATAGACCTTTGTTCATTGTTTCGCTGTGGAAGAAAAGGAGGTATGTTGTATTCTACTTATTGCATATTCCTATGTATGCCTTTACCCACTTAATGCCTCTCTAGTGGAATGCCTCTGCACTGTAATGCACCATCAAATGTTGGGTGCTGGTTGAAGATAAGCCACAGTAATGATGGGGCTGAGCTGCCTGCTGGCTGCTCCTGGTGGGGCTTGTTCCAGGCTACTTAACAACTTACAATAAATCTTCATGAAATACCTCAACCAGTCTGGAGTCGATTACTACACCGCTGCAATAGGGACCTGCAGGTAAGGGGCAGCAGGGGTCTCTCTGGACTTCAACTTCATGCTCAATCACACAGGAAAGAGTGATGATAGTATGGAGGGCAGCAGAGATGCAAACGTACAGACCAATACGCAGAGATCTTGGAGAGTTATGGTATCTCCTTTAGCTGGTCCTAGTCTAAAGGACCAGACACATCTTATGTGTCTGCAATGGTGTCATCAAGCTCTGAGGTGGAACACCCAGGGGAGACGAGTGGCAAGTCCTTCTCCTAGAGGAAGAGGACTAGCAGAGCAGGTGGCAGTATAGTGCACCATTGCTGTAGGGTTGCCTCGGCATCTCCAGGAACACGCTGAACAGTGGGAAAGTACTTCTAATTCTTGTACTTTGGAGTGGTTTCTGTGTCCAAGCATTTCAGGAGGCCTCCCTCCTGGGCTTCTTCCTACGCGGAGCGTCACTGATTGCTGAATGGGTGATGCAGTCACTCAACAGCACTTTATACTGCACAGGAGCGGAGATCAACCAGGGCGTTATTTTTTATTTCTATTTTTTGTGTTTTATAGAGCAGGAACGTGACCCGTTAGGGCATCAGAGCGCTTTACAGGAGACATAGCAATGTACTACAAAGAGTACACAACGATTAGGAGGGGGGTATACAAGGGATAAAAGAACACATATGTACAGTTTGCATTTACAATTGCTCCAGCGGGCCCCAAGTTTCTTGGCTGTTAATCCAAGGAGGCAATAGTCTGGAGTTGTTCAGGGTCTCTTTGGTAGTTGGAGACTAATTTTAAGCGAGGAATTTACCCATGAGGAAGGTTTTGGCATTCTTTTTGAAGCGTGCCAGAGAAGGGATACTTCTGATAGCGGGTGGGAGAGAGTTCCAAATTCTTGGTGCGGCCCCAGAGAAAGCCCAATTGTACGTTTTTTTCCCCCGAAAACATGCAGGTTGGAGCAAGAGGTCTCTGGAAGACCGAGAGTTTCTCCTTCCTTCTGATGCCACAAGTTTCTGAGCAAGATATGCAGGGGAGTTAGAGTATAAGGCCTTGTGTGTGATGCATACCAGTTTAAGCTGTATTCTGGCATCAAGAGGAAGCCAGTTCAGCGCTTTTAGGTGTGGAGAAATGTGGTCAAATTTCCTAGTGCCGGTAAGTAGTCTGGCGGCTGCGTTGAGGCAGGCTTTTAAAGGTGCCAAGGAGTTCTTGGGTAGGCCCGAGAGGGTAGAACAGCCGTATTCCAATCTTGAGATGACCAGTGCTTGGACTGCCATTTTTAGATTGGAAGCGTCAAGGAAGGGTTTCAGTTTCCTTAGGTAGCTCAGGTGGAATCTGGCTGATTTGGCCATCGAGTTGATGTGGTCCCGCATGTTCAGGTTGGAGTCAAGGGTTATTCCCAGAGATTTGGCCGAGTCAACGATGGTCGGTGGGCAATTTAAGGCTGTGATGGCCTTAATCCATGCCTGTATCTCAAGACTGGTTTTTGAGGGGGAAATAAGGAGAAATTCTGTTTTCTTTGCGTTAAGTTTTAGTTGATTAGAGGAGAGCTATTGGACAGTCGAATTCAGGGCCTCATTCAGGGAGAAAATCTCCTTGAGAGGAGGTTTTGATGTAGATCTGAGTGTCGTCAACGTACAAATGGTAGGAAATAATAGCGGTGCGTAGTACTTCGGTAAGAGGTTCTAGGTACAGGTAGACTGTGGAGGAGGAACTAGGAGAGAGCTTAAATTACATTGTGACAAAGGTGGTCAATAGGAGGAGCTGGTCTCAATTCACCTATAAAAGTCTGTGGAGTCAGTTTAGGGATTCAATCTACTATTCATCTAGTTTTATTTTGTAAATTTTATATGGAGTTACGGAAGGTGTGGTTAGCTCCACTTTTAAAAGTTCAGGGGTTGAGGCAGTGTCGCCCGGCACGCATTAAACTCCAGTTTTTAGATAACGAGCACACGGCCTGGAGGAGATCTATGTTTTTGAAGAAAGTGCTCTATCAAAGGAAGAGTATAGTGATCTAAGGAGTGAGACTGTTTGGGTACATTGTCTTTTTAATATCGCCTGATTTTAATTAATCTGAACTTTTACATCAAATGTTAGGAAGTTTTTCATGTTTATTGTAAATTTGTTTTCTTAATCTTTGTAAAAGCATTGTGTGTTTTATGTGATTTTATGATTGTTAAAAAAGCAATCGAATAAAGCTTTCCTTGACTTGACCAGTTTAGAGGTTGACATGTGCACCCCATGCCTTTTCCCATGAAAGGAGAGGCACTTTAAATATCCACCCAGTGGACATGCGGTACTGCACCCAGGAGAGACGGGCTTGCCCCTTCACTGCAACAGCAGTTTTGCCTCTTAGCCCCGAAGCTAGGCTTGAGTCAATGGTGTAAGTGTCACAGGAGTATGATGGGTGTTTAATCCCAAAGGATCCATAATTTACAACCTTCTGCTGCACTATGACAAAAGGGTTTTGCTGGAATAAGATATCAGGTACTAGGAAATAGAGGGTCTTTTAGATACACAGTTTAAACAGCTGTGGCGAAAGCAAAACGAGGCGGTCACCCAATTAGTCCTTCATATAGATTTCATCATCAGGGGCTCCTTCTCCTGGGACTCAGCTGCTGCGAATAGCAAAGCAAACACGTGCAGAAATAGTTCACTCAGCCAATTGGGGAAGGACACACTCCAAAATGTAATAGATTGACAAAAAGTACAAATTGTCAATTAAAAATTCTCTTTATTCTTCATCCAAACATAGCAAACAATGTGTTTCATTCTTTTTTGACAATATGGAACTTCTTCAGGGCAGGGGATTGTTCATATTTCTCAAAATCATTTGACAAATTGATCCAGTAATTCCATATTTTTGCTACTTGGTACATTTATTGACATGATAATTAACACATACCTTCAGTACTATGTCAGTCACAGTTTCAACATAAACTGGAGTTCCCTAAATGTGAACCGTGGAAGTACACAACACCAAACAATATGATGGTAAAGAAGGTATGGTCCAGGGAGGGAATAACCATAAGAACAGGAGGGAAACACTGAACAAGCAAGCAAAGGTAACAAGAACATTGCCCAGTGATAAACAGGCTGATCCATAGCCCACTAGAACTATTGGTATTGTACACAACAGGTCTTTCGATAAAGAGCCAGCTAAAAGTTGTTGCAGACCGAGGTTAAAAAGGGCGTTTCACACAATGCATCTTTAAAAAAATATTTTTATTAGAGTTTCAGCAATGTTATGTCATGGAAAACACCCTGTTTCAAGATACACAAAAATGTAAGTGACAAACAATGCTTGAAATGCCTAAAGAAAACCTCAAATTACTAAAAACACTAAGCAATCAGTAACAGTGGCATTGCCTACTCAATATCTGAGGAAGGAAAATGCTACTTACCAGTATGCATCTGTCCTTGGCATGTAGAGCTGCAGAGTTACACACTTTGGCATACATGGCCACCTAGAGTTGGGCCCGGATGTTGCAGTTGTTTTTGTCCTGAACAGTCTTTGGAAGTCACAAGACTCCTCCTTTGGATCATATTGCGCATGGGCATCGGCTCCATCCTCAGATTGTTTTTCGCCAGCTGGGAAATGATGGAGCTTTGTAAGGAAACAGGAAGGATGCTCATGAAAGCTGTATCTAAATAAGATAATACTGGAACAGATAAAGGTAGCCGGTGAGGCAGGTGGGCATGTGCAACTCTGCAGCTCTACATGCCAAGAACAGATGCATACTTGTAAGTAGCATTTTCTGTTCGAGGCATATGAGCTGCAGATTACACACCTTGGCATAGACTATATAGCAGTACCACCTCCTAGCTGCGACCACCAATATCTGTTGCAGTAGTTTGAAACAGTGTTTTAAGTACAGCCGCACATCTACACAATAGTGTTTTGTGAATGTGTGCGGTGTAGACCATGTAGCTGCTTTACAGATATCATCTAAGGTAATGTTCCCTAAAAATGCCATTGAAGCCCCTATCTTTCTTGTAGAGTGGGCTTTAGGAGGAACAGATAGAGTACGCTTAGCGTTGTGGTAGCAAATTTGTATGCATTTGACAATCCACCTAGCTATTCCAGATTTTGATATGGGATTGCCCTTGTGTGGTTGTGACAAAGACACAAAAAGTTGTTTGGTCTTACGGAAGGGTTGTGTTCTTTCAATGTAGTAAAGTAATGCTCTTTTGATATCTAAAGTATGAAGAGCTCTTTCTGCGACTGTTTGTGGCTGCGAGAAGAATACGCCAGTTCCACAGACTGATTGAGGTGAAAAGGAGAAATGACTTTAGGGAGGAATTTAGGATTTGTTCTAAGCACAACTTTATTTTGATGCATTTGAAGAAAAAGTTCCTGAACGGTTAGTGCTTGTAATTCAACAACTCTTCGTAAAGAAGTAATAGCCACTAGGAAAGCAACTTTCCAAGTTAGGAATTGAAGCGCACATCTATGTAAAGGTTCAAAAGGAGGTACCATTAGTCGTGTGAGAACAATGTTTAAATTCCACACAGGTGAAGGTGGTGCTCTGGGAGGAATTATTCTCTTGAGACCTTCCATAAAGGCTTTAATGGCAGGTACTCTGAAAAGTGATAAATGTTGTCTATTTTGTAGGTATGTTGCGATGGCAGCCAGATGCAGTCTAATAGATGTGTAGGCTAAGTTACATCTTTGTAGGTGTAGTAAGTATCCTATGATGTGTTCCATAGACACATCTAGGGGATAAATGTTGTTGTTTTGACAATATATTACAAAATGTTTCGACTTGGCTGCATAGCATGCCCTAGTGATGGAGAGTCTAGCTTCTTTAATAACGTTCATGTAATCAGGAGGAAGTTTAAGGTAACCAAATTCTAGGACCTCAGGAACTAGATCGCAAGGTTGAGATTGACTGGGTCCGGGTGTCTGATCTGTCCATGGTTCTGGGTTAAGAGACGTGGGGATGGGTACAGTTTTTGGTGCAGTTCTACAGAAAGTTGCAGCAGTGTGTTGTACCACGGTTTTCTGGCCCAAGTTGAAGCAACTAGAATCAGCGTTCGGGAATGTTGCTGTCGTTTGCATACCACTAGTGGAATTAGTAGAAGAGGTGGAAAAGCATACGCAAATTTGCCTGACCAGTTCATCAATAACGCATTGCCTTTGGACAGTGGGTGTGGATATCTGGCGGCGAAGCTTGGGCATTTGGCGTTTTTGTGGTCGGCGAAAAGGTCTATCTGAGGTTGTCCCCACATCTGAAAGAACGGTTGAAGAACTGGTGTATGAAGTTCCCACTTGTGGATCTGTTGCGTTTGACGACTTAACAGATCGGCCATAGTGTTTTGTACCCCTGGAACATGTTGGGCTCAGAGTGATGTTCTGAGGTATAGCCCACCTCCAAGTGCTCTGTACTAGCTGAGAGAGTTGCAGAGAGTGTGTCCCGCCTTGTTTGTTTATAGTACATGGCTGTCATGTTGTCCGTGCGGACTAAGACAGCCTTGCCTGATACTTGTTTTTGAAAAGCTTTTAAGGCTAGGAATACGGCTAGTAACTCCAGATGGTTGATGTGGAGTTACTCTTTTTGCGGTGTCCACCTGCCCTGCATGGTGTGTTGCAGTAGGTGAGCTCCCCAGCCGGAGAGCGATGCGTCCGCTGTCATGACTGTTTGAGGAACTGGCTCTAGGGAACGGTCGCCCTTTGGAAAGGTTCTTGGTGTTCCACCACTGCAGAGAGCGGTGAGCCCGACCATCCACCAACACTAGGTCTGTTAATTGACCCTGAGCCTGGTTCCATTGGCGTGCTAAGCACTCATGAAGCGGACGCATTTGGAGTCTTGCATGAGGCACTATAAATATGCAAAATGCCATCATCCTTATGAGTTGCATGAACACTCGGGCTGGAAGAGAGTGTTGTGGTTGAAACTTTGTTAGAAGAACTTGCATGTTTGCTATTCTAGCAGGAGAGGGATAAGCTAGTGCCACTGAGGTGTTTATTGTGGCACCTAGGTATTGTTGTACGTGGGACGGTTGCAGATGGGACTTGGTGTGATTTACTGTGAACCCCAGGTCGTGGAGTAATTGGATAGTGGTGTGAGTGTGTTGTACACACTGGCTGTATGAGCTGGATTTTATGAGCCAGTCGTCGAGATAAGTAAAGACATGAATGTTTTGTCTCCTTAAGTGTGCTGCTACCACCGCTAGGCACTTGCTAAACACTCTTGGTGCAGTTGTGACTCCGAATGGGAGTACCTTGAATATATAGTGCTAACCGTCTAGTACGAATCTGAGCTACTTCCTGTGAGCTGTGTGAATGGGAATGTGGAAATAAGCGTCCTTGAGATCTATAGTGGCAAGGAAGTAGTTTTGTGAACGAAGAGGCAGGACCTGTTGGGAGTGTGACCATGTGGAAGTGGTCTGATTGTATGTACAGGTTTAGTGGTCTGAGGTCTAGAATAGGCCTTAAAGAGCCGACTTTTTTTGGGATACGGAAGTATAGGGAGTACACTCCCTTGTTTTGTTGATACAGTAGAACAGGTTCTATTGCAATCTTGTGACATTGGACACTGTTTGGGTGGTATGTGTGGGGGGTAGATGTTAGTTCGAGACAGTAACCTGATTGAATTATTTGAAGCCCCCACCTGTCTGATGTGATGTTGGTCCAAGCAGGAAGGAATTGTTGTAGTCTTTGTTATTGTTACCCCTGTAACCACCTCTTTGGTAGCCCCTACTGTAGGTGGAATGTATAGGGGCTTTGTAAGAAGGAGAGGGACTGCCAGAAGATTAGCCTCTGGTGGTGCCTCTGTATGATGTGCGACGAAAGGAGCGTCTGGGAACCTGCGACTGCAAGGCTCCCATAGATTTTGCTGTGTCGGTATCCTTTCATTTTTTCAAGGGATACATCCGCGTTAGGGCCAAAAAGGTGTTGTTCATCAAAGGGTTGATTGAGGATGGCACTTTGTACTTCAGGCTTGAAACCTGAATCAGTTCATTGGCCCTATTTTTGTATTTGTCTGAAAGGTGTTGCATTATAGATTCCAGCTCATCCTTATGTGCCCTGTCGTACCTTGCTAATAGTGCCTGAGTATTGGCGATGCGCCATATGTTTGCTGCCTGTGACGCTGTTCGCTTGCTGGAGGGTCCAGGAGTTTAGACTATCTGGTGGGGGGCCTCTCCTGATGTTTGGGAATTGGCTCTTTTCCTCGCATTGGAAACTACAAGGGAGTCCACTGGTGCGGGTCCTGCAATATAAGCAGGATCTGAGGGGGGCAGCCTTATACTTTTTCTCAATTCGGGGATTGATGACACAAGCCCTAACTGGATCTTTAAATACCTCTGTGACATGCTTAATGACCCCGCTAAGCATGGGTAAAATTGCTGTGGACTTTTGAGCAGTGTCAAAAGTATCCATAAGAACATCTTCCTCCACTGGGTCCGAATGTAGGTCAACCCCATGGTATTGGTTAGCTCTAATGACAAGTTGGTTAAACCCCATAGTGTCCTCTGGTGTGAAAGTCCTGGAAGGATATATCTCATCCTGTGGCATGTTAGGGACGTCTGGGGTACTATAATCTTCCCAAGGGTCCGGTGAGGCAGGAAGATTAGGGTGGCTCATTATATGTCCCTTCCCCTGTGTCATCTGAACTGTTATCCCCATCATCATCACCATGTTCCCTTGGAGGAGGAGATGGTGTAGAAGAGTGATATGGTGGGGAGGAGGAGGAGGAGGAGAAGGAGGAGGAGGAGGAGGAGGAGGAGGAGAAGGAGGAGGAGAAGGAGGAGAAGGAGGAAGAGGAGGAGGAGGAGGAGGAAGAGGAGGAGGAGGAGGAGGAGGAGAAGGAGGAAGAGGAGGTGTTCTCAGAGGAGAGGTTGTAATGTCCTTCTTAGGATGAGGAGCTGGAGCAGGCGCATCTAGTGGTCGTTTTTTAGAGCTAAGAGTCAATTGACTAGTCTTAGGATCCTTTACAAGTGTCTTTTGGTTAGGATCTGGATGAAAAAGTTCTTCTGGGGGAAGAAAATCCTTTGGTGCTGATGTTTTTGGTTCAGTAGGCTTTTTCAGCACCGAACTGGTAGTGTCTTTTGGCTTTCAAACGTGCCCCTTTGCAGTGTCTTTGTCCGGTGGAACAGCTACTTTTTTCGGTTACGAGGCCTTTTTCGGGTCCAAGGCATGTAAATCGGGCCCTTCGGTGGCAGTTTTTTGCTCGTCTCCGAGGGTGGTTTGGGTGGCGAGGAGCCGGAGCCAGTCTTCGGCACCGGGTGCTCAGATGTTGAGACAGCTGGCGCGGATGAGGAAGAGCATGGCTTCTTTTTCGCTGCCGGTAGGTGTGCGCCGGTACCGGGGGTAGGCCGACTCGATCCAGAGTGGTCTAAAGGCTTAGACTTCTTTGCCGGGCCCGGAAGCGAGGCATTGGAAGCTGTTTGTTGGTGTGCACCTGGGCCCGAAAGTGAAGGTGTGACCGGAGCCTTTTTTAAGGGTGTTGAGGAAGGGACGGGGTCGACGTGTGTACTTACGACCCGCTGTGCCGGAGTGATGTCTTCGATGTCTGACTCCCCGGCCTCGTAGTCACGGACGATACCAAGTTCGGCTTGCTGTTATTTTGGCACGTCAACGCCTTCTTCGAAGATGTCGTCTGGGATCGAAGATGCCGAGCGAGCCATGCTTCTTCTAGCTCGTCGGTCCCGAATTGTTGAGCAGAAGGAGGCACAAGTGGAACAGTATCTGGCCTCGTGCTCTGGTGAGAGGCAAAGGTTGCACACTTCATGAAGATTGGTGTGGGGAAACTTCGACCCACATTGAGGACACTTTTTAAATGGCGTCCTTTTCATCAACTAGAAAATAAGGCCTAGGTAGGCCCGAAGGCCTTCTTCGACGACCGGAATCGAAGACTTCGATAGTTGTTAAGACTCGCGTTGATTGGAAATGCGTTCGAGACAATACCGTTAAAAAGGGTGAGGATTGCGCGCCGAAGAAGATTCGGTTCCAAACTGGAACGCAGGAAACACATCCGAGCCAGGTGGTGGAAAAAAACAATCTGAGGATGGAGCCAATGCCCATGCGCAATATGAGCCAACGGAGGAGTCACCTATCGCGCGACTTCCAAAGACTTTCAGGACAAAAACAACTGCAACATCAGGGGCCCAACACTAGGTGGCCATCTATGCCAAAGTGTGTAATCTGCAGCTCATTTGCCTCGAACAGTAGCATACAACAGGAAGGGGGAAAAACTTCAAACAAGCTTTATCTAGTAATTGAAAGATTGCTCACTGCAATATCGCAATGAAACGGGCAGGGCTCCACTTCCTTGTTTGTGTGTGTGGGAGGCAGCATGTGTTTGTTTCAGGTAAAACACTTCTGATACGACCAGTTTGCTATTTCATAGAAAGTATTGTGGCTGTGAGTAGTGTTAAACACAGTAAACCTGGGGAGAACACTGAAGAAGGGCTAGGCGATTCAAGAGTTTCCCTTAAAGTACCTACTGTTACTTCTGCTAGATAAGGCTAAAACATTGGGAAACAGAATAGTCCTTCAATGCTGATTAGCGCTGGGATAGCTAAACATTGTAATAGAAAGACATTTTATTGAGGCACAGATGAAACATTTCTGCAACTTATCACAAAGGGAAAGAACAGCAACAAGGAAGTATTATTATGAGAGAAAGAGGGTTACACAGTAAAACTGAACAACACTTACTACAATGAAACTGCCATGAATGTCTAATAGGATTACAAAAGAGAACTTAATGCCTTAATTCAAATATTCCCTACCAGTATCCAAGACCGTCTGAATAACCATATTCCTCCTCAAAATGCACACTCAAGGAACTGAACCTTCTCAAGATTGACTGAGGACGGTAACACAGTCGATCAGACATTTCTGTAGTCAAAACCCTCACAGAAAACATCTGTGGCTTCCAACAATACACTCTTTCCAAGCTCAACATATGCCCTGGCAAACCACAAGAAATAAAACTACCGCTCTGATGTATCATTGTCAAAAATCAGGCAGAAGAGGACACTACACACTGAGACATTAAAAAAAGAAACATTAAGGTTATTCTCATACACAACTGTACTTCGAAGGGCAAACTGCTGTTGATCGCGAGTGTCCGCCACGGGACATAATATGAACACATTCTCACATCTGAACCCGAGTAGGAGCTGATGCTCTGACAGTAACCAGCTACTGGCCGCCCCTTGAATAGATGATACATTCATTATTTGGAAAGGCGCACATGGTTCATTACAGTAGTTTTGTGCAGATCTATACAACTTCCACTTTGCCAACTTCCTTCTTTTAACAATTCACCAGTGCAATTACTTTCCTTGGAACAAATGTATTCATAAAACAGGATATGCAGAAAAATGCCAATTTAAAAATCTGCCCATGACACAGCAACAGTTTTCTTTCATCCAACTACACAAAGAATCTGACACCTTCCCAAGATGTGGAATTCCTGTAGCCCGACGCCTGGGACAAATTGTTAGGGGTCAAGAGCAACAAGTTTTCATGTGTATTTTGTCCTTGGGACAAGGAGGCCGAACCCCCTGTAGCACAAACCCTTTGGCTGCCAGTTTACAAACCACATTATGGAGCAGGGAAGGCCACTGTCTGCAGTTAAGGTAATATTTTTGTGTACGTATGCTAATGCTGTCCGAACTTGTATTTATGGTTAATTAATGCAAAGCCTTTATTATTAGGGTGAGCACTCTAAGTAAATGTTGTAAGCTCTGACAGCACTACTGACAGTTGTTCCAGTATAAAAAATGTGTACAAATGTTTTCAAAGTTTAGCAATATGAGGCTATGTCTAATGTTCCCAGCATGATCTCTGATGTGATGCAAATATTTGCAGAAGCTTTAAAGCAAGACTGATAATTCTTTTATTTCAAAATAAAACATTCACAAACAAATGCAAAAAACATTTTGCTACACTACTGTAAACGTTTAGGTACCACTTCTTTACAGCATCGTTTCGTAAAGTGTGTTGATGTATGCCAGTATTTCCCAAAAATATTTATATTGAAAAATCATTTTAATCAGTTTTCATAAGATTATGGGAAACAAAGCTGTAGTACGGCGGCTGCAGCTTGTCCAGAACTCAGCTGCCAGGCTGCTGTGTAGAATTCCTGAAACCACCAGGGTCTCGAATTACTTATGTGACCTGCATTGGCTCAGGGTAGAAAACCGGATTAGATTTAAAGCCCTGAGTTATATGTTCAGAATAAAAGCGGGCACTGCACCAAAATACCTACTAGCACTAGCCCATCCCTACACTCCCAAACGCAACCTACGTTCACAATCAGCAGCCAACTTTTGTGTGCCTAGGTTCAAACTCTCAAGAATGGGAGGCAGATCCTTTTCACACCTAGGACCAACTCTCTGGAACGCACTCCCTCCCTATATTCGCAAGGAGGAAAACTACGCTAGGTTCAGAAAGAACATCAAAACCTGGTTGTTCGAGCAATAACAAGAACGACCCTGCGAACCCATGCCACTCTTCTGTGCTGTGTCTCGGCGCCGGGAAACCCTTTTTGGGTAGCTGTTGCGACTTACAAGTTTAAAAAATGAATAAAATAAATAAATAAACATAAAAATAAACTAACATTGGTCAAGCCAGTAGGTCTGAAATTGTTGCTCAACCTTTTGGTTTTGTCAATGCGTGACTGGATTTGGTATGCTTTTTGTGAAACCCTATTGGTGTAGGAGCGGAGGGAACCTCACCATTATAACAAACATTAGCAAAAGCAAAAACTGTTTTGGGTCTCAAAAAGCACACCTCCCTGGCACTGAACAAAACAACTGTGTGTTGATATGCTCCTTGTGAAAGAACAGAATGCTGTCACTCACAGTGACGAAAGAGAGAGAGAGAGAGAGAATATTAATAAACACAAAAGGATATGCTCAACGCCAGACATACTTAGAGGCCCAATTATTAAAATAAATGTTCATAAGTGCACCCATGCACTTGCATGAGTGTGCAGATATATGGGTTTCGTGAATTTACAAGACTTTACAGAAGCAGGCCAAGAAATAGTATCCACAGAAAATATTTGTGAACTGCATTTAGCATGAGCAAATATGCAGGTGCAGAATTGCTCATGCAAAAAATCTGAGTGTTTGCAAGTTTACTTTTACTCCAACCACTTTTTTTCCCAACCCTGGAAGAAGTTGTATGTCTACCGGTGATAGGAGTACATTTCCAACCTTTCTCAGTATGGGAAAAAAATTTGAGAGGAGTTGGTGAAAACCCTTAAAACATGCAAGTTAGTAGGTTTCGCACAAACGAGAAAGGGCATTCCAACCGTGGATCTATTCCTTACTATTACCATCAGCCCCAGTATGTAGATCTGTGGAAACGTGTCAATAGAAGGGAATTGCTAGTATTCAAACCTTACTGTGGAAAGAGCCCTGGCATAATCAGAGAGGCGATTTTAGAGCTCTTTTATAATAAGATTGCTACCATAATTTGTCTCCGCATTACATAGCACAAAAGGGACAAGTGGATTATGTTACAGGGCACGTAGATTTATGAAGCAACCTGCCCCATAGACAGGTAGATATTTTATTAAGTTCCACAACCCTGCTTCGGACATATAAAAATATGCCAATAAATGTGTCGTGACAAAGACGTCAGAAATTAAATCCTCTCCTCCATGCACAAAGAATTCAAACAATGCTGTTGTGCCAGGCAAATAGAGAAATAAAGCATGCCAAACAAATATTTTTAAGCGGTCCTGTTCCGCTCGTACGGCATACCATGCATCTTGTGTGTGCTTTATAAACAGCACTTTAAGTTCACTATTTGAAATTTCGATCGATGCACATATTTTTTTTGATGATTCTGTCCAGTCATATGTGACAAAGGCTCCTGTGAATCTGCAAAAGCTTATACCACATATATGCTATTATACAGTGTACAATTTATCGTCTAATTCCAATAAATAAAAACCTTTATATCACTGTACTTGGGCATTTGATATATATACCCAATGTGATGTTGCAATGGCATAAAAATCTAGCATGTGGTTATACATTTCTTTTCATACTGAAAAAAGAAAGCCTCAATGTCAGCACAGCTCTGGTTAGATATGTAAAGCCATAAAGCATAAAACATATGCATCTGATAGACGGGACATACAGGCTGCACTGCTTCAGGGATCCTCATTAAGTAGCAGAAACCATCTGTTCTAAGAGCCAACTTGTGAGCTGTTCATGACTCCAGGAAGCGGCAAAACATATAACAAACTACATGAATTTATTGTTAATGTTCCAACACAGAGGGACTTCTTGTCATTTAAGGGAACTCTATGGAATGATTCAAAATGTAAATAAAGAAAAAACATTTTAGACATGCAAAGAGATACACAGGCAATGCAACCTTTCAACTCAATTTGCTGCATAAAATATAATAGGATGCAAAATATTACTTGCCACCAAATGAATATACATCAGTATGCGTCAGCTAGAAGGGATTGTTATAAGATGCTCTATTCACATGCAAGCATAAGAGAAATAAATCTATGTGTTCATTCTACCACAAACTAATAAATAAATTCATAAATTATAAGGAAAATGCTACTTACCAGTATGCATCTGTTCTTGGCATGTAGGGCTGCAGAACCACACACTATTGCATTAGATCACCATCTGGTGGTGGGCCCGGATGATTACACTTTGTTGTTGTCTTGGAAGAGTCTTTGTCTGTTGGATGACTCCTCCCTTAGATCGCAGCGTGCATGGACATCGACTCCATCTTCAGATTGTTTTCGCTATTGGGCAAATGATGGAGTTGTATGAGGACAGATAAAGATGACCATGTGTTGTGTATCTAAATAAGATAGAACTGGAACAGATACAGGTAGGCGGGTGGGCGTGTGTGGTTCTGCAGCCCTACATGCCAAGAACAGATGCATACTGGTCAGTAGCATTTTCCGTTCGAGGCATATGGGCTGGAGACCACACACTATTGCATAGATTGCACAGCAGTTTCTCCCTTAGCGGCGACCACCCGCATCTGTTGCAGTAGTGTGAAATAATGTTTTGAGAGCAGCCTGGCCCACACTAGCTTGTTGTTTTGCCTGCACATCTACACAGTAGTGTTTTGTAAATGTGTGCGGAGTAGACCATGTAGCTGCTCTACAGATATCATCTAATAGTATATTTCCTAGGAATGCCATAGATGCCCCTAACTTACGGGTAGAATGAGCCCTAGGGGGAATGGATAGAGTGCGTTTTGCTTTTTGGTAACACATTTGAATGCACTTAACAATCCATCTTGCAATGCCTGATTTTGAAATAGGATTGCCCTTATGTGGAGGAGAAAAGGACACAAACAGTTGCTTAGTTTTACGAAATGGTTTTGTCCTATCAATGTAGTAGAGAAGCGCTCTTATTACATCTAATGTATGTAGAGCTCTTTCCGCAACTTTTTGCGGTTGGGGAAAAAATACTGGAAATTCAATAGATTGGTTGAGGTGGAACGGTGAAATGACCTTTGGCAGAAACTTTGTATTTGTTTTAAGAACCACTTTATTGTGATGAAGTTGTATAAATGGTTCTTGAATTGTTAGTGCCTGGATCTCACTTACTCTTCTAAGTGAAGTAACAGCTACTGGAAAAGCAACTTTCCATGTAAAGAACTGTAATTCACACTATGTAATGGTTCAAAAGGATGACCCATAAGTCTTGTGAGAACAATATTTAAATTCTGGAGAGGGTGGTATTCTGGGAGGAATTATTCTTTTGAGTCCTTCCATAAACGCTTTGATTGCAGGTACTCTAAACAATGACAAACGTTGTCTGTTTTGAAGATATGCTGCTATAGCAGCAAGATGTAACCTGATTGAGGAGTACGCTAAGTTAGATCTTTGCAGCTGTAAAAGGTAGCATATGATGTTTTGTATGGAAACATCTATGGGGTTGATGTTGTTATTTGTGCAATATACAACACACCTTTTCCACTTTGCGGCATAACAGGCTCTAGTGGTAGGGCGTCTTGCTTCTTTTATGACATTCATGCAATCAGGTTGTAAATTTAGGTATCCAAATTCTAAGACCTCAGGAGCCAAATCGTTAGATTGAGCTGCATTGGTTCTGGATGCATAATCTCTCCATGGTTCTGTGTTAGTAGATGTGGGGAGAGTTTTAGTTTGTGATCTGGTACTACTGAGAGCTCTAGTAGCGTGGTGTACCAGGGTTGTCTTGCCCACGTTGGTGCTTTGAGAATCAACGTGAGAGAATGTTGCTGTAGCTTGTGTACCACTAATTGAATTAGTGGGAGAGGTGGAAAAGCGTACGCAAATTTTGTTTGACCAGTTCATCGATACCGCATTGCCTTGGGACGATGGGTGTGGGTATCTGGCGGCGAAGCTTGGGCATTTGGAGGTGCGGTGTGTAGCAAACAGATCTATCTCTGGTTGACCCCACTTTTGAAAAAATGGCTGAAGAACTTGATGATGAAGTTCCCATTCGTGTATCTGTTGTCTCTGACGACGTAACACATCTGCAACTTGATTGTGAACTCCTGTAGATGTTCTGCTAACAGAAAAATGTTCTGAGGAATGGCCCACCTCCATATGCTCTGCGCCAGGTGGGAGAGCTGTAGGGAGCGTGTTCCTCCTTGTTTTTGAATGTAGTACATTGCTGCCATATTGTCCGTCCGGACTAGTACAGCTTTGTTTGACAGGTAATGCTGAAACGATTTTAGAGCTAGAAAAATCGCTAGTAACTCCAGATGATTTATGTGGAGTAGTTGTTGTTGCATTGTCCATGTACCCTGTACTGTGTGTTTTTGTAAATGCGCTCCCCGTCCTGTGAGAGATGCGTCTGTGGTTAGTATTATCTGTGGAACAGGTTCTATAAACGGCTGGCCCGTGGAAAGGTTTTTGGTGTTTCAGCATTGCAGAGAGCGATATGTCCGGTCGTCTACCACCGCCAGATCTGTTATTTGTTGCTGAGCCTGATTCCACTGACTTGTCAAGCACTCTTGTATGGGGCGCATTTGTAGTCTTGCGTATGGTACTATGAAAATGCAAGATGCCATCATTTCTATTAGTTGCATGAACACTCGAGCTGGTAGTGAGTGTTGTGGCTGGAATCTTTTGATAAGATCCTGCATGTGGGAAACAACATTTACAACGCACTACCATTACAACAAAACTTTTACAACGCAACCATTACAACGCATGACACTACAATGCACACCACTACAACGCATGTCATTACAACGCAGTCATTACAACGCATACCATTACAACGCATAACATTACCATCCAACACTTACGCTACTGTTGCACCCCCTGGAGTTAGAATAGTAATTTTTACCCCTACACTATCCAACACTTACCCTACTGTTGTACCCCCTGGAGTTAGAATAGTAATTTTTACCCCTACACTATCCAACACTTACCCTACTGTTGCACCCCCTGGAGTTAGAATAGTAATTTTTACCCATACACTATCCAATACTTACCAAACATGCAATATAATGTTATGCGTTGTAATGGTATGCGTTGTAAAGGTATTATGCGTTGTAATGGAATGCGTTGTAAATGTAGTTTTTAAAATTTCGTTGTAATGGCATGCGTTGTAATGGAATGCGTTGTAATGGATGTTGCGTTGTAAAAAATGCATTGTAAAGGTATGCGTTGTAAAAGTGTGCGTTGTAGTGACATACATCCCTGCATGTTTTGTATTCTTGTTGGGTTGGGGTACGCTATTGCCTTGGAGGGATCTATTATGGCACCTAGATACTGCTGAGACAGGGACCGTTGGAGATGTGACTTCTTTTGATTTACTGTGAATCCCAGTTTGTGTAGCAGGCATATTGTTTGATGCGTGTGCTGTACACATTGGTTGTATGACTTGGATTTTATTAACCAGTCGTCCAGATATGGGAATACATGAATGTTGTCCCTTCTTAAGTGTGCTGCTACTACTGCTAGACACTTTGTGAACACTCTAGGTGCTGTAGTTACTCCGAAAGGGAGTACCTTGAATTGATAGTGTTGACCTTCTAGTATGAACCGTAGGTACTTTCTGTGCGATTGATGGATGGGAATGTGGAAGTAGGCGTCCTTGAGATCTAATGTGGCAAGGAAGTCGCCTTTCTTCAGCAACGGTAGAAGCTGTTGTAGTGTGACCATGTGAAAGTGGTCTGAGTGTATGTACAGGTTTAGGGGACTTAGATCTAAAATAGGTCTGAGGGACCCGTCCTTTTTGGGTATAAGAAAGTATAGAGAATAAACTCCGGTGTTTTGATGTTGTTTTGGGGCTGGTTCTATTGCATTCTTTTGCAGTAGAGATGCCACCTGTTGTCTTAGTAGTATGAGGTGTTCTTGTGACATGGGACGTTGTCTGGGTGGTATTGTTGGAGGAGTGGAAGTGAGCTCCAGGCAATAACCTGACTGAATGATTTTGTCTTACCCACCTGTCTGTGGTGATGGAGTTCCAGACAGGTAGGAACTGTTGTAACCTCCCCCCGACAGGAGTGGAATGGTCTGGGGGGACGGAAGGGAAGTAACTGTTAGGGAGTAGAGGCGTTGCGATTGTTGTTGCCTCTACCTCTGCCCTTATTGTTGTTTCGGCTATACCCTCCTCTATAATATCCTTTACTGGGCGAGGTTTGGTTGGGCGCTTTGTAAGAAGAGGAGGTACTGTCAGTTTGGAAACCCTTAGAGGCGCCCCTATATGAGGAGCGACGAAAGGAAGGTCTATGGACTTGCGTTTGGCTTTATCTTTTCTAGTGCGCTATCGACTGTTGGACCGAAAAGGTGTTACTGGTCAAATGGTTGGTACTTCTGGTTTGAACCCAGAGATGCGTAGCCATGCAGGTCTATGCAACAGTACCCCTGTATTTATTGCTCTAGAGGCTGGGTCTGCTGTGTCTAGTGCACAGCGTATGGAGGTATTTGTAATAACCTTGCCTTCCTGTATTAGGTCAGAAGCCCTGGTCTTATATTGTTCTGGCAAGTGTTGCATGAGTGACTCTAGCTCATCATAATGAGCTCTGTCGTATCTTGCTAACAGGGCTTGAGTGATGCCTGATGGCCCAGGAATATCATCTGAGTCATTAATGTCGTCTATGTGATGTTCACTCTCTACCCCCTGTGAGTAGCTATACTCATCTTGTGGTATAAGACTATGTGCACTAGATGGTGAATGTACAGGAGAAATATCTATTGGTATTTCTACTTCTGTTGAAGGAATCCTTATGGGGGAATTTTGAGCATGCTTTTTTAGAGGAACTGACAGTGGTTTAAGATAGTCCATTTTCCTCTTTTCAGACACTGTATTGATATGTCCAGTATTTGGATTAATATGAAGAGTCTTTTGCTTTGGGTCAGGTTGGAAAAGCTCTTCTACTGGAAAATCCATTTTCGGCGCCGATTTATCTGGTTTGGGTCGAAATGCTTAGTTTTTACAGTGTCTATTGTCTTCGGAACAGGTTTTGGTTTCGGTTCCAAAGACTTGTTATCTTGTTTTGTCTTAGGATCAATGCTCTTTGGATCAAAAATTTTTGTTCCCAGGGTACGTTTGGACTCATCTACCCTCGGAGCCGAAGTATGTTTCGGTACCGGAACCGTCTTTGGGTCCACTTTTTTCGGAACCGGGGTGGACTTTGTTTCGGTCGCTTTGGGAACGTCTTTCGGTGCCGAACTTGCTTTCGGCTCGACCGCTTTCGGTACTGATGGATGCTTTGGTGCTGGTGTTACTTTTGGCATAAGGACTTTCTGCTTTTCGGGACTGACAGACTGACTCGAGCCCGAGCCGATTGGAGGCTTTTTTAAAATTCTTCGCTGCCGAGCCAGAAGGCAGGGTATCGGAAGGTTTTGGTCGGTGTGCAACTGGACCCGAAGGTGGAGTTGGAACCGAAGCCTGTCCCGGTATGGTGGGGTGAACAGGGTCGACGCTTGTACTCAGGACCTGGTGACCAGCTGGAAGATCTTCATCTACGGATTGATCCTCAGCTCCAGAGCTGAATCCTCTGCTTCGGAAGCGATGTCTTCTTGCTGCTGTTCTTCGGCGTCTACTTCGATTGGAGACTCGTCTATGATGAGGTCTGGTGTCGATGAAGATGACTGCGCCATTACTTTTCTAGCTCAACGGTCCCTGATGTTTTTTTTGGACCAGAACGAAGCCCAGGCCTCACAGTCTCGACTCTTGTGCTCTGGAGATAAGCACAGATTGCAAACCTCATGAAGATCGGTGTGAGGGAATTTGTGTCCACACCGAGGGCAGTTCTTGAAGGGTGTTCTTTCCATGAGCTAAAGGCCCAATGGTGCAGTTGGGCCCGACGGCCCCGACGAACGCTGAAATCGAGAAGTGAAGCCTTTCTTCGACGCAGGTAACCGGAATCACAATCGAAGACGATGCCGATGATATTATGAATGATTTATGAATTCGAAAACAGATCGGTAACGGGACAGAACGATGACCACATCCGAGCCCGATGGCGGAAAAAAACAATCTGAAGATGGAGTCGATGCCCATGCGCATTACGATCTAAGGGAGGAGTCATCCAACAGACAAAGACTCTTCCAAGACAACAACAAAGTGTAATCATCCGGGCCCACCACCAGATAGTGATCTAATGCAATAGTGTGTGGTCTGTAGCCCATATGCCTCGAACATTTTGTTTGAAAAATTTGTGTATTTCCAATGAAGATTTGTTTTTGCAAACTGTATTCTAGTATCAATGCTTGATTAAAGGTAAACCTTGCAATACATACTATTAACCCTATTTACTTTACTAAGTCTTTTAAAGGTAGTTCTGATGAACTTAAAATGTATATTCATCATTCATCATTTGTAGATACCGCTCTCATTTGTCAGTGCTTCTGGTGGTTAGGATGCGTTGTACGCTTGAAGCCTTTTCCACAATTAGTGCACTCGTCGGGTGTCTCTCCTGTATGTGCATTTCCAAGGATACTAGGATACCATTTCAGACTACACAGAATTCACATTCAGATCATGGACCTGGTTTCTCAATGCCATGTGATCTCACTTCCTCACACTTATTCTGGCTTTTAAAATACACGTCTATATCGAAGCCTTTCTCTGAGTTTCTCGACTCACAGGTGATTTCACCAGGGTACATTTCTTGGTGATCGCCATCTCCCTGTACCGTGAAGGTAGGTACATCTTCCATGCTGTCATAGCTTTTAGAATTTAGCAGTGTGTCCTTTTGGCTTTGTAACAGTTTTGCATTCTTTGGGCTGCTCTTATCATCACCTGGTTTCTCAATGCCATGTGATCTCTCATGAATGACAAAGTTTGCTCTAAAACTGAAGCATTTTCCACATTCAGTGCATTTGTACGGCTTTATACCTGTATGCTTTTTCTTGTGACTGAAAAGGTATCCGGTGTGGCTGAATCTTTTACCACAATCATTACACTGATAAGGTTTTTCACCTGTATGTTTTCTCTTGTGTACTGTAAGCATTTCCTTTCGAGTGAAACTCTTATCACATTCGGTACATGCATATCTTATTCCAGTATGGATGGTCTGGTGCCTTGTAAGGCTTCCCTTCTGGCTGAAAGTTTTTGCACATACATTGCAGGCATACGCCCCTACAACTGTGTGCCCAACTTCCTCACACTTATTCTGGCTCTTAAAATACACGTCTATATTGAAGCCTTTCTCTGAGTTTCTCGACGCACAGGGGATTTCACCAAGGTACATTTCTTGGTCATCGTCATCTCCCTGTACCGTGAAGGTATGCACATCTTCCATGCTGTCGTAGCTTTTAGAATTTAGCAGTGTGTCCTTTTGGCTTTGTAAGAGTTTTGCATTCTTTGGGCTGCTCTTATCATCTTCATCATCATCATTATAGCTGCCTGACCCCTCCACATTGGATGTTCTGTGACGTACATTAGAATGTATTGCATTATCAGAAACAATTTTAATTACAGGTAGTTCTTCATTCAGCGTTCCTCTCTTCGAGCTCTGGAACATGTCTGTGCTGGATTGTCCTGATGCAATGTCGGGAGTTTCTTCTGTGGCGCTTTTCAAACTGTATCTGTATTTTCTTTTAGTCTTCCTGCTTCTCTCACCTGAGGGTTTAAAGCATGTTGTATTAATGTTCCAGGTCTATTCACATCACTAATTTCTGTTTTTTAAATAACATTTGCTAATCGTACTGAATCTGAACTGCTACTAATTGTTCATTCACACAGCAAGGGGCTACAAACCTTTCTGCACAGCCTGGGAAAGTGTTGCAAAGACAGTCCATGGTGCCTCTTGCTTCTGCCCCTCCCACCCGCAGATGGGCCAAATGGCTTTCTGCGCCTCAGTCCTTTCTGCTCCATCCAACCCTCATTGGTCTAGACTTGTGAGAAAGTTTTAAATAATTGTAGTTCCAAGTATGGAGAGGCAGCTCATCAAATGTAAGGACACCTTCTAAAATACAGACTGGCACTACAGAGCCTCGAACTACGAGCTGATAGCTGGAACACTGAACATACACAAGGAAGCTTTAGAAGTTGGTCCTATTGCTACTTTATAACTGAAGTTTTAAGTGTAAAATCCATAGTAAGGTGATGGGCACTGTTGTGGTCGGATGTACATTTATACAAACATGGAAAGGCTCGTAGTAACCACATAAGACTTCAGAATACAGAGGATAGAGACAAGTTTTGCAAACTTTGGAACACCACTAAAATGCATGCTGCAGATCTAAAGGTTCTTCATTCAATGAACAGTCTTCACTTCTATAAAGAGGTTAGAAGGTCACTGGGCTGGTGTGGTGGGGGACAGAGATCTCCCAATATAAGTAAATAAGACACAAAAATGAAAGGGCACATTCTGTTATGATGTCCAACTGTTTAAGTCAGACTTTAGAAGAGCCCCTGCAATTAATCCAGTCCCAAACGTAGCCATCAATAGATGGTGGACACGACGGACATTACTTAAACGCAACACAAGACTTAGTCAGCTGAGACACAAAATTCAAGGCATTGGGAAGTCAATACTTTACGCCCCTATGTCTCAACAGGTCTATAAAATCGCCCAGAACAAATATCACAAACTCTGTAAGCAGGCACGAGTAAACTTTGTAGCTGCAACCATTTCCAATGCGGCAAATTGCTCTAAAACTCTTTTTAACACGGTAAAAGAACTAGCCGGCTCCAAAACTGTAATGCAACCTCCTGCACTGACTCTGTTAAAATGCGAGGAGTTAGCCTCCTTTTTCATCTTCAAAGTTGACAAAATCTATCAAGACATAGTACTGAAACAGGAATCACATCCCTCCCTTACCCATCCCTCACCACCCCTGCTTGATTTGTCACATGTTTCCACAAATAAAGTGGACGTTTCCAAGGACACAGATCACTCTTTAAAGGCATGGCCTCACAAAAGATAGCTTAATTTTACTCCTAAAGAACATCAAATCTGGTTCTCCAAAAGATCCTCTACCGCTGTCTATACTTAAACAGTTAAACACCTCAGCAATATCGGTGATTACTCAACTTCTTAATGCTTCAATAAAGTAATCCACCATCCCACCTACATGGAAACATGCTATGATACACCCCCTGCTTAAAAAAGCGAACACAGATCCAGAATTGTCCAGTAACTACCGTCCCATTTCTTTGCTCCCTATACTATCTAAAATCTTAGAAAAACATATTCATGCTCATTTAACACAGTATGCTACAACACACCATCTTCTTCATTCCTCTCAATCAGGTTTCAGAGCGAGCTTTTCCACTGAAATCACCCTACTTGGGGTTACAGAAGGCATTCGTCACCATCTGGACAACGGAGAAACAGTGGCGCTCATTCTTGGATTTGAACGCCGTTTTCGATACGGTATCCCACACGGTGCTCATAAACACACTCAAATCACAGGGTATTGGAGGGTCTGCTCTTAACTGGCTCACTGCCTTCCTCTCCAACCGTACTTTCCAAGTTTTTACCACGATGCTTGTTCTGAAGTCCACTTTTCTGCCCATGGAGTGCCACAGGGATCCATCCTCAGCCCTCTATTGTTCACTCTTTATGTAAGACCACTGACTGAGTTGGCTGAGAAATCCTGTTTATCCATGTTCTCCTATGCCGATGGTTTGAACTTTTTCAAATTAAATGGAGAGAAAACAGAGGTACTGGTGTTAGGAAAACAGAAAGACCTCTGGAGCCAGCAACATTGGCCAAGCAAAATGGGTGCTCTTCCATCTCCTACACCACAAGTGCGTAACTTAGGTAGCACAATAGAGTAGAGTGATGTGGCTCAATGATTAGAGGCGGCAGACCTGTAAGCAGAGAACGGCCTGGGACCAGGGTTCAATTCCCGACGCGGCAGGGTCTTGGACCAGGGTCAACGGACTCGATAATTCTCGCCTCAGTGCCTACTCTAACCAGGGAACACACTCGGTAACTCTGGGCATTAAGCTTGCCTCATCTCTACAACGGCCCCCCACAGACGCCGGGGATGCCTGGTTTCACCCTGGAGATACCCAGAAAAAGGGACCATCTCACCGGGAAAACCAGGACGGGTTCCCCAGCGGTCTACAGCGCCAGGACACTCGGGTAGAGTAACAGTGCGCTTTACAAGTATCCCACATCACATCACAATAGATGAGGCCCTTAGTATGCATCCGCAATCAGTCAAAGTCGCAGCTACCTGCTTCATCATTATTAAATGGCTGAGGAAAATCTGTTAGATGCTACCAGAAGCGACAAGAAAAACCGTGGTTACCACCTTAATTACATCTAGACTTGACTATGGAAACGTGTCTATGTTGGATACAACAAATCGGTAATCCATAGACTGCAGATGGCTCAAAATGCCGCAGTCAGACTTCTATGTGGAGACACTAAGACCATGTCTACTTCAACTCACAGACGCAAACTTCACTGGCTAAAAATAGAGAGTCGTATAAAATTCAAGACACTTTCATATATGCACAAAATTAAATCCAGAAATGTTCCAAGTTACCGGCTTGATCTGGCTAAGCCCTATATTCCTTCTCAGAATCTTCGATCAGCCACTCAAGGTAGGTTTATTGTTCCAAAGTTTAGACTAGCCTGGATAGGCGGCAAATCCTTTTCATATTTGGGTCCCTTACACTGGAATTCCCTTCCCATCGCTCTCCGCAATGAGAAACTATATAAGTGTCCGCAAGTCACTAAAAACTTGGCTGTTTGACAAATAAAATACGCTATGTCCACCTCGCCTCGACCTGCTATATGCGCCGGGAAACCCTTGTTGGGTAGCTGATGCGCTTTAGAAATTTCAAAACAAAACTATCTTCTAGTGCCAGCTCAGCAAGAACACATGTCTCACTTGATCATATTACAGGATCAAACAAAGCATTTCTTGGCCTTTTGAAGAACTTCCAAATTGCTCTAACACAGACATCAACTAAATCACCAGGAGCAAAGAGTCAGGGATGCACACTTGTAGCTAAGGATATAGCATAAGTTCCTGTAGTTACAAAAGGAAGAGTCAATGAAGAAGGATCTTGCTCATAGCTGGATGAGTTCTGAAAACTGAAAAGGACTGAGCCAGAAGTAAGCAAACAGAATCCATGTACACATACAGTGGCGGCTGGTGACATTTGAAAGTGGTGAGGCGTAACATTATTGCCGAACTGCACTATGGCATGCGAGCGTAGCGAGCGACCCCGAACAACTTAAGGGCGGTTCTCCCCCCAAGACAATTTTGAAATAAAGAGTGGACAAATGGTTCATTTTCAAGCAGACTTGAGGAAGCATGGAGGTTAATAAAGCAATACGATTGAAATATTTATCATTTAAGAAATTGCCAATTTTTAGGAGTTATGGAGGACAATATTTGCGTATTTCACCAGCAGAATGTTATAAGAAATGTGCACCAGACAAGTCAGACGGAATAGAGAATGTGAGAACAGCCACAACCGGGATTTTGAATTTTGCTGCGCTCCATTCACCCCTTCCTCAATGAGGGAGACACCATTTGTCAAAGGAAGTCAGAGCACTAGGCGTTGTTGTGTGTTATGTCATAGATAGTATTCGTTTCTGGAAAATAGTTATATTTTGTTATGTGCTGTACCGGTGACCATTATTAGTTTAAAGTAATATAAACTTGCTGGCAGTGTACATTAAATATTAGTTAATGTGCATGCATGTGCCCATGCCTGCATGCAAGACCAGTTGCTGCATATCTGCCCTGTCCCTGTTCTTCCATCTCACACAGTCTGCTCTAGGGGCTTGTGTTAGCCACTTGCATCTATGATTTCTTTGCTGTTTCCTGTGACTGGCAGCCAGGGGGCACGCTCCAGCTAGGCCCAGACATCAGAGACCTACCCTGGGATATTCTAGAACTGCACTGTAGACAAGGTTTGTGAGATTTCATGTACAAAAAAGTCTCAGAGCCATGTAGTTTGCTAACCCTTTGATAACATAACAGCACTTCCATGCCACTTATTCGTACCTCAGCCTATTTCAACAGTACAAATTAGACAGCATCGTCTACACCACATGGTTCCAAGCCATGCAATTGGCTAAGTGTTTGCCCTCAGTGGCACATCCTTTTCACCTTTTCCACAAATGTTGCAGTACACCAGCAATACAATACACAACAGACAACGCCTGACTAAACGGTTCCCAGCAACATTCATGTACATCCTTGCATCGATGTAGCAATCACCCAGAAGAGGAGAACTTAAAGCTCGCACGTCAATCTGCCCATAGCATTGAGTCAAAGCCACATAAAGGAGAAGGGTGCCTCGAAGCAGAATAATGACCAAATCCAAGAACTGGACAATGGAACACCCCAAAAAAGCAAAAGCAGCAACAATGTCCGCGGTCACACACATCTCTGCACATCATTCTCCGCTCCACACTGAACCGTGTCAGACCCAGCCGGCTATTGGCCTGCGTGAGCCATCTTCACAATATGTCGATCACTATGTACCACCTAGTACATACTAGACACAAAAGAGACCTCCCGATTGTCGATTATACTGAAACTGCTCTAGAACAATATATAGATATCAATAAAGGTGTCTTCCCCTATTTAGGTACTGTTGTGAATAGTAAACTGATACGTAGATTAACCAGAACACTTGAAGCAGTAGTGATTGAGACTACTTCTGCTCTAAGTAACTTAACCGAAGAGCAATCCTTTATGAGAATTGTCGTGCTCCAGAATCGTCTCGTCCTTGACGTCATACTGGCCGATAGGGGCGGGGCCTGTAGAGTCATCGGATCTAGTTGCTGCATTTTCATTCCTAATAACGCGCCGTCTGTTTATTCAGCTATAACCAGACTCCATAAAATTGCCCATATGTTACACCAAGATCCAGGCACCTGGACATGGTCCGGTTGGTTCTGGAATATAATTTCCGCCTGGGGATGGAAAGTATTGTCATTTCTGGGTATTGCAGTAGCGATCATATTCAGTTGCTGCCTCTGTATACAATGTGGCCCTGCGATTTGCGGCATTTGTGCTACCTCTTGTATTCCTAGTCCCAAGTCCCGTTCTAAATCCCGTTCCAAGAAAATTCGAGACGAGCAAATGATACTGTATGAAATGATAGATGGTATCATGAATATTGATGTTTCCTGATGGAAACGTAGTGACAAGGAGGGAATGTGGAAAAGTAAATTTTGCCATGTTCTGTGTCCCTACGTGTCCTCCATCTTATGTTATGTGTGCATGATTAATATGCATATGTATTCCCCATGTTTGATTAAAGACGCAATTATAGTTGTGTCCATCTCTAGTATGCCAGTTTCCAGTTCTCGTGAAAGCTATGAATATCAGGCCTATGTAAAGTTACGTTGCCACGTTTCTCAGTGTACACGTTATTTCATTGAAAAGTCCCCGTTTCTAGGCCTCAAAAAGGCCCGGACACCAGATTCAGCTCCTGTCTCCTGAACCCTCGCTGAGGAGCGATACAGCCCCCACCTGTATCCTTGACCCTTCACTTACTTCCTGCCTCACAGTGCCCGGCTCAGCCTGGCTCTGCCTGTTAGTCTGCCAAGAGTATGTTATGATTCTAGTTATCAGTCCAGCCCTCCTTCTCTGCATTCCTAAGCTACTGAATCGCATCAATAGTTTCCGTCATTGTCTAGCCTTTACGTCTCCATGTAAGAGAAATACTGCATTTAATGGTCATTTCATATTCTTCATCACGCACTACATGTAGAATAATGCATGCTCCAGTCTTAGAGTCCGTTAGCCTCTCCCCTCCTGACTCTTAGTTTATATCAACATGTCCTCTAAATATCAGATACTAGATAGGGTTTAGGTACATGTCGCCCTGACTCTCCAGACTTCAGTCTCTACTCCTAGCACAGAGTTCATAGCCCCCAGCTTCTCCTAGTAACACGTCATTGTCAGTTTGCGCGCACCATTAGGTTAGAGGTCCCGGCTCCTTAGGTAGCCCCCTCCATGTTTCCGCCCCATTCATGACATATTCTGTTACGTTTACATCACATGTCTATGTACACGCCTCTTGTTACACCTACTTTCACCCTTATCTTTCGCGACTGCTATTGACCACACCCACTGCTCCGCCTACTGTATTCATTGTAATGCAACTATTTTAATATATATGCTTGTGTACTGTTATTAAAATGTTACGCCGATCCTGATCCTGCCCCCGGCAGCGCTGCCATCCCATTCCTGTGCAGGTTGTCCTGTTCCTGTCCTTTATGCTGTATTAAACCTGCAAACTCCTACTACCTCGAATCTTGACTCTTTTTTATTGAGCTATCTGTTATTACTATGTCCAGTAAAACCTAGATCCGGTATTATTTATTTATATACCACATAATGGCGCCCGAATAGGGACTTGCCCTTTCCCCACGCGCCGGTGAAGCCACGCCGGCCCCCTGACCCTCTGCAGCCGTGACGGAACCATACCGTGCACGTGCAGATATTTCTGCTTCAAGTATCCCTCAGGCCCACGGAGGAGACGGAGGTGGCGGTCCAGCATCCAGACGAGGCGGTGGAGGAACGCGGCGAGTCCCGACCAGAGCCCAAGCCGAGAGTCCAAGGTCCGAGGTATCCGGAGGCCCACCCGTAACTGGAGTCCGAAGTTCGTCCGTCCGGCGTCGAAGCAGTCCAGTCCAGTCCGAGGCCTTCCGTTCTTGCTGCCCGGTGAGTACCGTTGCTGGGGTAGTATCTAGACAGGGTCAATCTAATTGTCTCTGGTCCGTGGGGTTTGGTGGTACACAGATCCCAAAACGAAGTGCCCACTTCGGTGTATGCGGGTCCTGACGTGTCTCTTTATGAGACCGGTAAGTTTCGTACTGTTTTAGCAGTGCATCTAGTTTCTGTTCTAGTCAGTCCTGTTCTCGAGGAAATTCATGTATTCTGTTTCCAGTATTCCAGGTAGTATTCTGTTCGAACTGTTATTTTAAGTATTCTTCATGTATTTTAATGTCGTGGTACGAAAGTGGAGTAATTATCGTGTTCATTGTGTATTGTATTGTGTCTAGATTAACAGTTCAGTCATGCCGTTATTTTCCAGACTACGTCAGTTAAGAACTAGAAAAGGTCTGTTAGAAGAAGCAGTTCCTGTCCCGCCTAGGGACAGTCCAGGTCATTTTATGTATCAGAAGCATGGCATAAGTGCCATATTATATCTAGATTTATGGGTAGAGTATACCAAACAGTTAGAAGAAAAGTATAGATGGCCCGTATCGGGTACATGGGATGCCGAGTGCATCATGCGAGTAGAAGAAGCATAATGGAAAAAGAAAGCCAGACAGTCACAGAAAGATGCCATCGAGTTATGGCGCAAAGAATCTCATAAAAGAACCGAAAAAGAAATCAGAAGGTCAGAATTAAGTAGAGAATCCTTAGAACGAGCCCAAGAAAGGGAACTAATCGAGATAGGTGAACGAGTCAAAACTGAACAGTCAGATAGACAGAGGCATGCCCTCATTAAGGGTATGTATCCTCTTCTTGCCGAGGGCTTGCCAAAAGCGACCCCGGAGGCATCCAGTAATTTTCCGCCACCATTAGTTCCGACTAAGCTACGTCACAAACCGACCGCAGCTGATATTTTCATCTCGTCCTATTTGGACGACATAGTCCCGGAATATGCAAATCCTGTTCCGCCAGTCCCTGTAAATCAGGCAATTCCTGCTCCCCCAGACACCGGGGCACCCTTTGCAGTACCCGCTACGGTACCCCCGGTTCAGCCCACATTACAACTTCCCACTCTGCCAGCACGAAGAGTATCAGTCGACGATTCCAGCATAGGGGCCGCAGGAGGAGGTCCTCCAGGTACCCCGCCACCACACCAACGTAGAACGTTGGCCGAGTTACATGAATGTGCGTTACAACGTACGCCCAAATTTAAGTCCGTTGCAGATATCCGACGAGCTCTTACTGAATGCCGCTATGATCCGGTTGCAGGTGATGATAGTACAGTAATATATTCCATCCGTGTAAGACGGGTGACCGGGTATTTAGACACCCTACCAGATATGAAAGGAGATCTAGACAGAATATATCGTTTCATCCGAACAGGGGATGATCCAGAAAGTATTGGTGAAGCCATGTCTCAAAGGAAAGCTGAGATCCAGCTCATGATATTAAAGTTTCTGATTAATTGTTTAATAAGGGAACAAGATTATCCGACCAAAGATCCGGCCGAAATGAGAATCCTGACAAGGTGGAGTGATAATATAGCCGAGGGTAAGCACAAGACTATCAGTAGTATAGAGAGTATGTACAAGAGAATTCGTAAAGAAATAATAAAGTTACATGAACAACGTAAAGCAGCACAAGTAAGCGAGAAAGAGAATGACTCTTCTACTGAAGAGGTAGAGGACGAGAATCCCGCCAGAATAGCGTATGTAGGAAAATCTAGATTTCCAGACCGACATTCACGTCTAGACTACAAGAAAACTGTTCCTCATCCAGCACCAGAACAAGGTTCACTAGAACAAGTATTTCAAGCTACCGATCACATTTTGAAGTCACGAATCGGTTACAGTGAGTTAAGTACTATGCATGAACAAGAACTAGTCCGATCAGCAGTCCGATGGATTACTGATTCTACCACTTTTCCAGACGAAATAGTGGCACAAATGTTTCTGAAATTGCCCCCAGCCGAGCAACGACTGGTGGGTATGTATATGATCCAACACCTCATTACATTGTATGAGGGTCAACATTCTGATCCAGGTCCGTTACACGATGTCCTGAACGAGTTACTCCAGTATAGATGGAAAGGTTTAGGTACCGATTTAATTAGTGTCATTCTAGAACAGCGCCACAAATATAGAACGTTCCTGAACCCGCATTTTGTTCATGTCTCACCCCCAGAAAGTAAACCCTTTTACATAGATAGACAGAATCCGTTACTAGAAGTACACCCAGTCAGGACAACAGATGGTGAAATGCAACGAGTGTTTGTTTACACTCCGATTACCAAGATGGAACTCTTAGAGATGAAGAAATTAATTCCCTGTCATGACAAAGATCCAGCAGGGTTCCACCGAGAATTAAAGGACATGCTCCGTATGGGAGAATACACGTATCCAGATATAATTAAAATGCTAAAAGTCTTATTGCCCGCAGTGGTATACGAGAAACTCAAGGAAAAAGATTGGGAGGTGGGAGAGAAAAAGATTGATTGGGCAGTTCTAGAAGCTGAAGATAAGATACGAGTACCAGGTACCGGTCTTGGAGAGAAATGTAAAGAATTACCAGAACTGTTAATACAAGTTTTGCCCAGATTATTAGCAACTAAAAAGGAAGACTGGGATGCAATCTCAGCCTGTAAACAGAAACAAGACGAAGACACTAGTGATTTTTATTCTAGATTTGAAAAATGTTTTATTATAAACAGTGGCCTCAAGACAAGTAGCGAGTCATACCCTCATCTTTTTGTTACTAAATTAGTCGAGAATTCAAGTCCACAAGTTAAGAATCGAGTTTTGAAAGTCGAAAGTACCTGGCAAGCTAATACCCCGTCCCAAATGTTACAGATGCTTCAGTATCACCAGAATAGAATCAGAGAAGAGCAAGATCACGAGAGAAAACGTATGAAAGACACGAAAATGAAAGTACTAGTTGCACAATCTGTTCCTCAAGACAGTCAGAAGAGGGGTCCGAATCAAGCCAGTCATCCTGCAGCTCCCTTTAAAGGGACATGCAATTATTGTAAACAGCCAGGTCATTTCATAAACGAGTGTGCAGTTCTGAAACACAATATAGCTACTGGTAAGACTAAAGAAAGACCACGTCCGCCTAGACAAGAACAAGTTTCACAGACTTCTCAGTCACAGAATGCACAACAGACAGTTCCAGCACCGCAGCCTATTGCTGCAACACAGCATGTTACACAGCAGATGTACCAGTATGCACAATCTGAGTATCCAGAGTATCAGCCATATTCATGAAACAGCCTAGAGAGGGAGGTAGGCTTGCCTCTCATCGAGATTCCTGTAGATCAAGAAGGTCCCTATGTTCATAGTCAAGTACTAGGGAAAGACAGAAAGTTTCTGATTGATATAGGGGCAAGTAGGACCACCATTAGTCACGCCGAAGTTCCAGGGGCTCCGCTCTCAGGCTCTAGAAATGTTTCCCTTGGATTTTCAGGAAAGCCTATTGTAAACGAGATATCTAAGCCAGTTACTCTAGAAGTAGGTCCATTGTCCCGCACTACTGATCTGTTACTTACAAAGTCGTGTCCAGAAAATCTGTTAGGCATTAAAACACTGAAAGAATTAGGTGCAGTTATTTGCTGCTCCCCAGAGGGAATACGCCTGTTTCTACGTGACTTCAAGGGTCACTATGTATTACGAGATTTTGATCCGAGATTGTCTAATGTTCCGCAGCATCTATGGGCGCAAGGTCCAACTGATGTAGGTTATATGCAAATCACACCCCATCGTGTGACTCTCAAGCCAGGTGTAGTGTTACCACGAATCAGACAGTACAGACTGCCACCTGAGGCTGTAGCAGCCTTATCTAAAATTATTGACGAGCTCATCGCTCAAGGAGTAGTTGTAGAAACTGACTCCAATGTATGTAATTCTCCGATCATTCCAGTCATGAAACGTACTGATCCAAATGCACCCCCAGTATATCGATTAGTGATTGATCTTCGAGAACTCAACAAATGTATTATTCCCCAGTACCCAGTTGTCCCAGATATTTCTTCCCTATTGACAGCCATTGATTCCGAAGCCTCATTTTTTACAGTCATAGACCTCAAGAACGCGTTTTTCAGTGTCCCCATTCATCCAGACAGCCAGTTTCTTTTCGGATTTTGTTTAAATGGAAGGAGCTATATGTTCACACGAGCTCCTCAAGGTTTCACAGAAAGTCCTAGTATTTACAGTCAAGCACTTAAGAGACAACTAGACAACATTCACATGCCAACTGACACTGCCCTGCTCCAGTATGTCGATGATCTACTGATCACAGCCCGTTCTGAACGTGCTTGCGAGCGAGCATCTCTTACAGTCTTGTACTTCTTAGCAGAGATGGGGCACAAGGTGTCCCCTTCGAAGCTTCAATTCTGTGTCCAGCAAGTGATCTACTTGGGCCACTTACTGTCCAAGTGGGGTAGGCAGTTGACACCCGACCGTATCCAGTTAATAGCGAGTCTTCCTCAGCCCAAGACCCAGAAGGAGGTACGTGCTTTTATCGGCCTTACTTCTTACTGTAGGCAATGGATTCCTCAGTATGCATTTCTAGCTAAGCCACTGATACAGTTAACGACACAGGAGGCAGCCGTATCGACTGTCCTCCCTTGGACATCTGAACATACACTTAGTTTCAATGAGTTAAAGAAAGCTTTATGCCAAGCTCCTGTTCTAGCTACACCGAACTACAGTAAGCCTTTTACACTTTTCGTCACAGAACGCGAAGGTACAGCATTATCTGTTCTCACACAAGATCAAGCAGGACAATACAAGCCTTGTGCTTATTTTTCGAGCACATTAGATCCTGTAGCCCAGGCTTTGCCTGCGTGCCTCAAGTCAGTTGCAGCCACAGCTCTAGCTATCAGACAAAGTGATTCCATAGTATTAGGACATTCCTTGACAGTACAAGTTCCACACTCCGTGGAAGTTCTTTTAAACCGAACACAGACTCAGCACTTGACAATTGCACGTTTAACAGGTTATGAATTGACACTGTTCCAGCCACACATAGAAATCAGACGCTGCAACGTTCTAAATCCTGCTACACTGTTACCATCAGTTAATTCGAATCCTGCCACACACGACTGTGTGGAAGTAGTTAATATTATGACTAAGCCAAGACAAGATCTGACAGATATTCCATTACCAGATCCCGACCTGACACTTTATGTGGATGGTTCATGTATGAGAACAAGTACAGGAGAACTAGTAGCCGCGTATGCAGTGACTACTGACACTGACGTTATAGAAACACACCGTATTGACACCCTGTCTGCTCAAGCAGCAGAGCTAGTTGCTCTGACACAAGCCTGCATACACGCTAAGAACCTGAAAGTTAATGTTTACACAGATTCACGCTACGCATTTGGAGTTGTACACGACTTTGGAGTGCTCTGGCAGGAGAGAGGTTTCATGACTTCTCATGGAACCAAGATTCAGCATGGTCTCCTTATTCAAGCTCTGTTAGATGCCATACACTTACCGACATCTATTGCTATCATGAAGTGCAAAGCACATACGAAAGTTACTGACATTATTTCTCAAGGTAATGATCTAGCAGATCGCACAGCCAAGCTTACAGCACAGACTCCAGACATTCCAGTTAATCCGACACAGACACATACTCCAGATCCGACTACATGCATGACAGTTAAGGACCCTACTCAAGATGTCATAGATATCCAGTTACATGCTACTCCTGATGAAATCAAGAAATGGTCCGAACAAGGAGGGGTCCAGACAGATCAGGGATGGGTAACGAAGGGAAGAGCCACATGGTTTCTCCCCGACTCTATGGTTCAAGTCATTATCAATACCGCACATAGTCCAGCACATTTAGGAGAAAAAGCTATGTTAGACAGTATCCAGAACATTTGGTTCAACAAGCATTTACGAGCTGCAGCCAAACAGAAAGTCCGTACCTGTATGATATGTTGTCAGTTTAATCCAGGTAAAAGTGTCCCGGTGGAACAAGGTGGATTCCAGCCCCCTGACCACCCTTTTGAAGTCCTCCAGATGGATTATATTCAGATGGAGCGATGTCGAGGTTTCAAGTATGTCCTTGTAGTTGTATGCGCTTTGTCCAGGTGGACAGAGGCATATCCAGTCCCAGATTACACAGCCGCGACCACTGCCAAGCAGTTGGTTCGTGAGTTCTTCCCCCGTTATGGACTCCCTAGAGTCGTATATTCTGATAACGGCCAGCCATTCTCATCCGAGTTGATGAAACATGTTTCCCTTTTGTTAGGGTACCAGTGGAAGTTCCATTGTGTACGCCATCCAGAAGCAGCCGGTCTAGTAGAGAGACATAATCAGACCCTGAAAATCCGTATTGCCAAGATTTGTAAAGAGAAAGGTGTGGACTGGCTAGTAGCTCTGCCAGTCGCTTTATTTTATATGCGCATGGTCGCACACTCCAGATCAGGTCTGTCCCCGTATGAAGTCGTATTCGGCCGCCCCCCTAACATGTGGGGTACACCTAGACCTCGAAGTATTACCGATGTTTCAAGTAATATGCTGACAGATTACCTAGCTTCCTTGATGTCTGCCCTCAACTCTTGTCGTTCACAGGTTGCTGCCGCATTTCCAGACAATACCGAGGTGGCACCGCATGACATCGTTCCCGGATGCATGGTTCTTGTCCGGAACTTTGATCGTTCAAGTCCGCTGGAGCCCCGCTGGAAGGAACCCCGACAGGTCCTCCTGGCCACCCGTACTGCCGTCAAGCTGGAAGGCAGGAAGGGCTGGGTCCACCTGTCACATGTGAAAAGATTTTTTGGATTGAAGCCTGTTTCAAAGAACATTTCCGAGGATCTTAAGGACTGCCAAAGTACTATTCTTAAGGACTGTCCCGCAAAAGACAATGATATTGAACCCTCCCCGTTAGAGAAAACTCCGCAACAGGAATATAAGCTCAAATTAAGGTCTAGTAAAATAAGTCAGCCAGTTTGATTGTCTAAGTCCTCCCCTAGGTGAAACGGTTAGACCGGTTTCTGACATGTATAAAATAGACCCCCATAGTGAGAGAGTTAGTCAAAACTCAATCCGATGTATCGTTTTTCTAAGTTTCATATTGTTTTTCAGCCTTATGATTACCTGCACAGGTTATGCATTTTATTTGTATTTTCCAGTTTCTCATGTAAATAAGTCTGCTAATGCTACAGTAGAGCACACGTTTAGTGATCTGCCTCCTCATGAACTCTCATATCGTCTCGCTATGCGAAATAATTCTTTTATCCGCATGTTACATTATTCACACCAGACCAGCAATGCCACTAATTGTTGGGTGTGTGGTCGACTCCCCCTTTCCAGACACCGAAGGGAGTTCTGCCACTCTTTCCTTATCCATTTTCACATAATGGTTCGTGTGGAGCATGGTCCACGTTAACGTCATCCTCAACAGATATGTCTTTTCTTAACAGTACATGTTTTCCAGACAAGCAAGGTCTTCCCCACAGAACAGGGTTAGATCTAGAAAATGAAGTTTATAATTTAGGTAATTATTCTTCGAATTTCATGGTCCTGAATGTTCAGTCTGATACTACTCCAGACTTACCTGCTATGTCAGTACTACCAGTTAAAGGCGAATTATGTGTCCGAAAGAATGGTTCCGTACATGTAGGCCATAGTGATTGTACTACTATCGTCAAGTATAGTGACAGTGGGAAATCTATTTTCAAAGCTTCACGTCATTCTTATTTTGTTTGTGGTCAGACCGCATATGTTCGTCTGCCCCTCGATTGGGAGGGAACCTGTTACATTGCCTTCCTACTGCCACCAGTTTTTCTAGCCCCACCTGACTACCATAGGAATTCCCACCTAGTACATACTAGACACAAAAGAGACCTCCCGATTGTCGATTATACTGAAACTGCTCTAGAACAATATATAGATATCAATAAAGGTGTCTTCCCCTATTTAGGTACTGTTGTGAATAGTAAACTGATACGTAGATTAACCAGAACACTTGAAGCAGTAGTGATTGAGACTACTTCTGCTCTAAGTAACTTAACCGAAGAGCAATCCTTTATGAGAATTGTCGTGCTCCAGAATCGTCTCGTCCTTGACGTCATACTGGCCGATAGGGGCGGGGCCTGTAGAGTCATCGGATCTAGTTGCTGCATTTTCATTCCTAATAACGCGCCGTCTGTTTATTCAGCTATAACCAGACTCCATAAAATTGCCCATATGTTACACCAAGATCCAGGCACCTGGACATGGTCCGGTTGGTTCTGGAATATAATTTCCGCCTGGGGATGGAAAGTATTGTCATTTCTGGGTATTGCAGTAGCGATCATATTCAGTTGCTGCCTCTGTATACAATGTGGCCCTGCGATTTGCGGCATTTGTGCTACCTCTTGTATTCCTAGTCCCAAGTCCCGTTCTAAATCCCGTTCCAAGAAAATTCGAGACGAGCAAATGATACTGTATGAAATGATAGATGGTATCATGAATATTGATGTTTCCTGATGGAAACGTAGTGACAAGGAGGGAATGTGGAAAAGTAAATTTTGCCATGTTCTGTGTCCCTACGTGTCCTCCATCTTATGTTATGTGTGCATGATTAATATGCATATGTATTCCCCATGTTTGATTAAAGACGCAATTATAGTTGTGTCCATCTCTAGTATGCCAGTTTCCAGTTCTCGTGAAAGCTATGAATATCAGGCCTATGTAAAGTTACGTTGCCACGTTTCTCAGTGTACACGTTATTTCATTGAAAAGTCCCCGTTTCTAGGCCTCAAAAAGGCCCGGACACCAGATTCAGCTCCTGTCTCCTGAACCCTCGCTGAGGAGCGATACAGCCCCCACCTGTATCCTCGACCCTTCACTTACTTCCTGCCTCACAGTGCCCGGCTCAGCCTGGCTCTGCCTGTTAGTCTGCCAAGAGTATGTTATGATTCTAGTTATCAGTCCAGCCCTCCTTCTCTGCATTCCTAAGCTACTGAATCGCATCAATAGTTTCCGTCATTGTCTAGCCTTTACGTCTCCATGTAAGAGAAATACTGCATTTAATGGTCATTTCATATTCTTCATCACGCACTACATGTAGAATAATGCATGCTCCAGTCTTAGAGTCCGTTAGCCTCTCCCCTCCTGACTCTTAGTTTATATCAACATGTCCTCTAAATATCAGATACTAGATAGGGTTTAGGTACATGTCGCCCTGACTCTCCAGACTTCAGTCTCTACTCCTAGCACAGAGTTCATAGCCCCCAGCTTCTCCTAGTAACACGTCATTGTCAGTTTGCGCGCACCATTAGGTTAGAGGTCCCGGCTCCTTAGGTTGCCCCCTCCATGTTTCCGCCCCATTCATGACATATTCTGTTACGTTTACATCACATGTCTATGTACACGCCTCTTGTTACACCTACTTTCACCCTTATCTTTCGCGACTGCTATTGACCACACCCACTGCTCCGCCTACTGTATTCATTGTAATGCAACTATTTTAATATATATGCTTGTGTACTGTTATTAAAATGTTACGCCGATCCTGATCCTGCCCCCGGCAGCGCTGCCATCCCATTCCTGTGCAGGTTGTCCTGTTCCTGTCCTTTATGCTGTATTAAACCTGCAAACTCCTACTACCTCGAATCTTGACTCTTATTTATTGAGCTATCTGTTATTACTATGTCCAGTAAAACCTAGATCCGGTATTATTTATTTATAAACCACAGTCCTCTCGGACATAGATATTGTTGCCACTTTGTCTTCCAAGAGGACATGCATGTCCACCTTGTTGAAGGTGTCTCCCCTACGGATCCCCTCATGGTAAGAGGTGTTTTATCTGCAGGATGCTCTTACCGGATAGCAATCCAGGTCTGCATATCCCGAGAGAGAAACACGGTAGTCCTCCCACTGGTCTTCAGTGGAAATAGAGTCAAATAGTGTATCATAAAGCTCAGTGAGTTGGAAAGAGCTGCCTTTTCTGTAGGAAGTGTGTGGAAAACCCTATGGCGAATGTGGAGGTGGTGATGAAGGAGTTGACCTGGTGGTGGTGGTGAAGAGAGAGTAGAGGAGGAGAAGGAATGGATGGGCTGGGGCCCCTGCCTTATGTCTGTAATGCTGGACAGCTGGAGGGGCCTCAAAGCAAACTCTTCCTCAAAACTTTGTGCCTGCTTTTCAAGGCTGTGAGAAGCTGGCTTGGTATATGGTGCACACTTATATAACTGGGCGCCCTGCACCAATCCACACAAACCTTATGGTGATTTTAGTGGTCTTAGACGATCTTAGAAAGCTCTCTAAGTAGTAGCTGTGGAGAGCAGCCTTCAGGCTTCGTCCAGAAAGAATGTAAAGCAGCTTTTTTTTACTACAATATTTTCTTATAGGTATAGATGAAGTAAAAAAGAACCACGCAGTATATTTATAAAAATATATATTTTTTTTTTACAATATACTCACTAACACATTCAGGTATCTCCGACCCAGAGATATACACAATGCACATAATAGTTTTCAATAGAAACAGGTAAGTAGCCTGTAAGATACAGTGATCAGCAGGGGGAGGACAAACTGTATACTAAAACAGTGGTATGCAAACTACGGCTCGAGTCAAGACTGTACCCAGAAGACATAGAAATGCCGGGAACCCAAGGAACCATCTGAGGTAAGTAACCAGGAGCCCCACGGACGCTATGTGCGGAGTGAGAACACGACCGCAGGATCAATGCAAGTCAGTGGGTAAGACGCGGTTGCAATTTTAAAGAAGGACCCTTCCCAGTGGCCCCTGAAGAAGCCCCAGGGAAGCCAGGTGCAAAGGTGTGAAGTGCGGTCGGAAACCTCAGTCGAGCTCAATGGAGGACTTCAGGAAGATGCCGCTGCTGGGGAAGGTGAAAGTGTCCGGTGGAACCCAAAGGTGTATTCAAGATGTGAAGAACATGCAAGCAGAGGGTACAGAGTCTATGCCACTCAGGAGTGACCAGGAGGCAAGGAAGAAGAATGCCCACCGATGTCGAGTGTTGCAGCATTGGGATACTATTCTCTCAACTTAAGCATACTTATTGGTAATAATGTTAAGATCTAAAAGGGGCAGATCTATTTAGCCTTTGTCGATCTTTCATCGGCTTTTGATTGAGTAATACACGTCAAGCTATGGTTAAAACGGAAAGATATGGCGGTGGAAATGTCAATTATTGTTTTTCTGAGAGAACTACACACGGGGTGTGGAGCCAAGGTAAGATTTGGTGTAAGCAGAGAATGTACTGAAGCCTTCAGTGTGGAGAGAGGGGTGAGACAGGGGTGGGTCCTGGCCCCCTTCCTGTTTTCTTTATATGTAAACAGTGTGGGGGAGGAGCTCGCTGGAGCTGCAAAAGACTCTGCACCCGTTGCCCATGGACCGAGTGGCCCACCACCACGAGGAGGTCTCCCCGTCGATCCTGACAAGAGATCCAGTGATCCCTGACCTGCCTCAAGCTTCCAGCCGATGCCTGGAGCCTCAATCTGGACGGTCACCCCAACTGTGACCAGGACGGCCAACCAACTGTGTCTAGCCAACCCCCAGCATCCCAACTTACCTCTCCAAGTGGAACGTCGCAGATCCTCTTATATGGATGTCAAGCGTGCTTACGAAGTCAAGAAAAACAATATGCACTGCAGTATCCTGTCACACTGCGCATCCGACACAAAGACAGCGTTGTCCTCTGCGATTCCCCGGAGGAAGCTTGGTCCTGGGTAGAGCAGAATGGCCTCGCTGAAACCCCTGCGACATAGTTGGTGGCTCCGCGACAGCGGTGGAACATTGTAAACACACGGAAAAGCCATAATAAAGCCCCACCAAGGCTCAGGATGCGAGAGAGAGGAACAGGCCATTAAGCAGACAGATCATCATAGCCACCCAGACTCGCCCTCTAGATCAGGGTCTGAAACCGACACCGTACCAGACCAATTATATCAGCTGAGTCGCAGCGCTCAGCACTGATGGGAGGAGGACCTACAGTAACACCGCAAACGGCAGAAAAACTCGGATGATCCCCTCATGTGTCTTTCAAAGAACTTCAACTGTGTTTTGGGGGGACTTTTCCCATTGCAGCCACCTCAGTACAAGACACTCTAGTGAAACAAACACACACTGGCACCATGCTAAAGACAAGTATGCACAGATATAGTGGCTAACTCTCAAACATCCATGCAGCTCGACTACGCCCCCACGCAGACGATAAGTGGCTGATAAAAGCATTGTTATGGTTTCCTTTTTTTCCCACCGCTCCTTTATTCTTTCCTTCCTTAAGATATCCTTTGTTCCATTATTTAACCTGTTATTTACATTTCAGTGCAGATGGCCTTTTGCCCGTTGGCAAACGTGCCTGGGATGGAGAGTTGGGTATAGTAAATGTTTTATACAATCTGATCTGTACTGGCACACTCCATGTTCAAAGGGTGCAACACTACCAAGGCGATATTCGGGACATATTCACCACAGGTGGGACTCAGTGATCGCTGGCTGCTCTACATTGGTGGGCATGACCCCCCCCCCACTATTTGCCACTCATTAACAAAGAGGTCAGGTAATTATCTCCTTCTCACCTGGAACGAGCGGGGGTTAGCTGGCTGTGTTAACCGACACAAGGTATACAAATACTTGCATAGGCACCAGATTTCAGTGGCGATGCTACAAGCAACACACCTCACCCAGCAAACCCTCTCATCACTGCGCAAGCGGTGGAGGGGCATGGCGGTAGGGACCACGTACTCGGGTTATGCCACAGGCACATTGATATGGGTGGCACCTGGGACTCCACTGCAGTCATTACACGCTCGGGTAGATCCGCAAGGCGGATATGAGATCCTTGAGTGTCTCCTAGATGGCTCCCCATTGACACTTGTCTCATACGCACCAAACTCGGGCAGGCTACGTTTCTACAAACCATGGCCCTGTCCTTGCTAAGTGATCCGTCGGCTTCAATGTACTGGAGGGAAGATTACAATTGTGGGCAAGATCTAAACTTATTTAGATCACGCCCGCCACTCCCAGGTGCACAATCTATAGGCCTGGCACATCACATGAAGGTCTGGACCAGAGATATCAAATTAAGTGACGCCTGGAGCAGCAAGCACCCCACGACGTGCACATATTCACATTATTTACCGATACACGACCTATACACCAGAATTGATGCAATATTCTGTTCAGCAGAGGTGCTGGCCAGGGTGTCGTATGCAGAGTACCTGGCCCGCACACCATCGGATCACAGCCCCTCTCCAGGTGCGACCGGCCTGGGGCACGCACAGAGCTAATATCCCAACCCTGGAGGCACTTAAAGAGGCACCACTTCGCTCCTCCATAACACAATCTACCAACTCATACATCCCAAAAAATACAGGCACTGCCACATCTGCGAGTATAGAATTCAAGGTGGTGTTGAGCGGACTGTAACTGGCTCCCGAATGACGCCCTTGAAAGACCTACAGGACCAAGAGTCTGAAGTAAGACGTTGCGAGCTCCTTGCCCCTACCAACACACACATTGTGCCCACACTAGCCAAGGCCCGCTTTGCCTATAAAGAGACACAAGACAAGCTCTGTGCCCTACACTACAGACAATATCTAGCCCGGCAACATGCGGACGGTGATCAAGCGGGCAGGACACTGGCGTGGCTGTTTAAATCTGGCTCTTCCCAGTCTCCAATCACGGTCATACACACACAGGATAATAATAATAATAATAATCCACATTTGTATAGCGCACAATCACCCGTTAGGGTCTCTAGGCGCTGGGGGGCCGTCGGGAAGATTAAGCGAGCTATTGCCCAGAGTCACATGGTGCTGGACTAATCTGCCGCCGGAGCCGGGGATCGAACCCTGATCCCCAGATTCCAGCGTCAGTCGCCCTGGCCGCGGCGCCACACCTCTCCCTTCATGGGCAACTAGTGAACACACAAGAACAGATTAAGTACTCCTTTTATAAATACTATGCTTCCCTCCATAAAGCTCCAGCGTATAACACATCACAGGAAACTCAGCAATTTCTGTCACGCGCTACCCTGCCACAAATAACTCGGACCCAATATGCATCGCTCGAGGCTCATATATCTGAAATCGAGATCTCTGAAACGGTTAAACAGTTGGCAAGAAACAAAACACCAGGGGCAGATGATTGGCCATCTGAGTTCTATGTGACGTACGTGGAATTGCTAATACCCCGCTTATGCAACATTTACCGTGAGGCGTTCGATCATGGCATGCTCCCACCATCTCTTCGAGAAGCCATAATGGTGGTACTACCAAAACCGGGGAAGGATCCATTACAAATGGGTTCATACAGTTCTCTATCACCATTGAACTCTGATTATAAAATCTTGCGCAAAATACTAGCGGACCGATTAATAGATGCAGCGCAGCTACTAGTTCATAGTGATCCGAACGGGTTCATACTGGGGAGGAAAACTAATGTGTACTTGCGCTGGTTCTTTAAATTTTTGGACTGGGCGCAGACAGAAGCAGACACCTTAGATTGCCTCTCTAGATATGAGAAGGCTTTTGATACCTTGGGTTGGAATTACTTAATGGCAGTCTTGTCAGAGTTCGGCCTGGGCCCGAACTTTCTCCGTTGGGTAAAGATACTGCAGACTAATCCGCAGGCCAGAGTGAAGACAGGGCGCATCATTTCCCCTTCTTTCGTTATAGAACGTGGCACGAGACAGGGGTGACCCTTGTCGCCCATTATCTTCGCGTTGGCCATGGAGCCCCTAGCAAGAGTGCTCCGCAGCCATGTCCTTGATTCGGGGCATCTAGGCGTACACGCATGGTCGCTATGCTGATGACACACTGGTCTACCTACGAGGCCAGAGCAGGGTCCTACAGGACTTTGTGAAGGTACTGGATGAACATACCCATATATCCGGTCTGAAAGTGAACTGGTCTAAATCAGAAGAGTTCCCAATGAAGCTCCTCTCCACGATACAAAGGCAACATCTGCCCACTACTCCACTTACATGGGTCTTTGACTCCTTCAAATACCTAGGAGTCCAAAGTTATCACTCTCAGACAAACCTAATAGAAGGCTATCTAGGCAAAGTGCTTGCCAGTGCCCGTACTGCGCTACCATTCTGGACCAGGTTGCTTTTATCTCCTACGGGCGAGTGGCCATTGCCGTAAAAACCCCAACAGGTTTTTGGAACTGGCACTGGGATTGGCCAAGCGCAGATTGGCTATGTCTTGGAAGTCACCCAAGGGCCCAAGCACACATACATGGCTCTTAGACCTCCGTAGATCGCTGGTTGCTGAGCACAAAAACCAGTAGGCCAACGCCATGCGGCGCTCCCATCAGCAAACCGCACACAATGGCAATATTACTTTCAAAATATTACTTAACAGCCATAGAAACTAAGCTATGCACTGCGACCCTAGACATATCATAAGTCATACAGAGGACTGCGTTCCCATAGCGAGACATCACGATCGAGATAGTCACAAAAGTAGATGTATACTGCACGCACTTGCACACCCTAGGTCAACTCAGGCGAGGAAAGATGCAACAATACTAGATACAGATCCCCCCCCACACACACACGCAGCGCTACCATATAAGCATCCATGTATATGTACATACATTGCTGGGCGTATGCCTGGTTAAGCACGCAACGAAGGTGCACACTGCACATGTACGGACAATAAAGGGCAGTCATGTTTGTTATTGTTAATAAAGCCGGAGATAGAATATTTGTGCTATAGAATGACAATGTTACATAATTAATATCGTCGTGATTACTTGATGCCTCATCAGTACTGTATGTGCTTTATCTTTCTTTCTTCATATATGACCAGTCAGACATAATATTGTTAATTTGATACAGTAAAATGACATTATCTCCGGTCTTCATGAAGATTTCCTCAGACACAGCCTGCTGCCCTGCCCCACTGAAGGATATCTACCTGCATAAAAAATCCAGAGGTAGACCCTCTGACCGGGTTAAAACAGGTTGATGTATAGGATTGGGGCTCAATCGCGGTCAGCCTGAAATCGTGCCTAGGTACTGGTCTAACGTAACCACTGACGCTTTGACCTTTCTGGCACGATTTTCCCTGAATTCTTTACAAATTCATAACTCCGATTACCCTTATTGGATTTTTATTGTTTTTGTGTCATTTTCTTTATTACATTTTACTCTATTTTTCTAATTTGGTTTGGGATTAGCATAATTTTGACTTTATTATTGTTTTGGTACTGCATAAAGAATTAACACATTGCTCGAAATTAAGCCTGCCTGCTCGGTGCCACAGCTGCCAGGGGGCTGATATCAGGTTTATTTAGTGACTTTACGGGTTCACCCTGAAATGACCGGTGATTATTCTTTTAAGGCGGTAGTCACCGACCCCAAATACAAATCTATTTTTTTTACACGTCAGATGTAACACCAATTGACTTTTTAGAGAATCCAGCAGATTCCCCCTCCGGGATCTTTCCAAGTCCTTTACCATCTTCTCAAAGATTGCGCTTGCTCACCTGCGGTTCTCCGTCCAGGTACTCGCTGCTCTTGCAGACATGCGTCTTCCTCCGCTTTAATGGTTTGTGCTAATGGAGATGAGATGGCGGGGTTTTCTAAAGAGGTAGAAAAAGAATAGTTACATGACAAAAAATTGCTGCCAAAATAGAACAAAACAAACAATAGTAACTTTTACTACATCTTGTCATCAGTAATATAATTTGAGATGGCTTCAATGTTATTTTACATGTCATGAATGACGTCATATGTTAGAACATAAGCAGTGCGTGATGAGTTATGGTGAGTTAACTAGTGATTTTAACTGGTTTTTTAAAGCACACCTTAACGTTTTATAACAAAAACCAAACATAACTTCATTTTATGTTTGTTTTGTTTCCAGTGAATTTGTTTTTTTCATTTTGCTCATATGGCGCATCCACTGAGCAGGGCCTGAGGCTGCTGTGGGATTGTTCACAACGAGGCTTCACCAAGCCCTGTACCCAGCCCTCTGGAGGTGGACCAGACTACTTTTAAAACATGGGTGAGGTGTCGTTCCGGGAACATCCCACCTCTACCAGGGAACAGGATATTGCTATTCCAGCCTCTTCAGTCTCTTTTCAATCTATTTCCTAGGACTCTCAGACTCAAGCACCGAATGGCGTCATGGCGGCAGGGGTCTGTAAACCTGGCTTTTGATTATACGGACTGAAATAGTCTGGAGAAAAAGGTCTCTCGTCCAATCAGGTTTAAATACCTTTTTTAATCTTGAGCTCTCGGGAAGTACGTGAACGCGGATTCTCTGATCTTTCTGGATTAACAGTCTAGATATCTCTACAATTTAACCCCTTAAAGCCCAGGCTGAAACACTTTGAGTGCTAATTTTTCAAACATTACTAAATGGATTTATTCCAAATCCATACTAAGCAAAGGCACCTCATCGGGAACGGATCTACTTGCACAAATCGGATGTAATTTCATTGAGCAGTTTTTATATATAGAGGAGAAAAGAATCCTATATGCAATAAAATGTGGAATGTCCCTATCCAAACACAGCCCCTTTATTGGCCCATGGTAACAGATCGAAGCCTCAATAACTACCAAGAAATTATAGCGAGGGAAAAAACTAAATATTTAACCCAAAAAATTGAAAGCGCCAAAACTCCTCTAAGGAACTCTCTAATACAGTTCTGTTCCTTACCTCTCCACATACCCCTGAGGTTCTGCCAACTCGGTCTTTATGTGACAAGATTGCTTCACATTTTTTGCATAAAGTCGAAAGTTTCTTTAATGGTGTAGGCAAATACAGGGTTCAGGGTGATGAGCCCACCCTGTCCAACGGACCTACCTCGCAAATGCCGCCAGGTGACCCAAGTTCTAATACGTTTGCCGACCTTGACAACGAGCAAGATGAAGACCTTATTGCTACGACCAAATCAGGTTCGCCGACGGACCCCTGCCCGGTGGCAGTGGTAAAACTGGCAGAAGAGATCATAGCGGACAATTTGTCAAAAAGTTTTCATCTAGGGCCAGATGTACGACCATTTTTGCGTGCGCAAATGGGTTTGCGAACCAGTTTGTGCATGCAAGAACATCATGGGGAATGTACATACCCGATTTTGCGAGTCGAAATTTTTTGCGACTCGCACAATAGGGTTTTACAACTCCCTATTAGGAAGGGTCATTCCCTTCCTAATAGTGAGTGCAACCCTATGTAAGAATGTTTTGTGTCTGCAATTGCAGGCGCAAAACACTCGCAAATTACCACCCTCTTCAGGAGTGTGGTAATGGGGTCGCAAAAGGGAAGGGGTCCCCAGATATTTAGAGGGCTGCTGAAAACGTGGCTTTTCAGCAACTCAGATCTCTGCTAAGACATTTGTCTCCTGGACCGGTCAGACTAAGCTAGCGCCAGGACACCCAAGGGTAACAGTGCCCTTTATAAAACCATTACAATTAGGGGGGGCTAATTTAAAGAGGGCAGGGGGTATAAATCGTCACTATGCGCAAAACATCAAGAAGGAGCAGAGTAAAATGGGGGGCAAGTAGGGTGAGGTTTGGGAGTGGCAAGAAATTCCAGCAAGATCTGATAAGGGGAAAACAGATAAGCAAAGGCGAAGGATCATTCTCCGCGGAGGCTATCCAGGTCCTTTCAGGCGCCTCTGGGCCCGAAGGCTGTGAGAAGCGGGCGTTGACCAGACCCCATGGGATGCATGTCAATGTGAAGGACGAGTGCACCGTGAGTTGGCGCAGGGCGTGGCCATTAGCCAGGCCTTATGACCAACCTGCCGCAGGCTGCCAGCCATTGCTGCACATGGCCTACAGGTGTGCATGGCACAGGTTGACCCCAGGGCCTGGCATATGGTAATAACTCTGGCATTGGTTAATGAATCTGCATATTTGACGGGATGTCAGCCAGTCAGCGGCACATGACGAGGGGTTGGACCCCGTATTCTAAATGTGACGACTTAGCTTATGAGGAACCATGGGTCAAATCTTTCATGGAGTATATATACCGCCAGCAAGTTAACACGAGGCCCCGCTCTCCAGCGTCTCTCGCTGCCCCGGTTCTATCTTCTGGGATAGTTGGATCCGCGCAGAGTGTCTAATAAGGTACATCCAGTATAGGATATCTTAGGAATGGTCTTCTTATGCCTGCCTCATGAACAGTAGGACAGGACTAGACGGACTGCTGACAGTGACTTCACCGTCCTCGAGGCGTCTTGTCAGAATTTTCTATACCTTAAGGACCCCAAACTTTCAGCCCAAGATATTACATCTTAGGAATACGATTGGCCTCTCATTGATTGACATTTGAGTTTGAGCCCCTGCTCTGCTGTATCATATATTGTGTTGAAATATCCACAGAGGAAACCCGTATCCTGAAAGTATTGCACCTTCTGCGCCCTGACGAAGGAAATTTGGACCCTAGTCCTACTCCAAAAACACGCGTCGGCGCCCCTTTTTTTCTTTTTTTGTTGTTGTCATGTTGGTTGTATAATTGTTGTACCATTGTCATATCTTTGATGTTTTGTCTAGTGGAGTTTGATGTACTCTAGTTGTGTATGGTTTGACTGATGCGTGTGGGTATGTGTGGAACCATTAGAGGATGAATGACCTCTGTGTATATTCTTGGTTTGGGGCTCTATGTAAATATGAATGATGCACAGTAAAGAATTTGGCAAATATAACAAATAGTTCGATGAAACATGATGTACAGTGAAGAATTCTGTCAATGCAACAAATAGTTTGACGAAATTTCCTTGCTAAATATAGGCCTCACTTATGATACAATAAAAGATAATAATGTATATATATTTCTGGTTTGGGACAATATTGATGGTAATTTAATGAAGGAGGTAATACCCCTGTATTAAATTGTTGCCAGGGAGAGGTTTTCGTTCTTGTTGTCTTTGTCAGCCAGTTAAGCCCAGTGCAGGAATATCAGGTTTTATTCCATGTTTCTTGCTTTATAGGAGAGCAAAGATTCCTATGAAAGTTACAGTGGGATAAACAGTTTTTAGACCGCCCCATTAAGAGTTCCATCCTCAATGGATTTGCATGAAACTCAAAATATCAAGAGTAAGCTAAACATAGTAAGTGCCTGCTAAGAACAGATCTGTAAACTTGGGCCGAAATTATGAGCAAATAAATTATTTTCTGTGCCTCTGCTATGCCTGTTAATGATCTCACAAATGACATCACTCATGACATGTTGAATGACATCACTGATAACATTATAGTCATTTACAGCATAAAGTTGCTGAAGGTACACCTGTAGATCCATAACATGGAAACAGCGTAAGACCTGGAGGCAAATGCAATTGTCCTTGTTGAAAGTTATATAGAGCACTTTCTACAAGTCACTGAAGATTGGGAAGCAAGTAGTACTCCGAGTTAAACGAGGTAGAGGCTGAGCACACCTGATGTGGGTTGTAGAGTTATGACTCAAAGTAGGCTGTGCCCAGAAATCTTAGCCAAAGGCTAAAGCTGCTGTTGACAATACATTATCGGGCAGTGGCTATCTGGCCACGTGTGTCAGAAAGTGCGTCTATTTGCATGGTTAGCCCCCACTTTTTGCCTGGACATTGATGTGGCTTCAATTGCAGTGCACAGGGCCCATGACAAGTAGGTCACCTGTGCCAGTGCTTTTTCCCTAAAAACAATTCTTCAAGTGGCCCTTCAGGACGCAAGACCCTAGTAAAAGGTACCTGGTACCAAGGGCATCAGGACTAAAAAGGGCCCCCAATGGACTCCTCACCTAGGCCCTGCAAACTGCTACTGCAGCATGCATGGTCTGGTGCAGACAAAATGACTAAGTCGAAGGGCTCCACTGTCTGTGTGTCATGCCAGTCAGCACTGCCTGAAGTATAGGTAAGTCACTCCTCCAGCAGGCCTCACAGCCCTAAGGCAGGGTGCACTATACCAAAGGGTTGGGCATAGGTGCATGAGCAGATTTGCCCCTACAATATTGGGGTCGATTCCTTAATATTGTAAGTGCCAGGGAAGCCATAAAGAGTAAATGGGATTGAAACCCGACAACACGAGTTCCACACCAGCACAATGGCTTCACTGAACCCAGGAGTCGTTGGTACAGAGGCAAACGCAAGATGATGGACGGAACACTGAAACTTTACCTTCACACTCACAAAATGCCTTTACAGGCTGCGTGTTTTGGTGCAGAACAAAGCGAGTCGACATGGCACACATCCATTTGTGCCATGCCTACCAAACACTGCCCTGACATAGGCCAGTCACCCCTCTAGCTGCACTATACCAGTGGTGAGAGTACAGGTGCATGAGCCCTGTGCCCCTACAGTACCCAGGGCCATTCCTGGACACTGTAAGTGCAGTGCTGCCATTAAGCGTATATGGTGCTGGGAGTTTGTCATTACGAACTCCACAGCACCATAATGGCTGCACTGAAAACTGAGAAGTTGGGTACCAAACCGCTCAGCACATTAAACCCACACTGATGCAAGTATGGGATTTAATGAAAGATGCACACAGAGGGCATCTTAGAGATGCCCCCTGAAAAACGACCAACCACTAGTGTCCAGGCATATTGGCTGCTCTCAGCCGCCACCGCCAGACATGTTTCTGGACCCCTGGGTCGAGAGCCTGCTGCTCTCTGGGGCCTGAAACAATCCTGGGACGAGGTGCCTAGCCTCCTCCCCCAGGATGGAGAACGGCTGAGCTCCAGAGGGATCCGGTGATGCACTGAAAATCCAATCCAAGGCCACCTTCAGCTGCTGGGGTGTTCAAGTCCATTTGGGCTGCAGGCGAAGCGGCACTAGCTCTAGAATCTAGTCCGTTTGGGGGCCGGGGTGTGCTCATTGAGGTGCTTGGAGGGGGGGCCGGGGTGTGCTCATTGAGGTGCTTGGAGGGGGGGCCGGGGTGTGCTCATTGAGGTGCTTGGAGGGGGGGCCGGGGTGTGCTCATTGAGGTGCTTGGAGGGGGGGCCGGGGTGTGCTCATTGAGGTGCTTGGAGGGGGGGCCGGGGTGTGCTCATTGAGGTGCTTGGAGGGGGGGCCGGGGTGTGCTCATTGAGGTGCTTGGAGGGGGGGCCGGGGTGTGCTCATTGAGGTGCTTGGAGCTTTGCAATCTGTGAGTAGTAGGACTCATGTTTAGGCTTTTTGTGGGACTTTATTGACTTACCTGGTCTCTACGACCTCTATGGCGATTGGTCATGTGAACGCCCACAAGACGGAGAACATGACTATGGCTGTGAGAAAAGTGGTTCTGTTGCAGTACCCCCAATGTTTGCCTGGCTTTTGATGCATCTTTGAGTGCAGTGCACTGGGTCCCTGCTGTCCAGGTTCACAGTTTCAGTGTTCGTTTCCTAAAAACACGTTCACACTAGGTACTTCTCCCCTTCTGCAAGTTCCTAGTAAGTAGTACCCTAGGTACCTAGGGCCTGGAAGCTGAAGAGGGTCCCCTGGGTCCCTCTCACTCAGACCATGCCACTGCCCCACACTACAGCTGGCATGACCCTGTGAGGTAAACAAGAGACCAAGTTGACATGGCACACTGCCCGTGTGACATTCCAGCTAGCACTGCCGCAGATATAGGTAAGTCACCCCTCTAGCAGGCCTTACCAGCCCAAAGGCAGGGTGCACTGTTTCCCAGATGTGGGCATATCCGCATGAGCAGATGTGTCCGACAGTACAAGGGTCTATTCTCCAATATTGCAAGTGCCAGTGCAGCCATTGAGGGTCCATGGGCTGGACTCTGACTTCTCGAGTTCCACATCAGGATGCTTCACTGAACCCAGGAGTGTTTGCTACCAACAGCTCCTTGCAATAAATCCACACTGATGCCGGGGTGAGATTTATTAAAACCTGTCCTCAGAGGGCCCCTCAGAGGTGGTCCCTGAAAGCATACCGACCCTGGTGTGGGCACTGACTGGCTGTGGCAGCCTGCCACACACAGGCCTGTTTCTGGATCCCTGGGTAAAGAGCCTCTGCTCTCTGGGACCAGAAACAATGCACATTCTGGGCAGAGGTGTCATACCTCCTACCCTAGGATGGGCCAGTGCCCGAAAAGGGAAGCTTCAAAGGCCTGCCGCCTTTGTAATGAGACCCCAGCCTCTGCGAGCAGCAGACGGCAGCCCTGGTTTACACCCCTACCTTAGGCGGGAAAACCGGTGGGAAAATTCAAACATATAGGAGGTGTGCTCACCTCTGCCAACCCCACCACTAAGGTGGGGGGGAAGCGAAGTGAAGCACACTTTCAATCCCCGCCATCTTGAGATTGGGGGACCCATCTAATCAGGGCTAGGCCTATGCCCCCTCCCACAGGAGGGAGGCATAATAGAGGGTGTAGTCACCCGAGGTGAGGTGATCATTGGCCCGACCTGCTACTTCCCTGTCCTAAATGTAGTACTTAGGTGGAAGAAGACAGCCTGCAGGAGAAGCCAGAGGACGACAACTGCCTTGGCCCCAGCCCTACCGGCCCATCTCCAGCTTCAATGAAACTTGCGACCTGTCTTGCAACACAACCTCCAATATTCCATGGAAAGCTGACGCCTTCAATAAAGACTCCAATCTCCCAAGCACAGCGGTCCTGTCCAGAATAAATCGACTCCTAAGACTCCAGGTCCGCGTCTCCTGCCAACTCTGCACCCGACACCCAGGGCCAGGGTTGCTCACCTGTGCAGTGAAGTCTCCGCAGCAATCCTGAGCTCATGTCCGGCGTTGGCTGACCTCTCCTGCCCTCCATAACTGGACTTTCAAGATGCTTCAGGAAGTGCGGGCTTCGCCTGATGGCTGATATCATTTCTAAATACTGTACGTACTCGTCATTAGGCGTTTACGATTATTTAAATGTTGACTCACCGGCATTAATAATTAGTGTTTAAAAATAGGATGCCACATTTTCATTTCGTTTTATAAACACATGACTTCTGTATAGTATTTTTTCGACACTAGCAGTGCACACCTTGTATTGACGCTGCCTGGACGTACTATCGGGCATTTAAATATTTAGGTTTGAGGCCACTGGCACAGAACACCGGACTCTGCCGCATGTTGACTTGGCTGAGGTAATTTGAGAAGCCCGTTTGTTTGTCTATTTTGACCCATTAGTTGTATGTTTTTAAACATCACTGAGGCAATTTCCCTTTCTATCTTTCGTCATGCACTTCAGTTTCCTTGCGTGGGCCACGATTAATGCGTGCCGCTCGCTTTACTTACTGATCAAGAGGCAATTATTGTCAAGCTGCATCCAAAAGGTATGTGCCGCCCATGGGACTGGTTCACATTAATTGATTAATATACAGTATTTAACAACCGATGGTTACTACTTTGACACAGATGGCAGCTCCATTATAGACAGTTTTCCTGTTTTTCTGCAGTGTTTGCTCTACCTATGATTCGTTCGTGAATCGCCTGATATATGAAGGAGGCATTCGTATTTTAAGTCACTTTGCTCCAGAATTTTTTGTATCAGGTGCACAGGGTGATCCACAACTATATGTACCAGTGATATAGTGGGATCAAATCAATTGCAGGTATGGAACTTTCCACCCCTTTTGTGTCCCGCCATGAGTAGTTAATGGCAATCAAGGTGGAAACGAAACATTCATTCGTTTTCCTTTTTCCATCCCAGGGTTGACGGGCTTAATTTCAGTCTGATCCGGCATTATTTCTCTCTGACATCGATCCAACTTGTGGAATTGTTGAGTTGCCCTTGGGCGTCATTTGCCTATAAATTGTTTATGATGAGCACAGTGCACTGATTCTTACCCATAATTTCATTTGTGCAGGCTGTCTGATCTTCCGTTTGTCCTGATGAAGACCCACATTGACAATTCTACAATATTGCAACTGGCAGGGTCGAAACGGCGCCGGTTTTAACTGTCCATTCTTCAATAGGTCTCTTGCCTCTCAAATTACTTTAGATTTACTCCAGAGCTTGAGGTACTTGCTATATTTTTTTAACTGGACATACCTCAATAAAAAGTTTTCCCCCCATCCCCTTTTTTGTTGTTTGTACACATATGTTAATTTTTAATGTTTTCATTTATATGTACGATACAGTGATTTTGTCATTCATGTAATTTTTCCTTAACACTGTACATATTATCACTTGCACTGCAACATTGATTGTGATATCAGACAGCTCATCTTTCTATTAATATTTGTATTGAATAAAACGTTCCAATTTTTGAAAACTCTAAATCATAGTAAATCATCCTACCTTAATGAATTTCAAATTGTTTATTTGGGTTCTTGCGCCATCAGTTTATTTACCTTTAAAATAAGTGTTGGAAACTGAAAAGAAATAGTGTTGCCCGACAGAACCATTGTTTTTCTCATAGTGTACATGCCTAGGTACCGAGGGATACTGGGTTACCCCATTTTCTCAAAAGAGTGTTTCCTTTGGCGGCACTAGTTAGTTTTCCCTCTTTCTAGACACCATAGCTGGTCCAAGGCAGGACGGGACTTGCTTCAAGACCATCTTGTGTAGAGCCCCAAATGGCCTGGAGAAGGCTTTGCCAAGTGCAAAGGCATTGTTATTCAGCCCTGCCTCCCACCTCCCACCTCCAAACATTCATTCCACCTCGCCGCTTACAGATTCAGTGATAAGCAGGTCATGAGTATAAATGTCGTATGGCTGACTTTCATCCTCCAGGGGACAGTAAATCTTGGTCTGGAAATTGAATTTTGGGTTAGACCAAGAATGTACCTGTCCCTAGTCTCCTGGATGATTTTGCCACAGTAGGTTTCGTGCCATCTATTATTTTCACTAATGAGAAACAGTACACTGACAATAAATTGTCCACTCTGAAATTGGCGAGAAAGGTAAAAACATGCCACAGAGAGAACAACTGGTCTACAAAGTATAAGAAGGCAAGCAGTTCTACCTAGAAAAGTACACAAAAGAGTCCTTTAAATATTCTCTAAATTCCTACTGATGCTGAAAAGCCTTCCAAACACTGCACCTTCTCAGAAAACACTGCAGACTTTACTGAAAATCGAATACATAAGCATTGCATTTCTAGCGGAAGAACATAATTTCTCCATCACACTGGGCACATCAGTTCACCTCCTACTCAGAGGAACTTCAGCAAACATTTTTGCTCCAATTACTGTTGTGTTCTACCTGCGAGGCCCATTGTTGTTTTCCCTATGTTAGCCTAATTGTGCACTTTGTAGGCCTCTTTCTTTTGCACACGTTAGTAGATAAACATGCTAGCCTTTTTGCCAAATAGTACTTTCACACGGAACAGCACAGACAGGGTCAAACAACAATACCCCTTGTTATTCCTTCTGACCAGGCACTATCACCTACAAATAACACAAGAATGCAGCTGTTGTTTATGTGCACACATCCTGTCAAATAGATGAGCAGAAAACAGACACAGGAAGGAGAAGTCTGAGACAAGAACACTGCGTCTGCGGAGATGTAGAGCGTCCATTAGTGAACGCTAAGGTACGGGGTCCGCCAGTAATCCCAGAGATCTCTGATGTATAATCATTTCACTTCATTAGCAAGGGGGGCGGGAGGGAGGGAGGTTACTCTGTCCTATAAAATGACGGCGTTTCATGATATATGGATTTTTAACCATATTCACAGTATTTTTCAGTATGCTTTTGTTTTCCAATTGTGGCACTTGTCTCTGCATTTTAGAGCACAATAGTTTAAATAAACATTCTAAACTTCCTTCGTGTCACCTGGCTATCTTACTGTGGACGAGTGAAAGGGTGTGTCCTTAAAGGGTCCAGAGTCTTGTGTTCTGAGGGTGACAATCCACTTGTTTCTCTGGTACGGTTAGGAGGACGAGGGAGGCACTATAGCTAGTCAGACTCGGGCCCATTGATACTGAGGTGGTTTGGTGACTCAGTCCCTACATACTGATGTTTTATGTTTCCAAGCATAGATCGGAATCCCTGCACCACATCGCGAGATCCTTCATGCGTGCCTCAACAAGGACTTGTCTTTGAAAATCTCTCCAGAACGGAGTTGGTTGATATCCTCTGCCCAAAATGCAACCAATATGAGGTTACTTGCGATATTCAGGGACACTTTCAGGCAGGCAAGCACCAAACTGGACGCCCTTCAGGGGTGGGTGCAATAGGCAATGGCTGAGAATCTGAAGACAGTGCGGGGAGAGAGGCTGGGGAAGTAGCTGGTACTGCAAAGACTTGCTGACGGCTTCACTGCACTGATTAAAGTACTGGCTGAGGGCTGTGTGAGGGTTAGAGTACAATGAATCTGTGTGCTGGGGAGGAGCAGTTTGGAAAGGTTAAATTATTCAACAGGTCTGAAGCAGAATGTGCTAAATTAACTCAACTCTCAGTGCTTTAGGAGCAGAAGACAGATTGGGGTTGGAACACTTGTCTTGCTCGATCTGCAGCAGAGTTTGAAACAGTCACCGCTGCATTCTTGAAACTCGTCCTGGCTGCTGCGTTACCTACCCACCATGTACATAGCCAGTACCTTCACCCCATCATTTAAATAGCATATACTCCCCAGCTAAACAAGTTAGGGCACTTATGATTTTGTGTCCCCATACTTGGCCTATGCTCTTAGTTCTCTGCATTGGTTCCCTATAAGGAACAAATATTTCAAAAGCCACATCCAAACAGCTTTTACAATTCAGCACTTTTTTTGGGTCAGGAAAATGTATTGTTACTCTGCACACACTTTGATATCAAACGTATTGTTCCCATGTCTTATAAAATAAAGACTGGTGGCAGATTCATAAGAGTGCAGGCCGCCACTCACTGGAAGGCCACAAGGATTGCATCCTCTTCTTGCTGAACTCTAGGAAAGAATGTTATGTTATGTTAAAGGTAGTGGTTAAGCGTAGGTACACCAAACGGTTTCATGGTGCTGGAGTCAAAGGGGAGGCTGCAACAATGAGAGAATTAACTAGAAATATCTAGTCAGACGCCTGGGAGAACAACCAGGTCTTAAGCTGTTTCCTAAACTGTACACAAGAAGTTACAGACCTCAGCTCTACAGGAAGCGAGTTCCAAAATTGTGGGGCCAAAAATCGTAAATCTTGGTCCCCCGTACTTCTTGCATTTGAATGGTGGGATAGCCAGAAAATTCAAATGGAAGAGCGTAGGTCAAGAGAAGGAGTATAGTGCTGGATCCTAGAAGAGATGAATGCTGGACCATTACCAGAGAGGGCTTTAAAGATGGTACATCCCAGCTTGAAGGCGCAGCGTTTAGCCACACGAAGCCTTCATCAGCGGTCTCACATGGGACCATTTGGGATGACGAAAAATGAGCCTGGCTGACTGGTTCTGCACCAGCTTAAAGCCATGTAATTGGTATGCTGGGATACCAACATACAGTGAATTGGCTTAATGAACACAGGAGATAATCAAAGCGAGGATGACCAAGGTCAGGGCTTCAGTGGTCAAGAATCTACTGAGCTTCCAAATTCTTTGCGATTGAAAGAAGCAGGAGGAGACCACTGAGCCAGTCTGGGCTTTCATACACCGATCAATACTGATCACAATACCCTAGCTCTTGGTACAGGCTGCTGTGGATGGGGGATTTCCCAGCAATGGAGGTCAAAAGTTGGAGTTCCACGGGTTGACTGACCCACCCGTAAGGATCAGCTCGGTTGTATCAGCATTCAACTTTAGTTGATTGCTATTCAGCCATTCGCAGATGAAATGCAGAGTTGGTTGAAAGTTAGACACAGCAGCTGCAGATGAATTAATAGCAAATACTAACTGAAGGTCGTCAGCGCAGTTAATGGTTCCAACCTTTCTTTCTCTCAAAGAGCAAATCAAGGGTAGGAGGTATAGGTTGAAAAGAAGGGGGTAAAGGGAGTAAAGGGAGGAGCCCTGAGGTACCCCACAGGTCAATTTCATTTTATTGGAGGAGAAGTTGGCAAGGCGAACCACTTGAAATCGATTGCTGAGAAAAGAAACAAGACACTTCAACGCCAGACCCTGGATCCCGACATTGCAGACACAGTCCATCAGGAGATCATGATCGACCGTGTCAAATTCTGTTGACAGATCAAGGAGTACAGGACCTGGGTGATACCTTTGTCAGCCCCCCTTCTAAGCTTGTCCATAACTGTAAGAATAACGGACTCCGTTGAGGTCTAAAACCTGCCTGATGAGAGTCAAGAAAGTGAGTGCACAACGAAGGAACTGAGGCAGTTTGCTACATGAGCTTCTAAGATTTTGCCTAAGTAGAGCAGCAAGGAGATGGAACGATAGTTTCTAAGGACTAGAGGGTCTGAGCTAGGTTTCTTTAGGATCGGAACAATTTCCACACTTTTGAATATATTAGGGACTATACCCAGCTAAGAGAATTGTTCAGGAGTGAAAGAGGGGGTCTGGGCAAGTGAGAAAGGCTTCCCGTAGAATGTGAGGGGGACAGCTATCAGTAGCGGAACCGGAACCAGCATTTTTAAGCAAATCAAAGAATACCTCCCTTGAGATCAGAGGAATTTGATCAAGTAGAAGTGGGGTTTTGTGTATGAGCGGAGAAAACGTAGAAGAAGTACAAGTAGGGATGCTTGCCTTAATAGGGGCAATGTTGTCAATAAAGTAGGAGTTGAGAGAGTCACATAAGGATTGCGAAGGGACAGGGTTCGCCAAGACTATCTGGTTTAGCAAGCTCGTCTACTATAGAGAAAATATCCTGGGGCTTATTTGCCGAATTTAAGATTTTCATGGAGAAGTAATCCGCCTTAGTTTGTAGAATAGGGTTTTTATATTCTTTAAGATGAGTTAAGAATATAACCTTTTTATCTGAAGAATAGTGGCGTCTCCAACTACGTTCTGCTTGCCTTAAAGCAAGTTTCTTTGATTTTAAAACGTCAGAGAACCAACGTTGGGCGTCATGGGGCTCATGAACTTGGTTTTCCTGATAGGAGTAACACTATCACTGGCAGATTCAAACCATGTCTTAATACTTTGTGCCTGATTGTGTCGGTCGGTGAGCTGTCGGGACGTGGCAGTTAACAATGAGCAAAATTCGGCAATATTTGCACGCCTCCAGTTTCTAGCCAAATGATTTTCAGTTTGTGGGGGTTTTGGTACAGAGAACACAGTAGATAATAAATGTAATAAAATGATGGTTCAACCAAGTACAAGGAGAGATCAATAACAGAGATTTTCAAGTTAGATGTCCAAACTTGGTCTAAAATGTGTCCTTTTATATGGGTAGCTACATTCACATGCTGGGTACAATTCATTCCAGAGAAAAACCTGCCATTTCAATAGAGATGGCACTCTCCCGTGCATTGTTGGGCCAATAATTAAAATCTCTGATTATGAGAATTCTAGTATGGTTAATAACTAGATGGGAGATCATTTCGCCTAGTAGCTGGGGGAATGTAGGCATGTGATAAGGGGGTCTATAAAATAAGGCGCTAATAAAAGAGGACTGAGGAGATTCAAATTTTAAAACTAGGCTGTCAAGTGAGGGTAGGCCTGTAATCCCCAGTGAGGTGAACTGAAGTTCTTGATGGATAATGGCTGCAACCGACCCCCCACCCCCCACCCCGGCTTTACCTGAGGTCCTGTTTGCCTGAAGGATATAATAGCTATCAGGGACTGCGGCTAGAATAGCAGGGACAGACTCTTCAGTAAGCCACGTTTCAGTAAGGAGGAAAATATCCGATTTCTCAGAATCTAATAGCTGAAATATTTCAAGCTGGTGTTTCACCATTGAGCAAGTGTTCAAGTAGCTAATTGTGAGTCCCTTAAGCTCCTGTTGCTCGGGGTGGCTAAGTCTGGCGAGCTCATTTCCTTAAAATCACCCTCCAGGCAGGGAGGTCTGTCAACTCAAACCCAGAAATGCAGAGGGGTCTTGATTCGATGCAACAGGAAACATTATATATTCACTCTATAAGAAATGTCATCATACATAACAGAAAAATTAAGGACCCCAGCTTGCTTCCACCAGGGGTCTGAATAGTGAACTTGTAAGCATGCAGCACTTAAAGACTCTATTTACTCACCTGAGGGCCTCTCAGCACTTTCCGTCCTCCGACAGTCCGGGCGGTCAATTAATTGAATCTCTTCCTCATCTTTTATGGCGAAGGAAATAATGTCATGTCCTGAAATATACACAGTTTTATGTGCTGTACCGGAAATATATATAAACATTCTTAAGTGCTGAACATGAAATATACACATACAGTTTTAAGTGCTGTACCTGAAATATGCACAAACACTCCTAAGTGCTATAGAACACGTATACATACTTGTCATTAAACAGTGTGGACTGCCTATGCAATAGAGTGGAGTGAGTCTGGGGCTGCAGAGTCCCCAGTCCCAGATCTATCAAAAGCCCTAATGTCAGATGCATTACAGTGTGCAAGTTTATTAAAGGACATTATCGAGGGGGATACAGGCAGTGTTAATGACCTGTACATTTCGACTGGAGGATGTTATCAGTGGCTGGGTTGCACTAAGAGACTCAATCGATAGCACATTACATGTCTAGTAAACATTCTTACCAAGGGTGGAAAGTGTAGAGAGCCCGAATCAATAGCCACGTACATGCCTTCCAAAGGGCCTCAGCAAGCGTAGAAGGTACACAGAGAATTATGAATTATGTTCTACTCACCAGCGGGATGCACTGAGCGATACAACCACTAGCCCTGCACATGTCTACTGCAGAGTTATAACAGGGCTTGGAGATTGAAAGGGTATCAATGACCATGTGCACGTCCACTGCAGAGGAGAGGTGTGGTGCAGCGACCAGGGCAGCTGACTTCGGAGCACAGGGCTCATGGTTCGATTCCCGGCTCCTGCGGCAGCTCAGCTCAGCAGCATGTGACTCTGGGCAATAGCTCACTTCATTTCCACAACGGCCCCCAGCGCCTTGAGACACGTAAGGGTGAGTAGTTTGCGCTTTACAAATACGGATTTATTTATTTAACCCCTTCGCAGAGGGGGTAATTCCCCCGCTGTGCTGGGGGACAGGGGGCGCGCACAGCGCCCCCATGCTCATGGCGAGCTCTGCTCGTCATGAGGCATGGCGCTCCTGTGCTCATGACTAGCTCAGCTCGTCACGGCCACACCCGTTTTCGAGGAACGTTCAGCACAGCAGGGGAATTATCCCCGCGTGCGAGTGTTCCACGGCTCATGACGAGTTCAGCTCATCATGAGCACACGAGCACCGTGCCTCATGAGGAGCTGAGCTCGTCATGAGCACGGAAAGAGTTAAGGGTATCAACGACCCTGTGCACGTCCACTGCTGAGTCGTACCAGGGCTGGAAGATAGTAAGGGTATCAACGACCCTGTGCACACCCACTGCAGAGCCGTACCAGAGTTGGGAGATAGGTTATCAACGACCCTGTGCACGTCCACTGCAGAGTCGTACCAGAGCTGGGAGCTAGTAAGGCTATCGACGACCCTGTGCACGTCCACTGCAGAGTCGCACCAGGGCTGGGCGATAGTATGGGTATCAACGACCTTGTGCACGTCACCTGCAGAGTCGTACCAGGGCTGGGAGATAGTAAAGGTATCAACGACTCTGTGCACGTCCACTGCAGAGTCGTACCAAGGCTGGGAGATACTAAGCGTATCAACAACCCTGTGCACGTCCACTGCAGAGCTGTACCAGAGCTGGGAGATAGTAAGGGAATCAACGACGTGTGCACGTCCACTGCAGAGTCGCACCAGAGCTGGAATACAGTAAGAATATCAACGACCGTGTGCACGTCCACTGCAGAGTCGTACCAGAGCTGGGAGATAGTAAGGGTATCAATGACCCTGTGCATGTCCACTGCAGTGTCGTACCAGGGCTGGGAGATGGGAAGGGTATCGATGACAGTGTGCAGTGATACACATTTGTTTATATCGGATAGATTGTTTTTGTATCATCCATTCCTTGTTTACATAGTACATTTATAAAGATATAAATTGTACACAAATCAATTGTTGCAATACATTATAAAACAATCAGTTCTCGCATGACTGTTAAATATCTGTGTCCATAATACATTTATAAAGATATAAATTGTACACGAATCAATTCTTATAATACACTATAAAACAATCAGTTCTCGCATGGCTCTAAACATCAGGAAGCCATGTAAATTTATTTTATTTATTTCGATTTATATAGCGCATTATCACCCAGGGGTCTCTAAGCGCTTACTTTATAAACAACTTATAAGTCAATAATCTTTTATGAAAGATGGGGAAGGAAGAATCAATATACCATCTGTGGGAATCTGAGTCTCGCGATGGTAAAAAGAAATGTTATTCTCCCCAAGTACAGGTATTCGGGTGGAATGGATGTCCACACGCAGAGTGGAGGCAACCGGCACCCTCAAGGAAACTGCGCAGACTGCATATGTAGATGTATGGTCCCCGATCCAAGTAGAGGCACCGCGCCTCCTTCTACCGGCAGCATGAAAAAATGATTGTGTTATTAACGGGTGCAGGTTTTGCACCTTTTATTGTAAGAATTTTATGGCAGTAACACATTGACTTGAATAGGACTCTTTTCTCCACTGGCAACCAGTGTAAGTCTTCCAGGGCTTTCTTTGTAGAAGCTCTTCTGGGGAGACTCAGTACCAACCGGGCTGCCGCATTTTGCACCACCTGTAATTTGGCTAGCCCCTTTTTTGGTGCTCTCAGATACAGTACGGTCCCATAGTCCAATTGGGAAGTCACCAGGGCATGCACTATGGTTTTCCTTGCATTGGGTGGTAGTAGGTCCAGAATTTTTCTCAGAATTTTTAAAGTGCCAAAACATTTACCCACTACTTTCCGTATTTGGGCATCAAAAGACAATTTAGGGTCGAACCAGACTCCCAAATTTTTTACTTCCGTTTTGGGAGTAGTAACTTGGCCCAATGTTTCCGGCCACCATGCAGCGGACTATATATTCGGTGCTTTGCCCATTATCATTACCTCCGTTTTATTCCTGTTTAACTTCAGGCAGAGATTGGACAGCCATTTCGCTACCCCTTCTAAAAAACTAGTAAAATTGAGCGCTGTCTGTTTGTTGTTTCCCGATAATGTCACAATCAGCTGAGTGTCATCAGCATACGATACGATGGTAACATGATGTTTTTCCACTAGCTCTGCCAGTGGTGCCACATATAGATTAAATAGCGTGGGACTCAATATTGATCCCTGGGGCAATAAGATACTCTTAGATAATTGTGATTGCTGTAAGACTTGAAAACTACATGACGAGAGGAAGGATGCCCTCCAACGTAATGTAATACCTTCTACACCACATTCCTCTAGTCTGTGCAAAAGCAGCCCATGGGAGACGGTATCGAAAGCTGTACTTTGGTCTAACAGGATCATTGCAGCTGTCTGCCTCATCCACAAAGCGACTCATTGTGTCCGTAGCCAGGAGCAGAGCTGATTCAGTAGACTGCTTGGTCTATTGATTTTTTTTTTCAACTGACAAACTATCGCTTGTTTCCAGCTAGTAGGAACTTCTCCCTTCTGGAAGGAGGCTGTAATTAGCTCAGAGATGTATAGCATGATAAGATCTGCTCCCATCAATAGTTGTTCCGGACGGGCTGGATCTCGTGGGAAGCCAGATTTAATTCCTTTGGCGATAGTTTTTAGTTCATCTAGTTCTAACATTTTAAATTCATTGAGCATTCCTCCTGCGAATTTCTTCTCCTTCCTAGGTTCTAAGGGGCACATGCATCAATGGAAAATGCATTCGCAAATGGTGCGAATCGCAAAATTCGTCCGTTTGCGAATGCAATTCCATTTTTTGGGATGCATTAACATTTTTGTAATTTTCGCAATTTAAGAAATCGCAAAATTGCGATTTCTTCAATTGCGATTGCATGTAAGGAATCTCAAATTGAGATTCCTTAAATGCAATGCATCAAAATTTAAAAATGTGCGAATTCGCAAATAAGGGGAGCAAATTACCATGAAGTTGACCTTCATGGTAATTTGCGAAAACTTTGAAAAATGCACTAAAGTGCATTTTTCAAAGTTCCATTTTACACACACACATGCCCTTGGGGCATGTGAGTGTGCAAAATGTATTTCTAAGCAGATTTCAGGGGTGCAACAGGGTGTCCTTTGGACACCCCTGCACCCTTGAAATTGCATTCTTAATTTGCGAATTTCTATTGGTGAATTGCAAATTAAGAATGTCTTTCCATTCATTCCTATGGGCCTCTAGGCCCATAGGAATGGATGGGGAGGTATTCCTTAATTGCGATTCTCAATTAGAGAATCGCAATTAAGGAATTTTAAAAAAATCGCTATTTTTATAGCGATTCCTTGATGCATTGCAGTTTGCAATTCCTTAATTGCGATTCCTTATTTTTCGCAATTAAGGAATCGCAAAATGCAATATTGATGCACGTGCCCCTAAATTCTTCCCCTGGCATGCTTCTGCTGGGAAGACATTATATATTTTTGCCACCTTCTCTGCAAAGGATTCGGCATTTTTATTGCATTTTTCTACTGAGGGCGTTTCTTCATCTTTTTGATTTTCATAGGATTTGAGCTACTTTAATATACAAAACATTTCTTTGGAGGAACTCCTCGCTCTTTCTATTTTTTCCGTGTAAAACTACTTGTTTTCTTAATTAATGTATGATTTTTTTTTAGTTCTTTTTTATAACAGTGCTTGGCCTGGTTACAAAACAAATTGCGCCAAGCCCGCTCCAGCTTCTTACACTCTTTCTTTGTTCTAGCAAGAGTTTCATTATACCATGGTGCTGATGCCTTCTGTCTCTTGGGATTCTTAGTACTCCATGGTGCTATCGCATCTGTTACCCATTTCTCGAACTGGGTGTTGGCAATATTTATATCCGTACCTAATATTGGTTTATTTTTTGCCAGTGCCTGTGAAAAGGAACTGTGATTAAAGCCGGCCCATTTCCTGTATGTGGCTATCGGCCCTGGTCCCTCTACCCTTGAACTGAGCATGGGTATTGAAAAAGGGATTAGGTAGTGGTCTGTCCTAGGGATAGGCCATGGTGTTTCCACTTCTATTTCCTTTTAGTTAGTAAATATGGGATCAAGAATATGGCCCTTTTGACGTCTTGCTGTTTTCACCTGTTGAATAAGGTTCATTGCCATAAGATCCATACATAGGGATCGGGCTTCCTTGTTCTCTTTGTTATTGAAGTGAAAGTTCAAATCGCCAAATATAAAGAAATGTTTATAGCGTAAGGCTGGTTGGACCGTCCTTTCTCCTAAGCTTGTTATAAATTGGGCAGCTGGGCCTGGTGGACGGTATTTTAGGAAGCCTGCTATGGTCATATCATCAGCCGCTGAGATTCTAAAGAGGAGGTCTTCACAGTGTTCTATGTTTGCTTCCAATACACTTCACTTCAAGGAGGATTAATGAATTATAGCAAATCCCCCTCCTCTTTGTTCCCTATCTTACCTTTGTATCTCTTAACCCTCCGGGAGTGCGTCTAAAATATCAGGATCAGAGCTGTCATTTAGCCAGGTCTCTGTTAGAAATAAAGTATCTGGATGTCGAAGCTGACGAGCGAGCCATAGTTCTTCGAGCTAGTCGGTCCCAAATCGTCTTCTTGGAGCGGAAAGAGGCACAAGCGGAACAGTCTTTGGCCTCGTGTCCTGTGAGAGGCAAAGGTTGCACACCTCATGTAGGTCTGTGTGGGGAAACTTCGACCCACATCGAGGACACTTCTTGATTGGTGTCCTTTCCATGAGCCAGAGAGTAAGGCCTAGGAAGGCCCGAAGTCCTTCGTTGACAACCGGAATCGAAGACTTCGAAGTGGTGAAGAATCACGTCCATGTGGAGCGCGATCGAAACAATACCGTCAAACTGGGTGAGGATTGGGCGCCGAAGGAAATTCGGTTCCAAACCGGAGTGAAGGAAACACATCTGAGCCCGATGGCGGAAAAAAACAATCTGAGGATGGAGCCGATGCCCATGCGCAATGTGGTCCAAAGGAGGAGTCACCTATCTCGTGACTTCTAAAGAACTTTTCAGGACAACAACAAACTAAAAACATCCGGACCCAACACTAGGTGGCGATCTATGCCCAGTGTGTAATCTGCAGCTCATATGCCTCGAACATAACGTATCTGGATGTTTTCCTTATAGAATATCATAAATCTCATATTTATGTTTAGCCAGTTTAATAGCAACTTCCTAGCCTGTTTCTTGGAGTGATACCTGCTCGTTAGGTTATAATTACAATGTGCACATTTTAATGGCTTCCTGTCAACATTCACATTGTTTTTGCATTTTGGTCAGAAAGGCTTATCCAGTCTACATAAATCCTCCCCTGAATATTTCATTCTCTTCTGGTGCTCCAGACCTGCAGGGGGTCTGGGCCCTGGACCCGGTCTGGCAGTTTGCTGCTGTAAGGGGAGTACGGCAGTTTTTAAAAACCCATCTAAAATCAGTGGAGTTAAAAACAGGTAATGTGCAAAAAGCAAATTTGAAGCGAGTGCAACAAGTGTCAGAAATGTCTGCTTACTTTCGCGGTGTCCGCTGCGCGTTCTGTGAAAATATCATTGGATTGAGGAGAAGAGTTTGCTGTGATGATTTCTATCAGCTGGCGTATGAACATGATATTTTTGCCTGGCGGGTGGTAAAATGTGTGAAGTTTGCAAAGTTGGTTATCTATAGATCTTAGAAACAGACCGAGGTATTCACATGACTCGAGGGGGTCTGAATGTAATTTCATAATGTCAGCCCTATGTATACAGGCGATCCCTCCATCCATTATGTTTAGCCTGTCAAGTCTGACAATGCTGTGGTTCGTGGGGACTAAAAGATCAAGACATGGGGAGGATAATTCCGAAAGCCATGTTTCTGTTAGGATAGTTACGTCTATTTCCTGGTTTAAGATGCGTCGGCTATGTCTGCGGCATGTTTATTTATGTTGATATATCAGAATACTCCGTTGCTTTTTCTCATTTCTCTCACACACAGGCACAGACCACAGAATCAGTGCAGGTAATCTGTCTATTTCTGTACACCCTCGTGGGCCTTGATCACTTTACAAACGCCACAGCATCAATTCGACCATTTTAAAGTGCCTTGTGCAAAGTGCAAAAAACACAGTCGTATACATAGAAAAAACAGTTAACATTTGTCTTTTTGCATCTTTTGTTTTTTGATTCATGGTTTTTTTTTCTCATTATTTTATCGTTTACAAATCATATTTTCGCAATTTATAACACAAATGATAGTTGATCACCTATTGTTATTTAAATACACTGTTTAAAACTTCACATTGCCAATACTATATCTATACAAGTATATATCGTGTGGGGATTCGGGATATGGATGTCGTGCAAATAAAATGAATTCCATAAACTATGTATAGCCATATATAACTATGTTTTTTGTCCCTTCTTTGCGGTTTGTGGTATCAATCACAACAATGATTCTATGGGATTGATTTTAAATGCTCCTATAGCATAGTTATTTTTCTATGTAAACATTAGTACCGCTTAAAGTGCAAGTGCTAAAAATATATTATAAAGTGAATGTGCTTTGTCAACTCCAGCAATATATAAAGCGCTAAAATTGGTTTGTTCTTGATATGAAAACAGTTTTTTCCCTCTGAATGGGTTTTCGCAGCTGTATGATCATTGGTTCAGTTCACAATAAATGTATAAATACATAGTTGTCTTCATCATTCATTTGTTTGGACATTTGCATTGCAATTTATCAAATCAATCATTTTCATGATCTCGAGTGTGTGGGTAACTTATTCCTCCAGTCTTTACTCAATACTTACACAATCTATTCAATTTATCGATACCACTACAGGCCGCAAAGTCATTAATGTTATTGTAATTAATACTGATTTTAAAATATTAATTTCATTCGATGTCATTGTTTTTGGAGGCAAGTATAAAGATCTTCTGTTGTATTGAGACCACCTGGGGGTTTGGACTCTAACTCTAAAATGTAGCGTGTTTCCAATTTGCGTAGAGTGTTCTCCCTGTTACCCCCTCTCCTACTTGGTGGCACAGCGCCAATGAGGTAATATGAGAGGTATTCTACATTTGAGTTGGAGTTGTCTTTAAAATGAAGTGCCACGGGATATATGGCGTCTTGGTAGGCGATTGCCCTCATGTGTTGGAGTATTTGTTTGTGGGCTTGTAGCTTAGTGCTGCCTATATATCGTAATCAAAGGAACACTCCAACACATAAGTAATGTGGTCCGTTTTACATGTCAGTATTTTGGTGATTTTACGTTCCTGGTTGCCGAAGGGGGTCATGAAAGTTGTTTTGTTTAAGCCATGCTGGCAGGCTGCCGGGTTTGGCGATTTCCTTGATGATGGATGTAGGAAAGTAGGATCTGCTTTTATGGTCACCCCCACTTTTTGCTTGATGTAATGCTGCTTCTGACTAGTCTGCCTGGGATCCTGCTGATCAGGACCCCAGTCTATCTGCTTTCTCACCTAAATTGTTATGGTAAGTACATAGGTACATCCCAGATTGGATACTGGGGTACCCTTATAAGTCCTAGTATATGGTACTAAGGAACCCAAGGCCTAGGTACCCCAGAGGTCCCCCATAGGCCGAAGCATGTATTATGTCACCTAAGGGAGACCATTCAAACTATCACTACAGGCCTGCCATTGCAGCCTGTGTACGCTGGTGCTGGCACCACTTATGAAAGATATAGGTTTCCCTATATACAAGGTCCCTGCACTTAAAACCCATAGTTCACCCCTACAGCAAGCTCGAAACTGGCTGTAACGAACGCTGTCGTGTTTGGTATCAAACATGTTGGACTCATACCCCCACACCGTAAACGGTGAGAGAGGTATGATTCGAAGCACTGTAAAGGCCCTCCGTTAGGTCCTCAGTGCTCCTGGTACCAGTCTTCTAGAACCAGACAGAAAACTATGGCTACTGCCGACCAGAGACACGATTCTACCCTCCTGCTGCTGAGCCAAGCTCAAGCAGAGGAAGGCAGAACAATAGGTTTCATGTCACAGGGAGGTGTGAACACCTCCCAGACAGGGTTTAGTGTATTGGGGCAGGGTGGGAGGGCTTGCCAGCGCCTCATAGTCTGCTTACAGGGCACATTTGGTGCCCTCCGTGCATACTCCAGTTCAAACAAGTTCAGGGAGCCGTTGGCTCTTGCTCTGGTGCTAAACTGGACAACGGACAGGGGAGTATCCTTAGGGAGGGACCCCTGTATCATCCCAACCCTTCCCTTAGGGCACTTAAGGGCTTACCTCAAGGTGGGTCCCTAGATTTGTCGTGGGACAAGATACAATTCAGACACCACTTCAACTTCGACAATCTGGGCACTCTGGACTTCGCGCTGGGCATCAAGGCTGCAACTAGGAAGACTCCTGCTGCTCCTGATCTCGTCGCCCTGTAACATCCGTACCTGTGCACCATACAGGAACCTTCCAATGCATGTGGGCATCCAAGACACCTGAAGGAATCTCCCTTGAAGTGAAGGAGTCACTTCCCTGCATCTGCAGGCACCGAAACTAAGCCGACCGATCTGCTGATCCTGGGCTCCTATGGAGTCCAAAAGGCTCAACAGCACAGGTCGTGGTTCTTCACATCCCTCAAGGCCTGCCCTGTCCTCTCACCAAGTTTGAGGCCAGAGTCCCTCGTCGGAGTCGCATAAACGGTACCCCTGTGCCACCACTTCGACTAGCAGTTGAACAGGCTTATTGGCATCCTTCCACTAAGATCTCCGGCCTCCAAGTAGCTCCAACCTCAAGCATCCTCAGTGACCAAGATCTACGTCCTCACCGCATCATTTGCACTGTGGGCCTGCATCTTTGGTGAGCTGCTAGAGGTCCTCTGCAACTCCAGTGCCTCCGGCCTGTGGGTTCTCTTGAGGGTCACTTTTGAATTCTTTTGGGCTCCCCCGATTGCTCGGCGCATGGCCTGACTTCCCTGCTTGTGGCGAGTCTTCTGGACCTTGCTGGTCCAGACATTGCACCTTCTTGGCCTTCCACGTTGTTTGCAGTTGCCAAGGCTTGTTGGTGCTCCCGCCGGACACAGACCCCTCTACTCTCTACTTCAGACGTTGGACAGCTCGTGTACGTCTCCTGGTTTTCCACACTTCCACAGCGTTGCCTGGTCCCCACAGCTGCAGTTCCAATGTCACCGTCAACTCTTTTACAGCACCCGACATTGGTGCGCATTAGTCTTCTGTGCCTCCTGGTCACTTCCAAGTTGCATGGACTCTGTCCCCTCTGCTTTCAGGTACTCCTCGACTTGAATCCACCTTTGGGTCCCACCGGACACTTTCCTCTTGCCCAGCAGAGGCACTTTCCTGAAGTCCTCCATTGGGTTTGACGGCGGTTCCCGACACCACTTCACACTTATGCACCGGGCTCCCCTAGGGCAGGCATCCTGGTTCCCAAGGTATCCACGGATGGGTTGGCTCTCCAACCTTTTGTCTTCCACTGGATTTATTCTGGGTCCACGACTTACACGTTTATTTGTACGGAAAATGCGGTCATGTTCCCACACTGCACATGACCTCTGTGGGGCTCCTAGATACTTTGTGGCTTTGATGAGGAGGTGATGTGCTGTGGTGGCTGCTCTGTAGGCGGTGTGTGTTTCAGAAATATTGAAAGTCAGGGATGTGAACAAAGAGGGTTGATCCAGAAGACAACTACAAGACAATAGGATTGCCATGTAACCCTTTTTCGCTGCAGTTTTACACATTTCACCCACCTTGGCCAGTCATGTGCAATCAGAATGACTTGTGCTCGGCCCTGGCACATTTTCCTCAACAATTGAGGATCGAAGGGAATGGGGTGGTGTGGAGAGGGTGCATAGTGAAGTGGAAAATTCCACATCAACCATCAACCAAAACACATCCCCAAAAACTCCCTGTAATGGAAACTGTGGGCAGTGCACATTGTCGTGAGTGACAATAAGGTTCCCTTGAGGCGTGCATCACAGAACGATGGCATCTTGAGCCACCTCCAACTACTCAGGCAGTCAGCTCTCATTTTCAATAAGCCTGCCGGATGGTTGATACTAGGCAGACTTCATGCACTTGCACCCAGGGCCAGAGTGTTCGAGCTACATGGCATAGAAGATGCAGCCCAACTCCTCCCTACTTGTTCACAGTTATCCCATCTGTCAAGATCTGGACAGATTGACCACGAAGGGAAGGCAGGAAAGCTTTCAAGGATAGGTGAATCATCCGCAGTTATAGTACATTGATTTGCAAATCTTGCGGTACCAGGAAACAGAGGCCTCTGTCCTCAAGAACCTCCTTAAGTTGGAGGAGTCGGTTACTACAGTGACCACTAAAGGTGGAGGGCAAACGGGTTTGCCTTGTGCCAGGTTCTCATCTACCGACCACCAGGGCAGACCAGCAGCAGCATTCAAGGGAAATCTGAAGATTGACAGATGATCCCGGTGTTGGCCCCACAGCATACAGTGGCACAACTGAAGAGCCTTCATGGACAGGAAGAACCATCAGGACTGAAACTTAATCTACCTCCCGTCCCAAAGCATCGGAATCATATCCCAAATGTCCCAGGTCAGCTGTGAAGGAGAGGAAAGCATGTAAAGCAGTTGGTTCCAATACTGTCCCTTTGATCAGGAGGCTCTAAGACATGGGTACTCGCTAACATTTTCCCGGGAGCCAAAAAGTTAGGTCTGTGATGTGACCGAGATAAGCACGGACGCCAGTGGGGTGGCAGTCTTGGTCTATGTGTGGAGGGCACATTATTGGCAAGTGATGCTGCTGACCACGGGGCTGACGGTCAAGGTCAGGAGGGCCGCATGTCAAGGTCAGGAGGGCCGCATGGGACTCCCGGGCTGTGCTTTGCGTATCAATGCTCTAACAGGTCTCTAAGTGGTACTTGATAGTTTGAATAATAAGACTAAGTTGGGAACACCGAGATTCTCGATCTGTGCAGGTGTACCGCAACCAACTTGGTGAAGACAGAGGGTGCCAATGTTATTCCAAACAGGAGGATCACGAACAGGTAGTGGGTGATGCCTACCACAAACTGCAGGCACTGCACGCATATCTGCAGGTTGGTACATATAAGTATGTGTCCAGTTCAGGGACACCATCCAGTCGTCTGCTTCCAGTGAAAAAACTATCTGATCCAGGATCAGCAGCTTGAAATGTTCTTTGCATGAGTAAAAGTTAAAGATCCTGAGGGTCCATGAGCAGACACAGACCGCCATCCTTCTTAGGAAACAAGAAGTATCAAGAATAGCTCCTTGTCCAACTTCCTGCACTGGAACCAACTTCACAGCTCCTTTTGTAAAAGAGTCGCCCTCTCCTGTTGGAGAATCGGAGTGTGGTCTTCTGACTGAAGGAACTGATGTGAGAGATATGGAGAGGGGCCTGTTGGAAGCCCCCCGTAGGACGCAGTGGTCTGTTGTATAGGTCTTCCAGGAATGCAGAAAAGAGGACACCCTCCCTCCATCCGTCTGCGCGTGTTCCCTTTTGGAAGAAGTAAAGTGGCTTTTCCGTGCCTGCAGGGGAGGACCAGGAAGAGGGTTACTGGGTGTTCTGCCTTTGCCTCTGCAGTGCCTAGGAGACTGGTGTGGATGTTGGGTGAGCTGCTGTCGGTGAATCTATGCATTGCCTGTGAAAGACATAGGCGGGAGATGCCAGTCCCAAAGATCGGGCCGGCCTTCTTCCAGTCTTAACCTGCCCTAGGGCAGAATCCACTCAGTTGCTGAATAGTCAAGAGCAATCATCTGACATATGCGCATGTGACTGGATTGCACTTTCCCTTAGAAGCACAGGGAGTGCAAAGAACGCCTTTTTAGGAAAACTGTGGACCCCATAGCCTTGGTCACAAAGTCCTCTAATGAAGAGGGGAAGAGTGAACCCTCGTTTGTAGCTAGAGAACTTGAGGGAAGTGAGGGAGAGGACCCAGACAAAAAAAAGGTAAATATCTTGACTATCTACCCTAGGAGCTTTCCTCTTTAATGATGGGGTGGTAATGATAAAGTTAAAAATAGACTGGATGTGCAGGAGAGATTATTTCTCCTACATCCAGCCCTTTCCTGCATCCTCACTTCCCTGCAAAGTATTCTCAATACATCGAGGGCATGCCAGCCATAAGAGGATTCTTTCGCGAGAGCAGGGCGACTAATGACTAAGCACGACTCTCAAGGGGGTGAACAAAGTCATCCCATATGTTTCTTAAAAATGTCACGGTCCTGAATTCGAGTATACTTCAGGTCTCAAAATTAGGGTATTTACTTGCACAGAGGACACATATGTTTTTTTGTTAGCCTCACTTTTGTCACGTTTGCTTTATGTGGTTGTTATATTTGTTTGGGAGAAATCCAATGTAGATGGCCCACTCTTATTCCCCCGAATCCTGCATGTGGGGGGTTCATTTGTACTGCGGGTGATGTATTGCCAAAACTGAAAAGAAATCTCAACTTTTGGCAAAAAAAGTCCACCTTGGTCCTCAAAGTCACTTAGCCTGGGTGCTGTAGAACTGCTGCACCAAGAAAGCCCGATGCTCCCTCACTTGATGAGCTGAAGTAATCGTAACAAGGAACACAGTCTTCAGAGTCAGGAGATGTAATGGGCAGCATTGCATTGGCTCAAAGGGAGTACAGATAGGAAAGTCAGGACCAACTTGAGATCGCAGAGTGGCATCATAGAGGGTTTGGGGTAAACGGGTGTTGAACCTTTTAAAAACCCTCATCACAACAGGTGATTTAAAAAAGGATAGCTTCTCCGGCAAACACAAAACACCCGAAAGGGCTGACAAATTACCTTAAAAGGTGTCCACTGCAAGTCCATGATGGGCCAAAGATGCTTGTTTCCGGTCCAGGGAGGACCTGGCTTGACAGTTCGGTCTGGACTGCTCCCATGAGCCACAGGTTCAAGACTGATTTGCATATGGCTGGGTCTAAACTGGGGTGGTGTGGTGAGCAAAAGAACGATGGATTTAACCCAGATCTTTTGATTGGAGAGAATGTTTGCATTGTCAGCATTCTGTCCATCGTTTGTTTGCGTACCACTTTTCACCCTAAGTGTGGCAGGGTATGCCCAGACGTGGGTCCCTTGCTCACTGTGCCACTGGATTCAAGCTAGCCTGGCTGAAGAAGGGTGACATACCCTGAAACCGGTCCCAGGATGCTAGTTTCCGGTCCAGGGAGGACCTGGCTTGACAGTTCGGTCTGGACTGTTCCCATGAGCCACAGGGTCAAGACTGATTTGCATATGGCCAGGTCTAAACTGGGGACCATGGGGAGCAAAAGAACAATGGATTTAACCCAGATCTTTAGACTGGGGGAGAATGTTTGCATTTTCAGCATTCCGTTCATCATTTGTTTGCTGTAACACCTTTCGCCCAAAGACAAAACAAAAAATCATCCATCCAACTATTTTGTTTGTAACGGGTCAGTATTGCAGGCACACCAGGCCACAAGTTTGTACAAGCACCTGGCATAATTGGACTTTGTGGAGGGGTGCCGTGCAACAAGGATAACATCCATAACCTCAGGAGGAAGATCGAATGCATTTAACTGCCGCTGCTCAATCTCCACGCATGGAGTAAAGATTGTGCAGCCCTGGTTAAGAAATTTACCCTCATGCTGTAACAGAAGATCCTCGCAAAGCAAGATGCCTGACAGGGGGACACTCTCCTAGTCCAATCCGGAGTCATTAAGATGACTTGTGCTTGATCTTCTTCAGAATTGTGAGCGAGAAAGTTAGAGGGTGGGAAGGCATACAGAAGTCGCATGCTAGGTATTTGTCTCCAAGAGAGACAGCCTTCTTGGAAACTCCAGTGCATAGAAGAGTTTACTCTGCACGTTCTTAATATTGCTAAAACTATCTAGCCGAAGTACTCCCCATTGTTGGAAGATGCCCTGTGCCACCTCGGGGGAACCGCTATTCATGATCCACCAGGTGCCGTCGGATGAGCTCCTCTGTTCTTGTATGCAAAGATCCCGTCAGGTGATCGAAAAAATGTTCCAACATGCCAGAGGTGAAGAGCCTCTCTGCACAGAAGCGAGAACCAGACACTGCTGTGTTTGTTGAAGTACCATGCCCACGAGGACCTGTCCCAGCCTTCATGTGATGGACTGTGAAAAAGCCTTCGGCACCAGGTGAATGACCGACAACTCCAGCAGACTGATGTGGGTGGGTTTCTGCTGGTGTCCAGATTCCTCTGATCTCCACACCTCCAAGGTGACCACCCTTAATCAGTAACAACGCACCTGTCACCACCATGGGGAAGGGAAAGGGGTCTGCCTCTGGTCTAACTGTGCTAAAGCAGCCACCACTGAAGTCTCCTCAGAAGCCTGGATGGATTTCAATAGGTTCCCCTGCTGCAGGGCTCGCAGAGACTTCAGGTTCTAGTGCAGAGCCCAAATATGCCACCTGGTATACTCGACGAGCAGGAAGCAGGAAGCAGGATGACAAGAGGCTCAGAAGCCTCAGAGCCACTTTTACCAGGACCAAGGGTGAAACATTGGGATTGTAGCCTGTATGTAAATGTCTCACAGGGGTCACTCCATCCCCTCGCGGCACTGCAAGGTAGAGGCGGCAGTAACTGTCTCACAGGGGTCCCTCCATACCCTCCTGGCACTGCAAGGTAGAGGCGGCAGTAACTGTCTCACAGGGGTCACTCCATCCCCTCCCGGCACTGCAAGGTAGAGGCGGCAGTAACTGTCTCACAGGGGTCCCTCCATCCCCTCCCGGCACTGCAAGGTAGAGGCGGCAGTAACTGTCTCACAGGGGTCGCTCCATCCCCTCGCGGTGTTAAATATTGGAGGGATTTGTTAGTATGAGCTGAAAGCCATTTTGTATTTCTGGCAGCCATCTTGTTTGCCATGTGCTGCCACATGCTCGCCATGTGCTCTGTCCTCTCTCTGTGTTGACTGCTCTTGTAATCTGCCTAGAAACTAACTATATTTAGCATCTTCCACCTTCACACACGCTCAGTTGAGCTTGCAGCTATCCTTGCAACTATTCCTAGACTGTAAATGTCAGGATGTGTTCACCAGAATTAGCAACTGTTAGCTCCTTCCACTTTGTTGAGCAAGCAGATCTTGCAGGCCCATCTTAGTCATTTTTGCATTCTTACATGTGCCAGGACTGCCCCATGCTGACTATGTAACCCTAAGCATATATAAGGCGTCTGTTTTCTGTACTCCTCAGACTGCCTCATTCATTTGCTAAGGCTTCTGTGTGACGTAGTCTCCCTCATTTGAGGATAATAAAGATGTTCTTTTATATTTCAGATTCTGTGCCAATTTCTTCTTTGTTGGTTTAAAAGGACCAAGTATCAGTGAGACCCCTGAGAAGGTTTTTATTTTCTACAAATGGCGCTCCAACGTGGACCTCATCAGAGAAGTGTCTATCTAAGGAGTAATCTTGTCAGGAGACAGAAATCTACTGAGGACAGGACAGGACTCTACTAAGGAAGTACTCTGTGCACGGAGATTCTGGGGATTCTCGGTCTCTGCAGCCCAGTATATTTCTGATCTTCCTGATTTTGCTCCTCCACATGATGTCACTCCTGACTGAGAACCTTTTTGGCGTAAGTATTCTAAAAAAGACCGTTAGGTCATTCAGAACTTGGCAGTTAGAATTTGGACAACCATCTGTTTGGTAAGAGTCGTTCTGCGGCACTTGCTGTTGGTTTTAATGCCTTTGATTGGTAAGGTAGTTTAGTAACACTTACTGTGGCTTAGATTTGCGTTGGCCAACTTTTGATCAGTATGTATGTAATATGTAATTGCAATTTATGTAGGCAGGTAATGAGGAGACTTTTCTCTGTTTTGAATTGATTTGAACGGCACACAGTACAAGAGTACCTTAAGTGCTTCTTTGTTTAAAATATTTGCATATGTTGCAATATTTTTGGCATGCCTGTTTCAAGCACACATCGGAGAATGTGTTGCTTTTTGGAGGTAACATAGTGAGATGTGAATTGAATTAGCCAGCTCCCCTAGAGGGAATACCTAAATAGGTTTAGGTATAAAAACATTTCTTCCTTGGTGATTCTGTATCCCCATGGAATTCAAATACGGAAATAATACAAACAAGGATCCTTTTCTGCACACTTTTAAAAATGGAGATATGCAGAGCGATTTTTTGGTGTTCTGCTAGCCAAAGCTAGTGAATGGAGTGTATTTTGGCTACTTGAAAATGAAACAGTCTGTTAGGCTGTTTTTTTTTTTTGCAGTCTTTTGGAATTCTATTGAGAAGCTCTTCTTGTAATTATGACTTACAACTGGTATTTACAAATGGTTTGGTTTAAGTACAGTCTGTGGGCTGTCCTTTGTTTCTGTCCTAAGTGCTGATCTGTGGGTTAATATGTGTTTAAATGTCTGTGGTTGGTGGTTTTCCCATTAGTGGAACTTCTGTAAGTAAACAGCGATTGCGGTATTTGTGAAATAATGGCTCTCAAGCGGGCTGTATTATGTGTCGGAGTGTATAACCCCCCTTCTGTATATGTCTGGAATGAGCTCAATGTGTTTGTATTTTCTTGCTGTCATCAGTCTGTTATGCAAAATGTCATTTAACTAATATTAAATCCAGAAATGAACCATATGATATGCTAAAAAACTGCATGGTACTATTAAATTGATAAGAGTAAGCAACTATGCACATGTACAAACTGCTAATGCTTAAAAGATAAAATTAGAATTCACATTCAATAGGAATAAAAAAGGCCCCTAAATGAAATTGTGTGTTTTGCAATAAATAAACAATCTATATTTATAAAAACGAAAGTATGTCTGTCTGTCTGTCTGTTTGTCCTTTATGCATTATTACACCATTCATCCGATCGCTATGAAACTTTGGGAAGTTGTTGAGTACATTCCCGCGAAGGTTTCTGGCATACATTTTGTTTAAATATCGGCCCCCCCAAGGCCCTCATAATCTTTCGAATACTGATGTACGTACGCACCAGACGGAAAAACAATAAATCGTGTATCCACAAGCACTCTAATAAATAAATAGAATTAAAACACCATTCATCCGATCGGCAGGAAACTTTGGGAAGTTGTTAAGTACACTCCCGCGAAGGTTTCTGGCATAAAAATGTTTTAAATATCGGCCCCCCAGGGCCCTCATAATCTTTCGAATACTGATGTACGCCCCAGACGGAAAAACAAAAAATCGTGTATCCACAAGCACTCGAATAAATAAATAGAACTAAAACGACACTTTGAAATGTTTTCCATATTAAAATGAATATGTTTCAATAAAAATGACAATGTAAATTGAATGTTATCATGACGAGTTTCCTTGAATTTCCTTTCTTCGGAGATCGCAGCAACGCGTGACGGGTAAGCTAGTTATATATATTTTCCTTAGATACATTGTATTAGATATTAACAGGCAAACACATCATCTGAGTAAATTGGATGTTGTTGAACTAAAACACATATTATAGAACATGCATTGAAATGCCTCCGTTTTAAATGGACAGTAACCGTGCTTCCATTTCAACACTAAAAAAAGCTTTACAACAGCTGTGTTTTAACTTCTTAGCAGCAGCTGTTGTTTTGATTGTAGGCCACGGAGAGACAGGAATGTTGACTCAGCCAGGATTTTGTCAGTTAAACATGGGGTAAAATCCTGCATTGTAGACTGCTGTTTCAGAAAGTTACAAAATCAGGTTCATTATCTATATATATAAAAACGAATGTATGTCTGTCTGTCTGTTTGTCCTTTATGCATTACTACACCATTCATCCGATCCCAATGAAACTTTGGGAAGTTGTTGAGTGCACTCCCGCGAAGGTTGTTGGCATTATATTTATTTAAATATCGGCCCCTCAGGGCCCTCATAATCTTTCAAATACTGATGTCCGCACAAGACGGAAAAACAAAAAATCATGTATCCACAAGTACTCGAATAAATAAATAGAATTAAAACAGCATTCATCCGATCGCCAAGAAACTTTGGGAAGTTGTTGAGTACACTCCCACGAAGGTTACTGGCATACATTTTTTTTAAATATTGGCCCCCCAGGCCCTCATAATCTTTCGAATACTGATGTACGCACCAGACGGAAAAACAAAAAATCGTGTATCCACAAGCACTCGAATAAATAAATAGAATTAAAACAACACTTTGAAATGTTTTCCATATTAAAATGAATAAGTTTCAATAAAAATGACACAATGTAAATTGAATGTTATCATAACGAGTTTCCTTGAATTTCCTTTCTTCGGCGATCGCAGCAACGCGCGACGGGTAAGCTAGTCTATATATATAAAAAACAAAAGTATGTCTGTCTGTCTGTTTGTCCTTTATGCATTACTACACCATTCATCCGATCACCATGAAACTTTGGAAAGTTGTTGAGTACACTCCCGCAAAGGTTTCTGGCATAACATTTTTTTAAATATCGGCCCCCCCACGGCCCTCATAATCTTTCGAATACTGATGTACGCACCAGACGGAAAAACAACAAATCGTGTATCCACTAGCACTCAAATAAATAAAGAAAATTAAAACACCATTCATCCGATCGCCATGAAACTTTTGGAAGTTGTGGAGTACACTCCCACGAAGGTTTCTGGCATAAAATATTTTTAAATATCACCCCCCCCCCCAGCGCCCTCATAATCTTTCAAATACTGATGTAGGCACCAGACGGAAAAACTAAAAATCGTGTATCCACAAGCACTCGAATAAATAAAGAGAATTAAAACGACACTTTGAAATGTTTTCCATATTAAAATGAATAAGTTTCAATAAAAATGACACAATGTAAATTGAGTGTTATCATAACGAGTTTCGTTGAATTTCCTTTCTTCGAAGATCGCAGCAACGCGCAAGCTAGTTTTGAATAACAGGAAAACATTTAAAATAAGGATTTACTTTCTTACAGCCTTTTTTTGTAAGCATATTCGTGGTTCTGATGTTAAATAATTGTCCTTTTAAAAAGTGGCGCCAAAAAATCTGTCATGTTTCAAGTTAGGCTTCTGTGCTTAGGCTTGTGAATGAACGCATCTAAATATGATAGGCAGGGGATGCAGCTTGCTTTTCATGTGGAATTATCAAAAATGATTGGTTTTATTTAAAAAAAAATTATTAATTATTACAAATTATTTAAAAAATAAGTGCTTTTAAATTCATTTTTTAATATACTTATACTGTGACCTCCTAGCATTAAAATTAAATTTAAGTTGTGTTGTACCGCATAATGAGGATATTGGCATATGGAATTTCACTCTGCGCAGGCGTAAAAAACTCATTTTTATAAAGGTATATATGATTATTTCTGATTTCTCACTCCTGGGCTATCTAGAGAACATTTGGAGGATGACTATTTTGCAAAAAAAATTATAGGATAGTCATTTTTAAGTGCCCCAAATATCAAAGTCGGAATTGGGCAAAATTCACTATTTAAACAGCATTTTTCCATTCAGAGCAGCTTTTAAAGTGCCTTAGGCTTCAGTAAATGCATACACTTAGGTATACTACAAATAGCTGAATTCTATATTGTTAGACAAGTCTACTGCACACTGCTTATAATTGAAAATATGTATCAAAGATGAGTAGAAGTTATTTTCTTAACTCTAAACGGACAAACAGGGGAATGGGGATGCATTCGAACACAGAATAGGACAGCTGGGAAGAGTTAAAAGGCAGTTCTATATTTAGAAGCCTGGCAGAGCTACCAGAGCAAGTTCTGCTTTGACATTTTGACATCTGAAACTTTTTGAAAGACAAGATAGCAGCGCAGGGAAAGAAGGAGGAGTTGTGCTCATTTTTTTTGTTGGCAAAAGCAAGTTTTATGCACTTATATGAATATACCACAATACAATTGTATATGTGAGCTTGGCCATATATACAGCACTAATGCTTTTAGTGTGGTGCTTACTAGGGCTGAGCTAATGGGATTTAGTTTGAATTCATTCACCCTCATGTTACATTTGTACATTTGCTAAAAGGATTGGGGATTCATATTCTTTACCTCCTCAAAAGTGCTATGTACCTCCTATAACTTTGTTTATGGCCAGTTGCTACAAATAGGGGTTGAAAGTGTTGACAGAAGTGAAAACTGTTTCAGGTTTCCTACTGTCAAAATGGGGGAAGGAGGCTATCTCCTCTACAAATTAAGGCTAGGTAATATGTATGTTGCTCTCTCCTTTTCTCAATTTTTGGATAGCCTGTCTAAATTGTGAAATAGCAATGAGACATTTAATTGGCTATTCAGTAATACTGTTTTAAACATTGTTAGCATTAATAAAATGAATAAAATGATATGTTATGTTACTGCCCATCCTGTTTGATGAAATTATGACAGGTTCAGTAGTCTAGATTGTCGTTCCCTTATTTGACCTTTAAGGGGAGCTAGATGTGGGTAGTTCTTGTTCTAAAATTCTTAGGTGATAACACCTTATTGTATGTTATTCCATGCTACATAGTTTTGCAAGGGCATTGCTAGTTTTTTATTAGCTAGTCTGTGTAAATAAACTGACAGCCCTTATTAGAGCTGATGTTGCATAGTTTGGGTCATGAAAAGTAGAACGCAGGGAAGATGCCCATGTGATCCTTAGCAAAAAATGTTTTGAAGGAAATGTTTTATAGATAAGAAACTACTGTTAAATTAGCAGTTTTAGATTTTCCTGCTGCTCCTATAACATGAGAGCATGGCCCTAAAGCGTACAATGTAGGTGGTTTTATTAAGAAGAATCATTTTAGAAGTGTCTGCAGTCCTGTACAAGTAATGTAAAGTTTATGAGCAAAAGTGTACAACATTTCCTTTTTTTTAGGGTTTTCAGATTAGCACACAGGAATACAAGAAGGTAACCAGCACAGGCATTGCTGGCAACTAGGACCTCAGTGAAGGCGGAAGCCATTTGATCAAGTGTGTACCCCTGCCACTGTCTTGGGCGAAAGACGGGGTCACAAATCAGAAAGGAGACATTATGGATCAAGTATTTTATGCCCAGCTGAGAGTCACAGACCGACCAGAATGGTGAGGAGGCTTTGCTTGAGGTGACCCCTTTTGAAACAAGGGTTGCTTCGGAGATCCTAGCATCAGGCCTCTGAATCCTGGTCCTAAAGTGTATGCAAGTTTGCTCCTTTGTTTGTTGGTCAAGAGATACCTAGGTACACTAGATGAAATGTGTAGCCCCAACAAACGAGCAGTGCACCAGCAGAGCAATACAGGAGTTAGGGAAGGACTTGAGATTAGGGTACAGGTGCTGTGTCTCTGGTGCCTGTTAGATTGAAGTGAAGAAAACTGGTGTACTGCCTGAGACACTGGATAGGATCGCTAAGAGAATTTGCCTGGTGGGTGACTGCCCTATCCTGAAAGAAGAGACTTTTCCCTTGAAACTGGGTTGTGATTCTTGAGTTGCGAGTTGTGCAGCTCCACCGTGGAAACAACAAGAGCCTGCCTGTGAGGCTCAAACGGACACAGGGAGAAGACTCCCCTCTGGTTGGTTGTACAGCAGCTTTAATTTCCCCAAGGTCGTCTTCTTTTTCTTATCAATAATGTACCCCTTTAGTCGTTCCATTTTTAAGGAGGAGCAGCCCTTCGTCCTAATTCCCATGGCCCTGTGAGGTCCTCCTGGTCCCAGATATGATTGATGTTCTAGCCCTCATAAAAGGAAAATGTAACAGTCAATTGGAAAATGTTTTTATTAGATATGTGCTGGTGGCTATTCTGAAATTAAAATGAATAGTCACTGAAATGCATTGGAGCCCTGAAAATGTTTACTAGATGATTCTAGGATTTGCTTTTGTTTAGGACTAGGAAAAATGATAATTCTGTTCGTGATAGTGGTCATTACTTTCTCCTGCTATCTGTATGTTAATTATGACCCAATGCTTCGTTCTCTTTGTATTCCTGCTTATACTTCACATATACCCGCTTAATGAAATGTTTAGAATGGAAAATGCCCACCTAGCAATGAATTAGGATATTGATAAATTTATTAAAATTAATGTGCAAATATTTTCTATGTTCCTACTGGATCATAGGGATGTCTTTAGCTCATGCTAAAAGGACCATCTGTTAAATTTTGGAGGGATTTGTTAGCATGAGCTGAAAGCCATTTTGTATTTCTGGCAGCCATCTTGTTTGCCATGTGCTGCCATGTGCTCGCCATGTGCTCTGTCCTCCCTCAGTGTTGACTGCTCTTTTAATCTGCCTAGAAACTAACTATATTTAGCATCTTCCACCTTCGCACATGCTCAGTTGAGCTTGCAGCTATCCTTGCAACTGTTCCTAGACTGTAAATGTCAGGATGTGTTCACCAGAATTAGCAACTGTTAGCTCCTCCCACTTTGTTGAGCAAGCAGATCTTGCATGCCCATCTTTGTCATTTTGCATGCTTACATGTGCCAGGACTGCCCCATGGTCTTATGATGACTATGTAACCCTAAGCATATATAAGGCCTGTTTTCTGTACTCCTCCGACTGCCTCATTCATTTGCTAAGTCTTCTGTGCGACGTAGTCTCCCTCATTTGAGGTTAATAAAGATGTTCTTTTATATTTCAGCTTCTGTGGCAATTGCTTCTTTGTTGGTTTAAAAGGACCAAGTATCAGTGAGATTCCTGAGAAGGTTTTTATTTTCTACAGTGGCACTGCAAGGTAGAGGCTGCAGTAACTGTCTCACAGCGGTCGCTCCATCCCCTTGCGGTACTGCAAGGTAGAGACGGTAGTAACTGTCTCACTGGGGTCACTTCATCCACTCCGTGCACTAGAATGAAGAGGCCGTAGTAACTGTCTCATAGGGGTCACTGACCCCCCCATGGATGTTTGTAACTTACCTGAGTTGGGGTCGGTGCTGCTTTCTGTAACCTCCTCACTGGGATGATCCAGGAGACTGGTGACCGGTTTATCTTCTATCGCCAAACAACCATCAGAACCGAGAAAAGAAAATCACAAAGTACAAATTAACACATGCTTTTTCATATCTAGGGGCATATGTAAATGTAAATGTAAATGTAGTTGAGCTTATATAGCGCACAGCTACCCGCAGTGGGTTTCCCGGCGCTTGCTTAGGGAACCCTTCCTGGTACTCCCCTGTGAGATAGCAGGGTATCCACAAGGTGAAAGTCAGGCATCCCGCCGCGAGGGGCCGTTGTGGAGATTAAGCAAGCTATTGCCCAGAGTCGCAGAGTGTGAACCCGTGAGTCGAGGAGGCACCGGGGCGAGAATTATCGAGTCCGTGGAATTTTTTTAGCCCAAGACCCGCCGAGGCGGGGAATTGAACCCTGGTCCAGGACCGATCTCAGCTTCCGGGTCTGCTGCCTCTAACCCCTGAGTCACACTTCTCCACTTCATATGTATGAAGCCCATTTCCCATTTGCAAACTTGGAAAAGCCTTAAGGGATGTATCATCCCAAAAGGCTCTCATAAAATAGGGAATCGCAAAATATGAAATTCCCTATTTTGCGAATGCATTTATGGAATAGCAAATTGTGATTCCTTAATTGAGATTTAGAAAGCACCTAAGCTGTGCAATTTCTCCTTAAGAAATCGGAAATTACCACCAAATTCAAGTTGGTGGTAATGTGCGATTTCTTTGAAAAATTCACTTTTTGGCATTTTCCAAAGTGCCTATGTGGCACACATACATGCCCTTAGGGCATGTATGTGCACCACATGTGCACACATTCTCATTTCAGGGGTGCAACAGGGTGTCCTTATGACACCCTTGCACCCTTGAAATTGCATCCGCGAGTACCTAATGTCTTCCCATTCATTCCTATGGGCCTCTAAGCCCATAGGAATGAATGGGAAGGAATTAATTAATTGCGATTCGAAATTTGCAACTCGCAATTCAGGAATGCCAAGGAATCTCAAAATATTTGCGAATTTTTTATTACATCCCGTTTTGCGATTCCCAAATAGCGATTCTCTAAAAATCGCTATTTGAGAATCGCAATAACGATATTTGATACATATGCCCCCAAAACTCAAAGTATGCGAACATTAAACTTCTGCGGTCGAGTGCAACCCTTTCGGACTTTGAGAGGCTTTGAGTGAGTAATGCCATTATAGAAATCCTGGGGATGGTTTGTGTGTAAAACTATGTTCTAAGGTGCCATTAATATAGAATATTACAAGGGAGGTGCTGATAATTAGCGCCTGTAGAGATGACCCCACATGCACAGATGGTATCAGCAACAGCTCGTCCAGAAGACCACTGCGGTTTGAAAGGGGATGCACAAGGACTTTGTCTGATTTACTTTGAGTCAATGAGAACAAAAGCAGCATAGAATGGGTGTGTTTTACAATACTATAAACACCAATGGTGATCTAATGATAAAGTTGCAGAGTACATCTGCAGTCAATGGCCAGTGTTTCCACCCCAGAGTCACATCAACCATTCTTCACCATCTTATATTGTTGTAAGTAAATATGAGAAATGAGGTTCTCAGGGGGGATCTGGGGATGTTCACTCTCTTTGATGGGGAAGTTCCCCTTCTCTGGTGTGCGGGGACCGTGTGTGGTGTATTCTGCCCAGAGCAGCTCATGTCCCCTCCTTTTTACCTGTCGTGACATGACCATTTCTCCCTCTTCCATCCAGGCTCCGAGGGATGTTCAGCTTTTCATCTGTGTCCGAGTGAAATGATTCTTTAGGGCTGACAGGCGTGTCACCTGTAAAAGGATAACAATACGTGGTTTACACTCAAGAAATTATTTCCCTGCTCCCATTCTTCCGACTTGTTTTAAGAGTTCTTGGGTCAGTAAAAAGTCCCTTTGCCTCTTTGTACAACATAGACAATGAAACAAACATAAGAAAACATGTGTGCCTCATAACAAACATGAGTCAAAAAAAAAAAAAGGAGACAGTAACAACAAAAAGCACATGGTAAACAGCACAACAGATATTAGCCAAAAAACCACAAGCAACATAAAGGAAACACCACAAAAAATGAAGTAATACTATAAAACAATCCTACATTAGATAAAACCGCAAATATAAGACAAACTGTAAAAGAAACATAATGCAGACAACGCAAAATATACACGTGATACAACACAGCAAACATTAGTCTTAACATTCAACACAATAATAGCATTGTTAAGGTTTGGCTTATTAATATTATGGTTCTGAATTTACAGGTCAAATCTAAACTCAAGCTCTGTAGGAAAGTAGGATCTGCTTTTATGGTTACCTCCACTTTTTGCTTCATATGATGCTGTTTTGACTACTCTGTTGCGATCCTGCTTTCTCCCCTAAATTGGTTTGGTAAGTACTTCGGTACATCCCAAATTGGCCAATGGTGTACAAGTATCAGTCCCTAGTATACTGTACTAATGTACCAAGGGTATAGGTACATCAGGGGTCACCCTTTGGCTGAAGCACGTATTATGCCACCCATGGGAGACCACTCAATTTGTAACTACTGGCCTGCCGTTGCAGCTTGTGTAAGCTGGTGCTAGCACCACTTACTAAAGATATAGGTTTCCCTATATCTAAAGTTGTAGGAAAGTGGGTTTCTGTTGCAGTAACCATCTCACTTTTTACTGATGCACTTTTACTTGGTTTGCCCTGAGTCCCTGCCAATCAGGTTCCCAGGACCTGTGTTCTTACCCCAAAACTAACCCTCTTGGTATCTCTGGCCACATGCCAAGCCCTTGTAAATGGTACCACAGGTGCCCAGGGCACTGTGACCAGAGAAGGCCTCTAAAGGATGCAGCACTTATTGCGCCACCCTTAGAGGTCCTCTACCACTACACTCACACACTGCCTCTGCAGACTGCGTGTTGTGGTGCAAAACGAAGTGAAGAGTCGACATCTCTGTGTGCCCTGCCTACAACCCACTGCCCTGGCATAGGTCGGTTACCCCTCTAGCTGGGTGCACTATATCAGTGGTGAGGGAACAGGTGCATGAGTCCTGTACCACTACAGTGTCTATGTCGATTCTTAGACATTGTAAGTGCAGTGCTGCCATTAAGAGATAGGAGTTTGTCATTACGAACTCCACAGCCCCATTATGGCTACACCGAAAACTGAGAAGTTTGGTACCAAACTTCTCAGCACATTAAACCCACACTGATGCCAGTGTGGGAGTTAATGAAAAATGCACACAGAGGGCATCTTAGAGACGCCCCCTGAAAACTAAACCACCACTAGTGTCCAGGCGGAGTGGCTGCTTTCGGCTGCCACCACCAGACATGTTTCTGGACCCCTGGGTCGAGAGCCTGCTGCTCTCTGGGGCCTGAAACAACGCACATCCTGGGACGAGGTACCAAGCCTCCTCCCACAGGATGGTAGGGTTCACAAAGGGGAAGCTTCAAAAGCTTGCTGCCTTTGTGAGCTTCTCCAGGCCAACTGCTGCCTCCACAACCGGTCCCCACAGGAAGAGAAGTGTGCCCACCTCTGCCAACTCCACCCCTCAGGTGGGGGAGGCGAAGTGAAGCACAACGCTCAGTCTGTGCCATCTTGAAGATGGGGAGGACTCAGCCAACCAGGACAGGCACATGCCCCCCCTCCCTCTGGCAGCAGCCAGAAACCGCAAATCCGCCCCATCTGCACCAGCCGTCCACGGCCTGAGCTCGAGTGGGCAAACACCAAGAGGAGGTCACCCTGGCGATCTTGAACCAAGATCCGGCGACCCCTGACCTGCCTCAAGCCTCCTGCCAATGCCTGCAGTCTAAATCCAGAATGCCCCCTAACCGCAACCAGGAGCTGGTTTAGAATATCTGACCCCAAAAGCCACCCCTGCACCCGACGCTCCACGGCCTTGTGTGCCCAAACCAATGGTGCCTAACCAACCCCTAACTTCCCAACTTACCTCTCAAAGTGGTGGTCGCACTCAGAAGTCCTTCGTCTTCCTGCCTGCAGTGCTTTTGCAAACCGGAGGTTCTCCATTGGAAACAGGGCATCTGAGGTCAAAACAGCACCTTGCACCTGGCCGCCCTAGTGCCGCTGAGGGTGCACCTTTGGTGCTAATTTGTTTCCCCATTTGCCCTGAGCTAAAGTCCAGGAGCTTTGCTCCCACAACCAAGTGGACTGCTTGTCAGCAGCCACTAACCGGAGGCCCCCTATCCCCCATTGTATAACACAGAGCCACAACACTCTGCACCCAGCCACCCTAGTGCTGCAGAGGGTATAACAAGAGTGCATCACTGACCCTGGGGGACCCCTGAGTCTACCTCCAGAACCTCAACTCCCACTACTGAATATTTACCTAAAAACCGATAACCATATTTTCCTCCATAGGGTAATATTGACACTTTTTCCTGAGAAAGTTTGAGTGGAGTTTTAAAGCCTAAAGAAATTATTTAAAATTGTACGATTTAACAAAAAACACTTTTATTCACCTGTTTACCAGAAATGTCCCAGTGCTGCATCCAAGAATACAGCACCGAGTAAGAAAAGTAATCCAAAAGTAACTTACTTGCTATTTTACTGAAAATCCCATTGAAGTCTATGTACTGTATTTACAAGAAATTGCATTGCTCTGAAACAATTCTGTAAGTCAAACCAAATTACATTTACAATTGCAATACAGCTCTATAACATTCAGCATTTATTACTGTATAGTATTTATTGCTTACCTGTGTCAGGCTTGCTTGGTTCTAGAAATAATATACCTAAACAAATATTTTTATACAAAAGCAATAGGTCTGAAGTTCAGTCTTTGAGTGTGTGAATTTATTTGCTGACTGAATGTGTACAACAAATGCACTGTCCTCTGATACTGCCTTACTGCTCACCCACACTACCACAAATAGAGAGTAAGGTTCTATCTAACTTTACTTCTGCCTATCTTTGGGGTTCCACTGGACTCTGTGCACACAATACCTCATTTTGGTATGGAATATACAGAGCCAGCTTCCTACAAAAGTCACTGCACTTAAAACGTATAAGTCACTCCTAAAGCAGGCCTTTCAATCCTGAAGGCAGCGTGCTTAATTCTAAGTGTGAGGGTGCCCCTGCATGAACTGGACACCCCCACAGCCTACGGAGTCCATTCTCCCGGGTTGTAAGTGAGACAGCCAAATAACATACAGAGGGGCGATGTGTAATTACGTGGTGGCCATCTCAACACTGGCTATAACGAATCCTGTCATGTTTGGTATCAAACATGTTGGTATCATGTTGGCAATGCCCCACTTATTTGGAATGCCCTCCCAAAAGACCTCCGCTGTAACCAGTCCTACCCCAGCTTCAAAAAAGAACTCAAACTTCTTCTCCTTAATAAATACTGGGGTTTCTAATCCCTCCCTGGTAGCCTCGCCCCTCTGCATCACCCCACCTAGCTGCTCCTCATATGGATTGTGACCACCCGCCTGGCCAACTCCCTTTCCTTCTATCTGATCACCTTACCTCCCCTCCTCATGACCCTCAGTTATCTTGCGTGTTTATTGTACACTTAAGTGAGGCTTCCTGCCAAACTGTGACCGCTATTTTGTATTACTCATAGTGTCTAGCAATTGTTTTTACTTGTTTATCTAGATGTCATGTATCCTATGTGGACTTGCTCTTTTATTTTTCCAGTCTGTGCTTATACACACTGTACCTGTATGGAAACACCTTGTAAAGCGCTCTGATACTCCCGGGTCCAGCCAGCGCTATATAAAACCTCTTAAATAAAAAATAAATAAATAAATAAAGTATCATACCCCCCACCACTGTGTGGGAGGTATGATTCCATGCACCGTAAAGCTCCTTTGGGAGGCCCTCAGTGCTCCCCAGACCCAGACAGCAAGCCAGGGCTGCTTCCGACCAGAGACATGTTTCTGCCCTCCTGCTGCGGAGCCAAGCTCGGGCAGAGGAAGGCAGAACAATAGGTATCCTACAGGTGTGACCACTTCCCAGATAGGGTTTAGTGTAATGGGGCAGGGAGGGAGTGCTTACCAGCGCCACATAGTCTGTGTGCCGGGCACACTGGGTGCATCCATGCTTAGTCCAGTTCAAAGCAGTTCAGGGAGCCGTTTGCTTCTGCTTTGGCGCAAAATTGGACAAAGGATAGGAGAGTATCCTCCCCCTTGTCCAGCCCCTACTTAGGGAGGAACCCCTGAATCATCCCAACCCTTTATTTAGGGTACTTAAGGGCTTACCTGAGGGTGGGTCTCTAGATTTGTTGTGGGATAAGATTCATTTCAGATACCACTTCTTCTTTGACTGTCTGGGCACTCTGGACTTCGCTCTGGGCATCAAGGCTGCAAGACTCCTGCTGCTCCTGATCTCATTGCCCTGCTCGTCTGCTGCAACATCCGTACCTGTGCACCATACAGGAACCTTCCAAGGAATGTGGGTATCCAAGACACCTGAAGGAATCTCCCTTGAAGTGAAGGAGTCACTTCCCTGCATCTGCAGGCACAGCAACTAAGCTAACTGGTCCGCTGATCCTGAGCTCCCACGGACTCCGAAAGGCTCGGCAACACAGGTGGGGGTTCTTCACATTCCTCAAGGCTTTCCCTGTCTTCTCACCAAGTTTGAGGCCAGTATCCCTCGTCAGAGCCGCAGGAACCGAACCCCTGTGCACCGTGTCAACTTGCAGTTGCAAAGGCTTGTTGACTTCCTTCCACCAAGATCTTCGGGCTCCAAGTAGCCCCAACCTCAAGCATCTCCAGCGACCATGATCTTCGTCCTCAGCACAACACCTGCACCGTGGGCTTGCTTCTTTGGTGAGCTGCTTGAGGTCCTCTCTTGGCTCCAGTGCCTCCGGCCTGTGGGTCATCTTGAAGGTCATCTTCATATAGTTTGGGCTCCCCTGATTGCTCGGGATCCGCCCTGACCCCCCTGCTTGTGGTGAGTCTCCTGGACCTTGCTGGTCCTGACACTGCAACTTCTTCGCTTTCCACATTGTTTGCAGTTGCCAAGGCTTGTTGCTTCTCCCGACAGACACCGACCCCTCAACTCTCAACATCCGCGGAACAGCAACGTTAGAGCGATACCTTGAAGAGATGGGTTTTCCAAAGTTTGCGGAAGGCCAGCAAATTAGTTTCCCTTCGCAGAGTAGACGGGAGAGCGTTCCAAAGATTGGTTACGTTCGAGGAAAAGGAGCGTCCGCCCCATCTGGTTCTGCGTATTTTCTTCGGAGTAGCCAGGACGGAGAGGCTTGAATGGAGATTCCTAGCGGGGTGATAGGGAGTGACAAGGGAGTGAGTGAGGACCGGACTTCCGAATGGCCCTGTGAGCCAAGCACATGGCTTTGAACTGTATCCTGGCCGAGATTGGGAGCCAGTGGAGGCTCCTTAGCGCTGTTTCCGCAGAATGTCTCCGGGGAATCTGGAGAAGTTGACGGGCCGCACAGTTCTGGATACTTTCAACTCAATATGAGCTCAGCTAAAGATCAGAGAGTCTGGGATGCTTTTAAAGCATATTTAAGGGGGATACTCAGTTCCATATCGGGGAGAAAAAGGAAGGCTATGAAACAAGATGATTAAGGAAAAAGAAGGGGATTGCAGAAAGCATGGATGGAAGGCCTAAGTAATGTGCCAGTGTTGGCGAAGGAATTGGAGAGTCGGCAGCTGAGTTTCAGGCGCAACTAGAAAAAAAGCTACTAGAAAGATGGAGAGCAAGCAAGCTTCAGCATTTCGCATACAGGGATAAGTGCAGTTCCTTGTTGGCTTGGAAAGCGGATAAGGCCAGAAATACAATAAGGAATGTAATCAAAAGAGGGTCTGGAGAAGTGCTTCATGCGGATATAGACATTCGCAAAGAAGCCTGAAGCTTTATGAGCAACTTGTATAGTGCAGACGTAACACCAGGTCGAGAGAACATAGAGAACTGGCTAAAAATTATAACACGCCGCCAATTAACAATGGAACAGAAGAAAGCTCTAGAAGCAGACATTACAGAAGAAGAAGTCAGGGCACAGTGCAAAAAAATGGTAAGGGGAAAGGCAGCCGGACCGGAAAGTCTACCAGTGGAGATAAATCTGTGTCATAAATAGAGTGGTTTACATAAAAGGGGTGACCCTGTGTCCCTCAGAACCTGGGTAAGCGTGGTTGAAAACAAAATGGTTCTGTCGGGTAACAAGAAATTGCTTTAAAGAATGGTTAACTCAGTTCAATCTATGTATGAAGTAAACCCTCTCTCAAGACAATCCAATCAAAAGATAAAGTCTTTATATTAACAAATATTCATGGTCCACAAGAATTGCTTCATTCTGTGATAACACACATTTCAATGAATGGTAAAATCATTACAAAAGACACATATAGTGCGCGTGACTGTCAGTGAACAAGGTGATCAGTGCATTCAATTCAGTGACACATATACACAATATATACAGTGAAAACAAGGGGAAAAGGAGGGGGCCAGTATGTTAAATTAGTCCTCCAAGGAGACAGGGGGCGATTTGTACACGCTCCTGGAGTTATCTTGGCCGGTGGTGAGCGTCGACGTTTCGACCCTAGAGCGCCCCAGTTGGTGGTCGCGTCGGGTCTTTATCAAGACAGGGACAGTATGGAAGGCAGGTCGAAATATCACTGCCTAGTGGGTGGCCAAAGGTCCAACCCCTGGAAAAATGGGAGCCTGCAAAGTAGGGCTGTTCGTCTGTGCATGCGCGAGTAATGCCAGCCTTGAGACCGGCAAACCACGGAGAGCGTTAGTAGTGACCCTCGTGTGCATCCCCGACGTCTGTTCCCAGGTGACTCGAGGTCCCTCCCATCAAGCAAAAAACGTGCAATGGCGTCGGCTCGAGTCACCTGGGAACAGACGTCGGGGACGCACACGAGGGTCACTACTAACGCTCTCCGTGGTTTGCCGGTCTCAAGGCTGGCATTACTCGCGCATGCACAGACGAACAGCCCTACTTTGCAGGCTCCCATTTTTCCAGGGGTTGGACCTTTGGCCACCCACTAGGCAGTGATATTTCGACCTGCCTTCCATACTGTCCCTGTCTTGATAAAGACCCGACGCGACCACCAACTGGGGCGCTCTAGGGTCGAAACGTCGACGCTCACCACCGGCCAAGATAACTCCAGGAGCATGTACAAATCGCCCCCTATCTCCTTGGAGGACTAATTTAACATACTGGCCCCCTCCTTTTCCCCTTGTTTTCACTGTATATATTGTGTATATGTGTCACTGAATTGAATGCACTGATCACCTTGTTCACTGACAGTCACGCGCACTATATGTGTCTTTTGTAATGATTTTACCATTCATTGAAATGTGTGTTATCACAGAATGAAGCAATTCTTGTGGACCATGAATATTTGTTAATATAAAGACTTTATCTTTTGATTGGATTGTCTTGAGAGGGTTTACTTCATACATAGATTGAACTGAGTTAACCATTCTTTAAAGCAATTTCTTGTTACCCGACAGAACCATAAATAGAGTGGTGCCAGTTTTGAAAACTTTGCTTAATAAAATGTATATGGATGGGGAAAATCCACCTAGCTCATGGGCAGAGGCTATGGTCATGCTAATTTTAAAACCAAATAAAGACACACAGAAGATAGACTCTTATAGACCTATATCTCTTTTAAATATAGATTAAAAGATATTCTCAGGCATCGTGGCATAACGAGTTGCTAGGTCATGAAGGGGGTTGTCCACTCCGACCAGAGGGGCTTTATACCAGGGAGACAGCTCAATGAACTAACCTTTAAGATAATGGGGGCTATAGATATGGCAGGAACTAGAGAGGTCCCATTAACTACAGTGGCAATAGATGCTGCCAAAGCCTTTGATCAAGTGAACTGGGCATATCTGTGGGAGACCTTAAACGGCTTTGGCTTCCCGAGAAGCATGGTTAAGGTGGTTAAAAATGTATACCCGAGCCCCAGGGCAAAGGTGTTGGTCAATGGGGAATTAACAGATTGGTTTAGTATTACAAGGGGGACAAGGCAGGAGTGCCTCCTGTCCCCGCTTTTGTTTGATTTGTATATAGAATCCTTTGCTAATTGGATCAGGGCGGACCCCTCAATTTCTCCCTTTAGATCTGGCGAGTTTGAAGTAAAATTAGCCCTATATGCAGACGACCTGATTCTGTATTCTACAAACCCTCAAGAAGCAATTCCCAATTTAAGGAAGAAGGCAGAAAGTTTTGGTAAAATCTCTGGTTAGAAGGTTAATATGGGAAAAACAGAAATAATGGAATAGAATCAGAGGTGAAGGAGCCTGGGAACCAAAAACCAAATGAGGTACTTAGGTGTACAGATATCTCAGAAATTAGAGAATTTTCCAATAGTGAATTGGAAGAAAGTCAGTAAGGAGAGAACGAGTTTATTGTCACAATGGGGGAACCTACTATTAAACATCTATGGGAGGGTACACCTTGTAAAAGTGATAATTCTCCCTAAAATAACTTTCTTCTATAACTGTATCCCCCTATCGTTTAGAAAAGAAGACCTAGCTGAGCTACAGGGTAAAATCGGTGGCTTTATCAAGGTCCTTGAAGGGCCCAAGCATTGCATGGAAATGGCTTAGAAGAGGGCTTGAGGTGGGAGGGTTGGCTTTACCGAATCTACTTACTTATTGTTATGCCTTCCATTTTTTAACTTTTCGCATGTTGGCGATAGATCATCACTGGGACTATTATTATTATTATTTTTTTTAAACACATTTTATTTGTCTAGTTTCACATACGTTGTAGGGCTCTGCACTCCAGAGGCCACTGCACACATCAAATACACAGCAATATTGACTTTGACTTTTATGTATAATAGACCAAATAAATTATAACAAACCCCCTCCCCAACTCACCCTCCCCCTAGATTGCACCCATGTCACATAAGTCCATCCACCTAGCAACTGCACAGCCGGGAATCACAGACCCTCCAGGTCGTCCCGCCCCGACACCATTTAAACATGAAAACCGCATATGAATCAGTCCGGTAAGCATGCCTCCATCTCCCGTGGCGGGTCCAGTTCTAGACCCCGGTAGTCGGCCCACCTCTTCCATAGTATGTAATGTTTGCGTGGGCACGCCCTGGCCAGGAAAACAGGTTGTTCGAGCCCCATACAAAAATCTAGCCCATTTTTCCATGCGGCTACTGACGGAGCCCTGGGTGCCTTCCAAGCCCTGGCGATATCCCTTTTCGCTAGCGTGAGACCTAAGAGCAGGAGGTGCCGCCTATAAACTGGGACTATTTTTTTGAAGCCATGTTAGGGGATGTTTGCCAAGGTCAGCAACATTTTCTTTATAAATACGGTGATCCAAAGTTTAAAAAAAAATAAGGATACAGATTTTAAGGTCTGTGTTAGAAACCTGGGTTCACATAAGGAAGAGACTGAAAATCCCATACTAATCGCGGGCTCCGGTTTGGGAATCTCCGGGCACTCCTGAATGCCTGAGAGATCAACTTAGTCAGCCTTTGAAAGCAGGAGGCATATACTACTGGGCAGACCTAAAAAAGGACTCCATTTTGGAAAGCTGGGAAGTGCTTAATAACCTTACTAGAGGTAGTGAGACCTTGTTCAAATATTACAAGCTATGCTCCTGGTGGGCTCCACAAAATTGGCCCCAGGAGGAGAACTCAAAACTAGAACTAGCGACAAGAACAGGTAAATGGAAGAAAGAAATTCGGTATTCTAAAAAAAAAATAAAAAAAAAAACATTCAACTTACACTCTCAATAATTCATCTTCTCGATTATCAATGTACATGCATGTGTGCAACTTCTCAATAATCTCAAAGTTCATGCTTTTCTGCACCATTCCCTAGTTGGGATTATACACACTCTCAACAGTTCTATTGCTCGATTGTCTCAATCATATCAATGTGCATGCGTCCCTGGGGAGGGATTGCACACCTCAAGTTGCCCATTCTACTAGTATTTTTTTATTTGAGTTTTCAATGGGTAAATACATTACTCGCAGTTTCACATGCTAAAATCTATTTTCAAATGTTTTCAAATCTTTTGCACTAAGTATATTGTGTGGATTCTTATCAGTGTCTCAATTGTTAATTCTTCCTGTGCATTGTCGTTCACATTATTGTATTGGTTTTAACGATGTGAGCCGCCCTGCATGAGAACTGATTAACTTGGTGAGCAAAGTACAAATGTATGCGTTTTATTAGTGTTTTTCTTTTCCTACTACGAGGCCTGCACAAGCTGACCGTTGCGCTTCGTCTTCAATTTAAACGGCTCGCGCACTTTACCGTGCTTATGGTGCCCCGCGCAGTCATTCAAGAGTCTTCCATGACGTACATCCTGTTTTCAGCATGACGTACATCCTGTCTTCAACCCTGTAGCCTGGCGCTTTACAGTGAGAGCGTGCTGGGAGTCACTCCGTATGTGTCTTCTGTATGTACTGCCATCTTCTGGCTGGCGGTTCCAACTCTATACAGTTGTGCATCTACCCACCATGTCTCAATGCCAACCACGTTCCGCACTTGACAGTTAAAGCCTATTTTTCAATAGGGACCACAAACATTCTTACTTCACTACGTTTTTCAAGGTGTCCTGCATTAGGAATTCCTCTTCAAGTTCAAGTGGTGGGTGGCTCCCTTTCAAGATCTCTATAAGATGTTTCCTTTGAGCTCATCTATGACTCTATGTATAGTGGATTTTGGGCACTAGTTCAAGTGCATGTGGTGAGTGGCGCTGCGTTTTCGATACCCTCATGGGATCTTCGACAATTTGAAAACGTTGTTTACTCACTTTCTAGTTCTAGGCAATCCAAGTCATTCGTGAGACTTGTCATTTATCAAGAATATTACAATTATATGGTTCTCTTTTCGTTTTTTGTACGCTCTTCGGTAGGGACACTGGTTGACCTGAGCACAACCTTCTCAAAGACATCTCCTCAAGTACCTTTCAAGAGAAGTTTGTCAAGGCATTTCTACTTCTCATTCCTATATCTTTTTAGTTCAAAATGCTCAATTTCAAATGCTATTTTTTCTGCTTGTGCATGGTTTTTCCAGTGCGGTTTTGTTTTCCATAATGGCATTCAAAGTTAACATGTACATGGACGTGTCATCACGTGTTCGCTGTATGGTATGTATGTATTTCAATTTAGTTCAATGGTGTATATACATATATATGTGACCTTCCATACATACTCTCAAGATTTCAATTACTCAATTTTCTCTATTTCTCGATTATCAATGTTCATGCATGTGTTCAGTTACTTTACTATCTCAATGTACGTGCATGTCTGCAGTATTCCCTGGTGGGGATTGTACATCTCTAATTGTATGCATTCCAGTAGTATTCCCTAGTTGGGATAACATTGCGTTGTACTTACCACAGTACTCACAGTTTCAAATGGTCACCCTCAAAAGTTAACTTGCTCTATTTTTCAATGTATTTTTCAATGTGTGACCTTTACTAAGTTCTCAATTTAGGGTTGCTTCCTCTCAATTTGAGTTGTACTTTCCACGGTATTCACGGTTTCAAATGACCATCCTCAACAGTTCAATTACTCGATTTTTTTATGTGTTTTCAATATGTGACCTTTGCTAAGCTGTCAATTTGGGGTTGCTGCCTCAATTTTTCAATGTAGTTTCAATATTTGACCTTTATTAGGTTGTTAATATGGGAGTTTCTCCCTCTCAATTCACCCTTTACGAGATAGTCTCTATATGGGGTTTACCCCTCTCAATTGCTCTGTATGTTACCTGCTGCATTGTAATGCTCTAAATGCAAAGTTGTCTACATTATATTATATTGCAGGGTAGCATGAAGGAAGGATCTTTTTATGTTCTTCCTCTACTTCTCGGTTTTCTTTTTCTACTTCCTCAATTCCTGTCTCCTTTCATACCTGTCTTGCCAGTGGGTGTGTCTGGAGTAATTCTCGTGTTCCTCTTCGACTTTCTTTCTCGTTGATTTATGGCAAAAGGAGGATGAGTACTTACTTATGTGTCTGTACCCTTGGGTTGTTTCCTTCCACTCCTTCTACCTTCCTGTTCTTTCCCTGCAGTTCTCCCCTTCTTACCAGTTCCTGTTCCTGTTTTTCCAGTGTTTTTATTTACCTATGGTTCTTCCAGTGTTTTTATTTACCTATGGTTCTATCTTTTGTTGTGATGGAAGAAAAGGAGATATGTAGTATCTTACACTACTGTCCATGTCTGTATACCTTTATTCATCTTATGCCCTGCCTCTAGAGTCTTACAGTTTGATGATGTCATTTAGAATGTTCAGTGTCTTTTCTGGAAAGGGACAGTTATGATGGGGCTGAGCAGCATGCTGGCTGCTCCTGGTGGGGTTCTTGTACTGGACATATGACTCCCTCAATAAAGACATCGGTTTTGGGGTATATATTGTCCACAATCAATGAGTGATCAAGAGCTACTCAGGCGACACGTTGACTCACAGTAAGACTTTAAACAGGTCTTCCTCAGGACAAAATAACCAGATTGGATTGCGTTTTGCTATTATGTATCTGAAATATGTTTTTTTGCATTCCCTACAGAGCCAAAGGAGATTCCTTGTTTTTCGATGCAGGTAACCCTAATCTCTTGCTATGACAAATTGCGCTATTTTATATTGCGAATTCGTAGTCTGGTAAAAGTGATATTTTAGCAAATCGAATTTAGTAACATATGCGAAATGACAAATCACACCCTCCCTACTTATTGCATCAATGGGTTATGTAAAGGTTGTGTCAGCCTCAATTAGGTGGTTCACAGCCCCTACTTATAGCAAAGAGCAGAGTAGCTGTACACTGGGGAAGAGGCTCATTTCCAACTGATAAGGCAGGACTTAAAAATGGGATCTTTTGCAATGAAGCAGCTGAAAGCTATGGACCACTGACCCCGATAATGGCACACCCACTGGACGTATGCAGACCACTAACACTATACCTCCAAAGCAAGTCTCAGAGACCAGGGAAAAGAGGCAAAAAACTATATTCAGCTTAGAGTAAGGTGGGAAAGACAATGAATCTGGTCTTGTTCACTGATGGATATGGAAACCATAAATGAAAAATCATATTAGTAATCGTTTATCCTTGGTATGACATGAGACAGTAGTAAGTCGAACAATCCTCAATGTCACTCAGTTTATGCTATCGATAAGCACCAATGTAAAAGGTGTTACTTTAATTTAGTGTGAAAACCTAAATAAAATGAAAAACAAACATGAAACAAACAAACCGCTTCAAGCTTGGCCAGCCCATCGCCAGGCCGATAAGCCATCCTGTACTTCAAGATCCTCTAAAAAAGCAGAGACCATGCTTCTTAAAAGAAAGCAAGGTAACAAAACAATATCGCACGTCATGGACATCGCACAGCTTGCTTACTTTGTGGGGACTCCGGGTTGTCGGAGAAGCACACCTCTTCCTTTTCACTTGCCTTTAATGAAAACACTGTGTGCGTAATCAGAGGGCCTGAAAATGTAAGAACACAAACTCTTTTAGACTCTACAGGTTTGTTAACAGCAATCATGATCTCTTTGTTACTCATGTGTCAAACATCGTTACCGAAGCCTGTACGATCTAGCACAAGAATCCGAAGTGTCTTCTGTGGTAAACAATGGAAATGAAATACAGTAGTAGACAGAGAGAAAACTAAACAATAGAATAATGCAGGGAGAAAACTAAAACAATGGAAAAAGAATATGTCCAGTACAAGGCATTGGCTGATTACTAAATATTGTAAACATTACAACCCATCATTAAAATACAACATCCACTCACAATGATAAGAGATTAATCATTTTTAAACAAAGTAAGAATGTATATTACCATCCTAATCAGTGTAAACTTCTAATAATCTCTAGACCGCAGCATCTAAACATGCTACAACATGTCAAGGGTCTGGAAGATTTAATCACAAAAGCAACAACCTCATTGTTACAAATTTTAATCCCATGACAAAGAACTAACAGCTGCAGCTTAAATCTTGCTTCTAGACCAAGCAGACACACAAAATGACTGCCAGCAGTAACTAACACTGCTGCCTGGTCCGCTGATACGAGCAGAGGTAGAAAATCGTTGCCTTCAAACCGCTTTTTCCAAATTGGCAAGCCGGATCTAAAATTGTGCTGTGGTCTAAACACGCTATCTCCGCTAGCCGGCTTCATAACTGTGCTGTGGTCTTACGCCGGCAATAGAAATTTTTGCCGCCTTTTCGACTTGTGTGTAAAACAAAGAGCCGCCCAGTAGGTGGGTGAACCACATAAAGAAGTACAGCTCAGAACTCAAGCAACTCTGATGCACAAGAATTCATTTCTTTGTCGCCAACTGGCTAAATATTTGGAAGTACGCTGTCTACTTAGAAAATAAGAATTTACCCGGCATAAAGGGTCATCTACTGTATGTAGAAATTCCTTGTCCTGATGATGGTCTTATGAATAATCTCTAAAAGACCGAAACGTCGACTAATTAGTCCAAGCCTGCATGTAATTCATCATACCATTTTTGATTTTCTTCTGTTTAGTTGAAATCACAATGTTATCTTGTGTTTAGCAGTCTGGACTTTCTCAGATATACTAAAGGACTAAATATTTTGTACTGTGCATATTTGATGATAACATTTTGTGTATGTACCCTATTTTGTAAGAATTTGTTTGCTTCTTTTGTATAAAAATTATACCTTTTGTCTTGAAAAGAAAAAATAATAATATTCAGACAATATAAAACCCTGGTTTTTGCATTATTTACTTTGTTAGTGTGGTAACATTGTATGTATTGATTATGATCTGAAGTTATTAACTTAGTACAGCGATTGATTAATCACAATTAGGTACTCAGAGTTATTACAACAGAGTCCTAGCACGCTGATAAATAATACTTGAATAAAGTCCCTTGCTGGTCTATTTTCCTTGTATAACAAGTATTGCCCGAACCCGCAAGGGTAGATTGGGTTGCTCACCTCAATATTGTATCTAGACCAAGCAGACACACAAAATGACTGACAAAGAATCTATTTTATCACTAGAAAATCCACAAACACACCAAGTTGTGAAACATATTCAGGCTACTTCAAAACTACCCTGGTGGAACCAGCAGAGATTCCTAATATAGTCTGAGATTACAGCCAATAGATCCTCTTTTTTTCTGAGAACTAGAAAAAAAATCAATACCATAACCCAATGCTTTTTCAATTCTTACTCTGCAGGTTCATGGGCCCTAAATTTCATGACTCAATGCTTATCCATTTCCCTCATCCACAGTCGTGTTTTAGGTCTCGTCTGAGCCAGCACGCATGCGCTGTCCTGCGAGGCATTTAGTAAGGGTTTTTAAACTCCAAACACAAGCTTGTGTGTGTGCTTTTTTTATCACTTGCTATTGGGCTTTGCATGCATCTTTCTAAGAAAGACAACACGCAATTGGCCCAATGCGGGTGCACGTCCGACCTTCTCTGTCCTCTGGCCTAGGGTGCTCGAGAGCGAGCAGCAGCTCGGCCGGATGGCAGCTGCATTCCTAACATTTTCAATTAGCACGCTCGCTTTAACTTTCACGGCGGCGCTTGTTTTTTCCACTTCCCATCTCATTCTCACAGCATCCAGGCTGCATTCCTCATCGTGTCTTCTTACGTGCCCCTGCTCGTCGCTACTCCATCTCTACTTCCCTTTTCATATAATCTTATTTTGCTATGATATGGTGTAATGGGGAATTAGGTATTGGCGGCCAGCTCGCCACTTTTTGGGGGAAGTAGGTTAAATTATTGATCTCATCACCAGCATCACTGTGCTCTGTCAACAAGCGACGCCCTCCAGGCCCCGCCCTCTAAGGACACACTGCGCCTTCCGCATGTGCTGGTCTGACACCAGGGGCTATGAGCGCTGTGAGCCCGCCTCTCCCGCACCTCCAGCTCCTCCTCCTGGTGCTCATCACCTGTCTGGCTATAGCAGGCACAGCGTGCAAATTCGCCCCGGCAAGCTTTGAGGTGTTTGGCCATGTAGGAGCCAGTTTGTTGGTTATCTGCGTATATGAAAGCCTCCAATACGAGTATATTATCTAAAGAGCTGCCCCTGAGCTTTAAAGAGGGGGCAAAGACCTGGTGGATTCAGGCTCCGCCCTCTGCACATGTCTAGCCTGAGGGCATCTGCCTGTGTGTGAGGCTGTGTGTCTGCAGAAGTCTGTGTGCGGCCACCTGCTCACCTGAGTGGCTCCCTGAACTCTAATAGGCAGGAGGCGCAGCCGATCGATCAGTGAAGGCGAGGAGAACAACATGGTAAGAGCCCAGTTTGCCGCTGCTCGGAAGGTGAGCCCTGCATCAGCCGAGCTCTTCTGTCATCTGTGTCACTTCACTGACTGAGCACAGCATCAGCAGAGGTCTACTGTGATCTGTGTCACTTCACTGACTTTGAGTGCGTGTGTGACCTGAAGCACTTCACTGGCTTTGAGCACAGCATCAGTAGAGCTCTTGTGTGATCTGTGTCACTTCACTGGCTTTAAGCACAGCATCAGCTGAAAGCCTGTATGATCTTAGGCACTGCACTGACAGAGAGCACAACATCAACAGCCCTTTTGTGGTCTGTGGCACTGACATTATCCGACCTGACTTAGGTTTTTGCTGTGATTGTGACACGCCCCGTCATAAACTTTATGACTGTCTTATGTTTATAGCACAAGCTGTTGGATTCATGACCGATGGCTGAGCACCTGTAGATGCATCTCAGAGACATGCCTGGGTTGAGAAGAAAATCATTTTTTTCTGCCATCAGGCATGCTAATCCTCTGGGCTGCCCTGCAAATCTTAGAATTGTTCTCGGATTCCCTGTTGAACATTTGATTTAATACCACACGTTGTTGTTAAGTATTTCGAGTGATGTCATCAATGATGCCATCAAAAATGTCTTTAGTGATACCATGTGTAAAGCGAGGAGCAGTGTTCAGGTGGTGTGGATTATGGTTTGGGGACCTAACCACAACTGGCCAGTTTTATGTTTTTTGTAGTTATTTTTTCACTTTCATTCTCTCTTCCGTATATTTTTTTTCTGTTTACAGTGTAATTCTACATTCTCCTTTTCTTTTTCATTGTTTAGGTGTGTCTTCTATTGGACTACTCTGTGCAATCCAGCCCTACTAGCTACTTCATTAGTGTCTAAAGCTCCAACCACCGGAGGCACTGTGCATACCACGACACTAGATGTGACTTGTTTACAAAGTCATTATTTTGGGCCAAAGTTGTAGCATAGAGCTGCCCCCTCCCCACCACCTACGCTACACATAGCTCTGACGAAGAAGTGTTTCATCTCTGACACGACACTATCCCAACACCATCTCGCTATCATCCACTCTTTACAAAGCAGTAATAGGCCTGGATTCCTTTTTGAGACAATCTGACAGCTCCTCCTGTTACCCAGTATGCTTTTTGTCACTTACCTTTTTCACAACAGTGATAAGCACAGGGCCACCACCTACACCCAGAGGTAATCTAGTCACCAATACCACCATTTCCACAGATCTTGGCCCATCATCCAAGCTATACAGAGGTTTGATGCGCACCAGCTTCCTCGTGGAGACAGTCTAGTCCCCAATTCCTCCCCAGCAGCAGTATATTCCCTGTCTTGTACTCCACTCAAAGCTACAATAAGCACGAGCTTTTACTTCAAGACAATCCTGACAATGCTACTTTATTTCACCAGGGCATCACCTAACACTTTCCATACGCACAGATACGATGAGGCTGGCTTTCTACACCTACTATTCTCGCAGATAAGCGCAGGCTTCCCCTCATCTGACGCAGCTACTCCCTCTGCCCAGAACACTCGCTGGCACCTATTCTAGGTGAAGGTGTGACAGGCAAAGGCTTCTTGTGTGAGCCAATGTGTTATGCCATCCCAGGAATAGGAGGTCTGACCCCATTCTGTGCATTTGAAGTACACAGTCCATTTCTGAGACTCTAAAGAACACTTGGTAAAGACCAACAATAATGTATCATTACCTAGGGACATCAAGGCCTGGTGGATCTCCTTCATCACGTTCCTGTACAGATCCCGCTGCCATTTGTGCAAAAGCTTCCACTCCTCGTTGGAGAAATAATTGAAAACCTGTGAATGAACAGAAAGGTTACAATACTTAGCAACTATATTCACCGACTCTGCTGCACAACTGGCTTACATTTCAACTACTTTCAGCAATTTTATTGCACAACTAGCTTACATTACAACTACATTTAGTAATTCTACTGCACAACTACATTCAACAACCATAGTGCACAACTAGCTTACATTACAACTACTTTCAGCAATTCTAGTGCACAACTAGCTTACATTACAACTACTTTCAGCAATTCTAGTGCACAGCTAGCTTACATTACAACTACATTTAGGAATTCTACTGCACAACTACATTCAACAACCATAGTGCACAACTAGCTTACATTACAACTACTTTCAGCAATTCTACTGCACAACTACATTCAACAACCATAGTGCACAACTAGCTTACATAACAATTACTTTCAGCAATTCTAGTGCACAACTAGCTTACATTACAACTACTTTCAGCAATTCTAGTGCACAACTAGCTTACATTACAGCTACATTTAGCAATTCTACTGTATAACTGACATTACAACAATATTCAACAACCATAGTGCACAACTAGCTTACATTACAAATGCTTTCAGCAATTCTAGTGCACAACTAGCTTACATTACAACTACATTTAGCAATTCTACTGCATAACTGACATTACAACTATATTCATCGACCATAGTGCACAACTAGCTTACTGTTACAACGACATTCAAAAATTATAGTGCGAATCTGGCATTACAACTACATTCAACAATAGTGCAAAACTTACATTACAATTAAATTCAGCGATTCTAGTGCACAACTTACATTACAACCCTATTCAGTGACACTACTGCACAATTTACATTATAACTACATTCAGTGACTTTAGTACACAACTTACATATCCGCTCCTCTGCCACTAGCGGCGATCACAGAGGGGTACTTCATAATGAATGAGAATCGCCCCACAGATAAAGGAGGAGGGGGAAGGTGCAGCAATTCCGAAATAGTCTCCTTGTCATAACAGAGTGGTCAATTGAACTGATCAGAGATACAGACCGACTTCTATTTAAAAATGGAACATGGAAAGAGGACCTTCACTCTTCTTCTCGTTTCCATATTATATTTGCGATTTCCCCCACACCATACCTTACAGTATATGATTATCACTCACTGCAAATGTATCACAGTGGGAGATTTCAATTACTGGGCCAATGAATCAAACACACTTTCGGTCAGGTCGGTCTAGTGGGGGAAACCACCAACAGGTTATTACTTTTCAGGGGTGTACAACAGGGCTATGTACTGGCGCCCCTTTTTATGTTTTATACTAACGGTCTTGAACGTCACCTGGTTCATGTAAAAGCTGATGTGTACTCTTCGCAGACGATGCAGTTTTAATTGCTAGGACTAAACTCGGCCTTCAGAACCTATTGAATATCTATGTGAGGTTTATAAATGAGCTGGAGCGAACTGCAAGTCACTTCAAACTCACATTATGGTCTATGTGCCAAAAACCAACACGTGCAATACCTTTTTTTTATGAACGTCACTAAAATTGAATTGGTTTCAACGTTTCCATATTTCGGGATTCAGCGTGATGACCGAAGTACCTGGAGACAATCAGGTATTGTCACCAAGACCAGGTTTTCTCGCACTGTGGAAGGCCTGTTCAAGTTTACAGATAAACTAGGCTTGAAATCTCCAAAGGAGTTCCTTATAGTGTATAAAGGTAAATGTTTGTCAGTGGCTCGCTGTGACTCTGGAGTCTGGGGGGGGAAAAGCTTTTAAGGCCAAACAGTGTGTTGAGAATAGCTGCTTGAAAAGGCTGCTGAGGGCTGCACGTTGTACAGCGAACTACCTTAACTTGGCCTCGACTATGCCACTGATCTCATAAGAATTTGCCACTTCTTTTGTGGCTAGCAAGCCTGACTAAGCCTGAAGACAATTTTAGCCATAGTGTCATTAGGGACAGTATGTGCCTAGATAAGGCTATGCATTTTATGCCCAGACATGGGTCCCGTACTCACGTTGCCACTGGATTCAAGCTAGCCTGGCTGATGAGGGGTGATGCCCTGAAACCGGTCCCAGTATGCTGGTTTCCAGTCTAGGGAGGACCTGGACTGGCAACTCGGGCTGGACTGTTCCTAAGGCGAGCAAGGTCAAGACGGATTTGCATATGGCAGGGTCCAAACTGGAATGGCGTGGCAAGCAAAAAAACAATAGATTTTACCCAGATCTGCGACTACGTGAATGATTGATTTGTTCAGAATTCTGTCCATCATTTATTATTTTTGCATTTATTGCCCTAAATGAGAAGGGTATGCCCAGACGTGGGTCCCGTGCAGGTAGACAATTGTGCTTTTTGTAAGAAAATCAAGATGTTATTAAAGACACGGTGTGATGTTTTGGAATATTGGTGTTGGGGGTTCCATGTGCTGTTAAGGGAGTTCTGTGTTGACAGTTGGTGCCCGGAACTGGTGGGTGAGGTCTGCTATTAAACTTCGTACGTTGCCCTAACTTACTTCATTCAATACATTGGTGAAAAAAACATTGGCAATGAGGAAGAAAAGGCTCACACAGATTGTGCAAACCTCAAGACACTTGGATTCCTACCTGCCTTGGTTCCAAATGTGGAACAGGAAGATTCTTGTTAAAGTATAGTTGGCGATGATGGCATTTTGAATAACAAGACAAGGGTGTGCGTGGAGAGGCGAGACAGGTATGATAGTCTCTAGAAGGAATAGGAGTTCGACTAGTGGTGAATGGGGATCATGGCGAGAGGAGGCTTGGGGGAAAAGGTGCATTGCGCAACCAGTGTTCTCAATGGATCATGGAAATAAGAGGAAATTCGGATGGCCCTTTTAAGAGGTTCGGAAGCAAAGACAGAAAAAAAACCCAACTGGTTCTAGGTATCTGGTTAGGACATGGTCAAGTTTCTACGGAAACCAATGGGTGTAAAAGATGGTTGCAGTTTAAGCGTATTTGCCTGTTGAAGGGTGATGGGCACAACTAGTGAGACAGAGTCGAGTTTTACCATATAAGAAAGTCTGGGCCATCTTTGCCCTGCCAGCAAGCCAGAAACCCACATAAGGCCCTGCTGCCTCAATCTGTAGACCTTTGTTAAATTGACCAGAGTTCGAACGCAGCAGGCTCTAAGCCTCTGTGACCTGAAAACTCAAGCAAAGAAAAACCAAAGGTGATGATGGACGGAGCGATGACAATACAAACACTCACCCCCAGTCAACTGATCTGGGTTTAATCCATCACCGTTCTTTAGCTCACTCCGCCACCCCAGTTCAGACATGGCCATATGCAAATCATTGTGACCCTGTGCCTCATGGGAACAGTCCAGCCCGAACAAAGCGGTACAAAAGGGGGTGGCCCATCACAACCCCCTTTTGTACCGCTTTGGCCGCCATAAGTGTGGCAGGGTATGCTCAGACGTGAGTCCCTTGCTCACTTTGCCACTGAATTCAAGCAAGCCGGGCTGAAGACGGCTGGAATGCCAGAAACCGGTCCTCGGAAGCTTGTTTCCAATCCAGGGAAGGCATGGCTTGGCAGTTCGGGCTGGACTGTTCCCATGAGGCACAGGGTCAGACTGATTTGCATATGGCCATATCTGAACTGGGGTGGCAGAGTGGGCTAAAGAACGGTGATGGATTAAACCCAGATCTGTTGACTGGGTGTGAGTGTTTGATTGGTTCAGATGCTCTGTCCATCACCACCCCCTTTTGTACTGAAAACTCAAGCAGCTTCTCTCAGCGAAGCACCCAGACCCACACCCCCACTGTCTTCGTGTGGTCAGCTTTCTCATGTGAGCCCAACGATCGTTCCTCTTTCTCACACCACAAGAACACAGAAGTTTTAACCGCAAGACAACAACTGATTGTGAGAAGTTGGCCTGGTATATGATGTCCACTATTCTAGTGAGCACCTTGCACCAGTCCAAACAACCCTTATGGTGATGGTTGTAAAGTCAACCTTATAGACCAGCTATCCTCGTGGTACCATGGACAAAGCAGTCTTAGGCTAAAACTACAGAGAGCATGTGAAGCCAGCTGTTTTACCATATGCAACCCCTTGAATACCAAATGAAAGGACACCACACAGGTTATATATCAAATATATATGTATTTATTATAAACACAACCCCTCTGAACTCTTTATGAGGTCAGAGGCTAAAGCACATAACAAGTTACTCAATTATCATACAATAAGTTGCAGAAAATACAGTCGAGCCCTAGGGGCGCTGAAGGCAATATACTAAAATAGTGGTATAAGAACCACGTCACGAACAAGGAATAGCCTAGGGAATCGCTGGGGCTACACTGAGCTAACAATAGTTAAGAAGCAGGAGGCCCACGGGATGCGTGTGCAGTGTCTAAACACACACGCGAGTTACCATAGGGATACAATGGGAACGTAAGAGTCACAAACTAGTTGATTTAGGACACTTCCGGATGAACTAAGAGAAAGCTACTAAAAACAGGGACTCTTGGATTGTCAATACCCACAGGAGCACCGGGGTACTCGCGTTACCTCGCCCACAGGAGCCGGGTGCATAGGTGTCAAGATGTGTCGGGTTTCGTCGCTGAATCCTATGGAGACCTGTAAAAAGATGCTGCAGGCGACCAGGAGAGAAGTGCCCAGTTGGATCCAAGAGTGGATCGAGGATGAAGAGTACCTGAAAGAGGGGACAGAGTCTGGGTCACTAGCCAGTGACCAGGAAGGAACCAGGCGATGTCGGGTGCAGTCAGGTAAAGATGCGAAGCTTGTCTCTGCAGCCACGTGGACCAGGAGGCGTCGACGACGACCAGGAGCTGGAGGCGGACTGTCCCACGAAGGCTCTCGCTGTCGACGGTGTCGGCTTCCGGATTGGAGTCAACAGGCCTTGGCAAATCCAACCCACGCAGGAATCAAAGATGGGCTTCTGTTCAGACCAGCAAGGTCTGGGGGGCTTCTCCTTTTCAGGGAAGCAGGGGCCAACCTGGAGCAACCAGGCAGGCGGTTCAAAGTTAAAAGTTCGTCGTCACAGAGGCCACTAGCCAACGGGCAAGTGACCGGACAGACGCGTTGAGCACAAAAGTACTAGCAGGCCCCACGCAGCACTCGGTGAGTGTGGGGGGCTGTGCGTCGGTGCAAAAGGTGCACGGGGCTAGGGCTTCTCAATCCCCAATGCACAACTTCGAGGGTGCCTCAGAAGCTGCACAAGTAGCAAGGAGCAGGTTTTTCAAGATGTCCGGTCCAACGTCTCTCGTCGCCTCCACGGGTCTCAGCTTTGCTGTGGCTGTGGATCGGGCTCAAGGAAGTCTGGAAGTCCAGGTCTTGTCAGGCTCTGTGCTCGGGCTCCGGCAATAGCATCGACAAAGCAAACTGCTGATAGCTGGATGGTGCCTGTTTGCACAGGGTGGTCACTCCTTGACCACAAGGAAGATTCTTCAGTCGTCTTCTGTAAAGTGGATCGTCGAAGGTCCAGAGTTTCGTTTCAAGTTTCAGTTCAGGATTAATCCAAAGTCTCTAGACTCAGCTCCTACCTTTATACCAATAAAAGGGGCTGGATTACCTGCTAGGTCCCTCCTATGGGTAGGACCAGGGAAGGGGGTGGTTACACCCCTTTCACTTTGTCCAGTTTCGCGCCAGAGCTGGGGCTGGAGTGCCCCAGCAATTGGTTTCAACCGGACTATGCATGGAGCACCTTGTGTGCCCCAGGCAGTGTCTCATTTCATTCAGCCCTCCCTGCCCCAATACACTAAGGCCCGTCTGGGTTGGTGCTAGCACCCCCCAAGGCAGGAAACCTATTGTCCAAGCCTCCCTCGCTGGAAGGACTCCCAGCAGCAGGAGGTCGGACTCGTGTCTGTGGCAGCAGCATCCATTTTGTGATGCTGAGGCTCTGGTTAACTTTAACCGGGATTAACAGGAACAACAGGTCGTCTCCCTATAGAAGGGTGGAATGCTACCCCCGTCGCCAGAACTGGTGAGGGGGTAGTATTCCAAAGCGTATGACACCTTACACGACATGTTTTGATAAAGCCAAACCAAAGTTAGCAATAACCGCGAGGATTATAATGCACTTAAGAGTATATGGTATGGCTATATCATAGAACAGCTATAAGGAGATGGTTCCGAAAGCTGCAGACAGGCTCAGCTCATGCTAGAGCCTCATCTCACTAAAAAAACAAGCACTCTGCCTTCAGGATTGTTAAGGCATGCCATAGGAGTGACTTATAGGTATATATGTGTCTATATATAATGGTAGGTATAGGAAGTAAGTAAGGGGTGATTACACGACCTTGCCCCAGCTGAGTGATCAGCCAGTTGTGTCAATTTGGATGGCCAGCCAGGGGTGGCATAAGATATGCTGCAGCCCCTGGTAGGCCTTGGATGCACCTATGCCCTGGGTACCTATGGTACAGTATACAGGGGCTCACAAGACGACCCAGTATCCAATTAGGTATGTACCTAAGGTACATGGAGTCCATTTTACAGTGAGAGCAGATAGTTGGCCTGGGATCCTGCTAATCAGGGCCCCAGGCTAAGTCGAAAACCAGCTAAACACTAGGCAAAACATTGGGGGTAACCATAGTCAGATATCCATCCTCCTACACAGATCACGAGAATGCAGAACTTCTCATGAAGTAGGGAACAGGGAGTAGGTGATGTGGCAAACAAAGGTTTTGACCTATCTATTTGTTTATCATAATATTATCATAATATTGCCAATCTCTTGCTGGCTCTATGGAACAGAAGACGTGCACTTAAGCGTGTGATACTGACCCCTGACCAGGTGAAGTTCCACATTCTTGTAAATATTTGTTTTATTTCTCTAAAATGTACGGCCTGTGGGTATAATTGACGTCAGTACAACTGACCAGTTCTGCATTTAATTTCTGCTTTAGGGGTATAAGAATAAAACCCACCGGCTGCTCTTTGGACTACCTCTCTATCTGATGGTACAAGTCGCAGACTGTATGTGAGCTCTGAGGTGAGCTCTAAGGACATCAAAAAGTTGTTACTTACCACTAGATCAGGTTCATCTCACGACCCCTGCCCGACGTCTGTGGCAAAGCTGGCAGCGGTTCCCGATAGCTGCGGTCTTAGCTAAGCTTTTTAATCAGATGTTCGAAGTTGTGGATTTTCCAGTTTGCTGGAAACAGGCTTCAATTGCCCCTTTGTTAAAAAAACCTACATTGGACATAGCCGACCCCAACAATTATCGGCCTATTGCCAGACTTCCGTTGCCAGCCAAACTTATAGAAAAGGTTATGAACGCGCAACTCTGTGCATTCCTAGGAGCTACACATGGTCTGGACATAGCGCAACATGGTTTCAGGGCAGGACATAGCACTGAGTCTGCCCTGATCAAGTCAACAGAGGAGATTAGGAAGGTGCTAGATGCAGGGGGCAAAGCAGCCCTGGTTCTTTTCGATCTATCTGCGGCTTTCGATGCCGTCCACCATGGTATGTTGGTTCACCGCTTGAAGGACCGTGGGATCCAGGGGAAGGCCCTCAGCATCCTGAAAGCCTTTCTGACCGACAGGGTTCAGGTCGTGGCTTTAGGGGGAGTTCGAGTCAAGGCCTTTCGAACTGCCAGGGGGGGTCCCTCTGGGATCCTCTCTAAGCCCCACCCTCTTTAATACAGATGTCTCCTCGCTTGCCCCGATCATCCAGGCACATGGGTTCGAATTAACATCTTACGCAGATGATACACAGATTGTGGTATCACTGCTCCCAGGGACAGAGGATGGTGTGGCTTCCAACTTTCAGGAATGAATGGCAGCGGTCGGCTCCTGGATGGCCAGTAACTGCCTAAAACTGAATTCATCTAAAACTGAGGTGGTACTCTTCGGCTCTGATGTCAACTTTTGGAGACCCAAATGGTGGCCCGAAGGGATGGGGCCTCTTCCCACTCCTGTTATAAAGGTTAAAAACTTGGGAGTTCTGATCGATGAAAAGCTCTCCTTCAAACCCCAGGTAAATGCACTTACTTCCTGCATCCACTGGTCTCCTAAAATCATCCGGAAGATTCTTCCCTTCTTGCCAGAGGAGTGCAGGAAAATGGTGGTGACAGCCCTTGTGCTCTCCCGCCTTGATTACAGCAACAGCCTATTTTTAGTGGCCCAAAAGGGGTTTCTCAATAAACTGCAGGTTCTGCAGAACGCAGCAGCCCATTTGATCTCAGGTACTCCCAAGTTTGCCTCCGTCTCCCGGGACCTGGTGAAGCTGCACTGGCTTCCAGTACGGAAACGGATAACCTTCAAATCCTTGTGCATTGTCTTTAAGGCAAATCATGGACTTGGCCATTTGTTCCTTCAACAGCACTTCCAGTGGTACATACCGAATAGACAGCTTAGGTCGGCCAGTCAAGGGCTGATTAGGACCCCACGTATTAGGAAAGCGCGTTGGGGGAGGGGTAGAAGTTTTGTTTTAGGGGCTGCCACTGCTTGGAATGCTTTGCCAATTGCATTGAGACAGATCACAGATCTGTGGGCCTTCCGGAAAAAGCTAAAAACGTGGCTGTTCACTAATTAATGACAGGTTTCATGGTCAGGGGAGCTATCACTACAGGGCCAGGACACAGTTTGGTATCAGCGCACTCTATAAGTGCTATAAATAAATAAATAAATACTCCCCAAGAGCTCTTGATTTTTGTGGGTTTTTCTTTTAAGATACAATGTAGCTTGTCATATATTATATCTGCCAACCTACCTTTAAATTGATGCTTTCTTGTTTGAAATGTAAGACTTGCAAAGCAGTTTTTTTTTTATGTTAACCTTGTGTCTTTTTTTAGCATCACAGCCAAAACCTGGTTTGTATGTTAAAACCGTCAACTTCATTTTGCTTTTTGAAGTCTTTTCCTTTTAGTAACTTAAATGCTTTCTTAAATTCCTTTGAAAGTCATATAAAATAATGCCTTCTGATAAATGTGATTATCTGTGAAAACAAAGTGACTTTAATCTGCTTCCAATATTATTTCTTTGAAGCAGTGTCTTCTAATAAATTGATTGAACCTTTTTGGCTTGGTTTCTGTGAGTCAAACATTTTATTTCCTTCATTTTAGTATGGGCACCGGCTCAAGTTAAGCTGCCCACAAACCCTTCCCTGCAATATTAGTGAACCCAAAGTTTAGTAGATTTTGGGTCCATGGCTTTTGGTGTGCATTGTGAGTATAGGGTACGTATTAATACTCACAGAATTTTGTGGAATAAGGGGACATGGGTCTAGGGAGATGGGTGACCATTGTGGAGAAACAATTTATACATTTTTCCGATGTAAGTGGCAGCTCCTCTTTCCTGTCCAGGAAGAGCTATTAGAATGTAGATGAACGCAGATGAGTTCTCAGTCACAACCACCCTTCCTGTGTTTGTGGATGTCTACAGGGAATACACAAGGTGTAGCTGTCACCACCTAAGATGTGTATTGGAGACAGGCTGCAAGGAACACAGAGCGGTAAGAGCAGAGAAATGTCCACTTTCTAAAAGTGGAATTTCTAAAATAGTAATGTTAAATCCACCTTTACCAGCAAAGAGCATTTATCATTATCATTCCAAAGATATGAAACACGATGCTGCTACTCCTTTCTAATCAGGAATTACAGCTTTACAGTGTTTTAAGGAATTTCCAATGCTAGCCTCACAGTAGTGAAAAACGAATTTAGATGTTTGTTAGGGACATGTAAAACTTAAAAGTACAAGTCCTATTTTGTAGATACACATTACCCTGCCATTAGGGCTACCTAGGTCTTTCCTTAGGGGTGACTTATGCGTAATAAAAGGGGAGTTTAGGGATTGGCAAATGGTTTCAAATGCCAAGTCGAAGAGCTAGTAAACTTCACATGCAGGTCTTGCAATATGCAGGACGTGGACCGGTTTGGAAGGCTACTTGTGTGGGTGGCACAACCAGTGCTGCAGGTCCACTATTGGCATTTAGAGTACAGGCACAGGGTATATGGTATACCACTTTTCAAGGGACTTATGGTAAACTAAATATACCAATCATATAAAGACCAATGTCACCATGTTTAGAGGAGAAGCAAATGAACTTTAGCACTAGTCACTGGTTTTATAGGCTGTAAACAGGATGCACCATCCTACTATCTGTGGCACTCTTGATCAAGTCCTCCCTGTGATTCCTCTGAAATCTATAACAAGATCTAAAGTCGCCCCATGGTATACACCTGACCTTAGAACTATGAAGCTAACCTGCCGCAAATTGGAGAGAGCTTGGAGGAAGAACGGCTCGCAGCAGAGGAAGGGCGAATACAGAGCCGCCATAATGCTCTATAAAAATGAAATGAAAAATACACAATCTCATTTTTATGAGTCAAAAATCAATCTGGCCGCAAGCGCCCCAAAAGAAATCTTCAAGATAGCGAAGTCCTTAATTTCTCCCCCCTCCGAGCGTCCTTCTCCTGACGGTGCACAGACCCGTTGCAACGATCTAGCCACTTACTTTTCCCAGAAAATCCAGGCCATTTACTCTTTATTTACCATCAGTAGCAATATTATAGAACCCATCTCCCCTACTGTTGTCAACCAGCCCTGTCGGCTTAACAAAATTCCACTTCTTGACCCCCCTACATTAGATAGGTTGATCCCTAAAATCACCTCGGGATCCCCTAATGATCAAGCACCCCCTCAAACTCTTATTAAGGTCTTGAATGTCATCTGTCCAGTTATCTTGGATGTCCTTAATGCTTCCATCACCTCCAGAACTGTTCCTCCCTCTTGGAAGTGCGCGATGGTTAGAGCTCTATTGAAGAAGCCTACACTGGATCAGAACAACTTGGCCAACTATCGCCCCATCTCCCTACTTCCTTGGATGAGTAAACTGCTTGAGAGGCACGTCAATAACATCTTAGTGGACTATTTAGAAGCCAACAGTCTGCTTCGTGCCTCTCAGACAGGGTTCCGTCCTCAGCACGGCACTGAAACTGCTCTTTTGGCGGTGACTGAAGAGGCCAGAGCCGTGCTAGACCGGGGAGGAAAGGCCGCCATCATATTACTCGACCTCAGCGCCGCATTCGACACGGTCAACCATGCCATACTATTACAACGCTTGAGTGGCTTGGGCGTGTCGGGTGCGGCCCTGGAATGGCTTACCTCCTTCCTGAAGGACAGATTCTTTCAGGTGTTTCAGGGCGAGACAGTCTCTCCTAAGCATTCACTTAGTTGTGGGGTGCCTCAGGGTTCTTCCCTGAGTCCCACCCTTTTTAATGCCTACATGGAACCTCTAGAAGGGATAGTCCAGCCCTTTGGTGTGCGTATTGTTACCTACGCAGACGACACCCAACTAGTGGTCTCTCTTGACCACCCCGAGGGGTCGTCTTCCACCTTAGGTCCCTGTCTAGAGGCGGTTGCCAGATGGATGCAATCTTCCTGTCTTAAGTTAAACGGGGAGAAAACAGACATTATGCTGCTGGGCAATTCTTCTCCATCCGCCCTTGCATCCATCTGGCCCACATGTCTTGGCTTGCCCCCCCCCCCCCAAACCCCAGATTAAGAGCCTGGGAATCTGGCTGGTCAAGGCACTTGATTTTTCAGCTCAAGCTATCAAAACTGCCTCTACCTGCATTGGGATGATGAAAATGCTCCGTAAGGTCCTTCCTCTGCTCCCATTCCAGGCTAGAAGAGTCATGGTCCAGGCCCTGATTCTTTCTCGCATGGATTATGGGAACGCGCTCTACTTAGGAGCTCCAGTATCAGTCATTCACAGGCTTCAAGTCACACAAAACTGTGCTGCTCGGCTACTGTATAACATCCCTCGCTGGCAGTCAGCGAAGAAAGCTCTGAAAGAGCTTCACTGGCTCCCAGTAGCGGCCAGAGTACAGTTCAAGGCCATGTGCATAGTGCACAAATCATTTCACCGCACTGGTCTGGCAATTCTCCACCCCGTGGTTATACCTTACGCACCGTCTAGAGCCCTGCGCTCTAGCTCCCTTCAGCTTGTAACTACAACAAAAATCAACAAGGCCCGTTGGGGCGGCCGCTCCTTCTCTCATGTTGCGGCTAAGCTTTGGAACTCCCTTCCCCTCCCCCTTCGAGAAAACAATAATCTCATGTCCTTTAGAAAGGTTTTAAAAACGCACTTGTATGCAAAAACGTGTTGATCTACCCGGTGCCCGCCACAAAAAAATCAGTCTAAAGCGCTGCGAGGCCTCCGGGTAGTTATGCGCTATATAAGTGCAATTTTCATTTCATTTCATTTCATTACTATCAATGAGTCCACAAGCTGCCATTTTAAGTGTGTGTAGTCTGTGGACTACTGCACAATTTTTTGTAATTAATTTTAAACCTATTCGGGGGACAAGTGTTGAGGGACCTCCAACTATGATTTGGTATTCAGAGTCAGCACACCCTGGCCCCTTCTATTCGCTTTAGTATTTGCTTTTAGAACATGCGGTCTTTACCCTGCGTCCTGAAATTACTGCAATAAGAGAAATCTTCATATGGCAGACAGCCAGTCACAGTTTTTTGTGTGCACGGACCAGACTTTGGCTCTGTGGAAACAAAGAGCTTAATGAGAAAAAGGATCTCTTGTGCAATTGGAGACCTTTATGGTTTTATTTCTAGTCCGTAGACAGCTGTCAAACGTAGTCCTCAAACATCCACAGGCTAAAACTGCCAAGATATGCAAAAGTGTTAACCCTTTGATGCTAATCTACCACCTTTTTAAAAAAATACTTTCATTATGAAACTACTGAAAGGTCTTTCACCAGAGCAACAAAAGCATGCTTTCAGAGTAACGTTCTACTTCCATGCCACGTTTAGTGTAAATCCTTTTAAAGGTTTGTACTGCAAGCGCTAGCAACATTTCCTATAGGGGCTAGGAATGGAAAAACTCCTTTTTTTCACCCCCTTTGCGTCCTTTTCACTTGTACAGATCTACAGAAAAATTGGCATGCCAGACCATAGCTAGCTATGCCAAGCGTATTCCACATTTGGTGTAGATCCATTTGTGGGTTCAAAAGTTACAGGCAATAAATGTTAAGTGTGTCTGAACCATAACAACACCGTGGCAACTACCACTGTGAAATTTTGTGTTTTATATATATATATACAAAAAAGATGACGATGCCGTGTGCAATTTTTAATCTTTATTTGCAGCTACCAAACGCGTTTCGATGCCAAGCAGTCTTGCTCACTGGTAAAGTTGGATTGAAAAACGAGACCATTTTATAAAAACAATTCATGACGTGCATTGCTCAGCAACTACACAGAGATAAACATATAAAACAGACTCGGAGTTTTTAAACATGCTTAGGAAGTTATCGTTCTACAATTCAACAAAATAAACATTGAAGTGTCATTGTGCTCACACGAAATACTTATACACTTTGCTTAAATTTTAAAACATCGTGCATATTCATTACAATCTCATACTTGTTTGTGTACTTGATCTCAACTCAAATTGAAGTTTATTAACACTTCCAGTGCACAATCCTTACGTGCTATGTGATACAGCTCAAGTGAGCTTTACTGGATAAACTCAATAATGTCACCTTGAAGTGTCATTGTGCTCACACGAAATAATTATACACATTGCTTAAGTTTTAAAACATTGTGCATATTAATTACATTCTCATAGTTATTCGTGTGCTTGTTCTTAACTCAAATTGAACTTTATTTACAATTCCTCCAGCGCACTATATAATGCAGCTCCAGTGAGCTTGTTGATGTCACCAATAGTGACACTGATTCTCTTGGTTCTTCACATTTTTCTTTCTTGCATCAAAAATATATATTTTCACTGAAACAACCACAGGTTTCAGGGACGTTATAGTTAGTTGGACATTTCACTCGTACAAAACCAGAGAAATTCGGCCGTCATAGTTAGTTCGGCTAACTATAACTCACGTGCCCGCAATCCACTGCTGATGATGTCACATATTACATCATTCATGACATGGTCAGTGACATCACTGATAACATCATCCAGTGACTGTGTGTATGTATGTGTATATATATATATATATATATATAGGCAAAGACGTATTGAATAATGAGTGGGTGTATAAGTGTCTGAATGGATGATTTAGTAGGTGACTGACTGACTGTATAAGTGAGTGATTAAATCGGTCTTACTGAATGCATGGGTTAGTGACTGATACAGACATTCACACAGTTTAGTTTGTCAGTTGGTGTGTAAGCGGTTACATGGGTTGGTGAGTAGCTAAATGAGGGTCTATATGGGTTATTGATTGGTTGTCTGAGTATCTGTATGGGTGCCTGCGTATCTGTGTGGATGGGTGGGGGGTGTGACTGTACATAGATGTGTGAGTGGGTGATTCACTGGGTGTCTGGGTTCAAGAGTGCATCTGTGAAGGGGTGTACGAGTGGGTGAGTGTGTGTTTGGGTGTGTTGGTGAGTGAATGGTTGCCTCAGTGGTACATGTGTGAGTAACTACATATGTGAAAGGCAGTATATGTGAGTGTTGGAGTATATAAAGGACTATATGTGAGAGTGAGTGATTGTGAGAGTGGCTAAATGGATGAGTTTGTGTTTGTATTAGTTATTGTATAAGAGTGTAAGTATGTGTTAGTATATGTTTGAATATGTGAGGTGCTGTGTGTATAATTATACAGGTTAATAAATGGGTGTGTGATTGATTCTTTGCATGACTGACTTGGTGTGTGAGTAACTATGCATGAGTGGAGGTGTGTGAGTGTCTGTAAAGATATGTGAGTGCATATGATAGTGCCGTATTGATGGTTGACTGCATGTATGAGTGACTGTATGGGTGAATGAGTGGATGTGTGTGTAGACCTAGGAATCAGTGAGTGCGTATGTAGTAACTGGTATTGGTGCGTCTATGGCAGAAGTCTTCAAACTTTATTGCTCTGAGCCACCCCAAAGCTAAATATTTTGAAGTCAGGCCCCCCTCCAAAACTTTATGGCAAGGACTTGAAAAGCTGGAGGGGCAGGGCTAAGCACAGAGGTTTGGGCTTGTGACACCATTTCAGGGGTACTTTTTCTGTAGCTCATAACGCACAGTAATGTGAGACTTATGAAAGAGTAAATACTTGAAACAAAACCCGAAAATAATCAACAAACACTGCCCCCCCATAGTTGGGGGGAGTTGTGAGGCCCTCACACTCCTGGGCCCCAGTACAACACCAAATGCTTCACTAATGATATATGCATTCCTTAGTAGCAGGCGGTCACATGTACCTCTTTCACCAATTCCCCGCCGTGGCTGACCATCACTCCAGTCTTGACACAGGCTCTCTATACCTTTCAGAAAAAATAGCTCCCACGCGTTGTCCCTCCTGCAGCAAGGGTTCCCTCTGCTCTAATGCTAGCAAGGAATATGAGCCCTAATGTCTCTTTTGCAAAGACACCCATGTGCTACCCATGAAACTAATCCTTGATGCAAAGTAATTCAAGGCAGCACGTAGCAAAACTTTGTGCAACTTTGGAATACTATCCAATGCAAATCCTGACTTGCTTTGGATAGTAAATCCCAGGATAATACTTTGCATCAGGTTTGCATTACAAAAGTAATGCAAACCTGTTGCAAAACATAAGTAAATCTGGTCCCTACAATGACGCTGTGCAGCCTTGTAATACAGTTGGGTACAATCCAGTGCAAATTGTGATTTGCACTGGATTGTTAATACCAATGCACTTTGTGTTAGGGTTGTTACACAAATTTGACGCAAAGTCCTTGTAAATGTGGGCCTAAATCATTGCTGCAGCCTGACTTAAGCTGTGTGTAATAAAATGTTAGAATAATGACACATTTCATCTCAGCGCTGTAGAGCGCTTCTTAGACGAATATAAAAGTCTGCATAGTACTTCATTCGAAACCGTGTTAATGGGAGATTTTAATATTCACCGTTGCAGATGGGATTGTCTGGCGGAACAGCAGATGGGCCCCGTTGGGTCCTCCGCCGTACATTTTGAACACACTCAACAGGGGGAAGCCCTGGAGGCACTGCTATCCAGTTTTAACCTTTTTGAGGTAGATGGGTTTAGGGGTGAAGAGAGGATAGCGACAATCAAAGGGAGAGAGTCTGGTACCATCATTGATTATATATTTGTTTCAGTAGGCCTGATTTCTGTAGTTACCTCATACAAAGTTCAGGACTCGGCATATAGTGATCATAACCCCCTTATCCTAGAGTTGGATCTAGGGGATGTAATAATCAGACGAGATACCACTGGTATGACTACAAACACCCTTAAACTAAAAGATCAATTCAGGCGACTTAACTGGGCAAAGATAGTTCCTGACTCGTTTTTGTCAGAACTACTTATCGAGGCAGATGCAGATTTTGCGGTCTGCCTTGATATTACGGCTTGTGGAACCAACATCATTGAAGCCTTTATTTCCATCTGTAATAGGGTCAATCAGGACTTAAAAATCAAATCCAACGTTCTACATCTAACCACCCACGTTGGTTTGATGGTAACTGCTCCAAAGCACATAAAGCACTACTATATGCTCTGAAACAGAAACCAAGGAACAGGGAGGTTGTAATTAGGCTGAGGAGTGCTTATAAACAAGCTGTAGCTGCGAGGAAGAAGGCCATTAAAATTGCAGCATGGAATGATCTTAGTTCAATAGATACCCAGAAGGATAGCGGTAAATTCTGGGGCATAATTAACCATCCGTATTTCTCCAGTACAGAGAATGCTGCCCTGGACTGTGTGATTGCAGATGATCTATGGGTAGCTCATTTTAGTAAAATTTATGACAACGAGGATGTTACTACAATTACACCACCCGATCCCATACTCACACATAGTTCCCGACCGTTACAATTCGAATTGGCTGATGCTGAAAGGGCAATTGTGGACACATCAAAAAATAAAGCCCCGGGCCCTGAAGGGGTCCCAGCAGACTTATACAGGACTCAACCTACTCTATGGGCCAGGGTCCTTACAAATGTTTTTAATTCAGTTAGCACTAAAGGTTTCCCCCCATCCTGGTCTACATCAACTATAATACCGGTGTTCAAAAAAGGCCTGAGATGTGACCCCTCCAGACCTATTTCCCTAATCGACTCTGCCGTTAAGATCTTGGGCAGAGTGATTCTCTCAAAACTGGAGGATTGTCTGAAAGATTCAATTCAATTCAATTCAAGATGGCCGTCGGATAGGAGCTCTCGGTAAGAGCTCCGGTGCTGGGGATCCAGTTTCTCTGGTCTTTATCCCCGTCAGCTCCGTGAGGCACCGTCTTGAGCAACGCGACGCAAAAGTAACTGGAGTTACAAGTAACAGGTTTAATACAAGTAACTGGATCTCTTACCTGCGGATGAAAACTTGCTGAGGACCCCCGACCCGACTGGAGACCAAGACCCGCAGGAGAAGTCGAGCCTCGCCCGCCTCCTCATCAGACCTTGGGCTGCTCCACGTGGATGCCTGCTGTCTAGAGCCAGCTTTGGTCGACTGATGTACCTTGCTGGACGTCGCTGAATCAGACCGGGACCTGGACCACTGATTGTGCCTGTCTCACTCCAGGCGCTTCGCCGCGGCGGTTGCTGCCGTGACCCCCGGAGTCCTGCTCGCGCTGGGAGCTGTGCGCTAGGAGCTAACACATCACGGACCGTTTTACATGTAGCTGGACGTCGCTCAACTGGACCGGGACCTGACCACTGCTAGCGCCTGGAGGGCGACGGACATATCGTCGAGGAGTGGCGCTGCCCGTCGGTGGCTGCTGCCTGGACCCTCGGTGTCCTGCGCGCGCTGGGAGCTGTGCGCTGGAAGCTAGCACAGCACGGCCCGCTGTACCGTTGTACCATGTAGCTTTCAGCCATCTGCAAACATCGGCTTTGACACCCACTCTGGACGACGACGGGTGCATTCTGAGTCTGCAGGCGAGGGTAGCTGTAGCGGACTACTGGAGGGTCCCTCGCCTGAGAGAGCACCGTCGCATACGCCAGACTGACTGGGTGGTGGTAGACCCGGTGTCCGACTCACGACGGGAGTGATCTCCCTGCCCTGCCGGGCAAACTGTTTGCCTGGCTGTTCGTCCCCTGCCTGCGGCCACCAGGACACCAGAGGAAGCCGACGCCTTGCTGTGGGGTGGATGGTCGTTCCCCCCCTCACCCCCTCCCCCCCCTTTGTATCCAACACCCAGCTGTATCAGGAACAGACAGACCGACTGGTCTGCAAACGCTAGCGAAGATCGTCTTTGCCGAAGCGACAGCTAAAAAAAGGTATTTGCTTTGCCCCACGCGTTTTACTGGAAAAGTGCACATTCTGCCCCACTCGTTTTGTTTTACAAAAACCTCTGTTGCTCAAAATGGCGGGGATCATAAACTGAGCACCTAATCCCCTCCTGTACCGCCTGAGCCCACGAGGCCCCTCAGCAGCTCCTCTTAAGATAACAAATAACTGAGATAAGACTCCCCATGGTATGCAAGTTCCTGCGCCGGCCGAATAGATTCCGAAACTACTCTTCCCTGCTCTGATATCAGTAACAACCAAAAGAGGACTAATGAGCCCTTTACTTGGCGGCCATATTTAGACTTCCCTCTCCTATTGGCGGCCATCATGGACTAGTCTTTCGGATTACTCCTGACTATCGGTTCCACAGACTCTACATAGCCCTGTACTCGAATCATTATACGATTAAGTGTTTGCCTTTTATTACAGTATTATACTATTATTTTACTACTGGTACTTTTACACTGTATGTAACCTACACCTATTTCCACTCGTCCTCACCGACAGTGCACTGATTACTACCTCATATTTTACAGGCTGCTTACTAATGTCATATCTGTTTGTTTATTGTTGTCATATTTGTTTGTTTATTGCAGCCATCTGTTTGCAGGTATATTGGCTCCAGTAATTCATTAGTATTTTATTCATATTTGTATACTGTCTATGTTGCAAGCGGCACCCATCTCACTTTTATCCACATTATTCAATGATCGCTACCTCATTCGGCGGTTTCAGTCTGGTAAGCTGCTCCCATCCCACTGCTATCACCATGAAGCACTAATTATTACCTCATATATTTCGTTAATATTGTCAGCTGCACCCAGCCTCTTTCTACACCTGGAATACACCGTTGCTACCTCCTACACTATGATGTGTCAATATGGTTCCACCTAATTGGTTGCTACCTCTCATATATTGTACATGATCTAAGCTGATTGCTACCTCTCAGATATTGTACTTTGTGAACTATTGCAAGCTGCTCCTACACAGTGTTTGTTCCCAGATTGCACCGATTGCTACCCTTATATTTTATTTTATTTCTTTTTGGCTACTTTTGGCCGCTCACTAGTGTCACTCCTGTGCCCTGTAACCTACGACTGACAGTTTTATTGTCGTCTTTCCTCCCACTCCCAACGCCAACTCCCAGCCACTCTCTACACCTAGACTACAACGTTGCTACCTCTTACATTCTGATGTGTAAATTTGATTCCACCTAACCTGTTCTACCTCTCATATTTTGTACATGGTGTAAGCTGACTGCTACCTCGCATATAGGATACATTATGTAAGCTGCACCTTCGCACTGTTTGTGCGAGTTTGTGATAGTTTGTTCCTGGATGCACTGACTTCTACCTCTTATACTTTTGGTCACTCACTAGTGTCACTCCTCTGCCCTCTAACTTACGGCTGTCAGTTTTTACTGTCGCCCTATCTCCTACACCCAACATCACAGCCTTTTTAAAAAATGGAGCTCAACGGCAAGCACACTTTCAGAATTAACTACCCTTCCACCCTCACCAAAAAAGCCACTAAACGTTTTAAACATAACTTCTTGAGGTCGCACCCTGAAACACCCTTTGCAGACACCTACTTCTCACCGGGCAATGGAGCCCTGAATACCGATATCATCTTCCACACCTCACGCAGAGCCCAATGGAGAAAAGCGTTCCTAACCCTACTCACAGTCTCCTCCACCAGGAAAACAACCCATGGCCTAACTCTCTCTATCACACCTTCCAACCTCTTCCCTGGCAGGACTACCATTACTATCTATAATAACGGGATTGTCCTAATTCAATCCACGGACAAGAACCTGGAACTACTAGACAACCTGTTCCCCAAGTTCAAAGAGCACCTCTCCAAGCTGCAGTCCCCCACCCAGATCTCCACCAACACTATCACCCCTGACGTCGCTGCCCCCACCTACAACACCTCAACCCCCAGTACCCCAGTAAATGGCCCACCTGCTGTTAACACCCCACACTCCCCAAGGACAGACACCCCCAGCACCCCAGTAAATGGCCCACTTGCTGTCAACGCCCCACTCTCCCCAAGGACAGACACAAATGTCGCCACCTCTTATACTAACCGCCCCTCTAACATGATCCCTTTTACCCCCACCCATATCCCCCCTATCCCTCCCCTCCCTGACATAACAACCCCCACCCGCAACACGCCACCTAAACACACCACTGCTCGTAGTTTATCCACCCCCCCTCCCATCCCCCCCACGACAGACGCCTCTACCTCCCCAGCTCCCTCCCCACTCTCACCCACGACACTCTCACACCTGACAGAACAACTCTCACTCACAACACGCCACCATCTGATAACATCACCATTCGGAGTTCATCCACCCCCCCTCCCATACCCCCCACGGCGGACACCTCTCCCCCCCCAGCTCCCTCCCCACTCCCGCCCACGACACTCACACCCTCCCAACAAAACACACAGAACATACCACCTTCCCTACCTTAGCATCCCCCTCTCTCCCACCACCTATTCTCAGCCCTCACTACCCTCCTGTCTCCCCCACTGTCTTCAGCCTTCACTCACTCTTCCACTCACCGGCACCGTCTCCCACTGACGGCACTACCTATGCCTCCCACCCACCGCCTTCACCGCCTACTTCACCCACACCCCCCGCCCACAAACACGCCCACTCTTTCAATGCCATCCCATCCATATGCACCGCAGAACTTTCCAACAACGCTAGTATATCCCCCCCTTCGATACCCTGCCCGCTTTCCAGCTCACTACACAACCATTCACCAATGGCTCTCACCACCTACGCCATCCCCAATGCACCTCCTGACCTGACTTTAACCACCCTCCAACAAGTCAAAGAGGATATTCTACAAATCAAAAAAGACGTCCACGCAATCAAAGACCTTCTCTCAGCACAGCCCAGTCTACCTCCCATCATCCCTCTACCCTACAAAGGACGCACCCGCCCTTCATACCCTCGCCTCCAACGACATCCGCACTGGCCGACTATCCCCGTTCGCAACAACTCCCACCGCCCCCGCCGTGTCCTCAACCCACTGTCGGACCGCGACCTATGCTCTCTCCTACGCTCTTATGGCCCAGGTCCGGTAAAACACATATCCAGCACACACATCCCCATACCCACAATTCTTACAAACCCTCTGAGGCTCCCAACACTCAACAACAGAGGTTCCGTCCCTAACAACCTCAGAAAAGTTCCCCTCACTCTAGAAAGCTCGACCACCCTTCTCTCTCCCAAACTCAAATGCATCCTACTCAACTGCAGATCGGCCCAGAGACACTCCTCCGACATCGCTGATCTCGTCTCAGCTAGGGATCTGGACCTAGCCATTCTAACAGAAACTTGGCTCACTGAAGCCTCTACCCCGATTTTGGACATACTAGTCCCCCCTAACTATCGCATCATTAGGCTAGACAGGTCTTCAGACAAGACGGGCGGGGGAATTGCATGCATTTTTAGGAGCAACCTCTCCGTTACTAAAGTCACCTCCCCCTCCCTCTCCTCCTGTGAACTCCTCTGCCTCGACATCACCAGCGAGGGCAAACAAGTTTGTGCTTTACATATCATCTATCACCCGCCTGGTGACAATCTCATATTCACCCAACAACTCATGGACATGTTCACTTCCAATGCCGGTCGGCAGACCACCCAAGTCTACCTGGGTGACTTCAATCTCCACTGGAACGATCAGAAAGACACAGTGGTGAATAGTCTCAAAACTTTCCTTAATGCGCTTGACCGTACCCAATTATGCGATAGACCAACACACGACAAAGGCTCGATACTTGACCTCATCATTGCCAAAGAGAACTCTACACAATTGGAGACGATTCTACCCTTCGACTGGTCAGATCACCACATCATCACCTTCTTTATCAATGAAAAAGTTAAACCTAACCCGGCTCAACCAATCAAATCCAAAACATGGAAAAGGGACTTGAAGAATCTCAACCCCTCCACTCTGCCTCCCCACATCGGCAATCTCCTCCTTCCCCCTTCAGGTGCCTCGGATGTCCAATCACTGACTGACCACTAACTTGAATCTATGAATACATTAGTCAATGAAGTCGCCCCACTGCAACTGAAGAGAATCTCCACCAAAACTTCTAACCCCTGGTATGACGACAGACTCAATGACGACAGGCGTTCGATGCGAATGGCAGAGCGCACCTGGAGATCGGACCCTTCAGCACTGCACCTTAAAAGGCTTAAAAACAAGAGAAATGCCTACTTCAGGAAAATAAAGCGCACAAAGTTGGACTTCTTCAGCCGCCAGTTGGACCAAGCAAAAAACAGGCCAAGAAAACAGTTCGAACTAATCAAGACCCAAACAAAGGCACAACCCTTACAATCAAATAGCACAACAAGCGACACACCACACTGTGAAGACTTCTCTGCTTTCTTTAAGCTAAAGACTGACAACATAAGAAATGACCTCATCATGGATGTAAGCCGATTCCCCAACCACACCAGAATGGCTAACACTCAACCTAAAAACATGGCATCTTGGCTGTACTTCGATACCTACTCGGAAGAAACAATACACAAACTGCTCTGCACCTTGAAGCCCTCTAATCACCTCACAGACCCTCTACCTGCGAATGCTGTAAAAGACTTCATCCCCTTGCTCCTCCCTCTCTGGACCAAAATCATCAACTGCTCCCTGCAACAAGGCCTCATTCCAGACTCCCTCAAGGTGGGGCAAGTCACGCCTATACTCAAGAAACCTACAGCTGATCCGCCTGACCTAAACAACTACCGGCCCATCACCAATATCCCCACCCTGGCCAAACTGCTGGAGAAATGTGTCCAACTCCAACTAAAAAGACACATTGATGAGAGTTGAGGAGGTCAAATTGGTCAATCAGGCTTCCGAGCGAAACATAGCACGGAAACAGCTATGACACACATAATTGATGACGCCCTCCAAATTCTTGATCGCAATGAGTCCTGCCTCCTCATCCTTCTTGACCTCTCGTCAGCATTTGACACGGTCAAACATGAGAACTTGCTGGAGCTGCTAAGCACTAGAATGGGTCTATCGGGAACTGTTCTCAAATGGTTTTCGTCCTTCCTTCACAACCGGTCTCAGAAGTTCAAGATCGACAATGTGCTATCTTCACCTGTGCCTGCAGATCTAGGTGTTCCACAAGGATCCTCCCTCTCCCCCACATTGTTCAACCTCGTCATGGAACCGCTCGCCACCTTGCTCCAAGCTTCCAATGTCCAATTCCATATGTACGCAGACGACACACAACTGTACCTAAAGCTTCAATCTCCGGAAGATATCAAACATCTGAATTCCACGCTTATCAACACTCAATCTTGGCTAGCCGATAATCACCTCAAACTTAATGCTCTGAAAACGGAGTTCCTTCTCATCTCACCGCCAGCGAAAATTTCCACCACCCAAACATGGCTCAACAGCCTAACAGCATTCAATGTCCAACCCACCATCGTGGACTCAGCGAAATCCCTAGGCATCACACTGGACGCCAAGCTCAACATGCAGCAGCACGTCAGCAAAGCCACAAAAGCAGCTAATTTCCAAATCAACACACTGAGGAAAATTAAACCCTTCCTCCCTGCTGAAGACTTCCAAACTGCTGTACAAGCATTAGTCATCCCTCGAATAGACTACGGAATTGTGGCCTTCAGCGGACTCCCGCTATCCACAACAGCACCCTTAAGAGCCTCCCTGAACGCTCCAGCAAGACTCATTACTGGCTCAAGAAAACATTTGCATATCTCACCAGACTTAAAGTCCCTAAAATGGCTGCCTTTTGAAGCCAGAATACAACTAAAAATTGCAGTTATGACACACGCGGCCGTACACCACAATGCACCCAACTACTTCGCTCAAAAGTTGTCTATATCAGGAGGTTCGAGATCCAATAGAAGCTCAAAAAATCTACTCCTGAAACCCCGTAGATTCCGGAAAGAGAAAACTTACAAGCGCTCCTTCTCAGGAATGGCACCCAGGATCTGGAATGCGCTCCCTCCTGAAACCAGGCGTATCTCCTCCACTGCACTCTTCAAGAAAGAGGTGAAAACCATCCTTCTGGCCAAGATCTCCTGAACCTTATAGGTGCTGGATCAGGGACTCTGCATTGCCTGTACCTGAACACCTCTGTAGTTGGATCAATGACCTGTGCCGTCTTATATTACTTGTTTACCGTACTGTATATTGATGTTTTATGTATTTTATTATTTTCCTCTCATGTTAGTGACTACTACACTGCTCCCATTACCTCTGTTCATTCCTACTGCCCCTACCCTGTCATTGTGAAGCGCTCTGATATCTGTAAGGATCTTGTTCGCGCTATATAAAACTTTGAATAAATAAATAAATAAAATAAATAAAGATGGAGGGGTCCTCTCTAACCTTCAGTATGGGTTTCGTGCAAAAAGAGGCACATTAGATCAATGCCTTAATTTGCAGATGCTCATCAGTAAGTATACCCAGGCAAAGGATGGCATGCTCTACATGGGGTTCATGGACCTGTCATCGGCCTTCGACCTGGTAAATCGGGGGAAACTTTGGGAAATCCTGAAGAATCTGGAAATTGATATATCCTTGGTGAATTTTCTAGATACTCTTCACCGAGGATTGAAGGCGAACATCCGTGTTAACAGGGAAGGGGGGTGTACCCGCCACTTTGACTCTAAGAGGGTGTAAGGCAGGGGTGTATCCTGGCCCCTCTGCTTTTTAACCTCTGCATAAATTCCCTAGATAAACATCTGGAAACGGCCACCCAGGATACCCCCCATGTGGGTAACTCTGCAGTTCCGGTCCTCCTCTATGCAGACGATGCGGTACTGCTGGCCCGCACAGGACTGGGGCTGCAGAGACTTTTAGATTCTTTTGGTGGCTTTATGGAATCATTAGATCTGAGGGTGAATAGTAAGAAATCCCATGTTATGGTGGTTGGAAAACGGTTAAAAACACACAAAACACTGCCCTTTTCCTGCAATGGTGTAGTTTTATCTATTGTCCCAGTATTTACGTATCTTGGTGTCATTTTTGACTTAAAGGGAAGCTGGGCCCCTCAAATAAATGCGAAATGCTTAGCGGTCGCAAGATCATCCTCTGCCCTAATGGACTTTGCAAGGCGGTTGGGATCTAGGCCTATGGAGGCACTTTTATCTATTTATAACTCTAAATGCCTTTGTATAGCGCTGTACGGGGCCTCTCTATGGGGCTATCTGCAACAGGATAAATTACAAAAAATTGAGAGCAAGTTTTTAAGGATCCTGTTAGCTGTCCCTCAATCCACGCCTGTGTTTACATTACATACTGAGTTGGGACTGCGCTACATCTCCAATCTCATACGCTTAGCCCCAATAATGTGTTGGGCTAAAACTTGGATAAACAAGGAGATTTCACTGAATCATGCTATTTTAAAAGATGTAATGGCACTTGAAAAAGCACATAAAATACCCTGGTTATCTTATATTAGAGATGTCTTTGCTAAATTGGGGCGGCCTGAGCTTTATTATTCCCCGCATCTGTTGCAAAAAAGTGATCTGAAGTGGATAAAGATGAATTTTATGAGAATGGTTGAGCAAGAGCAGAAAAATGTGGAAATGAATAAACATCTCGTCAGATCTAATTATGTTTTAAAGACTACTCCACATCTAGAACCATACCTCAGAATTGTATCAATACCACATCATCGACATCTCTTAATTAGATTTAGACTAAATATTGTTCAGTATACTCTGGGTATTTCATATGTGTGGGGGAAACCAGACCTTACACCCCCCTGTAGTTGTGATAACGTCTCTCCCCAAACACTTTTGCATTTCATTATGTTCTGTCAGCATTACTCTGATATCAGGAAGCAACACCTAGTGCCACTGTTAAGAGAAGCAGGGTTTACCCAAGTTAAACCAGCACTGATGTTTTTACAACTGTTAGGCACTCCGAAAGTGATGTTTGGGGTTGCTAGCTTCCTGGTGGCTGCTGTACGTAATAAGAACAAGAGCGTGGCATCTAGAGACTTGGAGAAGTGATCATATCCCTCTGTTAATGAATTTTGGTATTTTTAACTCTTAGATATGCCCAATATTACTAAATGTTTTTGTGTAACTTTCATATGTTATATGCATAATACTGTATATTAATCATGAAAATATTTTAACGTTTTAATATTCTTGTACAATGTATTTCTGTGACTGCTTTTATGATTTTTATTAATCGAAATAAAGTGCTATTGACTTGACTTGACACATTCACAGAGCTTTCTGCCAAAGACAGGGACCTTGTAACATTATAAAAACTAAAGTCACTCTTCCCCACTGCACCAAGCAGGATTTAATTCTCTGACTCTTACACATACAGACATCTGCAGCGATTGTATTAACCAACTTAGAATTCATCCTTCATGAGTGCCTTTCGCACTAATTAATTTGTGTGTGCATTATTTTAAATGCAGTTAATGTGAAGTTGAAAAAAAACATTTAAAACCAGCTACTTAATATTTTTGTGTTCTTTGTAGGTCTGTGATTGACCCTCGCACCACACCGACTGACCTCTGCCCCATGCCAATTAAAATCACAGTTTCCATGCTTTATTTAAAGCCCTTTGGCTGCATGTAAATGAAAATAGCCTGGAAACAGGACAAATAAATAAGTTTGCGCTTCCAGACCATCCTCATTTACACTTCTTTTCTGAGACATTTGCGCCCCCTGAGAATGACGTCGCGGACCCCCAGGTGGGCGAGCCCCACAGTTTGAAGACATCTGGTCTATGGTTTCAAAAATGGTAGTCTGTATTTTAGAGTGGGTGTATCAAAAGTTATATTAGGCTGTGAGGAGGTGAATCAGATTATCACGTGGATGATGTAATCAGTGATGCCACTGACCATGTCATGAATGATGTAATATCTGACGTCCTCAGCAGTGTTGCAGGGGCACGAGTTATAGTTAGCTGAACTAACCATAACTGCCGAATTTCTCTGGTTTTGTACGAGTGAAATGTCCAACCAACTATAACGTCCCTGAACCCTGTGGTTTTTTCAGTGAATTTCTAAGGTTTTTTAAATGCTAATTTCTAATTATTACGTCCCTGAAACCTATGTTTTTTTCAGTGACATTCACAGGTTTTTTAAATGCTAATTTCCAACTATGCCTGCATAGGTAGGACATGTGCAGACAGAGGAAGAAAGGCGCAGAAAGAAGCAAGAGAAATTCAGAAAGAGGCAACAGAAGTCCAGAAAGTCGAAGAAAGGTGCAGAACGAAGCAAGAGATGTGCATAAAGAACCAACATAGGAGCAGAAAGATGCCTTGTTGCAAAGTCATCCTGTGCCCCCAACACTTTACTGACGGGTACTGGTGGTAACTGACTCTGACTAACCAGACCCAGAGCCAGTGCTATGCAGAAAGACACTTAGAATACAGTGAAAACACCTACATACACTATGGGTTGGGGTACCCCTGTGATTGGCATGACCTCCCCTGTAAGGCCCTTGTACATAATAGGGCAGGGGGGATTAAAACTACCTCTAACTAAGAGGTGCAGAAGGAGGCAAGATAAGTACAGAAAGAAGCAACACAGGTGCCGAAAGAGGCAAGAGAGGTGCAGAAAAAAGCAATTGAGGTGCAGAAAGAAGCAAGAGCAGTGCCGAAAGAACCAGCAGTGGTGTAAAAAGAGGCAATAAGAGTGCAGAAAGGGGTAGGGTGGTGCACAAAGAGGCAAGAGAGGTACAGAAAGAGGCAGGAGGGGTGCAGAAATAAGGAAGAGAAGTGCAAAAAGAGGCAAGAGAATTGATGAAAGAAGCAACAGAGGTGTAGAAAGAAGCAAGAGAAGTGCGGAAAGAGGCAAGTAAGGTGCAGATAGAAGTAAGAGCAGAAAGAACCAACAGAGGTGCAGAAAGAGGGAAGAGGGGTGGAGAGGTACATAAAGAGACAACAGGGGTGCAGAAAGAGAATTGCTGAAAGAAGCCACAGAAGTGTACAAAGACGCAAGAAAAGTGCAGAAACAGGCAAGTGAGATGCAAAAACAGGCAGGAATGATACAGAAAGAGGGAAAACGAGAGAAAAGGGGTGCAGAAAGAAGTAAATGAGGTGCAGAAAGAGTCAACAGATGTGTAGAAAGAGGGAAGAGAGGTGCAGAAAAAGGCAAGAAAAGTGTAGAAAGAGTCAAAAGAGATACATAAAGAGACAACGGGTGCAGAAAGAAGCAAGACAGGTGCAGAAAGAAGCATGGAAAGTGTTGAATGAAGCAACAGGGGTGCAGAAAGAGGCAAGAGAAGTGCAGAAACAGGCAAGAGATGTGCACAAAGAGGCAAAAGAATTGCTGAAAGAAGCAACAGAGGTGTACAAAGAAGCAAGAAAAGTGTTTCTAAATCTTGTTTGCCACAGAGACGCTGTGCTGCTGAGCTCTGCCTGAGGTCTTTTGGAGGCGGAGGAGCTGACTGCTGACCGACTCGTCGTGGGAGCATTCGCTAACCCCTGGTGACCGCAGCGGAGAGAGAGGCGCCGGCCCCGGGACTGCGAGGACCAGCAATCACCACCTCTCAGCTGGTCCTCTTCCCGCGTGAGCCGCGCCCCCTCCCAGAGTCACACCCCCAGCAAATCCAATAACTTCTCGCGGCCCCCGCTTCGCGGGTGCCGCTCGTGTTTCTAAATCTTGTTTGCCACAGAGACGCTGTGCTGCTGAGCTCTGCCTGAGGTCTTTTGGAGGCGGAGGAGCTGACTGCTGACCGACTCGTCGTGGGAGCATTCGTTAACCCCTGGTGACCGCAGCGGAGAGAGAGGCGCCGGCCCCGGGACTGCGAGGACCAGCAATCACCACCTCTCAGCTGGTCCTCTTCCCGCGTGAGCCGCGCCCCCTCCCAGAGTCACACCCCCAGCAAATCCAATAACTTCTCGCGGCCCCCGCTTCGCGGGTGCCGCTCGTGTTTCTAAATCTTGTTTGCCACAGAGACGCTGTGCTGCTGAGCTCTGCCTGAGGTCTTTTGGAGGCGGAGGAGCTGACTGCTGACCGACTCGTCGTGGGAGCATTCGTTAACCCCTGGTGACCGCAGCGGAGAGAGAGGCGCCGGCCCCGGGACTGCGAGGACCAGCAATCACCACCTCTCAGCTGGTCCTCTTCCCGCGTGAGCCGCGCCCCCTCCCAGAGACACACCCTCACTTTCACCAATAGGGTGTTACATCATTAACACAAAAGGAAGCCCTATTACGCGCTTAGCGGGACGCGCGCGGGGCAAAGCCCGGGGCTAAGGGCGGGCCGTCTGTGGCCGTCCGGGGACGACCGTGGACGGGACGGGCCATATCCCTAACATCTACGACCAAAGAACATCTCTGACCAACTCTGAGACTAAGCATCGGAAAAAGGTAACATTCTCTCTCTTTCTGTAATTTTTTTTCTTCCTCTCCTGCGACAAAAGTGGCTCAAGACATCTCTTTAATGGGTTTAAAAAAACTACGCTCAAGAACTATTTTCATGAAACGATTAGGAACAGAGGAAGCTGTTAGAAAATCCACGGATAAAGGTTTAAAGGCTGGCCGTAACACCCTGACCCCAGCAATCAGTGAATACTTCTCGTCTTTATCAGTAAAAAAGAAACCGGAAAAAACAATGTCTGCCTCTGAAAATAAAATATCTGGGAGTTTGGACGATCGAACCAGTTTATCGGCATCCGCACACTTGCTTCAAAATGTCAGCGAAATCGTGTTTGCTAGCAAGTCTCCTAATAAAACAATGGAACAACAACTAGAAAATCCCAATTCTAGTTTGGTGAAATCATCAACGCCTTTAAAAAAACATGAGAGTCTACACAAAATAGAAGACCTGACTATTTTCAATTTTACATCGGAACAAAAAAGCTCGAACTCCGATCTACTCTTGTTAAAGGGCATTGGGAGCCCACAAATACTAAAGGATCTCAGTATATCCAACAAAAAATCGGTAGTGAATAGACCAGAGCAAAGGTCAACAATCATTGACGCAAAAAAACTTTCTACGTATGAACAAGATTCCTTTTTGGATCCCTTTTTAATAGAAGAAAATAATCGTGAAAAATCTACTCTTCCTCTTTCAAAGGCTCTATTCACATTACAAGAGATTCTCGAATCAGTTCTCTCCTTTTTAAGTAACATTCTTGAAAATTCTGACCAAACTTTAGATGTCCAAATTGGCATCTTGAAATTTCTAGTAGAAGAGAAAAGGAAAAAGGAGACCTCAAAAACCAAAGAAGGAAAAATAGAAGACAATAATTTGCGTAAAGAAAACGTATATAAGGAAAGTAACTGTCACTCTTCTACTCAGACATCAGATGACGATCTTAAATCAACGGATAAAAGGAAAAAAACGGAACCTTGCAATGAATCCACTATATACTCCTTAAAACGATTGTTTAGAGAAAACCTTCCAAAAAAACAAAAACAATTCCCGATTTTTAACAAAAAAACGAAAAAAGAAAGATCTCATATCAACTCAGTAAAAGAAGTCGAGGAACTGCATGAGGAAATTAACCCAGAAATTCTCTCAGGAGCAATAACACCAAACCTAGTTAAGGATGACTTGATCATAGGAAAAAACAAAAAGAAGAAAAAACCTTTAAGAAGGATTCACAAAAAGCAAAGCCGTAAACTGAAATTTCAAAAAATCATAATATCACAAAAAGATCAACAGGAGGAAAATGACGAGACAAGTAAGCCATGTTGGAGTAAAAAAGGAGAATCCCCTAAAGGAACAAGCACTGACATAAAGAGATCCTTGAATCCTAAGGCGGATGTATATTTCCCATCAAACACGGTTTTAACGACAAGACAAGAAAATGCTGATAAAATTGTCTGTGAGGAGGATAAAGACTGGAAGATTGACACTCAATCAAACGTCCTCCAATTTGAAGAACTATTTCCAACTGACAATACTCCTTTGAATAGAAGCAGGATCCTTCATCTTTTACAAAACATAAAGTCTCTTCAATTTATGACAAGTAGTGACATCGATTTAGTATTATTTCCAAAACGAGGTCTGAGCAAAATCGCAGTGGTCTCGTTCTGGTCTCCAGTAATACCAAGTATTATTCTGAAGGAAAAAGAGATAATACATCGATTTGGTTACGATGTCATTGAGAAAATCGAGCTTAAAGGAAACAAAAATAATCCAATTCCCAATATCAACACCCAACTTTTCTCCTCACTGCACCTGAATGAGGGGAAACAACTTTTGGGGACTGTAAGAGATCTGGAGGATATCCCAATTAGTGATATACAACAGGGAGAAGAGATTCTAAAAATTCGTATAAAAAAAGGGGAAAGGGAAGTGTGGCACATAGAATCGAAGGCAAAAAATGCTGATGAAAATAAATTTGAGAACTCCTGGACGTGGCTACCTGGGATGTTAAACTATAACAAAGGCTCAAATCAATTAAAGTACCCTGTTTAACCAAGGTCTAAAGGTCATAACGTGGAACATTGCTGGTAGATCAAGGGAAAAAATGAAGGAAGTCCTCGCTTCTCAGCCAGACATATTGACCCTTCAAGAAACTTGGGAAACCGAGCCCTTTGTACAACAAGGTTACTATGTGTATAACATATGTGCAAAACCCTCATATCGGGGCCATGCCAAAGGGGGATTGGCAATTTTAATGAGAGAGGATCTCCTATGGGCACAAGAGATAGTGGAAACCAAAAGTGAAAATGTGCAATGTATCAAACTGTCTCTGAAAGCCTACAATTCGACCTCAACGAGAACAACGTTGCTTTTTAACGTTTATGCCCCTCCAGGAAAAAAATATGACACTTTATATGATGATACCCTGCAAATTATTACACAAATAATAGAAGCCCTTATGTTCCCATATTACTTGATATTGGGTGACTTTAACGGGAAGATTTCCAATTTAGAAATAAAAAAGTGGGGAAAAATTTTGGAAGAGGAAAACTTGGATCCTTTAATCCCTCAATTCCCCAGAGATATCCGATCTAACAAAAGAGGGAAAACACTGTTAACAGTACTGCTTACCATAAATGGAACCATTCTTAATGGGAACGTGGAAGGCGACATCCCGGCCTCTTATACAAGGCAGGGTAACGGGAGACCGTCAATAATAGATTACATCATTTGCGGCAAGGACCAGTTCGAAACTATGTCCCATCTCTGCTCCAACTTCACCACTGATAGTGATCATGCCGTCATGCAACTTAGAATCAGTTGGTCGGTTCAGTCCGCAGAAGAAGGTCCGATGATTCTCGAAAGAAAAGAAACTTTGGTAAACAGTGATCGGAGACGTATCTCTTGGAATCCGTCCTCCCGGAGTAAAATAATAAATTTGATTGAGCATCAGCATTTCTTAAGGAACCAATATTCTGAAGATCCTATTGAAAATTTTGAGATCATGCTCATTGAACTTAAGGAGGTAATAACTAAAATGAATTCTCATACAAACAATACTAATTTACAAAGGAAAAATAACAACAAAACAGGGAATTCATTGATAAGGAAGACCCTAAATAAATTGATACGTGCTCAATACCTTCGCCCCTCTCCTACTAAAAAGAAGGAAATAAACAAAGTAAAAAATCAATTGAGAAGAGGAAAAACAAGTGAGAGAAAATCCCTTCAAGATCGAAACTGGGTCGAATTACAAATTGCTGCCAAAGAATCAAATCAGAGAACCTACTGGTCCATAATAGCTAAACTATCGGGGACAAAAAAGAAATTACAAGCAGTACCTGTTCCTCCGAAAGAGTGGGAACTCTACTTGGCAGAACTCTACAAAACAAATGTGGATAAATCACAAACAAACGGTTCAAATAAAGTGGAGGAAAAAGTCAAGGGAAAAGTAATCCCGAAAACAACAAATGTAATGGTGGAAACCCACATTAGGAGGGCAAGAAGTACAGGAGCTTTCGGCCCTGATCAAATTCCTATTAAGGCCCTGCAAACAAACTCTAAGGAATGGAGCCTCCTACTAACTCCACTTTTTAACCACATTATGTCCTGTGGTCAAGTACCCAAGTCATGGCAAGGGAGTACTATTATCCCAATTCATAAAAAAGGCTCCAAAACGGTAGCAGGAAATTATCGCCAAATAGCACTGCTGGATGCTACTGGGAAAATCTTCGCAGCAGAGATCCTCTTACAACTAAAAAACTGGGCCTTTTCGTTGGGGTTGATACCTATGTTCCAGTCAGGCTTCAGACCCAAACACTCTGTCACAGATAACATGGCAATTATTCAGTTTTTCCTGGACAAATATGTCACAAGAAAAAAACAGACGGTCTACATGGCCTTTATAGATTACTCGACTGCATTCGACCGAGTGGACCGTCCGACACTATGGAAAAAATTGAGGAGTTTGGGAATTAACGAACATCTGCTACAGGTCATCATTAGCCTCCATACAACTACTTGGTGTCGAGTCCAAATGGGGGGCGAAAAAGGACTAACGAAAGTAATATATACTGAAAACGGCCTCAAACAGGGCTGTTTATTAGCCCCCATGCTGTTTTCGTTATATTTAAACGACCTGCCTAAACAATTAGAAAAGGGCCTTAGCTTGCCCCCAAAAATTAACCAGCAAAGAGTTCATACGTTGCTTTACGCGGACGATATAGTCTTGTTCGATCTCACACCATTTGGTCTACAAAATTCCCTTGATATTTTGTTCAAATACTCAAAGGACAATTTCTTAATTCCGAACGTAGGGAAAACTAAAGTTGTAGCCTTTTCTGGGAGGAAGAAAAGTGCCAAATACAATTGGAGGCTTGGAGACGAAAAGGTTGAAGAAGAAAAAGAATATATCTATCTTGGCAGGATTCTTACCAAGAATCTCTCAAATACAAAGCATATTGAGAAGTTAAAGAAAAAATCTGACTTACATGCAGGAACTCTGTCCAGACTATATAGTGCCACAGGGAGCAGGCATTTTTCCTCATTAATAAAAATATATAAAGTAAAAATACCTGCAGTCCTGTCATATGCTACAGAATACATTCCCATTCAACAATGGGGCTTCATGGACCGTCAAGAGGGGAATATCTTGAAAAAAATGATGAGGGTTCCAATTGCAACACCAGTTCAGGTTTTACGGCTGGAATTCGGAATCACTAGTGCTTTTGCCACCGCAGTGGCAAATATAATTAGATGGGCCTATAATCTTCTTCATGCTACGGAGGGTACCCTCAGATTTCTGCTACAAAAAGAGACTTTCGGCCCAGATGTAGATAAACAAACTTTTCTAGTTAACATGTCTGCGGCGTTCCAAATGGCTGAAATTTCTATAGAAATCTTAAAGACTTGGTCCGCGTCACAACTAAAACTCTTTCTAAAATGTTTTACTCCTAGGTTGAGCTATGATTTGGACTATGCACACAGCCAGCGGCTTAAAATATTCAAACCCTTTACTACACTTATAGAGTACAAGAATATACACCCTTATATTTCATTTTGTCTTTCTCATAGTGCAAGGAGGGTGATTTTTATGTTTCGAACAGGGATTTTACCTGTACAATCTTTTAAATCAAAATGGTCACTTGGAGATCTCTCTCATCTATGTTTGTTATGTCAAGGGGGTGAGCAGACTGTGGAACACTTACTGTTTATTTGCCCCAACTTTAAAGTAGTAGCAGCTCGCGCTCAGTATATTTCGCCGATATACAGATCCTGTAGGTTAGTAAAAGATTCCGAAATATTAATAGCAGGTATCAACCCCCCGAATGAGTTTGTATGTTATAATTTGTACAAATTTTTTAAATCAACACTAGCTTTATATTAATTTGTGATGTACTTTTCTTTTGTTAATTTTTATCTCATTTTCTACATTTGTGGTCCTCGGTTGAGTACCTATACAAATAAAAACTTTTTGACTTTGACTTTGACTTTGCAAGAAAAGTGCAGAAAGAGGCAAGTGAGAAGCAAAAACAGGCAGGAATAGCATAGAAAGAGGGAAGATGAGTGCAGAAATTGACAAAAGGGGTGCAGTAAGAAGCAAATGAGGTGCAGAAAGAGGGAAGAGAGGTGCAGAAAAAGGCATGTAAAGTGCAGAAAGAGGCAAAAGAGGTACATAAAGAAACAACAAGGGTGCAGATAGAAACAAATGAGGTGCAGAAAGACGGAAGAGAGGTACAGTAAAAGGCACGAAAAGTGCAGAAAGAGGCAAAAGAGGTACATAAAGAAACAACAAGGGTGCAGAAAGAAGCAAATGAGGTGCAGAGAAAGGCAACAGAGGTGCAGAAAGAGGGAACAGAGGGAAGCAAGAGTGGCTTGCACACCATTAGTACCAATTAACACCCACATTTAGCAATAAGTAACAGGTGACCATTCTAGGTTTGCAAAGGGCCTTCCACCACTCTGCAACACTTGTTGCTGCATTTTTGGTAACGTTTGACCCGTTTTAGCTGGAAACAAGGCTTTTTTTGTTCAAATCTGCAGATTTTTTTTAACTTTCTTTTTCAGTTTATGTAACAGTTACAAGAACACCCAATTGGCATCACTACAGGTCAAATCTGCAGATTAGGGTGCAGATGATGAATTATGTGGCTAATGCAGAAAATATATAATTGTGCAAACGTCGGTACAGCCAGTCACATAATTCAAGTGGCCCTGCTCATACCTCTGACTAGGTCCACAAGTGCTCCTCAGTGCTTCCATCTTTTTTTGTCTCACTGAGTTCATAGTTGAGCTTCTATGGAAACGAAGAAGACTAAACCTGAGGTTACCACTCCACAACACAGACTACCGTACCACATAATTACTCTCCATAACACATAATTCCACTCTGAAGCCCTGGGCTCTGAGGAGGAGGCGCCCTGAAGTCCTGGGCTCTGAGGAGGAGGCGCCCTGAAGTCCTGGGCTCCCAGGAGGAGGCGCGCTGAAGCCCCGGGCTCCCAGGAGGAGGCGTCCTGAAGGCTGGGCTACCAGGAGGAGGCGCCTCGAAGCCTGGGCTACCAGGAGTAGACGCCTTGAAGCCTGGGCTACATGGAGGAGGCGCCCTGAAGCCCCAGGCTCCCAGGACTAGGCCCCCTGAAGGCTGGGCTCCCAGGAGGAGGCGTCCTGAAGCCCGGGGTCCCAGGAGGAAGCGCTCTGAAGCATTGGGCTCCCAGTAAGAGGCGCCCTGAAGCCCTGGGCTCCCATGAGGAGAGGAGGAGGCGCAGTGAAGCCCAGGGCACTGAGGAGGAGGTGTCCTGAAGCCCTGGGCTCTGAGAAGGAGGCGCCCTGAGGCCCTGAGAAGGAGGCGCCCTGAGGTCTGAGGAGGAGGCGCCCTGAAGCCCTGGGCTCTGAGGAGGAGGCGCCCTGAAGCCCTGGGCTCTGAGGAGGAGGCGCCCTGAAGCCCTGGGCTCTGAGGAGGAGGCGCCCTGAAGCCCTGGGCTCTGAGGAGGAGGCACCTTGAAGCCCTGGGCTCTGAGGACGAGGTGCCCTGAAGCCCAGGGCACTGCGGAGGAGGCGCCCTAAAACCAGTGTGACAATTTCATAATTTCAGTGTAATTACGAGTGACATTTAAACGAGTATGAGTGACACTTTCTCGCGTGCCAAATCAAGCAATGAAGATGAGGCTAATATATAAATATCACTAATTAGATCCATATGAGCAACAGGAAATTCTAAGAAGCTCTACAAAGTGTTGTAAAGCAGGAAAAATGGAAGGGTGCTAAGATATTTTAGAAGTTGTCTTAAGCAGTACTTTAGCTTTGCTCCCAAAAGTCATCGTATCACGCAGTAAAAGATCTCAGCTGCTAGAATATAAAACAGTTAACTAGAGCCACTGTAGCTTACCTCACTGCCCAGCCTGCAGAGGCATCATTTCAGTGTAGCCCGAGGATACAAGCAGTGAGCGACAGGCTCATGCCGACGCACGCTCACCTGTACATTAAATATATTGAGAATGAGCACTTACTAAGTAAATGTGTGCCACAGCGCGACGAGTCTCAGGCAGCCGGTCATACTGTCAGCAGAGTAGAGAGCTGCACAGAGGACTGTATAGAAGTGATTAACTGTGAGGCTAGTTTGAGTTGCTGCAACTGGACTTTTATTACATGCTTGTCCTTTCAGTGCAACTAAAATCGCAACTCAGACAGCGTCAGAGGAGTTTCTTTTACGATACAACCTGAAGCAGCAACTGGCTCCAGTCTCGTGTCTCACACTCTTTGAGAAATCTGGCTCAGCCTCGTGCCCCTAGTGCCTCTCCCACTGCTGATATGCGAAGCCTGCAATACCATGGAGCCTCGGCGGCCTGGGCCCTCGATGAAATACTCAAACTCAGAGGATGGGCAGGCACAACTGGTCCACGCTCACCAGCAGCCGGCGGTAAAGTGGTTACCATCGGCATGATGCATCAGCTGAGCAGAGCGCTGCTCAGTGACGCTCTAAAATTTAATATTTTTAAAGTCTGATATTACAGTCTGACCTGAGTGTCACGGAGAGCCAAGCGACGACGAGGAGTCTCCAGCAGCCCTCCTCCCGGTGGCAGGGACATATTTCCATGAAGAAAGCGGAGTGCGAGGAACGGGGGGCAGCGGCAGCCTGTGCCAAAAACTAAACTTAAACAAACTGCCGCCCGCTCATTGCGCCATGTCAATTCATGGACACAATGTTGCAGTCATGTGATGTCATCTCACGTGACTGCCGCTACAGAGCAGCACACTTCTGACTAGACTGTCATACACAGAAATGCCAGATGAGTGCTAATAGCAGCGCTCCCATCTCCTTCGTAAGCTGTTGCCAGCAACTTCACGAGGCGCTATTAATGCGTGACTTTGCATTTTCGTGCGCTGATGTGGATCACCACACGAAAATGCGTTAGTCTAACGCTTGTTGCGTGATACTTGGCAGGGCTGGAGTGTCTGCCAGTTATCGCAGTACTATCCTTCTACCTGTGTTTGGTACTCGTGTGTAACATGCACAAGTCACTTTCTCTTGTAACACACTGTTTGCTCCTCTCACATTTTGTTTGCTTTCGATACTTGCACAAGTGCCACCATTGCCTATGTCACGTTTGTTCTTGTGTTTGAGTGTCCTCCATTTATTGCAGTATTTTACCTCTACTTGTACTTTGTGCGCTTTTGTAACCTGCACACGTCACTTTCTCCTCCTGTAATGTACCGTTTGCTCCTCGTGTATTTTTTTTGCTCACAATTGTTACTTTTTTGCTTTTGTAATTTGTTGACTTGTAATGTTCTCATGTCTCAGTTCTGTCACTTTTGTGAAGCCTCTGACGCCTGCGGGTAAAGTCGGAGAAAAACGCACAAATAAATCGATAAAGGAGGAGGCGCCCTGAAGCCCTGGGCTCCCAGGAGGAGGCGCCCTGAAGCCCTGGGCTCCCAGGAGGAGGCGCCCTGAAGCCCTGGGCTCCCAGGAGGAGGCGCCCTGAAGCCCAGGCTCCCAGGAGGAGGCGCCCTGAAGCCCTGGGCTCCCAGGAGGAGGCGCCCTGAAGCCCTGGGCTCCCAGGAGGAGGCGCCCTGAAGCCCGGGCTCTTAGGCGCTGTCCTGCAGCCGCTCGCACTCACCGCGTCCGGGTCCTGCCGGGGCATGGCTGCTCTGGGCTCTTCTCTCTCTCGCTCCGGGGTGGTCTGTAGCTCAGCTCCCGCGGGGAGGACGCGCTGCTCCCGAGAGACAATAAACACCTTCCTCCCAGTAGAGCCGGGGCAGGGTCAGTGGGAGCGATTACTGCGCATGCGCAGAGGTGAACGCCAGTGGAGCCTTTGCAGGGTCAATGAGAGCGACTAGTGCGCACGCGTGGAGCTGAAGCACTGATCAGTGGCGCATGCGCAGAGGTGAAGCCCTCAGTGGAACCTGTGCAGGGTCAATGAGAGCGCCTAGTGCGCACGCGCAGAGGTGAATCACCGATCATTGACGCATGTGCACTCACAAGACATGTCAAAGCATGCGCATGCGCTCTCCGCACAGGACACCCTGCGCGCTCTCAGGTATGGAGCCACGTTTGACATGCGTGAAGCGCACGCTCTCTGGACGCATGCGCGGGGCTCGTGGTGGTCGAGTCTACACCTGTCAAAGGTGCGCGGATCTGCGCGTGCGCAAAGAGGTGGAGCCTACTGTCGTGTAACCCTATCTACGATATGTGTGAACGTCCCTTGCCTCTCTACGTATCTCTAGCCTGAAGGTTGTTCACCTGTGTTCTTATTGGTCATTCACCCTGCACGTCATGTGGAATCCTCCCTCCTTATTGAGCCTGCGTCATTGTTCGGCTCTTCCTTCGGTCGTCACTTCCTGCAGCTGACTGCGGGCCTTTGTCATTGTAAGAAATACTTACTTAAGACATCATCGTGTGAAGATTCTTTTAGATAACATGGACACTTCAAATGGCGATGAGGGACGGGACAGCAGTTTGAGGAAAAGACCCGCTGAAGCAGAAACGCGGTGGTGATAGTTTCCTGAGAACTAAGTCATTATTAATGTGTCTAAATTTGGGGTCATTCTGTTTTACTAATGCTCCGGTATTTTATTCTTTGTGGTGGACTTAACGGAGTTTCATACGACGAGTTGACAATTCTATGGCAGGACGCGGAGGCGAGGATTATGCACTACTTTCTTCACATTTATTGACAGCAGATTCAAAGAAAACATAAACCAAAACACTGCCAAACTACAACTCCCATGAACACTGGGAGTAACCATGGTGATCAACGGTCCAATGAGGGCACATTCCAACAGTCCATATATTCCAAACAGCAGCATAGTCCTTCCTCTTTCTACACTACTGCTTCGTCAGTTAAGTCCCTTCATGCCTTCTCCCTCTCTTCAGGGGGTTGTCCTAGGGATTTCTGGCGTTTAGTGGTTTGTTATTGTGGTTTGAGCTGTGTTTGAGGCTTCCCGCTGTTAGCGCAGTGTCTGGCTCAACTTTTGGATCAGTTTCACATCGCGCGGCAGGCTTTTGGCCGAGCGCGTCAATTTCTTGGTGCCGCATGGGTACGCTAGTGGTGCTGTTTCGCACCTCTCGTGTACTTCTGCGATCCGCGGAGCTGCTGGCAGCGCTCCGGGGGATCGCATGCGCTCAGGAAGGTGAGCGTTTAGCGCTCTTGCCTGCCTTCACCCCCAATCCTTGCTTGACACCGCTTTGCGGTTGAGTTTGATTGATTAGCCCGCTGACTGTACAGCAAATAAGCATCCCTGCCACAGTGCTTTTCGCTGTTTGGAAGTGCGCACAAGGGGGCTGCCTACCATATTTCACGGGCGTATTTTCTGATTTATCGTGCTCCCGCCCTCCAATACTATGTTGTCCCAAGGAGACCACAACTATGCACCCTCTCATTCCTCTGAGGAGGACAAGGCCCCCCCCAGAGCACCTTCCTGCAGGGGTGGATAGGCTTCTTTCCCAGGCCATTGCTCAGGCTCTGGCCCCCCTGCAGGACACCGTTGATAAGCTGTCTGCCCATGTCTTCAGAGGCACGAGGATCTTGGGGGACGGGGGGCTTGGCCTAGTGGTGGGACCTCTGCGCGCCCACGGAAAGGCCATAAGTGTGACACAGGGCACCTTGAGGGATTCTCACAACTCACGGAGGTCTTAATCAAGAGTGCGCAAACGCTTAAAGATCCACCCTACCGGGAGGAAGAAACACCCGGATTTACCAGCGACGAGATCGCCACAGATTTCGACCCCGATGAGGGGTTTCCTGATATGGGGGAGGGCAACTGTTAAGAGGATGAGGGCTCATCAGAAGAGATGCAGGAGTCGGGACGCTTTTGGCACCCACAATCTTCCTATTACGAAGCCGGGGACTCTGAGGGCCTTTCTTCAGACATGTTTGACCCTACGGGGATTTTCAGGCCTCACTCTACTGAGTGGGTCCCGGACAAGAAGGTGACGGAGTATGTCGGTAATAAGATTAGACAGTCACTCTCTCAGGAGGTGAGGGCTCGCCTTAGGTCCGAATGCCCTCGTCCTTCGCTGCCCAATAAGGTCACGACGACACCGGAGATCGACCCAAAGCTGTGCACCTTTTTTAGTAAATACGTGAAGGACCCTAAGAAGGGGATTGAGAGGATGTGGCTGGATGGGCGCAGAGAGCGATGTGTCTTTTGGGCAACCCTAACTGCGCCCTTTCGGCGGATGTCGTCGGTCACTTCTTCTGAAGATAGACCCCAAGTTAGGAGAGCTCTCTTCTTCAGAAGCTGACCCGGATGCCCAGGGCACCCTATTTGGCGACCCCTTCGTCAAGGAGCTGGGGAGGTTCGTGGCAACTTTCTCGGCGCTGGACAAGGCGCAGGTGTCAATTAAAAAAATATTTCCCAGCAAGGTATTTGGAGGGGCTGGAAGAGGCAGGGGTCACTCTTCCTGTCGCACCAAGGACCCAACAAAGCCCAGGCGAAAAGAAATAACGGCTGGCAGGACGGCCGGCAAGGATCTCTCTATCCCTCCCGTGGCGGCAAGGGCAAGTCCAACCAGGGCCGAGGAGGGGCCTACAACGGCGGTGGATTTAGTGGTAAGTCCCACACTGCTTTCTCCTCAGCGTCTAGGGGGGGCGGTTAAGCAGGTTTTACCACAAATGGGCCGAAATTACCTCAGATCCTTGGGTTCTAGAGACGGTAAGGGGGTTTCACATAGAGTTCTACGGGATCCCAATTCAGGCAGTCAGGCCTCGCCCCTTAGTGTTCTCCGTGCAGGAAGAATCCCTGATAGATCAGGAGGTCCAAGATCTGCTCGACAAAGGGGCGGTGTCGGCAGGGAAGAGCTGCATCCCAGGGGGTTCGTCAGCAATTGTTCTTGGTGGAGAAGAAGGGAAAAGGGTTCCGCCCAGTCATCAATCTCCGCTCTTTCAATGAGTGGCTAGTGTACCGCCACTTCAAAATGGAGGGGATTCATCTCCTGCAAGGCCTTCTTCGGCAGAGCGACTGGTTGGTGCGTCTGGACCTCAAGGACGCTTACCTTTCCGTCCCCATCTACCCCCTCACTGCAGGTTTCTCCAGTTCGAGTGGAGGGGGAAGATTTTTGAGTTCCGGACACTGCCGTTCGGCCTTTCGTCAGCACCGTGATGCTTTACCAAGCTCCTCAAGCCGGTAGTGAAGCACTTGCGCACCATGGGCATACGCTTGATAATCTATTTAGACGATATTCTGCTGATGGATCAGTCTCGGGAGCGCCTGGTGTCCCATCTGGCTACCACCATCTCCCTTCTCCAGGGTTTAGGGTTCACTATCAACCGGGAGAAGTCGGAGTTGACTCCTCAGCAGAGCATGATTTTCCTGGGGTTCAGAATCGACACGGTCTCAGCAACCTTGAACCTTCCGGTTCAGAAAATTGCCCAGATCAATAAGGTGCTCCGGCAGGTTCTCCGACGCGACAGCTGGCCAGGATTGTTGGCTCGTCGATACAGGCCATCTTCCCGGGGCCTTTGCATTACAGGGCGTTGCAGACACTGAAAGCATGGCATCTGAGGAGAGGGCTCACCTATTCGGAATTGGTGACTCTGACTGTTAGACCTCGAATCAGGAATACCACAAATGCACTACAAAGACCATAATGCATCATAAGGGGGATGAATAGTGTGCTGTCCCATGCTGCCTTACGATAGGTCGCCTGGTACGAAGGGAGGTTCTTAAGCTTCCTGAGAGGTAATGGCGGCGCTTGGCTTTCCTGCCCTGACCTGCTTTATGCCGTTCTGGATTCCCTGTTTCCCGATTCTCCGCGCTGATTTCTCCTACTGCCTTCGAGTCAAGCTCCACCCTTCTCAGTGTTTGCTCCCTTGCTCTGTGCGCACATTGAGAGCAAAGTTTCCTTGTTCGTAGCGTTTTCGCTGCATCCCTGTTGTTTGATCCTCCCGTCAACCCCCCTGAGTGGCGTGAGTCCCGAAGATCTGTGGCTACCCACATCGAGACCCGCAACGCGACCCGGCTCCAGTGCACACGCCGCCTTCACTCTTCAAGCAGCGTGCACTTCAGAAACGTAGAAGATACACGATCCTTGGCGTCCCCTTGGAGTAACGGGCTGACGCGCCTTTTTTTACTTTGTTGAAACTTTACATGAACATTCTTCACTGATCACGTTCCTAGCACCTTTTTGAAGCGTCTTCACAGCGCTTTATAATTGCTGCCTCGCCCGGAAATCACGCAACGTTTTATAGCGTGTGGACAGCCCAGCTACATTGTTGCTGCTTCATGTCACTTCCAAAACATATAAGCAACAATAGTATTTGAAGGACCTTTTTGACAATTGTGAATATATTACAAGGACTCTTGGAGCCTATAGTACTCGGACCTTTTTGGGAAGTTACTTTTCTTTTTTGTGGTGCATATTTTGCAGAAGCTCTGGATCTTTCCATGCTGGTGACATTAACCAGAAGCCTTTTTTATAAGAGACCAAGACGTTAAGTATAAAGTCTTCTGCCACTTGTTCGCTGGTGAGTATGGGATAGCACACTCTAAGGGGTGGATTTGAAAGAGATTATTGTACATATATTTCCCTGTTAAATAATCTCAGTGCTTTTGATTTGTTCTCTCCTCCTCCGCAGTGATTATACCTCCTTCCTGCCTGAGTCTATCCGCCTTTCCTGCCTGTGGCTCGCATCTGCGGACATATTGTCCTTGGTCTCTTCTTTTTCTGGAGTGGTTCTTTCCTCGCTGTTGTGTTCTCTGTAACACAGAGAGGGAATCACCTTTGGGAAAAGTTGAGGCACAAGCTTCGCTCCTGGGGTTATTGGTATCCTGCCTGGACACTCTATGTGCCCGACACTGACCCAGGAGGCCAGACAGAGCTTCAGTGGTGGATAGACCACATGGAGGCTTGGTACGGCCGGGTGATCTTTGGGTCGCAGCCGGACCTAGTGATCGAGTCGGATGCCAGCCGCCTGGGCTGGGGTGCCAGGTGTGGGCCGATCTCGATGGGAGGAAGATGGACGGAGGAGGAGCTGTCCCTCCATATCAACTGTCTGGAGTTGCTGGCGGGTTTCTTCACCATTCGGTCCCTGACGAAGGACAGGGTAGCCTGTTGTGTGCTCCTGCGGATGGACAACACGACGGCGGTTCAGTACATCAACCGCCTGGGGTGGTACCCGCTCCAGGGCCCTAGCCGAACTGGCCAAAGACTTCTGGCATTATTGCCTCCACCGCCAGATTTCGGTGACGGCGGAGTTTCTTCCCGGGTCGCTGAACTCGGTGGCGGATTGGGAGTCCAGACACTTCAAGGACTCCAGCAACTGGAAACTCATTCCGGCGGTTTTTCAGGCGCTGACTGCGCGTTGGGGGGACTGTGAAGTGGATATGTTCGCATCCAGATGAACCGCTCAGTTACTCCGCTATTTAAGTTGGAAGCCGGATCCAGGGGCAGAGACGGTGGATGCCTTCCTTCAAGACTGGTCGCTGATTCTGGTTTACGCCTTTCCCCCCTTCCTCTTCATTCAGAGGGTGGCGGTGCAGGTTTGGCGTCAGAAAGCCTCGATCGTCTTGATCACCCCGATCTGAAGGTCTCAGCCGTGGTTCCCCTCTCTTCTGGAATAGGCCTGGGACTCCCCGGTTCGTTTTCCATCCTACGACAGGATTCTGGTAGATCCCTCGGGCCAACCTCACCCTTTGGTGCTCCAGGGCCATCTTCCCCTCATGGCGTGGAGGATTTCAGGCGACGCTGGCAGGACGTCAGACTTTCGAAAGAGGCTGAGTTCCTTACCCAGCAAGCCTGGGCTCCAGGTACCATTTAGAGGTACAGGTCGGCCTGGAGGAGATGGGTACGTTGGTGTGTGGGGAGACAACGGAATTACAGATACAGTGAATTTCCTAGCGCAACTTTTCCAGGAAGGTCTATCTTATTGTACAATCAATTCTTTCAGGTCAGCTATTTCGGCATGCCACGCGCCGGTGGATAATTGTCCTGTGGGGGAGCACCCCTGGGTGTGTAGGTTGCTCAAGGGCGTTCGGTTGTCTCGTCCTCCGGAACCTCGTTATGCTGGTCTGTGGGACGTCAACTTGGTTCTCCGACTGCTGTCCTCTTGGCAGGACAACCAGTATTTGTCTAGGAAAGAGATGTCAGCAAATTGGCCATGCTTCTCTGTCTCGTCTCCTGTAAGAGATCGTCGGTCGTGAGGGTTTTAGACATTTCAGCTAGGGTTTTTACCCCGGAAGGAGTTACTTTCAATGTTTAGCGGAGGTCGAAAACGAGAATCAGGTCGGTATCTGTCCCGGGGTGTCCGGGGACACGAGAGGTAGACTATCCTCTACTGGACTAGCGGGCACCTCTAGTGATGGAGAGGCAGAGAACTTAAATAGGCTTCTCAAAGAAGGTTTTATTTGTGTGTAAGTCTTTCTCCTTCGGCTGATGCGTTCTCTGGCGAACGCCGCAGGGTCATAGGCCGGCAGGCGAGGTTGATCCAAGGTGACTCTAGAGCAGGTTCCACACGTCCTCCAAGCCCGGGGTCTTCGTATGCAAGAGAAGAAGACAGAGGAGTATCAGGACCAGGTATTCCACTACACTGTGAGGGACCAGGAGTGAGGGAAACCCGTGTAACGTGGTATATACAGAACGTAGGTGGAGAGGAAGTGCTCGTGAGAGGGGGGGTCAGGGGCTCTTTACAAAGGCTGTACACTTCACTCGATAACAGAAGGGACTCGTCTTCCCGTCCACCCTGCCATACGACCCCGTACCTGTTGTAGCCACGATCCTCCCGGGGGACCGTGGCGGGGCGGCTCGCAGATCCGGTGGCCTCCTGGCTTCTCCGTCGCCTCCGCTCTCCTCGGGCTACCGTCCTCCGCCTCGTCACCACGACTGCTTACACGCTCCTCGGCTCGCTTCTCGGGAAACGCTGTCCGCTACTTCCTTAATCCGGGTTCCTTTTGACGCCGGCGCGTCATCCTCCGTGGGTGGGGCGTCCCGTGCCGAGTCCAGCCCCTTAAAGGTATAGGTGTTGTCCACGTCCGCGGTTGGCCACCAGTATCCGGGGTCTCCGATCCTCCAGTCCGAGTCAGCGTCAGGGTCAGGCGGCTGTGGAGAGGGAACGGAGTCAGGTGAGACCGCGGGGTCGGACCACCAGTCAATGGTCAGACCCCCTTCTAGGGCCCCCCGGAGACCCACCCCGTCACAGTATCCTATCCAGCTTTTCCCGAGTCCCCAAAATTGTGTGTGGTCTGTTGCGTCAAGGTCTACGAAGACATGACTTTGGAGGTGAGACCTCCGGGAGAAAGGCAGCTTCTGATTGCCCTTAAGAAGCCATTCAAGGCGGTGTCATCTCCTACCATTGCTAGGTGGGTTAGATGGATTATGCAAGAGGCCGGCATCGACACTAGCGAGTTTAGGGCTCATTCTGCCTGAGGGGCTATGTCTTCTAAAGCTGTCCAGGTTGGGGGCAGATTGGAAGATATCATGAACGCGGCAGATTGGTCTTCCGATTCCACTTTTTAAAAGTTTTATTTTAAGCCAATCCATGGGGCCGCTTCTTTGGCGGTGAGTAAGCTTTGAACATGCATAATCCTTGCCTCCGGTCCTGCCATAGAATGAAAAATGTCCTAGTCTACACGAAGGAAAGTATGAATTCTATTAAGGACGTGGAGGTGAGGATTATCCCCCCCGAGCAATCTCTTCAGTTGCCTCCCGCCCTTGGGGGGGGGGGATTGGTTTCTTTACACACTGGATTGGAAAAGTGGTTGGCTTTATCGTCTTTCCAGGGAGTATGATATTCATTTTTATGCATACTGTGATTACTCTTGGTGACTGTTTTGATACCGTGTTGATTCTACCTGTGTCATATGTTTCAAGTGATTTCTTAACATTGCACTGTGTTTAGTGGATACTGTTATCATTTCATTATTATGCCAATGTTTAGGTACATACAATGCCATAAGTACGGTATGTTTTGGCCTTTTTATTGGCTTAAGGAAAGTTAGTTAAGCATTTTGCATTCTTCCTAGGATCGGATTCCAAGACGGATTGATCGCTATCGGGCTTAACTTCCTTCAGTGCAGAAAGAGGAAGGACTATGCTGCTGTTTGGAATATATGGACTGTTGGAATGTGCCCTCATTGGACTGTTGATCACCATGGTTACTCCCAGTGTTCATGGGAGTTGTAGTTTGGCAGTGTTTTTTGTTTATGTTTTCTTTGAATCCGCTGTCAATAAATGTGAAGAAAGTAGTGCATAATCCTCGCCTCCGCGTCCTTAATAGAATTGAAACTTTCCTTCGTGTAAACTAGGAAATGTTTCATTTTTCGTGCAAGTTCATCGAAATTTAAGCTTCATGAAGAATTTTTTCAGGCAACTTACTACTTTCGTTATTTCCTTGCCTGTTGGACTTTCACTAACTTAAGTTTATTCTGTGTTTTTCTTTCATGCTCCTGTGTTGCTCGAAAGTTCGTTGACAGTTGGTAAAGTGTAATGGCAATGTAGCGGATCAGCTGAGACGGTTGACATCGTCAATTGCTCCTGTAACTGTCAGGCAATGATGTCCTGAGCAACGTCTAGTCACGTAGGCACGTTCGACGCTACGTGACTCCATTTTGATTTTCAGATCGACTAGAAGTGCCGTGGGCGTTTCCACATTCAATTTCATTACGTGAAGGAAATTCTTTCGAATCTCTGAAAAAGAGGTAATGTTAAATCGCTTCTTTATTCAAGGATATAAAACATTCAGTTATATCACTTATATATTAACTTGAGGAAACATTTTCAATAGACTTCACTATTCATTAATAGCATATATTTTACATAAACTGTCTTAATCAAGTTTACATTTTGAAGGAGGTGAAAAGGTGGAATATTTGCATTTTCAGCCTGTGTGTATAATTCAGTCAAAATAGCTTTTAATATTAAAAAAGAAGAAGAGGTTGATAGCTCAAAAATGTCTAGTAACTCCAACATAAATGCACCTGCAGGACGGGGCCTGGCTAAGCGCGCAATGGCGGTAGACGTATCTGGGTAGAGCTCCGGAGTGAGCTCCCTTTCCCTGGGAGATTTCTCTGCCTTAATAAGCTGCAGCCGGCTAAAAACTTGGCGACAGAAGCACGGAGCTATACGCCACCACTCTGCCGAGTCTGATGCTGCCGGGAGGCTCCTGGCCACCTCGAGGTTTCCGGAGGTGACGCGGCCACGCGCCTGGAGGCCAGGCCGGGGAACGGAACTACGCCAGGCCGGGGATTGAATCAGAGAGCTGGGCGGGGAGACGGGCCTGGTGCGCGGAGCGGCGGCGGTAGTCTCGGGGTGTGAAATTTTAACTGGCGCCCACCATCGGAGACCACCTCTGCACCGGTGTGGGACTCGCCCCCTAGCTGCCACCTGACCTGAGATCCCGGGACTACTGGCAAACAGGAACCTCGGAACAAGGGGCCCACCTGGTGTCGCAGGTGGCATGAGTAACACCGGCGCAGGCGGCTAGGTGAAGTGGGGGCTGCGAAAGGCGCGCAGGAACCTGGAGTCGGGCCCGAACGGTGGAGAGAGCACTGTCTCTGATAAGCCACGCTACGCGGCAGGGAAGAGCTGGAACTAGGACCGGGGGCTATCCTGTGACCGGACCTTACCACACATTAGATTCTCACCCCTGGAGGACCGTTACTTGGCTGTGGCCAGGCCTTGAATGGGGAGCATGCCGGAGGAGAATGCTGCGAGAGGTGGTGAGGCAGAGTTACCAATAAGCGCATTTCAGAACTGAACAAAGGAGTGGTGTTGTAGGAGTGGACACATTGCGGGGCATCTGCAGGAGGTACGTCGAGCAGGGGCCCAGTGTCGTGGTGCTTGGCCACCTATTCACACATTGACGCCCACGGCTGGTACGCGTAGCCTGAAGTGGGGAGACCCTCCTAGCCGCCACTGGGCACTATAGACCTGATCTATCTTCCTGGCTATTGGCCGGCTGCCATTGAACTGTCGCGGGGAGGCACGACCACTGGCTTGGATGCAGTAGACCTCCTTATGCACTTCCTGAACACAAGCGCCTCTTTATCTACGCTTCCTCGGATCTCAGCTGGAGTTGCACCGGCTGTCGGACACTGTAGCTACGGACAAAGACCTCACGCCTTTGGCGCCGCTCATGTTTGGGGGTACTAGGGCACGAACTGGCTCCGGAGGAGTGCAATTACAAAGCAAGACGGACAAACTTGCGAAAAATGTAGACTCGGACCAAACGGCGGCCAAGCTTGACACCATGCTGGCAGCCATGTAAAGGCTAGAGGAGTCGGTCCAACTCACCCGCACATCACTGGAGACCAAGATAGATAGCGTCGCTATTGACCTCAATCACCTGCGAGCTGATCACAAGAAACTAGCAGAACTCACCACGACCCTGGAGGGCACTATGTCGGAGCTTGAACCCCGGGTCACCCAGGCTGATAAACAGATGCGGGACCTCCTCAATCGGGTCAAATTTCTGGAAGATCGCGCAGAGGATGCGGAAGGAAGGGCGCGATGGAACAACGTGAGGATAGTGGGTGTACCGGAGCGATGGGAAGGGAAAGAGCCCACCATACATATGGAGGACTGGTTGAGACAACTATTGCCTGAGGGTACGCTGTCACCTCACTTCGTGGTAGAACGAGCTCACCGGGTACCGACGAGACCACTTCCAACGGGATCTAACCCTAGACCGCTCCTCCTCCGCATCTTGAATTATAGAGACCGCGACTCCATCTTACGGGAAACACGAAAGCTTCAGGACATCCAGATAGACAATGCCACGGTAATGTTCTTTCCTGATTATACAGTCCAGGTGCAGCGTCAGAGACACTCCTTCCTCGCAGTGAAACAGCGCTTACATCAACTGGATCTCAAATACTCCCTTTTGTTCCCTGTCAAGCTGCGAGTAGTGGCACAAGACAAAACGCATTTCTTCAACAGTCCGGAGGAGGTAGAGGCGTGGTTAGACAGTAGGACGAACACGGCTCCCCGACGAGCCATGGATGCTTCCAGTATGCGGCGGACCCGGGGACCGCGGAGGCGGCGCAGGAATAGGTCACGCTGGCCTCTGGAACTCGGGCGGCAATGCGTACTGGGCCACCTGCGGGCATAGCTCACCAAGAACAGCAAGACGCCCTTCGTATAGTGGCGGAGCTCAGCCGCTCTCCGGCTTCGGACTCTGTTCCGGACACTAGCCCCCAGGCCCTGCCCAGCGATGATGAAGCAATTTATGGGTTGCCGGACTCCCAGTTCTCCTCGGAGCAACCATACGTCACACCGCAAACGGCGGACCTGATCCATTGATAGGATGTGCCAAACTTTCCCCCCTCCCACCTGCCCCTTTGTTCCCGATCTGGGAGCCTGGTGTGCGAATTCAGATCGCCTGGCAACTTTGGTTTCCTACACGCTGCTGACGCGAGCCCTACACGGGGCGTGACCTCCTTGGAGACACTAGGCTACGCGCCGTGAGACACAGTGAGTACTAACCTTTAAGACGTGGCTCCTAGAGAGAGATTGAGATGGCGAGGACCCACAGATGCTCCAGCCGACTGGGCCCCGACTACTATCGCCCTGGCTGGAAAGGACTAACGAGACTGCATTGGCCTTACTGGTGGTGGCCGGACTGGGGCGTGAAATGTATGGCAGACTATGCACTGTATTTGCTTCTAAATGCTGTATTTATATAGCGGCTGTGCTTGGCTTATATTTCCGGGGAGGGGTGATACTTCCTTTCTTTACCCGGTTGTTATGACAATCCAACTGTGCCTAGTGCACAGCGACCCCCCTGGATCTAAATGTTGACTATCTCGCTAGAGAGTTTGGACGGCAGCACGTTTCGCAGCCGACCTTTTGGTATTATTCCCTTGAACTGTTTTTTATGGCTTATTACATTGTTTGGATCGTATATTGCTTTGTATTCCTATATTTGCATTGCAGGCAATCATGGTTGTGTTTTTAGTGAGCTGCTATGGGGGCACTTGGGTGACGATGTTTATGAAAATGGTTTGAGGGCCTTGGCGGGGAGGGGGAGGGGAATTACTTGAAATGTTAAAATGCTAGCGATGAAACTCTGTACATGGAATGTGCGTGGCATGCACACACCCTCACGAAGATACCAGATGTATTCCTACCTTAAAGGCCACCATGTCCATGTAGCACTCCTGCAGGAGATACACCTAAACGATGCGGAGATACACACATTACGCCGTAGGTGGCGAGGGCAGCTCTATGCCACGAATTACTCGTCCTATGCCCGCAGGGCACTGATATGGGTGAGGCCAGAGACCCCTTTCGAAGTCGCGCACTCCCGCATAGACCCAGAGGGTAGATTTGTGATAGTGAAGGGCAGACTAGATGGACACCCGGTGGTTTTGACATCGCTGTACGCTCCTAACATGGACCAAAGTGGGTTTTTTACGCAGCTTTCCACTGTCCTATCCCCTTGGCATGGGATTCCCTGGGTATTGGGAGGGGATTATAATTGTATCCTGGACACTGCGCTGGATCGCTCCTTCCCACCCCAGCCGGGCGCACCTATACTGGGCGCCCACCCCAGCCGGGCGCGCCTATACTGGGCACCGTGAAAGCTTTTACGAACTGGGCCTCGCAGTGGGATTCGCGTGATGCCTGGCGACATTGTAACCCTGCTGTCAGGATGTACCCCTATTATTCAGGCGCACATGACCTGCACGTACGCCTAGATAGATATATGCTGTCCAGTGAATTACTCCCACATATAACTGACGCCTACTACATGGGCCGCACTCATTCAGATCACAACCCACACATGCTGGAGATCACATGGACGCAGCCGCATGCCCCTATACCCACCTGGAGATTACAACCAGATATACTCCTCGATGCTCCTTTTCGCGATTCCCTATTTGCACAAATTGTACACTATTTTGAGGAGAACACGGGCACTGCATCCACCCCCCAGATAGAATGGGATGCTTTTAAAGTAGTGGTCAGGGGACACTGCCTAGGCACACAAGTTAACCTACGGAGGCAATTGGAGAGAGACCTGACACAGATTGAGGCAGACTTACTTCAAAGAGAACAGGAGGCGAGGGAGGGTGATGAGGAGCGAGTGTTGGAGGCTCGCGCGGATCATGGACAGTTGCTGGACAGGTTGCGTCACCTTAATTATGCGGCCCACTCGGCGCGCACACACCACATGGGAGATAAACCCGGTAAGCTGTTGGCCTGGCTGATTAGTCGTGAAGACTGTACTGCGCCTGTGACAGCGATACATACCAATCAAGATGAAGTGGTATACACACAAGGAGAGATTCATGCAGCCTTTGTTGCCCATTATCATACTCTGTATTGTTCACTATTGCAGGTCCCCCCTGCTAATATCACTGAGTATCTCTTAGACATAGCCCTACCAGTACTAGGAGATGCCCATTGCAGAGATCTGGAGGCACCGCTCGTGCCCGAGGAGCTCCGCACGGTCATCTTTGCACTCTCCAATGGCAAGTCCCCAGGCCCGGACGGACTACCAGCTGAGTTTTTCAAAGCCTATTCTGATCTATTGATCCCGGAGCTGATACGGATGTATGCGGCGGCTAATGAGGATTCTCCCCTCCCCCCCACGGTTAATGAGGCCAACCTCATCACCCTCCAGAAACCAGGCAGAGATAGCATGCGCCTAGGCTCGTACCGGCCGCTTGCTCTCTTAAACACTGACTACAAGATATTGGCTTCTACTCTGGCACAGAGACTGGCCCCCTTAGTACCCACACTAGTGCACAACGACCAGAATGGCTTTGTGCCCACACGGAGCACTTCACATAATATACGTCGCTTGTTTAGGGTGCAAGAATATGCTGTATGGCAATGGCCTCAGTCAGGATGCTTAGTGCTCGACCTAGAAAAGGCTTTTGACTCCGTAGAGTGGCCTTATCTTGGGGCAGTATTGCGGAAATATGACCTTGGGGACGACTATATAAGCATGGTCAACTTGTTTTACCAGAAACCCACAGTGCGAGTCCGCACTGGTAGGCTGCTGTCGATGCTATCAGAGTTCAGAGGGGCACTAGACAAGGCTGTCCCCTGTCCCCACTGCTCTTCTCATTGGCAATGGAGCCGCTTGCGGAGCTGCTAAGAGCACATGGTGCAGAGTGGAGGATCCCCTTAATAGATGGCATTCATGTGATCTCCTTATATGCAGATGATTTATTACTATATGTTAGGGACCTGACCTGTCTGCCACGGACATTGTCGGACGCTTTCCGCACCTTTGAAGCCCTTTCGGGGCTCAGGGTTAACTGGGCCAAGTCTGGGGTGTATGCCTTCAGCCCAGACATGCAGGAATGTGAGGTGCGCATTGATAGAGTGCGGCTCGCCTGGTACCCTACCACGTTCCGATACTTGGGCGTCCACGTTTACAGATCCCGTACGGATATACTGGAGGGTAATCTTGTCAGAGCTATCTCCTCCTTGCGGGCACAAATGACTTTTTGGAAGTCACTCCCCGTTCAACGTGCCTAGTCGAGTAGTAACACTGACGAAAATGATAATCTTACCACGACTACTATATTATTACTCAAATATACCGGTGTACCTCCCGAACCGCATCTTTCAGGAATTAGAAACCATGATCAGAGCTCTCATTTGGAACACCGGAAGGCCCCGAGTAGCACTGACAAAACTCTATGCACCCATGGCAGCTGGGGGACTTGCAGTTCCTAACCAAGAACTTTATTACCTGGCGGCACAACTGCAGTGGGTGGCTGGATGGTTAAACGGGAAGAACTTAAATGACACGGCCTCGGACACCACAATTCTGAATCACATACAGGTCTGCACGCTGTTCCACCCCCTGACCGGGACACCCTGCCCGTCGCAACTGCATTTGGCGGTAGCCCGTAAGTGCTACATACGTGGCCTGAGACTCACCCAAGTAGTGATGCCCTATGCCCCGATCGTCCCATTACTAGGCACTCCCAGGGATGGTGGGGTGGTGACGGTGACTGCGCTGGAACGATGGACGCAAGCCGGTGTGGACACAATGGAAGACTTGTATGCAGATGGTGCCCTGATCCCATTTGACAAGCTGGCTGCGGACGCCGACCTACCTGCGGGGCAGTTTCTACTGCATGCATCCCTAATACGCACATTCACGAAGGCCTGGGGCGACATTTCTGAGGAGTTACGGACGCACCTACTGGTGCAATATTTGCATGTTATGGGGAATGGAACCCATGTGATCCATTGGTTGGCGCAGGCTCTATTATCACACACGTTGGACTCCCTACAACCGCTGAGGGACAAGTGGGCTACAGATAGGGGGAGGGATTGGACAGATAAGAAATGGACGATGATACTAGAAGGTCCCACTAATATCCCGCTTCAAGATTCTCCAACTGTATATATTACACCGAGCATATTTATCACCTGATAAAATTAATCAGTACTTCACAATTGATACCTCTGCGTGCCCACGGTGTGCTCTGGTAGGTGCGGGTCTCCTTCACATGATCTGGACCTGCCCCCGGATACAGACACATTGGCACACCGTAACGACACTATTGACACAAGGGGTTGGCGCAGACCTACCACACACGTGGGAGACATGTCTGCTGGGTTTATACAAAAGAACGAAGCACAACAAAGTCCCTTCCAGATTTTGGGATCTGGGGCTTATCGTAGCCAAGAGACTTCTTACTAAACATTGGAAAAATAGTGAACCTCCACAGGCCACGCATTGGCGCACCTCCTTCGACAATTGGGCGAAAGCGGAAAGCACAGCCTTCCACAGGGAAGAGACAACGGGGCTGAGGACGTTCCCTATTGTACAACTTTGGGACAACACTTTGAAGTCATTCCACCAAGCGTGTCTTGCTCAGGGAGTCACCTAAGTCCTTTCGTCTCCAGAACCGGACTGCATAGTGAGCGGAAGGATAGATGGTGCGGACATGTGAGGGGATTAAGTCCTCGCCTACACATAGCATGCCACAGCTATGTTACATGATGCCACTACCACATTGCGAGCGAACAGCCCCACCCCTTCCCCAGCGCGCATAGCCTGGTACTCAAAACTCATGACCAAGTTACAGATCCTGTATATACCCCCGCTCTCAAACCAAAGCTCCCTTCCTTGGAATCAGCGATATGCACCCATGGGCGCACGCGAACGGATTGCTTGCTTGCTCACCCCCTTGCCTTTTATTTGATCTTTCTTATTTTTCCTTTTCCTTATTCATTGGCTGTTTTCTTTCTTTTCTCTTTTATGTTGGCCTCCTTTTCTTTTGCATATTTGCATCTATTTTACCTCTCCCCAGTTGATCAAGTTTGTGGTGTCCCGGCGACTTTGCTACCGGACACACTGGTTAACACGTTTGGAATACAACCTGTTGAACATACTTCTTTGCCTTCTGATTGGTTCGCAGTACCTATCTTTCTATTCACGGGACCGCCTTAGGTGACAAGCCCCCCTATACGATTAGATGAGGGATGAGAACACTACATGCACACGAGGCTGTGGTATTGTATGATACACCCATGAACAACAAGACACACCTATGGTCGGTCCAGGCGACAGCTCACTCTCAGAGGCCACACTTGATATACACCTGCCATGCCCACCAGGGCCATGTCTTGGGAAGTGTGCTATTATATCAGTTACTAGATACTTTCTCTTTCCTTCCCGCCGAGATCCAACCGCTCCATAGAGATGGACCAACTCTCTAATACGAAGTGCTATTTCTTCTTTCTTTTCTCCTACTACCCTGGCAGTTGTGATATGAGAACAATGCCCTGTATTATATTACTGTTGTTTATGGATACTAGTGTAAATTGCAAGGATGACTTGATATAAGTGGTTGATATTCTGATATGTATTGTGACCATACATTGAAAACTCAATAAAAGATATTCAAACAAAAAAATAAATGCACCTGCAGCATTTTTAACTGACCCAGGGAAAACCAGTCATGAAATGGAAAAACTGGTTAAGAGCTTTTGAGAACTACTTGGTCGCAATAGATGGAAAAAAGTATGAACCAGAAAGGAAAAAGGCCATTTTATTCGGTTTGTTAGGTGCAGCAGGCCAAGAAATTGTTGACAGTTTGCCGGAGTATGAAGTGCTTCCTGGTCAATTTATTCCTATGGATGAGTACGAGGAAGCAATAAAACGATTAGAAAAACAATTTGGAGAAGAACCCAACAAAATGATAGGCAGACATCGTTTTGTAATGCGCAAACAATTGGAGAATGAAACAATTGAAGAGTACATTGCTTCTTTACGTGTTTTGGCTACCAAGTGTGAATTTAATGACATGGTTGATATATATATATTAGAGACCAATTTGTTTTTTATTGCTTTGAAAAGAAAATTCAAGAAAGGCTATTAGCTTGCAGAATCCCTTCTCTACAGGAAACTATCAACATAGCTAAGGGTATTGAAAGGTCTCTTGAAACATCAAAAGTACTTTCATCTGATAAAAATTCACGACCTGAGGTGTACTATGTACTTGATCATAAAAAAAATGTAACTTTCTATGACAAAAAAGGAAAAGATGGTAAAAGTACAGATTCAAATGTTTTTGTTTGTTTTAGATGTGGTTCAAAGAATCATTAGGCGGATTTTTCTGGTTGTTCAGCACAAGGGAGGAAATGCACTAAATGCTTTAAGGTAGGACACTTTGCAGGTGTGTGCAATAACTTTAGGCCGCAAAGCTTCAAGAAGGTCAAGGTAAGTACAGTAAATGATTTTGAGGAAGACATGTGTTCCAATATTGTTTTGACAATAGATAACCCATGTGATACCATAAAAGGTCCTCTTGGTGTTGCGCACATTGGCGAAGTTGAAGTTAATATTATGGCAGACTCAGGTTCGCCTATTACCATCATTTCCGAAAAGAAATATGAGAAGCATTGGCCTAATACAGATTTATTTGCTACGGATGTCAACCCTAAAGCATTCGGAGAGTTCGATATAAATATGTTGGGTTATTTTCATGACAATGTGAACATTAAAGGAAGGATAATTACTACAAAGGTATACATGGCTGAGAGGGGCAGTGATATAGTAGGTTGGAAGGATTTAGCACATCTAGGCATAATTCTTAAGCCGGGTGCAAATGATCCTATTGTTCTTGATGAAAATTTTGTTCAGGCAGTCACTACTTCTGAGTTATCGTCATCTCTAGATAATGTGGAATCTATACTAAACAAATATGAGACTCTTTTTGAAGACAGAATCGGATGTGTCAGAGGATTTGAACCTGCTATAAAGTTGAAGAAAAACGCGATACCAGTTAAGCACAAGTTAAGGTCTGTACCTTTGTCGGTAAAAGCTGATTTACAAAAACGTCTCAAACAATTGGTTGATGAAGGTGTAATTGAACAGACCAATTCATCAGAATGGGTTTCTGCTATTGTTTTGATTTTTAAAAATATGGCGAGGTGTGCCTATACGCAGATTTGAGGTCATTAAACAAAAATATCTTGGTTGGTTGTTTCCCTTTGCCGAAAATTCAGGATATTCTCGCTGCCACTAAGGGTTCAAGGTATTTTCTCTTATAGATCTCAAATCTGCGTATCACCAACTCCAACTTTCAGAGGAATCTAAAGATTTAACTACATTCATTACTCCTCTTGGTGCGTACAGATTTGTAAGACTCCCTTTCGGCTTGGCTTCATCAGCCAGTGTTTTTCAAAAGTTGATGGAATGTATTTTTAAAGGTGTTGTAGGAACAGCACATTTCGTCATACAGCTCACTATTAGAGCTCGCTACAATTTTGTAGGATCATGAAGGAATATTATCTCTATTAGACATTATTCCTATAAGAAGTTAAACTGTGTACAACAGAATGTTCTACACTCTATGAATTTCGATGTATTAGGTGTATGCCATATACAATAAATAGCAAACACGTCATATTTGCCTGTTCCAATATGCCCGCCGCTAAATCATTAAATATTAGAGGCACACATGATAACATAAAATACGTAGTTTATTGTGTATAGGTAATATTCTTTTGAATTAACATATGCTATTTATATTTTAAAGAGATTCTTTCGCAAATAAAGGATCGTAGTTTGATAAAGAGTAGACGGATGAAGGCCAATTCAATATTTTAGTAACCAGCCCCTCTATATATTAGTATGGATTAGTACTAGGCAGGATATGTAGGGGTTGTTAATAGAAGTATAGAATTTTCGTCAATATAACGAAGTCGAGATATGAGTCACAAGATCATGACCCCCGGTAGTCTCAAGGTTTTAAAGCAATGCCGCGAGTGGAGTAAGGAGTGGAAGATTTTTATCATAAGGCACAAGCACATGCCTTGTAAGATTACTTTGGGCACATACCAACTTAATGCATGGTCGAATACCATATAACAGACCAGGTGAATGGGCTAATAAATAGAAGGTTATGTTATGTACCGTGAACCTGCAAATGGCAGGGCATATAGCTTGTTCTTGCTAATATACAGTAGTAGACTGTTAAAGGTGTACGAAAAACGGCAGGTCTGCAAATTGCAAGAAACATAACCATTTGAAATTTATAGCTACATTTAGATAGTACTATTAGCTATACGTTTGATTAAGAAAGAAAGTCATCTTATTTTATTATCTATAGGGATACCAGGAGTGAACAAACTAGATGGATTAGAACGTGCAAAGTGAAAAACATTGAATTCATAAATACAGGTAAATACATAGTTATATAAAGTTTAAACTTCATAAGAATACTTTGAAAGATAGGGATAACAATAGAGGGTTGAGAGCTACACAAACTAAATAGAGACAATTATACCTACAGACCCGCTAAGTCAAAAGACGGTGTGGGGGCACGATTGGCGATTCAGCCGCGACACATCTGTTGCTCGATACAGGCTCCTGTGTTTCCCTGTTGGCCTTTACATAACAAACACAAGGCAAGTTTTAACAATGAGTAAAGGTGTGGAGTACATTAAGACTGGGAGTCAATATTTTAAAAAAAATGTTTTTTGAACATATGTATATATCAATATTTTTCTTTAAACAGCACATGTTTTTAACCGGATAAGACGGTGGCTCCAACGTATGTCTTTGGTTCCTGCATATACACACGGGCGTAGGTCCTTTTTGGTCAATTACCTTGTTTTAGATGAACTAACCTTATGATGGATAGTGGAGATAATTAAAATATTCTCTTTTTTGATCAAATAAAGGTTTTAACGTATGGGCTATCTTAAAGATCCCATTTTATCATTGTGATGAAATAATTGTATTGTATTGTATTGTATGGAACATTTATATAGCGCAAAAAACTGCCACCCTGCGGGTATCCTGGCGCTTAGACTGCATACTGGTCAGCATGAAGATCAGCCTGAGCTGGAGAGGAAGGATCTACTTTCTGAGGAAAAGACTAAAAAACTCAGCATTTTTCAACAAATAGAGGTATGATCTCCAAATTTAGTTTCATTGGTTACTTATTTTATGTCCATACCATTACTAAATAATGAACCTTAAGTAGATAGACCTACTGTTTCTTAAACAGTTTTTATGAAAGATAGTTTCTTAAGAAATAGTTTTTGAGGAAGCTTTTTGATACACTGTTTGGAATAAAATGATTTGTATGTTAGGATAAACAGGGGTAGGAGGCTGATTATAATAATGCTTTTTGATCCTTGCCATGTGTCAACAGTAAAGTAAAATAATGTCTGTAAAGGTGGTGTCAGCTACACAAGTATGTATAAATAATATGATGTTTCTATTGTTTAGAAAAATATTTTAAAAACTGTCCTGAAGAAGGTGAACATCAACTGAATCAGTGAAACGCCGCGTCGATGTTTGTTTTCTGAAAATATTGTAGACTTTTTGTTTCCCGAAAATATTGTAATGAAATGTTTTTATGAATTTGTGTGTTTTTTAACCTTTTTGATTGTAATAAATGTATGAAAACTTTTTATATCACTTTTCTTGTTTCTGTGGATCAATTATACGTTGTGTTTTGCTGACACGCCTTAGATATACTGTGTTTTGTGTGAAAAATTACTGTGTGACAAGAGATATTGTCAGATAACCGGATTATAAGTTTAGCTGATGTAATGACATTGTTTAGTGGGACTTTTTTTTGTACTTCTAATATGCAAGGATATGCAAAAAGAAAAATAGATAATAAAAAATTGAAAAACAGGTGCATGCTCACAAATAAATTTGTGCAAAAGAATAGCAAAGTCCCGGATGAATATTTCAAATTTGTGAAATTAACAAGACGAAGAAAGATGCATAATTTTGTATAGTAAACACAGGGGGACAACAGATAAGAGTTGTGGCAGATTCACGGACCAGATACATTTTGATTGAATATAATGTTGAATATAATGTTACAGCAGTTCCCAAATGTAAACTTATTAGCACCAGACACGGCCTGGCTGGACAGTGTTGTAATATACAAAAAGACGTGATAGAATATTTTCAGTCCATACTGAAATATAAGGGTGAGGATATAGAAACAAAACTATACGTTGCTAAAAAAAAGATAGTGCTTATTAGGTAGGCCACAACACGCGATCTTATGAAGATACTAAATCCCACCCACCCATCCTGACTAGGTGTTAGGGTATAATGATTTAATATGTTGTAAGCAAGAAGTCAATGCAGTGGGAGAAGGGGTTTCTCAAGGTATTTTCACCAAAGTTGGGTCTATTAAACAGTTTTGTTGACCAAAATATACTTAAGAAGGGGATTCAGTAAAAGTATATTAGGTGTGAAATGTTTCAATGTCAATGAGAGGTGCACTGTTAGAAAAACAGAGTGAACAAAATATTACAGAAGTGATTCAGTTTCAGAGTGGCTTTCGCCAGTAGTTGTGGTGCATAAGCCCAACAGAAAGATCAGACTTCGAGTGGATTTTAGAGAGCTAAATGAGTCAGTGGGTGGATCGCCACCTGTTATCTAATATTGGGGAACTGTTGGCTCTGACAGGAGCTCTACTATATTTTGTTCTCTAGATTCAACTAGAGCTCATAATCACATCATGCTCAATGAAGACTCTAAGCCCCTTGGTTCATAGTAACACCAGAAGGGGTATATTGATGTAAGTGCAAGCTATTTTGGATGAAGTCAGACTCTGCTGTCTTCCAGACGATCATGGTTATTTAATGTCAGTAATGTCATACATTTTAACAATAGCATTCTATTGTTTGGCAGCACAAGACAAGAGAACACTGAAACTTTGTTTAAAGTACTGACAGCTTTAGAAAGCAATGGGTTAATGCTAACAAAAAATTTGAGATGTTATCTGTAGTCTGTTTAGGTCACAGCATATCAAACAAAAGAAGAGTGTCAACTGCACTGGTATCTAAATGGAGACCCAGCGGCAAAGACTGTGAAAGGACTGTGAGAAAAGTGTGAAAGAACCCCTTTCATTAACACATTGGACATCTTGGTTTTTTTTTTTGGAAGCCCTAACTCACCAACCTGGTTGGTGACATGCTTCATCATCGGGCCCACCAGGAGAACCCGAATGCCTCCCTGGTGTGCTGCAACGCCAGATTACTGCGGAGCTGGTTTTGTGACAATAGTGTGAAAAGTGATGTTAAAAATGTCTAGAAACTGTACCAATCACAATGATTTATTTGTTGGTCAGTTTAGACATGGTTAAAAAAGGAAATGTGTGGAAAAACTACTGCAGATTATGATGGGAGTTTCCACTTAAAGTAGGGTCAACATGTTTCAGCCCTTCCTAAGTGTAAGAATTACGTGGGCATTCGTCAGGACCGTGTAGCGTGTACCTTGGCGGTATGGGCGCGCTAAGGCCCACCCTAACCAAAGGACGTGAACGTTAAAAACTGTTTTATGTGTAAAAAAGTGCAAAACAGAACACAAACCACAAGTTGTGGGATTTACCTCCACTCAGAGGAACCTGTGTAGTTTGTGTGATAAAAGATCCACGCCCCATGGGTCTCGGGAGGGGGGTGGAGGCGAAAATGGCACACCGCCCGCAACGCCTAGCACCCTCGTGGCACATAGCTGTTCCTGCTCCGGACCCCGTGAAACATGTTTCTAGACATTTTTAACATCACTTCTCACACTATTGTCACAAAACCAGCTCCGCAGTAATCTGGCGTTGCAGCACACCAGGGAGGCATTCGGCTTCTCCTGGTGGGCCCGATGATGAAGCATGTCACCAACCAGGTTGGTGAGTGAGGGCTTCCAAAAAAAAAAACCAAGATTTCCAATGTGTTAATGAAAGGGGTTCTTTCACACTTTTCTCACAGTCCTTTCACAGTCTTTGCCGCTGGGTCTCCATTTAGATACCAGTGCAGTTGACACTCTTCTTTTGTTTGATATACATATCCTGGGGGAATAAGAGTGTCTTACACCCTCTCTCTCTCTGATTGTTTCATAGGTCACAGCATAAGCAAAAAATTCAATATGTCATAAAAGATGATTGGTGAAGGTAAGGATCTCCAGAAGCAAAGGTAATTTCTTCACTTAGCTGAATATTACGCTAATAATACTCCTTTATTTTCATTTAGAAAGAGTCATACAAGAGAATTTATAGCGAAAAAAAGTTTGAAATTAGTGTTGAATGCCCATCAGAACTAAATATTATAAAAAGTTATCACTGAAGCCCCTATATCAAGTACAATTGATATTAATTGCAGTTCAATATTCATGACCAATACCAATAATTTAGGCATTGTCACTATATTATTGCAGAATAAGTTGGGGAAGATCATAAAAATTGCTTTTGCATCTGGTCCACTAAAGGTAGCAGAACAAAATTATTCTTTCCTTGAAAATGAAACATTAACTACATTAGCTTGTGTATTATTTTAGTATATATATAATATAATTTTCGTATAACAGATGCCCCCTCTCTGCCCCCCGATATGATATTTACAGATGAAATAGTTCCCCCCCCACATTCTTACTTTTCTTTTGTGTCTTGATTATATAGGATTATAGTATCAGTAGCCTACACATCAATAGGAATAATGAATTAGGGGGCGTGGCTAGCAGCCGGCAAGAATGGCCGCAGCCTAACTGGGCTCCTATCTTCCCCGCATTAATCCTCCAGTATCCTGAGCCATCCACGGCTATTGACGGCATAGAAGTGCAGTTGTTTGGCCCCTGACCCCCCTGGGAAAAGTTTGAACTGTGGGGCGGCGTGAGAGAGGCGGACTTCGTCCTTCAGACGGGCAGGCGGTCCCGTAATGGCGGACAGCAGACGAAAATGCAGCGTGGGTAGGCCCTGAGGTGCGGAAAGGTTCGGGAGCGGATCGGCTGCTGGATTGCCCTACCGTAGAAGGTTGATTAGTAGGTCCGGACGTAGCGACGTGGAGGAAACCGGCCCAACCTGGTGTGGTGGCCCTGAGAGCCCCCGGCGGGTGAAGAGGAAATTTGAGATCCCGGCTTCAGGGCCTGTGAGGCGGCCGCGCCGCTACGGACTCCAGGATCGGGAGCTGAAGGTGCGGAGGCCCCCCCCGGAGAGTGCCGGCGAGGGCCTAGCTGGAAGATTGACATCCTGGGCTGCCGTGGTGCCCTCGGCTATTGCGGCGGCACCGGGACGATTACAGTGGGCGGAGCCCAGGGAGAGCTGGCGGAGTTGGCCCGAGCCGGTTGGAGGGGGAAATTGAGCCCCAGGCTTGCGAGACATTGGCTCTGAATGTCTGTGTGTCAAGCCGAGGTGAGCTGGGGGTGACTACTTGGTGCAGTGATTAGGAAGGCAGTGGTCACTGGGATTGGTGACGGGACATTCAGGGCTCTTGTGTCCCATGGAAGAGGCGGCCAACAAGGGCTAGGTGGGCTGTGCTACCTGGAAAGCGGGGGCCCGGAGGACTTTCACCCACCTGTCAGCGAGGCACAGGGGGCAACAGGCAGCCTCTCTGGAGGTGAGAAGGTGGAGAGGAAAGAGACATGTGCTGGGTCTGGAGGGTCCGTGCCTAGACAAGCTACCCTACTGACCTACTGGAGGCCGCACTGAAGATGAGGCAGCTGTAACTTGCCGCCGGGCGGGTGCTCGGTGATCCGGGTTCTTCTGTGAGGGACAGGGGCGTTGATAGTCTTGGGGCCCGTACACAGTATGCGGTAGAGGGGTGTGACCCATTGATACATATTGCAGTATTCGGGGGACCCCAGCCGACATACACAAAGTCTGAGAGCAGTGAGGCAGGAGTGCCCAGGGTGCCCTTGTAGTGGACTGTGGGCTGAGGTGGAGCCATGGCAATGGGGGGAAGGGCTCCAAAGCTAACGCTCAAAAACAGCTTGCCAAATTTGTGTGGGCCAAGGCAGGAGAAAAAGGAGACTTGCCCCAATCAGAGGAGGACGTGGGGATCCCGCCGCTAAACAGGGACCGGAGCCTACTCTGCACGACGTCATGGCGGCCATCAATGGGGTGCGGGCCTTGGTGGATTCGGTCACAGTGGAGGTCTCCCTGATCAGGGCAGACTTTAGGAAAATGGACAAAAAGGTCAAGGAACTTAAGATAGTCGCGAGCGCCTTGCAAACGGATACATCGGAGCTCCAAATGCAAATGATTGAAATGCAGAAGAAGCAGGAGAGGATGGCGCAGCAGCTCGATGATTATGAAGGACGTTCCCGCCGCAATAACATCTGTATATTAGGGGTTCCGGAGCGGACGGAGGGGCCGGCGGCAGATCTCTATGTGGCAGACCATATTACAAAACACCTCAAACCCAAGACACTATCCAGCTACTTTTCCATTGAAAGGGCTCATAGGGTACCAGGGGGCAGACCAAAGCCTGGGGCGCCCCCGAGACCCCTTATCGCCAGGGTGTTCAACTATAGAGACAGAGATGCTATTCTACAGACTGCTCGATCCAATCCGCCCTTGAAGATAGATAACTACGAGGTGGCGTTCTTCCCAGATTTCACGGCCAAGGTTCAGGCCCAGCGTCGCAGCTTCCTGGCGGTGAAGAAGGAACTCCGTGACAGGGAAGTAAAGTATGCAATGCTCTTCCCGGCGAGTCTGAGAGTGGAGTCCGATGGCAAGTCGTGATTTTTTGACTCTCCGGAGGCGGTGTGGGAATGGAGGAGGGCTGAAGCGGTGGGCAGCCAACAACGAGACAGGAGGGACAGAACTGGCCAGCACAGAGAACTGCGGAAGGAGACGGCACGCAATGGATCGTGGAGGGATAGGACCTGCTGCAGAAGAAGGAATGACTGACTGAGGTGGGTAAAGGACGAGCGCCTACCCACCGGCAAACGCAAGTAGGGTGGAAGAGGGGTGGGGTGGTAAGGCTCATCATTGAGGGACTTCCTAAAAACTGTGGACTTACTATAAAGCTGCAGGTTGATGGGTTCTAATGCTGTGCTTTGATTGAGACTGGGAAATATTCGTATGTGGATGGTTAATTTTCGAGTTAATAGTGATCTGTATATGCGGGGGAGGGGGCGGGCTCACCCCGTGCAGTTTTGGCATTCCAGGGGGGGGAAGGCACTCTGCCATGTTTGGGAGTGGGTAGTTTTAAATCCACGGGCAGGGGGGCAGGGAGGGGGGTAGTTGGGATTGGGGGAAAGAGGGGGGTTTGATGACTCAATGTTTTAATGTGCAGATGAGAAATGTAGTACTGGACAGAATGCTTGTAATTTTCTTGCTGACTTTTTTGTGATCCGCATCAGTGTGGAGACGGTTATGATCTGGGAAGGGGGGATAGAGATAGGACACTTTCTGTGCTGACGTGGAATGTTAACGGGATGAGGGACAAGATAAAGAGGGGGATAGTGCAACAATATTTGAAACGTCATTCTCCAGATGTGGTGCTGTTACAGGAGACACACTTGGTGGGACATAAAACGAAGGCCCTCACTAGATGGGGATACAAACTCCTGGTTCATGCTGATTATACCCCTGGGTCGAGGGGGACGGCGATTCTGGTGAAAAGGTCAGTACCTGTAATTGTTCATAGAGTATGGGTGGACATGGCGGGGAGATTTGCAGGAGTGGAGGCTCAGTGGGACGGTAAGGATTTGAACATACTGTCCATCTATCTGCCACCTGCTATGGGTAAGCTAGCCCTGGAGGACCTAGGTGGAAAACTGACGGGATTACGGGAAGGCGCACTAATTATGGGTGGTGACTACAATATGACAATGGATGACACAGTTGACCGCCAGCCACCGAGGTCAAGGGTGAAATTTAATACCATGATGGCCGATTTCGCAGAGGCGTTGGGACTAATGAACGTGGTTCGGGCATTCCAACCCGCAGATAAGATGTTTACCTTTTTCTCTGGCATGCACCAATGCCTATCGCGTATTCATTACTGCCTCACACACCCGTCGACGGTGGGGAATTACATCAACCCATGGGTTTTACTGAGGGGTATATATGACCACTCCCCGTTCTGGGTGGAGTACACACATTGGGAAAGACAGGCACGCACTACTATAGTCCTGAACCCATGGCTTTTGCATATACCTGAGATTAGAGAGGAACTCCGTACACAGACAATTACTTTGCTGAAAATGTGGGGTCAGTCTCATCTGCTCAAACAATATGGGAAGCATACAAAGTAGTTCTGAAGGGGCAGGCTCTGTCCCTAAAGTTGGGGTATATTACTAAGAAGCGGGAACTCGTGATGCAGGCGGAAAAGGACCTTCACAACCTGGAAAGGGACTATGCACAGAATCCTGTTACCGCCCATAGACTTCGGCTGAAGCAAGACGAATATAGGATAAAAACCCGTGAAAGTATGGTGGCTAAGTATGGCCATACCCAGCATAGAATATACGAAATGGGTGATAGAGTGGGCAAGACACTGGCTTGGCTAGAGCGGAGAGAACAGGGGTCGAGATGGGTGCATACATTGACAACTTCGAGTGGGAGTCTAGTGACGCACCTGAGGGATATAGCGGAGGAGTTCGCCGCACACTTAGAATGGGTGTATTCTCCCTCCATCTCTTTACACGGAGGAGGACTCACGCCAGCTCCTTCAAGATAGTGATGTCCTGACCCTCTCAGAGGTGGACAGAGAGAACTTAGAGGAAGACTTATCAGGGGAGGAGATAGGTAAAGCGATAGGACAGGTCAAATCGGGGAAGGCGATGGGACCCAATGATATCCCGATCGAATTCCTGAAAAGCCAGGCCCTCCCGGACGATACCACATATAAGGCTATGTATGAGGAAAGCCTAGAGGTGGGACGGCTACCAATAGATCAGAAACTAGCCACTATAGTGGTGATTCATAAACCGAGCAAGCAGCCAGAGGTCTGTGGCTCCTACAGGCTGATCTCATTGATTAATGTTGTGGCTAAGGTCCTGGCGAAGGTCCTTGCCAACAGATTGGGGGGGGGGGGTCATTACGACTTTAGTTCACCTGGATCAGTCTGGGTTTATGCCTGGCAGAAATACGGCCCTCAACCTCAGGCGCCTACACGCCGTGCTGGCCCGTAAGCAGTATATTGAGGAGGATGCCGTGTTGTTATCTCTGGATACCTCCATGGCCTTTGACTCCATAGAATGGCCATTCATGTTTGAAGTGTTGGAGAGGGTGGGCCTAGGCCCCAAATTCATAGCGTGGGTGCGTTTGCTGTACACGGATGTGCTGGGTCAAGTGTGGGTAAATGGTCATACGTCCAAAACATTTAGACTGCATTGAGGTACCAGACAGGGCTGCCCTCTGTCCCCACTGTTGTTTGCCCTACTTTTGGAACTCCTTGCGGCGTGGGTATGTCGGGATGTTATGGTACGCGGGATGAAGTGGGCAGAGGACGTAGAGGACCGCATTTCTCTATATGCGGATGATATACTGTTGTATCTGGCTTCCTGTACAAATCCATGTCGGTGGTACTCGATATCTTTACGAAACTTCAGCAAATATTCAGGATATGCCATTAACAGGCACAAGTCCGTATTGTTCATGCTGTGGGGACCGGTCCCACGACTCCCAGCAGACTGCTAATATAATAATATCCACATTTGTAAAGCGCACAATCACCCGTTAGGGTCTCTAGGCGCTGGGGGCCGTCGGGAAGATTAAGCAAGCTATTGCCCAGAGTCACATGGTGCTGGGCTAATCTGCCGCCGGTGCCAGGGATCGAACCGTGATCCCCAGATTCCGGAGTCAGTCGCCCTGGCCGTGGCGCCACACCTCTTCCTGCTCCATAGTGGTGGCGGAAGACAGGTTTAGATACTTGGGGATTTATGTCACGACATACCCAAATCTGTTTTATAGCTCCAACTTGGCCCCGCTACTGGCTAGATTGCGAGCGGACGTGAAACACTGGCGTACCCTCCTGCTGTCCTTGAGCTTTTTAAGATGCTGGCCCTTCCTCGCCTTTTATATACGCTCCAAAACTGCCCACATAGAGTCCCAGACTCGTATTTTCAAGCGGTGGAGGGGGAGGTCCTTATGCTGCTGTAGGATGGAAAGGCCCCAAGGGTGGCGCTGAAGAAGTTGACGAAGGGTTGGTATGATGGGGGCATAGCGCTCCTCGACCTGCAGCCTTATTACTGGGCAGCGCAACTGGTTACTGTTAATAGGTGGATCTATCGTCCTCCGGATGACCCTGCGTACGCTCTTGATCGTTACCAAACTGACTGCTCTGTGTATATGGGGGCAATTTACGTTAGTGACAAAAAGAATAAGGGGAGATTTTTTGGGCCCACCAGGCATAAGTTGGAGATATGGCACATAGTAAACTCTCGCCTAGGATGGGCAGGCGTCCTCACTAAGGTTGCTCCACTCTGGTATGCGCAGGAATTGGGTATGTTATGTTATCAACCCGGGTTTGACAAATGGGACCTTCTTGGCATCTCAGTGGTCAGAGACCTGGTCAAAAAGGGGGCATTACTCACATACAGAAAAAATACAAACTGACCCGAGGGGAAACATCCCGGAACCTACAGATTCGGCATGCGATTCAGCCTGCTTTCCCGTCATTTGCAGATATTCCGGACTCTTCCCCGCTTGAAGACAGATTATTAGATGGGCCTGTGGATTCGAAAGCGATCTCTCTCACGTACAAGAAACTATGTAATAATCTCCCGGAGTCATTTCCGAAACTCAGGGAGAAGTGGCAGACTGACCTGGGAAATATTAGTTATGAGGAGTGGCAGGAGGCCTTGATGTCCCCTCGTGAGGCTGCCATAACACTGAAATCTAGATTGATCCAGCTCAGAATATTACATCGCTCATACATGACGGGACAGACCTTAGCTAAGATTGGTTCTAGACCTGACGACCTGTGCCTGAGGGGTTGTGGCCAACAGGCCACATTTTACCATATATTATGAAGCTGTCTGAGACTGAGTGTCCTATGGGAGGGGGCCTTGGACCACATGCGCAGGGCTTTACACAAGGAGATTGTTCTGAAGCCGCAATTAGGATTGTTGAATATGTGGGATGCAACTTATTTGACGGAAGTGGAAAAACAGTTTGTGATGCTGGGGTACACGCTGGTAAAACGGGAGATAGCTAGAGGGTGGGGCGGTGGCGAGTGCACCGAGCATCCAGGGGTGGACGAAAGAACTAGACAGATGTATGCTGGCGGAAACGGAAGTGTTTATAGCTAGGGGGTGCCCCAAAAAATGGGACCGGAAATGGTCGAGTTGGAATAAGTATCGTGGAGACCCTGTGGTGTCCCCAATGGTGGAATTAGCAATGTATAATAGTACAGAAAGTGCAGAATCTATGTAATGTTTATTGATGCTAGCTAACTGTCCAGGTATGGAATCGTATGTTGAAAGTATCGCTATGTATGCACATGATCTTTGTATTCAATAAAAACCTTTTTAAAAAAAAAGAAAAAAGAATAATGAATTATAGGGTTTTGTTGGTTTTATAATGTTTGGTCATTATGCCAAGTCCTTGTTTCTGATTTGTTAGAAAGGCGATCCCGGGGGAGGCAGAAGATGTCTGACTGACCACCCCTAGGTCCACCTCTCCATCAAGAAGTAGCCGAGCGTTACTGAGAGGCCTCCTGGGTGAGGGCCCTCTCCTAGGATCGCACAGCAGAGTAACCCCACACTACAAATGGACACCACACCAGAGGTCGAGTTCGTAAGCTTTATCAGGAAATAAAGGCCGCTGGTTCCCAGCGATATGTACAAGTAGACCGAGGGGTCTGTAAAGTCTCGAACAAGGGGGGTCAGGGAAGCGAGACAGTCTCGGTTGGGGTGTATGAAGGGATACCCTGTGCACAGCTCTCAATCCTCGAGCCGGGGGTTCCGAGCGGTCGAGCCGCGGCAACGCCAGCAGGCTCTCAAGATGGTGCGGCAAAGGTGGGCTGCGGCAGCGCCAGCAGGCTCGCAAGATGGTGCGGCAAAGGTGGGCCGCGGCAGCGCCAGCAGGCTCGCAAGATGGTTCGGCAAAGGTGGGCCGCGGCAGCGCCAGCAGGCTCTCAAGATGGTTCGGCAAAGGTGGGCCGCGGCAGCGCCAGCAGGCTCTCAAGTTCTCTTCAGGTTCCAGGAAATGAGTTCTTCTGGGGTCGGCCGTGACAGCGTCAGCAGGGCTTTCCAGTCCAGGATACAACTGCCGTCCTACCCCGGGGCTGGCCCAGATATAGGACTGGAGTCCTTTGATGTCCGGACCCTCGCGCCTGGGGGTCAGAGGGGCCGGGGAGATGGTGTCCAGACACCCAGCAGGGGGGTGGGGCCAGCACCCAGGGATTCCGGGGGCGATCGATACCAGGCGTCCGGGGACGGTTGGAGGGCCATCGAAACTCCCCTCCTCCGGGATCTGTCGAGTGGCCACTCGACCACCTGGGTGGATCTTGGTGCCTCGATGTCTGGGCTTCGCTGGGGCCTGGGCCGGGGCCGAGGCCACGTGGTCGGGACGTGGTGGGCCCAAGATGGAGTCGGGCGCGGCCTCGTGCTTAGGTCGTGAGGGGCCAATGATGGAGCCAGGCCGGTAGTGGGGGTCCGGGATGGTGACCGGACCAACAATGTTAGGGCGTGCAGTGTCGGGCAAAAGGGCTGCCCGATGCTGGGTGGAGGGCCGATGTCGTCCTGGGCCCGCCATGCGGGAGGGGTAGGACCACGCCATGAGGCCGGGTCCAACACGCGTCCCCCCCAGCTGAAGGCAGGGGAGAGTCACCCATCTTCTTGGGGATTCTCCTCGCCGAGGCGGAAGAATCTGGAGAGGCCGTCAGCATTGGCGTGGTCGTTGCCGGGGCGATGTTCCACAGTGAAGTCCATCCCTTGCAGGGAGATGGACCATCGCAACAGTTTCAGGTTTTCTCCCCGCATCTGCATCAACCACCGCAGGGGCCGGTGGTCGGTCTGGACCCGGAAGTGGGTGCCGAAGAGGTAGGGCCGGAGCTTCTTTAGGGCCCACACGACGGCGAAGGCCTCCCTCTCGATGGTGCTCCAGCGCTGTTCTCTGGCTAGCAGCCGCCGGCTGATGAAGGCAACGGGAAGGTCGATTCCCTCAGAGTTCACTTGGGAGAGGACCGCCCCAATGCCGTGCTCCGAGGCATCGGTTTGGACCACAAACTCTTGGCTGTAGTCGGGGCCTGGAGCACAGGGGCGGTGCACATGGCAGTCTTTAGAGTCTCGAAGGCGGCTTGGCACTCTGGGGTCCAGCACACCTTCTGGGGTAGCTTCTTGGAGGTCAGTTCTGTGAGGGGCCCCACAATGCTTCCATAGTCTTTGATGAAGCGCCAATAGTATCCTGTGAGGCCCAGGAAGGCTCGGACGGCTGTTTGGGTGATTGGGGGCTCCCAGGCCCGGATGGCGTCAATCTTTGGCTGGAGGGGAGCCACCCGGCCGCTTCCCACCTGGTGTCCCAGATACGTCATGGACCCTTGGCCGATCTGGCACTTGCTGGCCTTTATTGTTAGTCCGGCCCGTCGGAGGGCCGACAGGACCTCCCGGAGGTGGGTCAGGTGCGCACCCCAGTGGAGGCTGTACACCGCAATGTTGTCTAGGTAGGCGGCGCTGAACTCTTCTAGCCCGGCCAGCACTCTATTCACGAGTCTCTGGAAGGTGGCCGGGGCGTTTTTCATGCCGAAGGGCGTCACCTTGAAATGGTAGTGGCCATCAGGGGTCGAGAAGGCTGATCGCTCTTGCGCTCCAGGGGTGAGGCCGATCTGCCAATACCCGGCCGTGAGATCGAAGGTGCTGAGATACTTCGCAGCCCCCAGGCGATCGATCAGTTCATCCGCCCGGGGGATGGGATGGGCGTCGGTCCTGGTGACGGCATTCAGCCCCCGGTAGTAAACACAGAACCGGAGCTCCGGGGCGTGCCGGGGGCGGCGGCTTTAGGGACCAGGACAACTGGGCTGGCCCACGGACTGTCGGAGGGTTCGACTACCCCCAGCGCTAGCATCTTGGCCACCTCGGACTGGATGCAGGCCCGAACTCGGTCGGGCACTCGGAAAGCTCGGTGTCTTACAGGCGGGCTGTCTCCGGTGTCTACATCGTGGACACACCACCGGGTGACTCCGGGGGTGAGGGAAAACAGATCTGAAAACTGCCCCAGCAGCTGCCGGCAGTCATGGTGCTGCTCCGGGGTCAGGGTGGAGGAGAGCATCACCCCTTCGATGGAGCCGTCCTTCTCAGTGGTGCTCATGAGATCTGGCAACGGTTCGGAGTCGTCTTCAGCTCCTTCATCGGTCGCTAACAGCAGACTTAGTTCAGTGCGGGCAAAGTGCGGCTTGAGCCGGTTAGCGTGTAGAACCCGGAGGGGGTTCCTGGGGGACTCCATGTCCACCAGGTAGGTGACGGGGCTCTTGCGCTCCACCACTCTGAAGGACCCCGTCCACTTGTCTTGGAGGGCACAAGGTTCAACCGGGGACATGACCCAGACCTGCTGGCCCGGTTCGAATTCGATGGACGAGGCGTTCCGGTCATACCAGCGTTTCATCTCCTCCTGACTGGCTTCAAGGTTGGCTTCGGCCAGTTCCCGGAACTTCTGAGTCTGGTTGCGGAGGGTCAGGAGGTACTGGTAGACATCTGGTGGAGCCCCTCGGACAGCCGTCTCCCAGCCTTCTTTGACCAGGCTGAGGGGGCCTCGGACCGGGTGCCCATACAATAGTTCGAAGGGGCTGAACCCCAGGGACTTCTGGGGTACTTCGCGGTATGCAAACAGGAGGCAAGGCAGCAGAACATCCCATTTGCGTCGTAGTGGCTCCTCGAGGCCCTTGATCATTCCCTTCAGTGTTCGGTTAAACCGCTCCACAAGTCCATTTCCTTGGGGGTGATACGGGGTGGTGAACTTATATGTGACCCCGCACTGTTGCCACAGGGATCGCATATACTTGGAAATAAAGTTTGTGCCCCGATCACTCACGACTTCTCGGGGGAAGCCGACTCTGGAGAAGATCCCCATTAGGGCTCGGCCTACTACTGGGGCCGTGATGGTTCGGAGGGGGATGGCTTCCGGATAGCGGGTGGCATGGTCCACCAGCACGAGGATGAAGCAGTGCCCTTGAGGGGTGCAGGGGTCCAGGGGCCCCACGATGTCTATCCCCACTCGCTCGAAGGGGGTGGTGACCACGGGAAACGGCTGGAGCGGGGCTTTGACTTTCCCCCGCTCTTCCCGCTGGCTTGACAGGTCGGGCAGGATCTGCAGTGATTGTGCACATCGTTGCGCATTTTCGGCCAGTAGAAATGAGTCACCAGGCGGCTGTAAGTTTTGTCCTGCCCCAGGTGCCCGGCGAGGGGCACATCATGTGCTAAGTTCAAGAGGAAGTCTCTAAATCGGAGGGGAACGACCAGCACCCGGCTGGCCCCTAGTTCGGCAATCTTTTGTTCACTGTAGAGAAGGTCGTTGTCCCAATAGATCCAGTGGGACCCCGCGGGGTCTCCAGCGGCTTGAGTGGCGGCTTGCCGTCGAATTCCCTCGAGGGAGGGACAGGTGCTCTGTTCTTGTCGGAATTGTTCGCGGGTGGGGCCACCTTCTTGGTGCCACTGAGCTAGTTCTGGCAGGTGGCCGAGCTCGGTGATTTCCTCATGGCTGAGCCCCTGGGGGCCGGGTTCAGGGTCGTTGTCCTCGGGGACGGCGGGTGGTGGAGGTGTGGGCCACTCCGGCTCCTCGATCAGGGCTTCCTCCGTTGGGGGGGAGGCCCGGGCGGACATGGAGCGGGTGGTCGCACAAACCCACTCGGGAAGGCCTAGCATCCCCAGATGCTCTCTCCGCTCTATGCCGGCCCAGAGGGAACTTTCCAGGTCGTTCCCGAGGAGGCAGTCCACGGGGGCATTGTCTCGGACAGTCACTTTCAGCATGCCCGACACCCCTCCCCACTCGAAGGGGATGCGGGCCATCTGGCACAAACTTTCAGAGTTGTCCGCCGACCGCACTGGGCACAAGACGTTGGGGAGAATTTGTTCGGGGGTCACCAAGTGGCAGCGGACCGCCGTCACGCTGGCTCCAGTATCCCGGAGGGCTTCGGCCCGGCGTCCATTGATGGTGACCCATTGGCGGTATTTCTGGGTGTTACCTGGGATCGGGTCTCGGGGGATCATGTCTCGATCACCCAGGCATGCTAAGATCATGGCTGCGGGCTCCCACTCGGCCTGCTCGGTGTCGTCGCCCTCTTCTTCGCCTCCCTCCGCACTCAGGGCGGCGGCCGCGATCTGGCGGCTCGGGGGACCGGTGGTGCCGGGTCGCTGGTTCATCGGGCAGAGAGGGTCGTTCGCATAATGGCCCTGTCGCTGGCATCTGTGGCACGTAACATTCGGGCGGGGCCCGGGCCTGGCTAGGGGGCCTCCCCTCCAACCCAGGGATGGCGACGAGGAGGTAGGGGATGAGCCCGCTGGGGTGTCTCGGCCCCTGCTCTGGCCTCCTCCGCCGCCTCGTGGTCGGTGGTTCCCCGGGGATCCCCGGCCGTAGTCTCCCATCGGATTCCGGGGAACTCGGTTGCTCACCCATCTATCCACCTCGACAGCGAGTTTTCGTGGCTCTGTCAATTTGCTGTCGAGGAGGTGCTGCCGGAGTTCGACGAAGCAATTATTGGAAAGATGCTCCCATAGGATGAGGTCGACCAACTGCTGGTAGGTGGTGACCTGGCAGCCTCTGATTCACCCTTCGAAGGCTCTGCTGTAGAAGTTCACGTACTCCACCCAAGTGGTACCGGGGATTTTTTTACAGTCTCGAAATCGCTGCCGGTACATTTCGGGGGTGAGTCCGTAGCGAGTGAGGACGGCGGTCTTCATGTGTTCGTACGAGGTCATCTCGGCGTCGGGGAGCTCTAGCAGGGCGTCTCTCCCCTCGTTGATGAACTTCCCCCATAAGCCGGCGCCCCAGTCTTTGAGGGGTACTCGATGGGCGGTCATGGCGACCTCGTAGGCTTTGAACCACTGTTGGATGTCGTCGTTCTTATAGTATTCTTTGACGACCTCCTTGGGTATGTGCACCTTTGTGTCCACCGGCGGGGGTGAGGCCTTACCCCCGGCGGTGCCGGTTTCTGTTGTCTTGGCCTTGATTTCCAGTTCTTTGAGGCCGCACTCATGCTCGAGCACGAGTTTCTTTTCTTCAAGGTCTCGTTGTCTTCGCCTTTCCTCCAGGTCTCCTTCCAGCCGTAGTTGCTCGAGGGCTAATTTCCTTTCTGCCAGCTGTAACTCTCCTTCTTGTCGGAGTCTGGCGAGCTCCAACTCGTGGAGCCGGTTCCTCTCTCGTTCTCGGGCGTCTCCGTGGGGGAGGCCCGTGTCTAGGTTTGCGGGTCTTTCCCCCGCTGGGTTCGCGTCGGTCTCCGGGCGTCCATTCGGGCCCGGGTTATCTTCATTCTGGGGCGGCGCGTTATCGGCGTCCGCCCAGGTTTGCAGGGCTGATTTAAAGTCCTCTTTGGTGTTGAGGCCCGTGGTAGCGATGCCTAGGTCCTTGCAGAATTGTTTTAATTCCTTGTGGCTGTACTCTTCCATCTTTTCTTTCTGGAATTCCGCGGTCGGTCTGGTTTCCTGAGTAGTCATGGTCGCGGTGTGTTTTTCTCGGTAGTGAGCGAATTACTCTCTTGTACGATCTGCGTCGGCTCGGATCCCGTCGCCTGCCACCAATGTTAGAAAGGCGATCCCGGGGGAGGCAGAAGATGTCTGACTGACCACCCCTAGGTCCACCTCTCCGTCAAGAAGTAGCCGAGCGTTACTGAGAGGCCTCCTGGGTGAGGGCCCTCTCCTAGGATCGCACAGCAGAGTAACCCCACACTACAAATGGACACCACACCAGAGGTCGAGTTCGTAAGCTTTATCAGGAAATAAAGGCCGCTGGTTCCCAGCGATATGTACAAGTAGACCGAGGGGTCTGTAAAGTCTCGAACAAGGGGGTCAGGGAAGCGGGACAGTCTCGGTTGGGGTGTATGAAGGGATACCCTGCGCACAGCTCTCAATCCTCGAGCCGGGGGTTCCAAGCGGTCGAGCCGCGGCAACGCCAGCAGGCTCTCAAGATGGTTCGGCAAAGGTGGGCCGCGGCAGCGCCAGCAGGCTCGCAAGATGGTTCGGCAAAGGTGAGCTGTGGCAGCGCCAGCAGGCTCGCAAGATGGTTCGTCAGAGGTGGGCCGCGGCAGCGCCAGCAGGCTCTCAAGATGGTTCGGCAAAGGTGGGCCGCGGCAGCGCCAGCAGGCTCGCAAGATGGTTCGGCAAAGGTGGGCCGCGGCAGCGCCAGCAGGCTCTCAAGATGGTTCGGCAAAGGTGGGCCGCGGCAGCGCCAGCAGGCTCCCAAGATGGTTCGGCAAAGGTGGGCCGCGGCAGCGCCAGCAGGCTCTCAAGTTCTCTTCAGGTTCCAGGAAATGAGTTCTTCTGGGGTCGGCCGTGACAGCGTCAGCAGGGCTTTCCAGTCCAGGATACAACTGCCGTCCTACCCCGGGGCTGGCCCAGATATAGGACTGGAGTCCTTTGATGTCCGGACCCTCGCGCCTGGGGGTCAGAGGGGCCGGGGAGATGGTGTCCAGACACCCAGCAGGGGGGTGGGGCCAGCACCCAGGGATGCCGGGGGCGATCGATACCAGGCGTCCGGGGACGGTTGGAGGGCCATCGAAACTCCCCTCCTCCGGGATCTGTCGAGTGGCCACTCGACCACCTGGGTGGATCTTGGTGCCTCGATGTCTGGGCTTCGCTGGGGCCTGGGCCTGGGCCGGGGCCGAGGCCACGTGGTCGGGACGTGGTGGGCCCAAGATGGAGTCGGGCGCGGCCTCGTACTTAGGTCGTGAGGGGCCCATGATGGAGCCAGGCCGGTAGTGGGGGTCCGGGATGGTGACCGGACCAACAATGTTAGGGCGTGCAGTGTCGGGCAAAAGGGCTGCCCGATGCTGGGTGGAGGGCCGATGTCGTCCTGGGCCCGCCATGCGGGAGGGGTAGGACCACGCCATGAGGCCGGGTCCAACACCCATTCAGGGCCTAATCTTTGGAAGGTACAAAATGGAAACAGTCTAAAGCTATAATTAGATGAACTGGACAATTGAGTAATTTTCCTATTTAATTTGCAATTGTTATGCATATGTTGCACATATATAAATTGGAGTATGTACAATCGTCATGGATGAGTTGGTCATTTGCTGTGACTTACCATGATTACACCCATACATCATCATCAAAAAACTTTATTTCGGTCGTACGACCATAAACGTGCAGTGTGCAATTCAGCGCAAATATAAAAACATTTGGTATAATAAAACATATAATTCATGATAAAATAAGTCCAGTGTAGGCTAGGAGCAGATTTATAGTCATTCCGGTGAACAGACCTCTCTGTTGTCCAAATAGGGAGATGATAACAAAAACCTCAGGATAGCCATAGAGCACTAACGGGATCCGCTATGTTGTCGGTGTCCCCAGTTAAAAACTTAAAATATCATGTCAGATAAAAACAGTTAAGGTTATCAATTCAATTCAATTATAACTTTATTTCGATCTTTTAGATCATAAAAGTGCACAATTAAAAGCAAATATATCACATTTCCATCTCACACTTAGCGATAGAGTAAACTTGTCACAATAATAAGGTCATGGGGCATACAGTTTGACAATCCATCGTAAAAAGAGTATACAGATAAAATCAAATAATTCATTATTGTAATAAATAGAATAGTTAAGAAATTAAAAGTTCCTTTTTTTTAAAACATTGAGACACATATCTCATAAATTATTAGTCATAACATATATCTGGACACTCCACAGAATTTTTTTTAAAAAAAATTAATCATTCGATTATTTTAACGACTTTACAATTTTTTTTAAATGTTTCAGACAATTACTAGAGTTTTATGGAACAGTTGTCACAATTTCAACCCTTTTTTGGCTCTAATATACGTCACACAGGAGAGGAATCTAGAAACACACAAAAAAAACAATTGCGTGGTATCGGACCTTAATAAACGTTCTGCCTCTCTGCACTGCCTTAAGTTTAAATTGATGCAGAGAGGTTTGATCCATCTTTTTCTTGGTGTGTCATACAGTGGACAGAAAAAGTGTATGTGTGCATCATCCTCCTTGACCTCATAGAAATGTTTACAGAATGTACATTTATCGTGATTTTTATCGTCACGGTTACAACCCCATTTAGATTTATTTTCATTGGTTTGCAATACCCCATACCTAAATTTCAGGTACAATGATTTTGCAATTTGTGGGCGTACCTCATCCATTAGTGGTTTAAATAGAGCTATATCTTTAAACAGGAGAAAGGATGTAGATAGAGAACCTAAATTGGAGTCGTGCAGAAATCGACTGCTCATATGACACCAAAAGGATGACTTTACAATCTTACTACACGCCGTAGTCAGATTTGAAGGCTCTTCCCAGTAGTGTGCTAGACCTATTTTTTTGAGCCATAAAGACACATGTTGCAACTACGGGATGGTCTTTAAGGAACTAACACTCATTATCTCCTGTAACCCTTTTTTATAGTGTACTAGCTCTACCGTTGCCCAAATTCTTACCCAAAATAAGAGGGGGCGCAATACTGCAAGATTGTCAGTACATTTTAGGTTAAGATCAAGTGTTACCGGAAGCATCGGGGTCCCCTTGGGTAAAGACAGTAACTAAAGAATAAATTTATTTTCCCCAATTTCAAAGTTACGTTTACAGTAAGGACCCCAAAGTTCTGCCCCATACAAGGCAGAACTTTGGGCCTTACATTTATAAACCTCTATGGCTGGGAAACTGCCCTAGAGGTGCTCCCTCCATGTTTCTTTGTAACGGGGGCACAATTTTGGAGAAGAACTAATCTGTTTTTTTCCAGTTGTGGCTTCCACGATAGTTTTGAATCTAGTGTAATGCCCAGGTAAGTAAAACTATGTACATATTCCAATTTTTGGCAATTTAACTCTAGATTTCTTTTAAACGATTTGTGCAGGTTAATAGACATGTATTTGGTCTTGCATGGATGAATTTCCAATCCCTTGTTGGTACAATACAGATGAAAGGAATTCAACAAATTCTGGAGCCCACTGGGGGTTTGTGAGATCAAGATGGTATCATCTGCAAAAAGTAATGCTGGAATTATTTCCCCAGCCAGCCTAGGGGAATCATTTTTACAACCCTTCAGGAAACTAAGAATATCATTTACGTACAGTGCGAACAGGGTGGGCGCCAAGACACAACCACATGTATTTCCCTGGTAAGTTCTCCAGTTAAGGATATCAGAATCACAGCTTTGTCAGCTTTCTCCTGAAACCCCACATATGACCCAAAACCTTTGCAATGGAACAAGCAATCAAGGGTCTTGGGTCGGATATAAGAATTTGCAGAGCTTCACAGTGGTAACTTGTCCCTAGCCACTTGCATACAGGCATAAGCCTCTTAGCTCTTGGGCGTGTATAGGCTGAACAAGCAAATAATATATGTGCAGGTGATTCAATTGCAGCAGAGCAAAACTGTGATGTTACGGAGGTGCTGTGCCAAGTGCTTGGGAGGGAATTCAGGGGAAGCGTGCCAAACCTAAATTGCATGTATAATTTCCTGTCGTTCAGTACCTGAATGATATCTAAATAGCTTTCCAAGGAGCTAATTGATTTACAAGCCATAAACTCAAAGGTTAGCCAATCCCACGATGGATTGGTGGATTGGGACTGAGCTACCCAGCCCCAATACTGCGCTTTAATATGATCTTTGGTGGTAAGCAACGTTGAATCCCTGATTTCCCAATAGCCCTTTAACCCTATGTTGGCCAGTAGGCGTTTCACACTTCTTAGCCAGCCTATTTTGTGGAGTTTATCTAAAGAGTTACCTTCCTGGAGAGCAGTGGCATATGAGCATAGTTCGGGGGTAGACCTAATTCTCCACCGAAACAGCAGCGGACGCAGCTTGGCTTTGTCTGCAATGGATTTCCTGCCCACGTCTAGCCTTAAAGGGAAAAGGGGTGTTCTCTGGAGTAACAATACTAGGATTCGCAAAAACGTATGCTCAGATCTGGAGAGGTCGTCCATCTTATTGTAGCCCCACAGGCTATGGTCTCAAGGTGCTGGGGGGGGGGGGAGTAGCTACTGCTTGAACAGCCAGGTCTTGAGTTGTTTCCTGAAGGAGAGATGGTCCTGGGTCAGTCATAGGTGGGTGGGGAGGGAGTTCCACGTCTTGGCCGCCAGGTGGGAGAAGATCCTTGCGGTGGATTTGCGAATACGTGGGACGGCGGCGAGGGCGAGGCTGGCGGATCGGAGCTGGCGGGTGGGTGCGTAGAATGTGAGGCGGCTGTTGAGGTATTTCGGGCCCATGTCGTGGAGAGCCTTGTGTGCGTTGGTGAGGAGTCTGAACGTGATCCTCTTGCTGACGGGGAGCCAGTGCAGGTCTTTCAGATGGGCAGAGATGTGGCTGTGAAGAGGGATGTCCAGGATGAGTCGTGCGGAGGCGTTCTGTATGCGCTGGAGTCTTTTCTGGAGTTTGGCTGTGGTTCCCGCGTAGAGGGTGTTCCCGTAGTCCAGTCGACTGGTGACGAGGGCCTGGGTGACCGTCTTCCTGGTTTCGGTGGGGATCCAACGGAAGATCTTTCGGAGCATCCGCAGGGTGTTGAAGCAGGATGATGAGACGGCGTTGACTTGTTTGGTCATCGTGAGGGAGGAGTCCAGGATGAAGCCCAGGTTGCGTGCATGGTCCGTTGGCTTGGGTGCGGTGCCCAGGGTGGTTGGCCACCAGGAGTCGTCCCAGGCAGAAGGGGATAATCCCAGGATGAGTACTTCCGTCTTGTCTGAGTTCAGTTTTAGACGGCTGAGCTTCATCCATTCCGCTACGTCTTTCATTCCTTCGTGGAGGCTGGCTCTGGCAGTGGCGGGGTCGTTGGTGAGGGAGAGGATGAGCTGGGTGTCGTCGGCATAGAAGATGATGTTGAGGTTGTGTTGGCGTGCGATGGCTGCGAGCGGGCTCATGTAGACGTTGAAAAGGGTGGGGCTGAGTGAGGATCCTTGCTGAACGCCACAGATGACTTCGGTGGCCGTGGATCGGAACGGGGGGAGGCGGACTCTTTGGGTTCTTCCGGCGAGGAACGAGGTGAGCCACTCCAGGACCGCTCCTTGGATTCCGGTGTTGCTGAGGCGCTGTATTAGGGTGCGGTGGCATACGGTGTCGAAGGCTGCTGAGAGGTCTAGGAGGATGAGGGCACAGTTTCCCTGTTGTCGAGCAGGGACCTGATGTCGTCGGTAGCTGCGATGAGAGCGGTCTCGGTGCTGTGGTTTGCTCGGAAGCCGGACTGTGAGGGGTCGAGGGATCCGTTTGTCTTGAGGAAGGCGGAGAGTTGTTTGTTGACGGTCTTCTCGATGACTTTGGCCGGAAAAGGGAGGAGCGAGATGGGGCGGAAGTTCTTGAGGTCGTGGGGTCCGCGGTGGGTTTCTTCAGGAGGTTGTTGATCTCGGCATGTTTCCAGCTCTCCGGGAAGGTGGCGGATGCAAAGGAGCTGTTGATGATGTTCCAGAGATGGGGTGCGATGATGGAGTCGGCTTTATTGAAGATGTGGTATGGGCAGGGGTCAGTTGGGGAGCCGGAGTGGATGGTGTTCATCTGGCGGGTGGTGTCTTCAGTGTTGACCGGGGTCCAGGTGCAGACGGTGGTGGTGGGGGGCATTGGTTCGGTGGTTGGGTGCGTGGTCTGTGCGCCAAAGCTGTTGTGTATGTCTGTGGTCTTGCGGTGGAAGAACGAGGCGAGTGAGTCGCAGAGGTCTTGCGAGGGTGTGATGTCGTTGTTGCAGGCGCTGGGGTTGGAGAGCTCTTTAACGATGCTGAAGAGTTCCTTGCTGTTGTGGGTATTGCTGTCCAGGCGTTCTTTGAATGTTGTCCTATTGGTGGTGCAGATCAGCTGGTGGTGTTTGCGGGTGGCGTTCTTGAAGGCAGTCATGTTTTCTGTTGTCTGGTCGTGGCGCCAGGCTTTCTCGAGGGTGCGGCAGGTTTTCTTGGAGTTTTTGAGGTTGTTGGTGAACCACGGGGCTTTCCTGCTGCCGGGTCTGCTGGGAGGGTTCTTCAGTGGTGCGAGGTCATCGGCGCACTTGGTGAGCCACTGTGTGAGGTTGCGGGCTGCTTCGCTGGGGTTCGGTGCATTGGTGGGTGGGTTCTGGCTGAGGGCGGTGGTGAGCTGGTCGGCGGTGATCTTGCTCCAGCTTCTGCGAGGAACCTGTTGCGGGTGGTGGTGGGTCGTGGTTCTCCTGAAGTTGAAGTGGACGCAGCTGTGATCTGTCCAGTGTAGTCCGGTGGAGTGGCTGAAGGAGATGTGCTTGCTGGAGGAGAAGATGGGGGTCAAGCGTGTGGCCGGCGTAGTGGGTGGGGGTGTTCACCAGGTGCTTGAGTCCGAGGTTGGCGAGGTTGTCTAGCAGGGCGGCGGTGTTACAGTCCTTGTTGTTCTCCAGGTGGAAGTTGAGGTCCCCTAGGAGGATGTAGTCTGAGGAGGTGAGGGCGTGCGGGCTGACGAAGTCTGTGATGGTTTAGCTGAATTGTGTGCGTGGTCCCAGGGGTCTGTAGATGAGCGTGCCTCTGAGGGTGGTCTTGGGGTCGGTGTGTATCTGGAAGTGAAGGTGCTCGGCGGCAGTGAGGGTGTCGTCGGAGTTGGTTGTGATGCGGATGGTGTTTCTGTGGACGATGGCGATGCCTACTCCGGTTTGGTTGACGCGGTCCCTCCGGGTGATCTTGTAGCCATCCGGGATGGCTATGGCGATGTCGGGGGCTGAGGAGGCGTTCATCCAGGTTTCTGTGAGGAAGGCGACGTCTGGTGATGTTGTGTGAAGGAGGTTCCAGAGTTTGACGGCGTGCCTGTGGACGGAGCGGGTGTTGAGCAGGATGCACTTGAGGTGATTGTTGCTGGAGCTTGGCTTGGCGGGTGCGGTGCAGGTTCGGAGGCAGGTGAAGTTGCAGGCTTGGCAGGTGAAGGGTCCATGGGTGTGTTTCGGGATGGCTTGGTAGCAGGCGGGGTTCCAACCGGTGTTGAGATCGTGGAGGGTGGCGGTGTTGTAAGTCCGTCAGGTGGGCTGGCCTCATCGAGGGCCAGGGGTCCTGGTGCTGGGCGCGGTCCTGGCACGGACGGGCGCAGGCGGGATTACCTTTGGAGCGCCTTCGGCGCACAATCGGAACGCCCGCTGCGCGTGCGCGTGGACTCCGCCATAAGTGGTGAAGTGGGAGGGAGGAGCAGCTGGGAGGCGGGAGCGGGATGGCGAATGGGAGGGGTACAGAAGGGACACGGGGCGGGGCCACAGGGGAGCAGCGGCAGGGAGCGGGGGGTGAAACGAGCGGGAAAAAAATGGTACTAAGGGCGGCGAGAAAAAAAAACAGCTGATACCAGGGGCGGCAGCAGGGCACAAGTACAGAGTCAGTTACAACATATGCACAGCAATACAGTGAGAGAAACAGGGACAAGAAAAGGGCAACAGGGCACAACAATACAGTGAGAGAAACAGGGGCAACAGCAGGGCACAAGAACAGAATCAGGCGTGAAAAAGAGACAAGATGCAGAAAAGAAAACACCTCAGGGGCAGCGGCGAAACTCGCAGTGGCAGCGGGGGAGGTCAGGCGCACTCAGAGGGAGCCGCGCAGTGCGAGGAGCGATCGGCTTCCAAGTCATATCTTCAGATTACGTTATGCCGAAATAGTTACAGGTGCTTACTCCCTCAAGTGGGACAACACTGAAGTCACAGGTGTAATTCTGGAAGAAGTTGCCACTGGCCACCAAGGGGATGATAGCTTTATCAAAGATGGTGATCTTACCCAGACTCCTATACTACTTCACAAACCTACCAGTGGTGCCTCCCCGAGCATTCTTCCGTGAACTCGACACATCGCAGACAGAGCTTATCTGGGGAAGAGGTTGCAGCCGTATAGCCCAAAAAAAGTGCTGTTTTCAGCTCGGGAGGGGGGGTTGGCTCGAATGCCCCATCGTTTGAAGCCTATTTCCTGGTGGCACAACTGCAATGGGTTGCCAGATGGATGGTGAGCTAAAACCTGGAGGAAACAAAGCACGATCCATTGCCCCTGACTGCTGCCATGATCCACAGCTTCCTGCTCCACCGGAAATTGCGTAACTCCTATGCTATCACTGCAGGTGCAAGTGGCACGCAAATGCATCACCACAGTGCGAACCCTAAAGCGGCACATCCCTCCAGGGTTCCCATTGCTGGGCCTTCCACGTTACACTGGGACATATTCAGCTGCCGAACTGGCATGATCAGTCACTGACCACAGCCGAAGACCTTTTGTCAAATGGCCACCACCATTCCTTCGAACGGCTCCAGGCAACTATTCCTCACGTCGTCAACTACACGTGTCATACTCTGTGGTACACATGGGTGAAGAACCTCAGACCCACACTGTCCTCCAGGAAGTCCTTACCATGGAGGAGGGCGGTCATCTGATCACTTGGATCTACAAAGCAATACGAAGGCATTCAGGGGCTCCCGAGAGTCCTTGCGTACAGAGTGCGAGGAGGACATGGAGAGGGTGCTGAACAACACTGAGCGGGAACAGGCTCTAACTTTTCCTTTAAGCATCTCTATAAATGCCAGATTTAAACACATACAATTTCACATCCTCCACCGAGCATGCTTGACCCCCACACAGCTCAACTGCTACTTCAGGGGAATGGATCTTCACCACATGTTATGGTCCTGCCTTTGCTGCAGTGCATAAGGCGCTACGGGAGGTCACAGAACTCATAGACATACACTTGTGGGAGGGTAGCGCCTAAGGCATCTTCAAATGCAAGAAGTACAAGTACACAGACCTTCCGCTCCACCTCAGACAGATAACATCGCCCCCCATCTTTGCAAGAAACCTCAAAACCTGGCTCTTCGACAGACCCCCTTCTTGATGACCTGGAACCTGCGAACGCCTCCCACACCCACAGCGCCTTGAGACCCTTACGGGTGAGTAGTCGCGCTTAACAAACACCTGCTTTGATTTGATTTACAGGCTCACTTTGCGGGGGCCCTCTTACTTCCTAAACAAACACTTATCCTCCAGTGCAGAGCCCCACCTGCCCCACCGATGGCATGGCAGGGTTTAGTGTGCAAATGGGAAAAGCAGAGGGTGAAGCCCTAGGCTACAACGAAGCATGCCACATACGCAAGCGCCCACTCTCACTAGAGTAGGACACAATGCTTGACGCAATTCTTGCATCTTATGTCCCCCAATGATCCTCCCCCGTGAACCCAACTGACAAGGATGCCGGTCCTAGGTGGCCCTCACAGTCCACCACCGCACATAAATCCTCCCAGATCCTTCCCTCCCTCTTCTTGACCACGAGTGGAGTGGAGCACCCTATGGGCACTCCACAGGGAGCACCACAGCAATCCACAAGAGCACCAAAGTAATCTACAGGGAGCCCAACTGCAATCCACAGGGAGCACCACAAAAGAGCATCGGGAGCACCACAGCACTCCATCGGGAGCACCACTGCAATCCACAGGGAGAACCACTGCAATCCACAGGAAGCACCATTGCAATCCACAGGGAGCACCACTGCAGTCCACATGGAGCACCACTGCAGTCCACATGGAGCACCACTGCAGTTCGGAGGGAGAACCAAACCTATCCACAGGGAGCACCACTGCAATCCACAGGGAGCCCCACTGCAATCCACAGGGAATAAAACACTGTTTGCAAGTCAGGTGTAAGGATCAAATCTTCTTATCTATGTTGGAGTCCGGAGGGGTGTCCAAAGCGGCAGAGTGAGGATGCATGGCCCAGATGAAGGCACCTGTATGACTGACCAGTAAACGACACTGTACAGAATACTGCATCTCATGTGCAATACGAGCCATAAGAGAGTGTATACGTAATTTATCTGCTCATTGTTTCTATTTTAACAAAAAATGTAATTAAAAACACTGAAATAGGGGGCGTGGTTACGGCACCACGGAAGATGGCGGCTTGAGAGCGCACCTCCGCCGAACCGGACCTTCCAGCGGCAATTTCTGTCCTCTTCACGACATACCCTGAGCCTCAACCTCGCTCATTCTCCGTCGGAATGTAACCGCTACAGGGTGAGCTTTTTATTTCACCTGCCGCGCAACGCTTTCCCGGTTTTTGGAGCTGCTACGCTCTTCAGCTGTGCCGGCCGCCATTTTCTTTCTTCTTCAAGCGCGGTTCTCCTCACGAACCGACGCACACTCCTGCTATGTCTCGCTGGGCTTCATGACAACCCCAGCAACAGTTTTTCTTCATTGCCCTTTAATTGCCATGCTTATGGAATTTCTCTGTGGTGCTTCAGCGCTTTAATGCTTGTTTTTCACTAGGCCTTTTTGTCTCCTCATAATACCAAGCTCCTTTTTGCTCTCTGAATTGTTATGGTCTACAGCGCTTTCATGTGACATTCATAATTGTCTTATTCTAGGCTGTTCGCTTCACTTCCTGACCTACGCTTGGTGGCTTCGGAGCTTGTCAATTGTGCCAACTCATAATTTACACACATCCCCAAAGCGTAATGTTGTGATTTGAAGATGACCTGTAACGCCTTTCCTAACGCTTCTATATATAATATGAGGAGAAGACCTTTCTACTGTTTTTCAATATTTTGGTAGCGTGCCTTTTGTTATTTCACTATGTTGTGGCACCTCCTACACTCTTCTACTTAATGCCCACAATATTTTCTGTGGTGTTCACGGACATCACGTTCTGAAGACTTTCCATTTTCACTGTATTTAACCGCTGTGCATTGGATTTTGGGCTTCTCTCTAACACTGTGATTTTTGTGGCTATTGTTTTTTTCGATATTTTTCCATTGAATACTGGCCACTTCATACCTTATTTCGTGTGCCCTATTTCCCTGGAGGTTTGTTCTACCTTCTGGACATCATCATCATCTCCTTTTATACTTCACTCTTTGGTGACGCTGTATGGGCAAACTCCGCAAACTGAAATTTGTCTATACCCCTTCTTGTCGCTGTGTTGAGGATCTGGTTTCTCCAATTGCTTCTACTACTACTTTGGCCCAAATGGCTGGTGCTCATCCTAATCGATCTTCTGCATCGCAGTCTATGTCATCCAAATCTTCTCCTCCTCTCACCTCATCCCAGCGATTGAAGCAGGATCCTCCGTCTCCAGATAAATCATCCTCTCCTATCTCCATGGAACTGATTTTGGAGGAGATTCGCGCTCTTTGTCCATTTATTGAGGAAATTCACAATGATTTGAAATTTCTGAAAGAGAAATTGTCAGCTATGGATGGCAGAATTACGTCTGTGGAACAACAAGTTACGGAGATACCAAATCATACTCAACACATCTCTTCTCTGGAGAAGTCGGTTCTCGTTCTACAACAGCACACGGAGGATTTGGAAAACAGAAATAGGAGGAATAATCTTCGTATTTATGGTTTACCTGAGTCTTTGGAAGGTGATGATCTGGTTACTTTCTTTACCTCCTTTCTTCCAAAATGATTGGATATGCCGCCCACTACTTCTCTTGTCATTCAAAGAGCACATAGACTTTGTCCTCGTTCCTCCACTTCACCAAAACCTCGAGGAGTCATCATCCTCTTCTTGAGGTTCATGGATCTTCTTTCAGTCCTTTCTGCTGCTAGATCCAAGTGTCAAGTTTCCTGGTTGGGCAAAGAGTGTTCCTCTCTCAAGATGTTTCCAACGCCACAGCAGCCAGAAGAAAAGAATTCCTCAGTCTTCGTCCATCATTATGCTCTCTAGGTGCAAGATATGGCTTGTTTCATCCATGCATTTTTAGGGTCACTCATTAGAACCGAACATGGACTTTTCAAGACCCTGGAGAACTTAAAAACGTTATTCACATTCAGTCTAATAGTAGCATGGATACTTCCTCTTCTCCTAGTAGCTGATTCGTTTGTCGTTTACATGTGTTAGCCTCTTGTGGTACCACTTTGAATGATTTTGATAATGTTTCTATTTGTTACTTACTTTTTGCTGGTTCCTTTTGAATATGTTCTGATGTAATTCTATTTGTTCTATATTCCTTGTTATACATCTTATTCTTTTATTGTAGTGTATTTATTGTTATTTATTTTCCTCCTTTATATATTCTCACAGGTTCCTGATATTTGTTTTTTTCATTCCATGTGGCTTCCTGTCTTTGACTTCCTTGTCCTGGTTCGGTTGGATCCCCACTCTCCGAGCGCTCCGTCTTGTTGAGTTCGGCATTGCCCCAATACCCTCTTGTTTGTCCCCCTCAGGTACGTTCCTCTCAGTCATCCTTTGGATATGTACTGTCTACTCTCTTATTTCATTCCCCTCTTCCTATCCTATTTTCTCCTTTATCTCTCCATTTGATCCTTTCTATTTTATTTTCTTCTCTCTCCTTATTCTTTTTCTCCTAGGCTACATTTGGCATGTTTGTCTTTTTATCTTACTTATTTGTAATCTCTGTTTGCATCTTTTATTCTTAAAGTTGTTTCCTGGTATGTATTTATTATCGTTTCATTGCTCTTTACTCACTCTTCTTCCTTCCTTTCTCTTTTTCCTATTTTTTGATGTTTCTCATGTCGTTTGTTTTTTCTTTTTACTCTTTTCATTCTTACATCTCGGCTTTATTGTTAGTACAATTTCTTGGTTCTTTTCTTTGCTCTTACTTTTTCCTTTCTTCCTTGACTGTTATGTTTCCATCTGATTGCAACTCTTGTTCATATTAATTTTATACTACTTATACATTCAGAGTCCTCTCCTAGAATGTAAAAGGTTTTAATAATCCCATTAAACGGCAGAGTCCTTTCCCATTTAGCGTTTTATAATCCTGATTTAGTCCTTTTACAAGAAACCCACCTTAATGAAATAGAATCCCTTAAACTAAAAAGACAGTGGGTTGGTACAGTTTTATTTTCTCCTTCTACTAATAAAAGGAATGGTGTTACTATTTTATGTCACAAAAAACTGAAATGTAAAGTGTTATTACAAGAACATGATGATGATGGTAGATGGATAGTGTCTAAGTTGCTCATTAATTCTATTTCTTTAACTGTTTTTAATGTGTATGGTCCCACCCAACCTGACTCTACTTTTTGGCCTCTGATTACAAACAAATGTATTCAATATAAAGATGTTTCCTTCATTTTAGGTGGAGATTGTAACCAGTTTGTAGACCCATTTCTTGATTGCAAATCCTCAGTACGCTTTCTCCCTCACAAACCTCATAAACAATTTCTTGACACTATCTTACAATCGAGACTTATTGATTCTTGGAGACTTTCTCACCCTGACACTTTAGATTATTCCTTTTTCTCTCCTCCCCATTCATCTTTTTCTCGATTGGATTAAATTTTTCTTTCTCAATCTCAGTCTCAAACCTTACTTTCTTCTTCTATTGAACCAATTGTTATTTCGGACCATGCCCCCATTGTGACAGACCTTGATTTGCTTCCACCGCGTTCCAGGCCCTCACGTTGGTGCTTTAATGGCGCACTTCTTACTGACCCTATCTTCTCTTCTGCATTCCGTTCCTTTACTAACAAATTTTTTCTCCTTAATTCTGATCCAAGTACTTCGCCTTATATCCTCTGGGATTCCTTTGAAGTCACTTCTAGGGGTTTTATTATTGATTTTGTTTCTCGGAAAAAGAAACAATATCTTCAGAAACGTACGTCTTCTCTAGCACACATAAAATCCTTGGAACATAAATTCTATTCTTCTTCAGATAAACATATGACACCTGAACTTCTGCGTGCAAAGCTACAGTTTAATAAACTTACAACCGATAATGCCTCTTCAATACTTCTCCGCTCTAGTGCTTGTTACTATGGGGGCCGTAACAAATCTGGGAAACTTCTAGCTAATTATCTAAAATCTCGTAAGGAACGGACTCTCATAGAAGCTGTTTATTCACCCGATATTTCTCTCTTACATAGAGATAAGGACATATTGGATCAATTCCAATTGTTTTAGCAACAACTTTATGTTTACAAGTATCCCAGAATCTCCTCCTTCCCCTGCTCTTATTCAGTCTTATTTTGAGAAGCTTTCTACGCCCTCCCACTCTCATCTTAATTTCCAGGCCCTTGATCATGATCTCTCGTTACAGGAACTTTCAGTGGCTTTGTCATCTCTCACTAAAGGAAAGACACCTGGTCCTGATGGTTTTCCTGTCAAATTTTACTTACATTTCTCTGATCTTCTTTTACCCAAACTTCTAACGCTTTTTCAATCCTTCTATTCCTCAAGTAAAGCTGAAGGTACTTTTCAAGACTCCACCATTTGTCTTATCCCAAAAGACGGCTGTGACCCCAAATTTTGTAAAAATTATCACCCAATCTCTTTAGTCAATGTAGATTATAAATTGTTTGCCAAACAACTTGCCTTACGTTTAGATCCTCTAATGCCACACCTTATTGGCAAGGAACAATGTGGTTTTGTTAAGGGTAGGCTCACTTCTGATAATTCTCGTCTCTTCCTTAACGTTCTGAATAAAGTCCCACTTCTCTCTACCCCTCTGGCTGCCATCTCTGTTGATGCAGAGAAGGCTTTTGATAGGGTTGATTGGTCATTTTTATTTGCATCTTTACGTTGGCATGGCTTTGGTTCCAAATTCATTTCCCTTGTGTCTCTCCTTTATTCTGAACCCAAGGCATCTGTACTTGTAAACGGTCAACTTTCTTCCTCTTCAGCGTGGAGTTTGCCAGGGCAGTCCTTTATCACCTCTCCTTTTTGTTCTAACTCTTGAACCCTTTCTTTCTTCCATTCGCGAAAACTCTTATATTTCTGGTTTTTCCTATGGCGATAAGCAACTGAAACTCTCTGCTTATTCGGACGATATTCTTTTGTTCATTTCTAACCCTGAAGTGTCCATTCCCCCTTTACTTTCTGAATTTGCATCTTTCTCTCTAGTCTCTGGCTATAAGATCAACTCTGATAAAACGGAAATTCTTCCCCTAACCAAGACTTGTATTCATCACCTTTTCTCCACTACTGGTTTTGCTTGGAACAGCTCGAAGATTAAGTATCTGGGCATTTGGTTTTCCAATTCTATCTCTTCTTCGGTTAAATCGAATATGTCTGCGGTTTTATCCCGCATTGAACAACTTTTTTCTTCTTGGAATCCTCTCTTTCTCTCCTGGTGGGGCCGTTTAGACTCAATTAAAACGATGATAGCTCCCATTCTAATTTATACCTTTTCTATGTTACCTGTTCACATTCCTGCCCTTTATTTTAAACGTATTGATTCCTCTCTCTCGAAGTTTCTTTGGAAAAATAAAAAATCTAGAATTTCTCTTCTTGCGCTTCGTAAGCCCAAACTGAATGATGGAGTTAAATTCCCTGATTTCCACCTTTACCATGAATCTTTTTCTCTCCGCCAAGCGTCAAGTTGGCTTACTTCAGACCCCTCTCCTTTTACTCCTCTTTGGCTTCTCATTGAAAAAACTCTTTTGCTTCCTTTTTCTTTTAATGAGGTGTTGTCCTCCGTATCGGGACGCCAGACTGGCCAGACTGGCGTCCCGATACGGAGGACAACACCGGCTACACACAGCCTGCAGAACGAGGCACTTTGGCAGCCTATTATGGCCTGCTTTCTACTATTGGGGCACCACCATTGGATCGCGGACAGGAAACTACTTATTTATGGTATTTGGACCTATATCTCTAAACTTGGTGATTGAAGCAATATCATGGTTTACTGGCAAAATGTAAATTGACCACATCTTGCCACTATTTACATATCCTTCTGGTTGGTGCTTTGACCCTGATTATATCAGTTTACATATCAGTATTGAACATCTGGTTACATACCACATTGACTACTATTCGATTTTCTCTGTTGATATTCTGATATCTGAAGTTGAACCAGACGCCGCACTGTTTGTAGTCTCTGGAATATTCCATCCAAATCTTCATTGTACTCTGCCCTGACGAAGCTCCCGGGTTGGGAGCGAAACGCGTTGGCTGTTTTGTGCACTTCTGAAAAAAGAATAAAAGAAATGTTGATACAACTAGATGCTTCTGCAATTCACTTCCTAACTGGTGCTGCCTCCACGTTTCTTCATGCACAGGAGGAGGTACACTACGTCCGGAAATAAGTCGAAGACCAGGAAGGGGGATTCTGTCCCAATAACATGCGAATCGTAGGTTTGCCAGACACCACCGAAGATTCACGTACGGAGCGCTATCTTGAGGAGGGGTTTGCACAGGCTGTTTTAAGGGGCAAACTGTCAACCTTCTTCTCTGTGGAATTGGCCCACAGAGTGCCAGGAGGGCCACTCCTCCGAGACTGGTGGTTGTGCCTTTCTTCAACTACAGGGACCACATACTGCAGGTGGCGTGTGCAAAGGTGTCGATAACTCACAGGTGAACATATTCGCCAACCACTCTGTGGAAGTACAAAGGAAGCAAACTTTCTTTCTGAAGGTGAAGAGGAAGTTCCGAGCTCTTGACATTAAATATGCCTTGCAGTTCGCTGGCACTTTGAAGATCATACACAAGGGCCACACCACCGTCTGTGTGACTCCCACGGATGCCTGGGCTTGGCTGGATGAATGTATTGCCTCTCCGCATCAGGCAAAGGGAGAACAAGCTGGGAATGCGGCGCTACCGGAGGCCCAATGACAAAGGTAGGAATGCAGGCCCTCGAAAGAGCAAGCAACGAGGGAGAGAGCCCAGGCAGTCACAGCGGCTGAGTGGCACAACACGACTCCTTCCCTTTCCTTAGCTGCAGCTGAAAGACTCAACAGTGCTCATTCGGAGATGAACCTGGCACTGGCAGAGTTCTTGTTGTGAGGGCATCTGCTTATCAACCCCATGTCCGCAGAGGACTTCATATGAGATGGCCTGTACTGTACTTCTGACACATGGGTCGCCTGGTCCCCCAGATGCCTGCGATGTTTGTGTGTGGTACGAGGTCACTGGAGGTTCTGTAGGTACTTCTTCTTGGTGAGTCAGTGGTGGGACATTTAACTTCAGCAGATGATTGGTTGAGTGGGGCTTCTTATCGAGTGGCTATACTGCTGCTGCATTACCCCAGTGGAGGGAAGGGCGGAAGGGCTTTGGAGTCTTATCTGTTTTTTGAATGGCGACTTTTATTGTGAACAACAATGACAGATCAAACAGAACCTTAACATTATGATAACGCCCATGGACAGTCCATGTTTCACGTAATGTATATCCAGCTTCTTTAATGGTGGAAACCGTGAGGAAAGCAGTTACTCCGGTCTGATCTTCTTCTTTCATCTCCTAAGTTCTCTGAATGGTTACCGCCAGCATCCTCCAGGAAACCAGAAAAAGTACATATGTGTAATGATTGCCCAACTTCTCTTTAAACTAAGTGGGAAGGGGAACCCATCACCAGTCATCGGTGAGAAAACGAGGGAAAGGACTCCCAGCTCAAAGGGAGACAAGGTTAAGCTCGCAGTTTTGTGTATAAGGCTCTTTTTCCTTAAAGCCCAACTAGAAGGCAAGAGGGGATCGATGTCAATTGTGTATTTTTTTCTCTTTAGTCCAGTGCTCATGGGTATCAAACAAAAATTAGAAACCCACAAAGTGCAGATAATTTTAGTAACGAAAACATGTATTATATAATCAACATTAAGAAAGAATCTAGTGCCAGAAAAGTGAAACAGGTGTGCAAAATTGGGCCCGGGTATTTAATGCCCCCAGGAGTCTACACTCGAATCACTCACCCAAGTAGCCACAACTCCCCTGAGTTGTTGTGGGCTGCAGGCAAAGGCCGGCGAAGTCCATCAGTCCTCACTCTGTTCATAGAGGTCCTCTCATGTCTCCTTGCTCTCCTGTCACCGATTCCTCAAGGCTTGCGGGGTGTGGCCTTGTGCAATGGTCTCCAGGGCAGTGGCGTCAGTTTCTTTCTTTGAAACTCCTCATTGTGGCCTGGGTCTTCCTGGTTCAAAGGGAACGCCCACTCCAAATTCTTCTTCCTTTTTATTGGCTCTGTCTCCTCCGTGTGCTCTTGTAAAACAAAGTCTGTCTTCACTTCGCTGACGGGAGGTATGGAGTCAGCCCCTTCTCCCCCATGATGTTTTTTTTCTTTTCTTATTCAGGTGGTGGCAGCATGGATGACTCGTATCGGATAGGTCTACGGTCCTGATTCCAGGTACGTACCCATAGAGGATGGACATCTCGCCACACCCCTTCTCCCTTATTTTCTTCCTGGAAGAATCGGTTGCTGTTTGTAGCTAGATAGAAAATCTGCTTCAGTTTGTTCACTTCCTTTTTGGTGACAAGTTACAAATCTAAAGAGCTTAAGAGATAAAAACCACCTGAACACATGTAATGACTTGGTTTTCCGTATATTTTGGTGCCTCTGTCAGTGACCAGGCCATTACTTACCACAGCTCTTCTCAGGACTCATAAAAACACCACACTTTAGAATACTTACCTGAGAAAGGAATAAACACAAACAACAACAAACTAAAGATATAAGAACTTTGCAGAGGAGCTCGCAAATAACAAGTCACAACACCTCCCAATCCGAGAGGGTACACAGCAAATCACAACGCCTCCCCATCCGAGAGGGTACACAGCAAATTACAGTACACCGCCCTATCCGAGAGGGTACGCAGCGCATGCTCCTCCTAGCAATATATTGGATAGAATAATTAGAATTTAGACTTCCCTGCTGGGAGCCGATTTCTCTCCCATATCAACAACTACCCGTTAGAGGGGAACTTACCCATCCCTCCGTGAGCACTTGGTAAAAAAGGGGTCCGACCTTCCCTCACAAGGAATACAAACAAATTATATGCTCTGGGTTTTCATTATTACACAATGATAGACTGACAAAAGAAAGAAATAACTAAACATCTCAGTAGACATTCTTCACAATAGCAATTACTGACATATTCACATATGTAGAACCTGAAAATAAAAAGAATAGTTAGGCATAAACAGTTATAATACAAGCGTCAATGGAACACCTCACCATGGTCTTACACATGTTGCAATCAGAGAAAAGTCCGTCTCTCTCTCTCTCTTTCTGGTTCAGTCAGGACTCTCTGCTCCACAGTCATGACTGCACGTCTGCACCATGATGTATCACCAGACCGCCTAACCACCGGACAGACTCAGAGTCTCAGAGATCAGAGCTCAGACACCTCCTTTAGTAACCAGTGGAAACGCTTGTCGAAGCTTCTAGCAAGCCTCGCCTCCTTTCCCATCAGATTACTGTACCACTTTGTACCGAGACCACAACAGCAGCTGGCCAGGCGTTTGCTATGACTCTGGCACAGAGTGAGCACATTCCTCCGATAAGAACCGTCCCTCTCTAGTTTAGGAAGAGCGAATAACAAGTAGGAATTAAAACATAGCCTCTCACATCGAAAGGCTCAGAACATGGCGACCGCTTAGAATATGGAGTTGCTCAAGCCTAGGCCTCTATTCCTGCAAAGAGCCAAAATTAGTATGCAAGAAGGCATAAGATCATGCCAAAGCCAATAGGCAAGCCCTGCCATTAAGCAAGATGAAGTCAGAAACAGAAAGAGACATAATCAAACCCTTCTTTGTAGCTTCAGGTCTACACATCCCTATGTTTATGTGATGATATGAATTGCAAAGCAAGATAACATGAAAATATGTCAAAGCCAATAGTCAGCACTGCCATAAAACAAGGTAAAATCAGAAACAGGCCTAAATATCACTATATTAGGCTAAAATATCCTGAGATGGTGGTGGGCAACGGTCATAACCGAAAATACCTTGGTCACTACAACACCCTAGATTTGTTTCCTTTATTCTTAGACATCTATTGCAAGGGAGCATGATCGGCATAAAGATCGAACTCTCAACCATGCAAATAATACCCGAGGGTTTCGATAGCCCACTTAATAGGTAGTCTCTCTTTTTCTATGGTAGCGTAATTCCTGTCTCATGGAAAAAGTTTCCGGCTAATATATAGTATTAGTCTCTCCATTCCCTCTTCGTCTTTCTGGGATGGGACCCCACTCCAGATGCGTCTATTTGTAATATAAGGCACTTGGAATATCTGGTGTACAAAGTATGGGACTGGTGGTAGGGGTTGTCGGAAGCTGTCTGAAGGAGTTCAGTAATTAGAGGGAGGGATATTTCAGCTCCTGATCTGTTTTTCTAAGGGCTTTCAGTAAATCAGCTGGGGGGGGGTCTCAGCCATCTGGGAAAATTGGGGTATGAGCTGCCGATAAGAGCCCACTAACACAAGGAAGGCTCGGAGATCTTTTTTGGTATGAGGAAAGGGTGCGTGTAGGATAGCTGCTACTTTTTCCGCCCGGGGTTGAATCACTCCCTTTCCTGGGAGGTGTCCTAAATATTTAAGTTATTTATTGGCCAAATGGCTTCTCCCTGGATTCACTTAGAGCCCTTCTTGGTCCAAGGTCTTTAAGCCAGCTTTTACATGTTCAATAGGTTTCTCCCATGTGGGGCTACGTATGATTATGTTGTCAATGTAAGCAGCAGCATAGGCATTAAAGAGCTGTAAAACTGTACTCATCATATGCTGAAAGGTGGCTGGAGCCCCATGCAAACCAAAGGGTAGGACAGTGAAGTGATACAACACCCATGTTTGTCTTCCCTTCTTTGTCTCTTGCTTTTCGAGTGTTTAGAAGGCGGCCAATCATTATACAGCGTCTCTCGAAAAGTGACCTTCTCCCACCAGGAGGGTTCGCTAATCATGCTCCCTAACTCAGGATGGACAGTACCGATGATAAAGGACTGAGGCAAAATTGGAGTTTCCCCTACTTTAAGAGGTATGGTGTTCCCACCCTGGTGTTGAAGGGATACTTCCACCACTGGGTAGGTCTTCTTGTCGCCATGTACAGATGGTATATCTATCACCCCAGTCTGTCCAGGGGTTGTCCGGGTAGGATATGGGGTCTCATCACACTTTGCCTGCATCCTGTGTCCACTAAGGAGGTTACCGGCTTACAATACGATGATAGGGTGATGGGGACCCGGGGCTCACATAGGACTGTTTGGCTAGCCCTATTTCTCTCAGCTCCACCTTCTGAGAATAATAACAGGCTATGTGTCCTAGTCCTCCACAACGGAAGCATGGTGGCACACTGGATCCCCCTCCGGCTCCCAGCGGAAGAGTTATAGTATCAGTCTTTCTAGGGGTCCCATGTCTAGTGGACTTGTCAGAGCCACTGCGATTCCTTCCCTTGAGTAGGTTTCTTCTCGGCCTCCCCATGTCTCTTGGGCTTGATTACACAAACTAGCATTTTCTACTGCCACATCCAACCTGTGCTGCCTGACCCACTTTTGCACAGAGGAATATAGAGAGAAAAGGAGGTGTTCAAAATAAATCTTCTCTAGGATCTCCTCTTTAGTGGCATGCTCCGACCTCCAATCAGCCATGTCCTTCACCCTGTAATACAAGGCCAGAGGGGTTCTTTTTTTTTTGAAAATAGTTTTTATTGCAGTCACGCCAAAACAGGCCAAATCACAAGTATACATCACAGTTACAATGAGCCGTTACGTAATAGTTCCTGATGCCTCATACACAGCCTGCGTGCCCACAACCCGGGGGTTGAGCGGCAATAAGTTCGCGGCTCCCCCGTGCCTGACGCTAAAGGTGCAGGAGTAGTTAGCTACAGGAGTATGTGCATGACTACTTTTTATGCCTCATCTAACCAACGCGATGAGCCCCAACCCCCACCCCCTGAGCTAAACCGGTGACCTCCCCCAGCCCCACCCCCACCCCCCACCACCTGTCTAAGGGCCCTGGCAGCGGTCGTTCCCACGTTTCCAGTGTGCGGTCTGTGTCGACCATGTGTTCCTGCTGCCCCTGGGTCATCAGCTTGCCCCTTCCACCCTTTCCGCATCAGGGGCCTCCTCCATCTCGTCCTCCTCGCTATCTTTAAGGGCCTGTACCATCACTTCCCATGAAGTCGCTGTCTCAGTCGCCGCCTGGCTAGGGGTCCTGCGCGCTAGCTGGTACCTGTGTGTGCTGTCGGCGATCGCCCATTTCAGAAATTCTTGCAGCCACCGCCTGGGAGTCGGAGCCACCCTCGCCTTCCAGTGCCTAGTGATCTCTCTTTTAGCCACCATCAATCCCATATCTATAAACTTGCTCGTGAGTTTGTTTTTGAGGGTATGAGGGAACCAATGCAAGAGACACTCCACCGGGCCAAAAGCGATGGTCCTGTCAGTAACCTCGTTCAACACGTCACCTATGGCCTGCCAATATTCCCGAAGGGCCGGGCACGCCCACAGCATATGCACCAATTCAACCCCCTCTTCCGGACAACGGGGGCAGGTCGCCTCTATCGTTCCAAAATACCTCCTAATCCTCCCCGGGGTCATATACGCCCTATGCAGAATATAGAAGTGGATAAGTTGGAACCTAGCATTTCTCGTGCTGTTGCGAGCCCTGCGCACTATCTGCGCCCACGTCGTGTCAGATATGTCTTTACCCAGGTCCAAGGCCAGAGGGGTTCTTATTTAATCTTCTTTAGCCTTATTCTATAAATCTTGTCCACTATGCCCAGACGCTCCAGGATGCTGTTTTTTATGTCTTTACCCCTGTGGCCCGGGTTATATCGCTTTGATCCTGACGGCCAGTGATCGGATAGCTGGGACAGCATACCAGATTATGACCTGGAGTGTCAGGAGTATAGCCAGCTATGTTAAGAGGTATCGTATCTACCAATATTTACGAAGGCTAGGAGTACATGTGGCCTTTCTCCAGGCGACCCATCTCTCCTCCTTTGCTCTGGAAGGGGGGCGTAAGAGATGGCTGGGTACGGTGGTAGGTACCACGTAGTCCAAAGGAGTTTTAATATGGGTTCTCCTCTTGCATTGTCATATATCCGGATTGATCCTGAGGAAAAAGAACGTAGTGGAGGGGTTGTTGGATGAATTTCCTGTGTCCCTAATCTAGTTGCACGCCCGGACTCCAACCAGGCACACTTTATGAACATCTTAACCCCAGCGCTACTATACAACACCCTGGCCCATGCTATTGGGGAGGACTACAATTGTGTCCCGGATGAGAGATAGGACCATTCCCATATGCTGGTAACTGGCGTGTAGTACCTTGCCCTGTCCAAACACCTGAATCACTGAGTGTCCCACACTCAGGTGCTAGTCACCTGGCGCAGCTTACACCCCACTGCCAGGGAATACTCTTACTACTCCAGCCTGCATGACTTGCACACTAGAATTGATCTCTTTCACTGTACTATCGCTGCACTCTCCAGAGTGTCCCAAGCTGAATACCTGGGCCGAACCGCCTCTGACCACAGCCCGCTCCAGCTGTTCTTGGGATGGGGCCATGGTAGGCCACGCATACTGATCTGGCGCTTCCCCATGGATGCCCTACAGGAGGAGCTGTTTAGCATTATTCTCTATGAAACTTTATTTTCGTGCTTTAAGGAGAATGATAGTACGGCTTCGAATGCCCTGGTGGAATTAGATGCTTTCAAGGTGGTCCTCAGGGGTTTGACCATTAAAACTGTCTACGGCACCAAGTTAGTGTTGCAAGGGAGTTGCAGCATTTGGAAACAGATATCCGAATGATAGAATTAAAATTACCCACTGACCAGGTGGCTGCTCTCCCCTTGGCACAGACAAGCTTGACCATAGGGTCACCTTGACTAAGTTGGGTTCCCTGGACTACAGAAATATATACGGCAAGGAAACACACAGAGGGGCGACAAGGCGGGCAAGTCTTCTGGCCTGGCACGTCCGTAACAAGGACTCCAGAACCCCCAGTACCGCCCTTCGGGACAGATCTGGTAACATTGTTAATTCCCAGGAGATGATTAACCTCGCCTTCTGCACCTACTTTAGCGCGTTGTACACAGCACCGGTGCCAGCAGCTGCCACTGCGATATGGACATTCTTGGATGTGCTACACTTCCCTAGATTGCAAGCATTCCACTGGGTAGAACTCGAAGCCCCCATAACATAGGACTGGATAAATCTCACATGACCAAACAAATGGCGCGCAGCAGTTACCTTGGAGTAGATGGTTGGCCCGGGAAGCTCTTCACCAGCTACGCCTCACAGCTTACGCCGCGCCTTCTCCAGGTCTTTGAATTGGCATAGGCGACGGACATACTTCCCCCATCTTTAAGGGAGGTGATACTAGTAGTCTTCCCAAACAGAACAGGGACCCTTTGTTGCTGGGATCGTGTCGCCCCTTGTCCCTCTTAAACACTAATTACAAGATCCTCTGGAAGGTGCTGGCCAACTGGCTGATACCGATAACACAACATATCATAGGTCCCAACCAGAATGGTTTCATACCCGGTAGAAACACCTTGAACTTGTGCTGTCTCTTCATGCAGAGGGACTGGGTGAAGAACTCTGGCACCGCTCCCTCGGTTGCCTCTCGATATGTAAATTGATACTTGTATAGCGCACTACTCACCCGCAAGGGTCTCAAGGCGCTTGTACGAATACCGCTGTGGAACCCATCCTGGCTTTCCCTGTGAGGTGTCCACTCCTGGACACCCCCAAGGTGGAGGCCAGGCATCCTTAGCGTTGTGGGGGCCGTTGTGGAGATTAAGCAAGCTATTGCCCAGAGTTGCAGAGTGGGACTCCATGATTGGAATAGGCACCGAGGCGAGAATTATCAGGTCCGTGGAATTTTTGAGCCCAAGACCCGCCGAGGTGGGGAATTGAACCCTGGTCCCGGGCTAGACCTCTGCATCAGGGTCTGCCGCTCTAACAATTGAGCCACACTTCTCGAGCATGCATTTGATACCCCGAGGTGAGAATACATCCAGACGGTCCTTCACCGGCTCGGTGTGGGGCTGAGATTTCTGAAATGGAACACATTGCTGTACAATACGCTACTATCTCTGATCCGATCTACACCTTGCGTGACACACAACAGGGCTGCCCCCTCTCTCTGATCATCTTTGCGCTGGCCATGGAGCCCCTTGCCTGTGTGCTCCGCACTAGGGCCCCAGATTGGGGCATTTGGGTGGAAGGCAAATGGTATAAATGTCACTATATGCGGACAATGTGCTGATGTATCTCTTGCCAAGATGAGGATAATATCCTCGACTTGTGGACCTACTGAGTGTTTTTGGTACAGCCTTTGGCCTAAAGGTGAATTAGAAATAAATCCCACCTTTTTCCCCTGACAGTGACCACAGACGAGCAGAGACGAAGGCTCCTACGGGCCCCCCTCTCCTCGAGCTGTGACACCATTAATTATCTGGGGATCAGGGTTTACCATACAGACAAAGACCTAGTGAATGGTAATATAGGGAGGGCGTGGAGTGAGGGGCGCAGTTCGCTGCCTTTTTGGACAAGTCTGCCACTCTCGCCTATGGGGAGCATAGACATCTAAAAAATGCTGGTACTCCCACGGCTGTTGTATTTTTTTCAGCCATTCCTGTCCTGGTCAGAGGGTCCTTCACAAGGCTACACTCACTATTGTTTGCCCTGATTTGGGGCAAGGGAATGTGATGGATATCGATTGCCAAACTGTATGCCCGCTGTCTGGCGGTTCCGAACTACGAGTATTACTAAGCTGCAGCTCAGTTACAGAAGCGGACATGCTGGCTAGCCAGGAGGAACACGTTGGAATTGCGGCATTGGTTTAACCCCTTAGCTGCGGTGGCTATTCCGCCACAGTGCTAAGGGAGAGGGGGGCCGCGCAGCGCTCCCGTACTAGCAACGGAACCGCTCCATCACGGCCCTCGGGTGAGCTGTACTTATGACGGAACGGTTCCGTCACGGCCCCGCCCGCCTAATAGAACGCTCAGCGCAGGCACGGAATTCGCGCCACGCAGGCGCGGCTAGCGGGCCGTGGCGGAACCGTTCTGTCACCAGCACAGCCCACCCGAGGCTCGTGATGGAACGGTTCCGTCACCAGCACGCAAGGGGTTAAATGAACGGCTCCTCCCGCTGCACAGAGGTGGTTGTTGGGCTCGAAGGAGGTGGTTCCCAAAGAGAATGACACATCCTCATGCAGGTGGAAAGGGCCTGCTGGGGCACCTCTACCATAAAACATCGCACACATACTCCTTATGCGCCAGAACTGCCTCTTTGGGCAACGCAGGGGTGTTCTGCATTTGGCACATGGCAAGAAGTGACCCAGTGGACAGAAGCAGGCCTTGCCGTGCGGGGTGATCTTTTTACCAATAAGACCTGGTCATTTTGAAGCCCTGGTAGATGACTTTAGTATCCCGCCGGGGTCTTTCCTACTTTATGTCACTCTCACACACCACTTGCATCAGATTTGGAACAAGATCCACAGCGAACCAGAGGTCCTGCAGTTTTTGCGGGTGCCACTCACGCACTCCATAACTCCCTGCGTGCTGACAGGGGTGTACGCTCCAGACACTATGGACTTATTGGGAGACCAAGCTGTCTACTCTACTAAATGACCAGCAATGGGCACAGTGTGCAGAGTGGCTACAATTGTTTCCACTAATGCAAGGCTTAAGTACACCCAGTTCAACAATTTCCACCACACATACTTCACCCCAGTGCGGATAGCACTTATGTATCCAGGCAACGGGGACACTTGTTCTCGTTGTTTTACTGATGAGGCTGACTTCATTCATATGGTTTGGAATTCTATGTCAGGCCACGGAGGCTCTGATTATGCTTCTCTTTGCTTTGCTGCAAAAACACAGCAGCCAATGAAACAACTTTAAATAGCATACCCCCGGAAGTACAACCCCTTCCATGGTATGCACCAATCACCATCAGTCCAATATTGTATATAGTCTGTGAATAACATATCACTTCCTCTTTCTTTGCTGCTGCAGCAACGAGTCAAGTGTTGTTTAATTTCTCTACATTGTGTGTTCATTAATGTGTTAGTTGATGAATAGTGCACCGGCGCTTTGTTTGTTATCGCGTGCTCGGCGCTTTGATTCTTTAGCGCGTTCGCACACAATCGTATCCTGCTATCACTTTTGAGGAATTGGTCTTTTACTGTTTGCTTGTATACGCTTCGGGGGGTCTAAACGCGGGCGCGTCCCGCTTGTCTCTTGGTTGTCTTTGTTTTCACCCGGCGCCTGAGGGCAACATTTTCCCCATGGAGCGGGAGCGGGACAGACGCGCACTGCGCGCTTGAGGGGGCAGTTCGCTTTCGGTTGCTACGCGGTCCGCACATGCGCGAACTCCCGTATTGGGTTTTTCATTGCCTCTACCCTCAGTCCCTTTGAACGCCCGACAGGGTGCAAAAGCGGTATTAAGGCTCTGCCTTAGGGGAAAGAGGATGTGGCTCCCTCCACACTTAATTGGCATACACTGAGGCCCATATTTTTGGGACTTTTCGTTACTCTGTTGGTGTTAAGTCTGTCAGGGTCACCCCTGGGCTTCACCCCCTGAAGTTCCTTCACCCTCCTGATTACACAGATGGCGTACTACGCCGAGGAGGCAGACCAGTGAGCAGAATATGCAGATGATGTACAGTATGATGAGGTACCCAATGAGCATCACCTGGAGGAACAACTGGTAGAAGCCCTTGATTCCCACGTGCAGGGTTCAGTGAATAAAGCATTGATTAAAGCATTAAAACCCTTTACGCAACCTTTGCAGAATTATGGCAAGCGTAACTTTAAGTCTCACCATGGCGGACCCTCACATCACCAGTCTTCTAAGGTGCTTGCCAAGATGGCACCGAATGTCCTTAATGACCATGGGAGCTATGGGAGTTCTCGTCCGTCATTCAGTGCGTATTTACAATACCAGCCAAATGACGATGACACCTCCTCTTCACTCCCTGACACGTCTGACTCCGACCAGTCGGAGGCGCATAAGAAGGCACCAAAGAAGAAGCGCAAGTCGCAACCCGAAAGTTCCCTTCCTCCCAGCAAGAACTTGCTTTCCGGGGGGAGGAGCCTAGCTCGCGACCGAGATGGCCGCGTTTTAGCTCGGCTCCGTTCAACCGCCTGTTTTCTTCGATTATCCTGTATTTCTCCTGCCCCGGGAAGCCCTCCTTGCTGTGTTTCGGTATTGCGGGCACTTTGCGGACACTTACCCGTTGCTCCGGTGATCCTGGGTGCTGTCGATCCTGTGCGGTGGTCCCGCTCGGAGCCTTCGGGGCGGACTGGCCTGGACCTCCTTGCGGCGACGGGACGTGACGGAGCGCGATGGTCGGCCCTTGCTGGCGCTGTGGATCTGGTTGCGGAGGCTGATGTGCGACATAGGCCGGCTGTGCCCGTTGGCGGACCCGACTGGCCTGGGCCTTGGGGTGCGGACGCTGCCTCCTGCGGGGGAGCCTCCTCATTTATCCGGCTTGGTCCCCCCTTTGTTCCCCGGCCCGGCCATTTTGGATTTTCCGCCCGGGCTCGGAGAACGGAGCCGGCGGCACGAGGGGGCCGACGAACATCCTTCTTCTGGTGGGTCTCCTTCCTGCCTTGGGGCGCCCCGCCGCAGTTCGGCTGACCTCCTTTTGCTTTGGTGTTGCTCCGGCCGGGGCCCCCGACGACCGAGGGCTTGCTGGGCTCCTAAGATGGCGGCCGACCCTGGGAGTCTCTGCCGGGCCTGGGCGAGCACTGGGGGCCCGCCGCACGGCCCGGATGTCGGATCTTGTGAAGGGTTTCCTGCACTTCAAGTTGTCCTGGATGCACTATACTCCTGGCGGACTTCCGTGGCTGCGCCTGTTTCCCCTGTGGAGGCGGACCCGTTTTTCGAATTATACGGGCCCCCATCGTCGGATTTGGCTTCCCCGTTTCAGGGTACGGCTGGTGTGCTCCTGGTCTCTGTGACTCCGGCGGAGACCGCATCCTTGGATTGGAGACTCTCCGACGCCCTTCGTCGTCCTGCTTTGCTGCCTCGGCCGCTGGTCTGCGGTCCGTTTGCATCCTGTCCAGGCCTCGATGATCCTTTCTGTTTCTCATCGCGTCGGCTCCCCGGCCGGGGCGCCTGTGCCGACCCAGCTGGGCTTGCCTCGTTGGACCTGTCCTTAGAACTGTGCCTGCGGTGCGTAGGTTGTACCGTAACTTTTTTGTATCCTCCATATTTTCTTTCACGTTTCTTCTCAGGACTGCCGCTGGATTTATTCCTGAACCCTGTGTCCCTCGTCGTTTGGACTTTGTTTGTTTGGATGATTATAACCTTGGACAAAAGCGGACAGGGCTGAAATGACTTATTATATGCGGTAGTCTTGTCTTTGATCTATGACCGATATTTGCTGTTGTGATGTTGCGTAACTTCGTGGGACTCCTGAAACTCGTCCTGATATCGTTAACTTCCCGTGGGCTCTGCCTCTCCCCTTTTCACAGGTGGTGGGATGGTTGCAGATAATACTGTTTTTCGCCCTCCCCCGTGTGTAATGTTCCCTCCTTTCCCTGACCCTTCTCTTTTGCCTTTGTTTCTACCTTGTTTCTTTCTTCTATATTTCGGGTTCTATTTAGGGCGACAGGCACGCTGCTGGGGGGTTGGCCGTAGCCTTCTGCAGGGGTGTAGGGTGGGCTTGTGGGGTGGGTGGGGGGGTCTGTTGCTGTTTTTGGAGGGTCTTTTTCCTCCCTTTTTGGTTCTATGGCCCTTGTGTGTCCCCTCTTTCGGGGCTCTGTCTCGTCGTCTGTCCCCCTGGTGTCTTTCTGGGGTATTTCTCCGGTATCACGATGATTCTGATTTGCTGGGTGTGTTTTCTTTATTTTTAATGTCTATTTTGTACCGGGTTATTGTTTTCCTGTTTCGTCGCCCGGGGGCGGGTGTTTGGGTAAGAGTCCCTTCCTTTTCCTTCTTCCCCTTTCCCTTCCCCTCCCCCCCCCCCCTTCTGTGGGGTTCTCTTCTTTTATTGGGGGTGCGTTTCGTATTGTTTTTGTATTTGTTTTTTTTTTCTGTGCTGTTCGATGGGACGGGTGGTAGCTGCGGTGGGCGGGCATTGGACGATGTGTGCAGTGGCCTTTCCTCATGTCCGTTGTTTTGACCGGTGCTTATTGGTATGCCTATTTCGTATTTGTTTCTCCTGTGTTTTTTACGATCGTTGTGTTGCTGCCCGCCGCGGCCCCACCCCTCTGGTTTGTTTCTCGGCCCGCCGTACTCCTGTGCTCCCTAACCCATCCTTTAAAAATAAGAAAACTACCTTTCTAATTCTTATCTCCTGTGACTGCTCTAAGATGCTCGTTATTTCTCCTGTTTCTTTGCCTTTGTATACTTAGGTGCTCTGTGCATTGCTCCTGACATTCGGCTCTGTGGTGGCCAGCCCGGTGGGTTGTAGGCCCGTATTTGTGAGCTCTCTCTGTACAATAAAGGTTTTAAAAAAAAAAAAAAAAGAACTTGCTTTCCAACCCCAATAATATAGTACATCCTAGATCCACGGAGTGGGTGCCATGCATAGAGGTGGCACACTACGTCCAAGGCAATATATTCGACAGGGTTTTGAGTGCGATATGTGCTCGGTTCTGAGATCAGAATGCCCCAGGCCAGCTCTATTAGGCAAGGTGAGGGGAAACTCCAGAGCTGGACCCCAACATGGCCACGTTCCTTAAAAAAATTTCTAAGGACCCCAAGAAGGGATTGGACAGGGCATGGAAGGGCTGTCAGGACAAGCTCCTCGACGTGTGTGGTCCCTTCACGAAGATATTGGACACAGCAGTGCAGGCCAAAGAGTCCAACATGCCACTGGACACGACAGATCTTGGAATGGGCGCAGAGGGCACTCTGCTTTCTGGGTTACGCCAATTGTGCTGTGTCTACGGAACGGCGGCGTTCTTTCCCCATGAGAATCGACCCACAACTGGCAGATATGGCCCCAACGAAGGCGGGTATCATGGCGAATGGCTTGCTCTTTTGAGATAAGTTTGTGAGAGAACTAGGGAAGTACGTCTCCAACTTTTCAGCTCTCGACATGGTCCAAAGTAATATCATAAAGGTCTTCAATGTTGGCCTTTTTTGAAGGGCCAGGCGCTCCAGGGGTCGAGCGCCCGGCCGGGGTTTCAATCAGACCTCAAGAGGTTCGGAGCAACATGGACGTGGGGGCTCCCATCGTTCCAACTTTTACCCCACCAGAAATCATGGGGGTAGAGGCAGAGGCCAGAAAGGAGGACGCAGAGGTCCCAACAACGACAGACACCTCTTACTCAGGTAAATTTACTTCAAGAGGGAGTGGTCAAAGTGGGGGGTCGGATTGCTGGTTTTGCCCACAGGTGGAGAACCCTGAAAAGCGACCCTTGGATATTACAGACAGTTCGAGGTTTTCAGATAGAGTTTTACAGCACTCCCAGACAGACTCACATACCTCATCCACTTCATTTTTACCATATTGCGAGGTCTTTCATAGACGACAAAGTAGTTTCTCTGATGCAGAAAGGGGCTATTGTGAGGACTGCACCACACTCCCATGGTTTTTCCAGCACAGTGTTTCTCGTCCCCAAAAAAGATCAAGGCTATCGTCGGGTGTTGAATCTAAAGGAGTTCAATTCTTGGGTAGTGTACCGCCACTTCAAGATGGAGGGCATACACTTACTCCGAGATTTACTCTGCAATTTCAATGGGGACGCCGCTCTGCCATTCGGACTCTTGTCCGCCCCTTGGTGTTTCACCAAGCTCCTCAGGCCGGTAGTGCAGTTTTTGAGAGAGCGGGGGTCAGGCTTATCATCTACTTAGACGATATCCTGAGTATCACTACAGTTCTTTGTCATCTAGCCCTGACGACGCAGCTGCTTCAGGAGTTGGGGTTCGTGATCAATGCGGAAAAATCTGTCATGACACCATCTCAGTCGATGCAGTTCCTGGGGTTCCAAGTGGACTCAGTCTAGGCTCAACTTTTGTTGCCTCTCAAGAAACGCATTGCCATCAAAAAGGAGTTGAGGAAGGTTTTGTCTGCTCAGACTATATCATTGAGGACCTTGGCCAGACTGGTGGGTCTGCTAGCCTGGTCCATTCAAGCTATTTTTCCGGGTCCCCTTCATTACACGGCACTCCAGAGGTTACAAATTTTACATCTACGCAAAGGTCTCAGTTATACGGAACAAATTCTGATAACGCAGGAGGCAAGGACAGAGATCTCATGGTGGTTAGAGCACCTGGGCGTGTGGAATGGCAGGGCCATTTTTGCGTCAGTCCCGGTAATAGTAATCGAATCGAATGCCAGCAGGTGGGGCTGGGGAGCCCGATGTGGGTCAGTAGAGACCGGGGACCTTTGGTCCCAAGAGGAACAGAGTCCCCATATATATTCTCGGGAACTATTGGTGGGTTCTTTTGCGATTCGGACTCTGTCTCCACACAAAGCGAGTTGTTGCATACTGCTTCGAATGGACAATGTCTCAGCAGTACGATATATCAATTGTCTGGGTGGCACGAGGTCACGCTTGCTAGTGGAAATAACCAAAGACTTCCTGCATTATTGCCTACAGAATCACATATCGGTGACAGCGGAGTACATTCCGGGCTGCACCAACGTGGTGGTGGACTGGAACTCATGCTTCCTGTGGGATTCCAGCGATTGGCGCCTTCACCCCAGAATTTTCTATCAACTCATTGCCAAGTGGGGTCCTTGTACGATGGATATTTTTGACTCCAGGCTCAATGCACAACTGCCCCAGTTTAACAGTTGGCGGCCGGACCCTCTGGCGAGCAACTCGGACGCCTTTCTTCAGTCCTGGACGACTGGTATGCTGTATGCGTTTCCCCCGTTTGCCATGATTCAAAGAACGTTGACACAGATCCGCAGACAGAGTGCGGAGGTGATTCTAGGCTCCTCAATTTGGAGAGCTCAAGCGTGGTTCCCAGGAGCGTTGGCGCTGTCGTGTGCCTTTCCGGTGCGGCTGCAGTCCTTTCCCAAGATTCTAACTGACCCGCTGGGTCAACCTCATCCACTGGTCCTTCAGGGTCTGCTGTCCCTCATGGCATGGAGACTTTCCGGAGATGCCGGGAGTTTCGGAGGACACTTTGTACTTTCTGTCCCAGTCCAGGGCGCCATCTACACATAAGCGATATGAGTCTGCTTGGCGTAGATGGGTTAGTTGGTGTACTGCACGGCAAGGGGATCCCTTGGGATCCGGTATCCATATGATTGTTAATTTGTTATCAGAGTACGGGTTTAGCGTATAGGACGATCAATAATTTCAGTTCAGCAATTTCTACAGGTCATCCGCATGTGGATGGCAAGCCAGTGGGAGAGCATTTACTGGTCTGTAAGGTGGTACACGGTATCAGACTGGTCAATCCCAAAACTCCCAGATATTCTCTGGTGTGGGATGTGAATGCGTTGTTACGTTTCATTAAAAATTGGCCAGCGAATAAAGGTCTTTCTCGTAAACAGTTATCGGCCAAATTGACACTCTTGTTATGTTTGATCTTATGTAGACATATTCGTGCCCTGGACATAGCAGGTAGAGTTTTTACTGTAATGTATTTCTTATCCTGCATTTCCTCATCACAGTAAACTATGTGTTGTTCAATGTTTGAAGTGTTATGAAGATTGTACTCAAGAGTTTAGGACTGACGTTGCAGGACAGTTGTTGATTTCTTTACAGAAACCTTTCCGCCCAGTCTCTGCCGCGAATCTGGCCAGGTGGGACTCCTGGTTGTTGCAGCTGACAGGTATAGATACTTCAGCCTTTGGCGCTCATTCAGTGAGGGGAGCGATGGGTTCCCGCCTAGAGGATATTCTGACTGCGGCGGATTGGTCTTCTGATTCTACATTCAAAACTTTTTTATCATAAACCAATTGTGGATGTTGCTACTAATGTGGTGGGTCAACTTTACACTAGCATAATCAGAGCCTCCGTGGACTGACATAGGATAAAAAAAATTCTAGCTATCGCGACAAGGACTTTTCAATTCTATTAAGGACACAGAGGCGAGGATTATCCCACCCATGAAACTGTGTTTTGCACTATGTTTTAGACTTTGATCATTGTGAATAATGATGTTGACTGTATGTCTTTATATAGGGTTTAATCCCGCCCATTGTTTTGCTTACATACCTCTGATGTATGGTATATTACGACATCTATTCTCGTTTCAAAAGAACAGAATAAGCCGGCATAAGGCATAGATGACAGCGACTCAGCTTCTGAGGAGGAAGTTCCGTGATCAAGTTTGGACTCTTGTCGATGGAGAAACGGAGGTCCAGTGTTCAGCGGTCAAGTTGTGGACTGTGTTAAAAGTTTGTTGCAAAGAAAGAGGAAGTGATATGTTATTCACAGACTATATACAATATTGGACTGATGGTGATTGGTGCATACCATGGAGGGGGTTGTACTTCCGGGGGTATGCTGTTTAAAGTTGTTTCATTGTCTGCTGTGTTTTTGCAGTAAAGCAAAGAGAAGCATAATCCTCGCCTCTGTGTCCTTAATAGAATTGAAAATTCTTTGTCGGGATAGCTAGAAAATGTTTTATTGTCGCACTATTTGTTCTTTCTGGGAGGACTTACTCACTTATACATTAGACACCTTGGGATCCTCCCTGCCAAAAGACGCTCTGAACTGTCTGCTAGGGCTCACTACACGCACAGCCAAACGTAAACCCTCTAACAAGTTCATTGACCTGGCCCTGACTCTTCTCAAATGGCAAATAGATTTGACTTGGAAGTCAGCTCTTGACCCTCCATACAATTGTGGCTCTCGGACTTACGTTCAGGATAGTAGCGGAACAGGACACACTGCATAAACCCGATGCTGGTTGAGAGCGGAGCATGCTCCCAGACTGGGAAAAATATCTGAATGTAGCGGAGGCCAATTCAGACGAGAGGCCGCCCTGAATCCCCAGGACCACCACCCACCACAGGCGGTTATTAACTCTAGGGGACTCTTCCTGCTCCATTACATGTTGCTCCCACACAAGGGGTGATCCTGCCCACGCCCACCCAGGTGCTGAACTCCGGTGGGCAGGCCTCGCCGTCACATCTGCCGCCCTTTGTTTGCAATGCCTGCTGCTAGCTCTCTCCTGCCTGCTGGTTCTCCCCCCAGTTGACAGGTGTCAACCCTCCTGGCACTGTGGACTTATCCTGGCGGGATCCGTAGACCCCATACCCCCCCTCTCCCGGGGCTATGCCCCGCAGCCACATACATATGTTTGGTTACATTAGTTACAATTTGTTTACCCTGTAGGGCAACTTACTGGCACTTCAGAGCGTAAGGGAGCAGGTACAGATCCTTAAACAAGATGCAGGTTAGTAAATCATCCAGTCTACGCTAATGGGTTTGGATAACTCTGTTCACTCCTCCTACCTGCATGGTCTATAAATGCCTGTGACTTGCCGTCTCCATGTTATGTGATATGTATACAAATTTAACCTTAAAACTGCCAATAAAGAATTATTACAGAAGCAACAACTGTACAACCCCCTATTAGACATCTCGATATCTGGATTCTGCAGCAACCACAGCAATGACACCGCTTTCATCGCAGCAACAAAGGGGAAACCGTGGCAGTCATATTACCCGACCTCTCTGCAGCCTTCGACAGTCTCCCACAGCACCCTATTCACAAGACTCCACAACTCTGCAGCGCATGGACCTGCCCTGAGGTGGCTGGCTTCTTTTCTCTCCGACAAGACACAGCGAGTCAGGACCCCGCACTACACTTCCTAACCCAAGCATCTCATCTGCGGAGTCCCTGAAGGATCATCGCAGAGCTCTACTATCTTCACCATATACCTGATACCACTCATCTACATCATAAGATCCCACGTAATCAACATTTGTCTCCCATGCAGACAACACCAACCTACTTCACAACCTACATTGCAAACGTAGCAAACTGGATGAAGCAGAACTGCCTAAAACTCAACAGGGATAAAAACAGAAATCCTGATCTTCGGGAACAATAGCTCCTGCGGGACTCCTCTTGGTGGACAACAGGCCTGGGACCCATGCGCACCCCCACTGACCACATCAAAAACCTCTGCATCATCTTGGACAACAGACTCACGATGGCCAAAGAAGTGAACACAGTCACTCCTGCCTGTTGGGGATGTTTCCTCGATCTTGGAAACGGAAGGTGGGCTCTAGATTCATAGACCTAGTGCTGGCTGTGACCAAGAGACATATAGCAGTGATGTGGAAAGCTGCAGCAGTCTCCGGGGTCGCACCATGGGTAAGGGATGTTACGGCCTGGGCCACAGAGGAGAAGAAGTCCCTGATTATGGAGGATGCGTGAGGCGTCCGATGACAGCCAATTGCGGGACTGTGGGTATAGATGCTGAAGGTGTGGGAGCACCCAAGGGAGGGTACAGCAGGCCTTGAGAAATCAAAAATGTCACTAGACCTGCAGGTTTAGTGGCTTAAACAATCTCTTCAACCTAATTATAATGCTCTTGACTGATTAACTGGTTTCAAATTATGTGATCCTGGGCTAAACATTTATTTATTCCTCAAGAGAGCACCTTCAAATATGCTAGTTCAGCATATCTGTGGTACAAAAATAACTCTTGTTTGATTTAATAGATTAAAGCTTTGCTCCATATAGAATACAAATCTAGCCACATATATGATACACATGACCCCTGACTTGCCTCTTTGTTCATTGAGAGCATTGTCACCAGGGCGGGGGCAGGAAGTTTCTCAAACCATGTTTAGAAATGATCACTTTTAATAAATACATACCTGTAGCACCAAGTATTAGCAAACTTATTAGCAGTCAGCGAGTTTCCATTGAAATGGCCACAATATTTCCCACTGACATGTGTTTTTACTGATAAAACTATACAGTGTACAATGTTTGGAAATCAAGTTTCTGCAAATATTTGTCATTTGCACATCACCAAGTAAAGTGTTCCGATTTGTTTTGCTCCCACTTAAATCATTGTTTGCATCCCACTTCTTGATGAATTTTGGAAATACTTGTACTAATCATTTACAAGCTGTTTAAATGTTGTGTGTTAGAAAAAAAACTGACATCTCTCAGGCTTTATTTCCATAATGATTGCCGGACAGCTCACTTGGCAAACCCCCCCCCCCCCAGGATAAGAAACAGTTAGTAAAAAGAAAGACTGACATTTAACCTTTGTCTTTAAACAGACAGCAAATGTGTCAAGATAAAAACAAGATTTAACCGCATGCGTGCGGCCGTTTTTCCCGCTGTATGCGGCATTTTTAAAATTACCGCGATTCATAACGAGCTCAGCTCGTCATCAGCACACGGCTGGTAACGCTGATGACGAGCTCAGCTCGTCATCAGCACACGGCTGGTAACACTGATGACGAGCTCAGCTCGTCATCAGCACACGGCTGGTAACGCTGATGACGAGCTGAGCTCGTCATCAGCATGGAGCATGGAAGGGGTTAAAGGAGTCTCTATTGCTCATTCACTTTCTGATAAACAGAAAGCACCTGTTCCTTACAGCTTAAATTGACTCACCAGAATGGACGAGTAGGAGCTAAATATAGCTCGACCTGTCAAAAATCTGAGTCGCCATAGCGAGTGGGCGAGTAGATTTTTCAAGACCTGTAGAGAAAGTGAGGTGGAGGTACGGGGCACTCAGATAGGTGAGGCGGGGAACAACAACGCCAGGGTACACTGATGAGGGGGAAGATGCACACTGAAGAAGTACAACTGACTGCAATATCTTAGGGAGGTGCAATTTGTCCCAGGGGACAGAATCTGGGCTTGTGAGTGGGCCAGGCCCCTCTCCTTTACATCTGCTGCCTTTCCTCCTACCACTCGGATGATGGTTTGCAGTTGGGCACGGCAGCTGGGCCTCCCCCGGCTACCCGAACACAATAGACTGATCCCTTGGTAGGGTAGACCATACTATACTAGTTCTGGTGACAGCACCTGAAACTTTGTTTTATTTTTTGAGTTTTTTCCTAAGTCACACCTAAGTTTGGATTTACTTATAGTGCATTTGGGTGCACCATTGACAAGAAAGTGAGTGGCAGAAATGGGACACCGTGACAAGCTAGACAACAAGTGTGTTGTGATGGGGATAGTCAATTATAGCCTACTCGGATGCTACTGTGAACCTAATTGGGGTGTGTAAAGAGAGGAAGGATGTCCAAAGGGCTTTTTATTTATGGGGTTACAATGTTTTATAATAAATTAGAGAAGTTACCAAAAAAGAAAAAAACATTTTAAGGTCTTGTAGACCTAGAAATGCCTCGAGGAATAACAAAGTGTTTAGTATGGTCCCCATTTGTACAGAGATCTGGTAGCAGAGTTAATTTCCATCTTTTCCTGGATTAGGCACTCGTGGTTCTGCCACTGGTGTGCCTCGGAAATAAAGAAAGAGAAAGACTCGTTGAGATTCTATCTCCTGTGTGTGGTCAACACCTCCACCGACACCCGTGTAGTCTGTGAACAACAAGATAAGTGGGGAGCATGACACTGTGCTTTTGTCTCTCTCCACAGCTCTCTCTCCCTCCACCATATGGGGTTGAGTCATTCACCCCGGGCCCCACCACTGACCCAAGAAACCCCAACGCAGGACTTGCTTAGGGCTCAGGCTTGGAGCCGTGGCATCCTAGAGGTGCCGGACTTGAATCTCCATGTATCCTCGGTGCTCTTCTGCGTCCCCACTCAGTCCTGCAGGCCTGAAGAGCGGTGTTTAGCTGGATCCTTCCATAGACCGCCTCCTGGTCCCCTGTTCTATGGTGTCTCACTCTCCCGGTCCGTGGCACATTTTCTCCTCCTACTCCGCGTCGCTCATTTTCCCGTAATCCTTACATGCCTTCAATCCACCGTTTCCCTGGCAGCTCTCTCGTATTATTTTCGGGCTGCCTCCCTTTCTACTTCCCGGCTCGGACATCAGTAACAAAGGTGTCAGAGCGTCTGGAGCACCCTGCAAGGGTTTTGCAGAGTCTTCTTTGCCAGCCATATTTGAAAGGGAACCACAGACTAGATTACAGGGTGCTTGGTATTTCTCATGGTATATCTGAGAGGGGCTGGCTGTGTCACCGGTTACAATAACAATTATTTGTGTTGTCCTTTACTTGCTGACATGAAGCTGTGTTCCTTTAATGATGCCAATCCAAACTGCTCACCCTTGCATATATTTACCTTCCTCCTCCCTCAATGATCCCAAACTTTGGAACCCACTCCCAACCTTTGATGCTTACACCAGCTCGCATTCTGTTCTATTCCTCCATCACCTCACAACTTACCTTTTATCTCTTTCCCTCCAGGTAGAGTATCCAAAGACCATCCATTCTACAACATTCATATTGCATTTTACATCATTTATATATTAATAACTATTTTCGTAATCAATGGTGCTCCTTTTATTAATAATACATACAAATGGGTCATATCTCTTTCATGTGGATTTAGATTTGAACCTTAGCAGGCTTGTGTAGAAACTGTAGTGTGCTGTCATTTGTCCTCTGTAGGAATCTTTGATGGTATTAATGTCCTTTTGTTATTGCAGAACCTGAGTGGGTCGTCAGGTGTTTGCCAGGCTTTGTCTCACTATTGATCTCGTTTTGCGCTTGATTAACGAAGGCCGTTAGCTCCACATGGCATCTTTGATGCTCACAGTCTGTGTCCTTACAGAGATTTACATGAGATGACACTTCTCAGCATTGAGATATGGATTGAGTGTTTATTATTCTCTGTACAATGGTACAGTGCCTGGCTTTGGCTGGAGTCTCCAAAAGGGTTGTTTTTGCACATCCTGGCAGCAATTCACTTTAGAGTGGTCGTTATTTGTGCCTAAATTCTCCAACAAGCTTCTTGTTGGGAGTTCAGACAGTGACTCTGTTGGGACGGGAAGTCTCCTGCACATCTCTGAAGAGAGTGCTACCCCTGCCTTATGCTAATCTCCAGGAAAGTCGCTCAAAAGCTACTGTATAGTTTCTAGATCCCTACCTCAGTGAACATGACAATCATGCATGTCCACTGAGGGTCTTCCTGTTTACATGGATTGAGACCCTAGAGCTTGGCTCTGAGGTCGAGGGGGCATGCCTAGAGCACTCCTATTTTTCAGAGAGTGGCTACTGCCCTCTCTATTAAGGCTGTGGTAGACTGACAGTGGTGGCAGCAATAAATCTATAGTCAGGAGGGGTGAGTCCCTAGGCACCCTCCTGACCAAGTCTGTGCAGTTTGCCATGCCTGTGGGCCTGGTGCCTTTGTCTGACTGATGTGTGTTTGAGAGCCCGTGGGTGTACAGGGGAAGAATGGTGATTTGAGCCAGTGTGAGGAATGCGAGCTGTTCTGCTGGACATCCCAGCTCCCCCGTGCCCCTCCCCATTTCCTTGGACAGGCCTGGTGGGCTGGGGTAGACACTCAGCTCTTATCTGGGTTTAGCTGCACTAACCTTGTGGAGAGGACCCTCCCCCACTGGTCAGGGCCTCCTGGGCTGGAGTTAATTAAAATTCCTCTCTAGGGAGTTGCACAGCCTGATACCAGAACGGGACCTGGTACATGCTTTACCCATGCATTGAACACGCGATGAATGGTTTGTGATTGGAGGAGTATTCGGGATGCAAAAGTAGCAGACCCTCTGATTGGATGAGCCTATCAATTAGAGGTGATAAAAGTCTGGCCTGAGTGGTCAGCTGTTGTTCAAAGACTGGTCTATGATGGAAGAGGCGGCCAAACTAGGCCCTCTGAAGATGGCGAGACGCGTTTTCATGTTAAGTGTGAAGGCAGGAGATAAGACTCTGTTCACTGCGTCTGAGGTGTAGAAAGGAAGCTTGCGGCACATCACCAAAGGTGTGGAAAGAAGCTTGCGGCACATCAAGAAAAGCTGGTGGAAAGAAGCTTGCAGCACATGACGAGAGCCAGAGAGGAGGAAGCTTGATTCTAGTCTTTTAAGGTGAGATCAAATCCCCTCTAGGCTTCTCCCTTGCGCTGTGGGAGCCTGTACAAGCAGTAACTGGGAATAGAGGCCAGTGAAGCAGGCCCCCACCTTTCTTTTTGTGATCTCTGAGGGTATCTGGGTGAACTGGCACTCTGTCCAGCCACTACCCTCCTACAGCTAGCCAGTGGCTACTGGACTAGTGGGACTCCAGTAATCTGTGCCTAGACATCCGGCACCTGTGATCAGATCCCTGACACCACTAGAGCGGTGTCCTCACTCACAATGGGAGGGTACTTCTGTTGCTTTGGGTGGGGGGGTTATGGGGCTGATCACGAACATTTGACTTCACATCATATGCTGAAACTATATCCTTTCAATACAAAGTTTGGTATCAAGGCTCTAGTGAATGAGTGCAGCCCTTTGTAACATGATCTGTAATATGCAATGCTTACTGTGTGTTTTCATGTTAACTGTGTTTTATAGTGCTTGGCGTCTAGGCGCTATAATACTGTTTGGGGTCAGAACTCTGTCCCAGAGGGTTGTAGAGACTTCTGGTTTTCACTGTTTATCCTAGTTTTATATGTAGTATAATTATCTTGTGTGTATTAAAGTACTTTTCTTTTATAAAAAGTAAAGCACTGACTGAACATTGAGTTTATCAGGTGGTGGTACGGTTTACACTGTATTCTGAATGTCTAACCCCACCTCACCTTCTTGAGTAAGCCTTGGACTGCTCTGTCTCGCTACCCTGAGATAGTCAAAGTGCTGGAGAGGAGTACTTGGTTATCCAGTTTTGGGTCCCTTAGTACTTAGGCCCCAGGACGCGATTGGAGCGCAGTTACCCCTGAGTGCCCTGGTGCCCAGGAAGCCGGTCTAACAGACTCCTTTATAAGGAATGTCATTTCATTCTGAGGTTTTTGTTCACAGGACTAGTGGCACCAAGTAGCGTTTTTTCTACAAGATGATAACTTTGGATTATATTTTACGTTTTTGCACAATCTTTCTTGAAACCCTCTAAAGAATGGGAAAACAACCCTACTAGGATTCTAGCCATAACTTTGTGTTCCTCTTAGGCCACTGTCCGGTTTTGTATTTTAGGTCATGTGTATTGTTAAAGCAATGAATCGCCTGAGAAGCAACCAAGTGCTTTGTGAGTAGAGGGTTAAAGATTTACTTTTCTAAGATTGTTGCTGGCACTTGCTAACGCAGTATCCGATTTGATCACTGCGTCATTTTATCTAATTATCTATGCTTACACAGGTTCCAATACATCAGTCAGGCTGCCTGGTTTTGTCTTGCTGCGTGCAATACTCTCCCATTACAACTTCAAACCCACGCTAGTCTCGCATCACTTTCAGATTTTCTTCTTTTTCTCAGTACTTAAGGGTGCACTTCTTCACCCCCGGATGCATGGATTTCATAGTTAATCTTTAATGTTTAGATACAAAATTCCTTTTGTTGTAACTTTCCCTGGATTTAATTTCACTCCATGTACAGTAAGTGTAGTGGTACTTTCACTTTTGCCACGTCTTCTGCTTATACAGCTTCTTTATGGTTATTTGCTGAATTACTCAATTTGTTGTGCAACACATGCCTCTTTCTCTACTTATTTATTTTTTCTTAAGCCTGAAGTCTCCACATTAAGTAAGGACATGCCAGAAGGATATTCTGCACTGCAGACAACAACGCCACGGCCTTCTGAACACAAGCCACAATTCTCTATCCTACATCAGTTGTAAACTGTGCTTTTTCTTTGGTTCCAAAAGACATATCACCCTATGATCGCAATGGACTAGAACCAATGTTTTTGGTTTATCAAGGGTCAGCACTGCTTCATCTGTCTCAGACAAAAGACCCCGTATGAAACCTCTGATGCTTCCTGAGATGCGTTTTCCGCCTAAATCGCTTCCCGCATTCTGAGCACTCATAAGGTTTCTCCCCAGAGTGTATCCTCTGATGGCTGTACAAATTTGAGCTCTGTGCAAAGCTTTTTTCACATTCCGTGCACTGGTACGGTCTCTCCCCTGTATGGGATCTCTCATGTACTCTCAGCTGTGACATCATCCGGAAATGTTTACCACAGTCGGGGCACTCAAAGGGCTTGTCGTCATTATGGATCCGCTGGTGACTGCGCAAACGTGCTCTGTGAGGGAAGGTCTTCTCACACTCTGTACATTGATATGGTCCCTGCCCCATATGGGATATCTGATGCACTCTCAAGGTGGACGCCACTCTAAAGCGCTTTCCACATTCTGAGCATGCATACGGCTTCTCTCCAGTGTGAATCATCTGATGGCGGCACAAGTCTGATCTCTGGGCAAAGCTTTTCTCACAGTCTGGACATTTATAGAGTCTGTCGTCCATGTGAAATCTCTTGTGCAAGATTAGACTTGACATATTTGTGAAACACTTCCCACAAACACTGCAAGAAAACACTTTGGACTTGTTATGGATCCTGCAGTGTGCCAGGAAATGCATGTGCTCAATAAAGTTCATTTCACAGTCTGGACATTTATAGAGTTTACGTTCTGCGTGAGAGCTCAGGTGCATTTGGGAGCTGGGTGGGTCATTAATCCGGTCTCCATGTTTGGTAGGCTTGGCTGATATTTCCTCCTTTTGTCTGTGTGACAATTTCGTTACTGGTTCAGTAGATGGGTCTTGTCCATCATCTTCAGAGCATCTACTATTAGTTCGAACATTCCATCCAGTAAGGTCTATTTGTAGTCTCTCAATTTTGTTAATGGCTCCATTATCTGTTGGGGAAAAAAAAATAGATTATTCAGGTATTAATTTATGTTTTGGTGAAACCGTAAGCCTAGAGGTGCCCCGTGTGGATATGTGACTTCTGGTTCCTTGCCGCCCCCATCCACACACTGAGTTATTGAAACTGAATCCATTTGAAACTGGAGGCCACTACCAAAAATCTAAATTTAAAGCTAAATGGAACAAATACAACATACCGGGGCTTAAAAAGTCTATTTTGCAATATATCTTTTTTAACAGGCTATGAGTAATAGCTGTGACAGCCACAGAGTCATTTTGGTTCAGAGCTGTGAATTCATGGTATTTATTTCTTGGACTGGAGCATTTGTGTAGCACTGGCTCGGACGGGCAGTGCAGCGCACTACATGGCATCTGGATACTTAGCCAACATGCCAGGATACAGTGGCAAGCCAGCATGTTTACAATGTGAACTTAGGACAAAAGTTGTATGACATACAGAGGGTCAGACACACAGCATCACACTGGGGCTATTCATGTAGCATGGTTGTGGCCCGAGAGTGTAGCAAAGAGCTCTACAAGTCAGGTAATTATTGTGAGTGAGATATATATATATATATATAGATATATATATATATATATATGCGCATGGTGGGTATATACAGAAATGTTGGCACATGTTACATAAACCTGATCTTAGTATCAGTAGCACAAGCGAATAATTACACAGACATTCATAGTTCAGGTTCAGCATTAGTCAAGGTATATAGTCAGATCAACTGGGATGGTGGGGGCAGGGTTAGGAGAAGAGGAGTTGGCCTAACGGCTAGGGCGCTCGACCTCGGACCTGGGGATCTGGTTTCGAGTCTCGGTAACGACGCCAAAAACCTCCTGTGATTCTGGGCAAATCACTTAATCTCCCCGTGCCTAAAATGAATGTGTGTCCGTCCTCATGTAACGTAACTGGTACTATGTAAAGTGCTCTGATACCTGATTCGGTTCGGGTCTAGTTCGCGCTATATAAAACTCTGCAAGGTTAGTCTCAAGTTATCCCCTGAAAGTGAAACGTGACAGTACCGGCCTTGAGTGGTATTAGAAATCATGCCACAGGGTGGACATGCAGGAGGAAAGGGCTTGTTTCCTTATCTACTCTTTCCTTACCTTGCGGATTTCCATAACAATAAGGCTTCTGCTGCACGTTTCAGGCAAAACGTTTGCAAAGAACTTGAAATCCAACAGCAAGGCACCAATAGCCTAAGTGAAAAGCACTTTCTCATGTGGGCCTTCGAGAACGGTTGATAGTGTCATCAAGGTCCCTGACCCATTACCCCTTATGCATTTTTACCTCTGCTGCATTTTCACCTTCTTTCTCATCCACTACCTCTTGTTCATCCCTCCTTCCCGTTCATGACCGTCCTTTTTCCTGCTTTTACATATCTATGCTCTCCTCTCTTCATAAACATACCTCCTAGGGTTTTCTTCAGGGTAAACATCAGCATATTTTGGAATAAATACTGTAGTTTTGGCAAGATTACTATTTTCTTATAAATGCTGTCCTGCCTATCAGTGAGACCAGCAAAGTCAAACAGAACAGGGCACATTTCTGAAGGGAATACCCGATCCTGATAGAACTCCATTGAATCCCCTTTCCAGCCTTCACCACCTTCAAACCCAAATGCATCATCCACAAGGCCATAACATCCCGCCAAAATCCAGTGACTCCGTCTGTCTTGCAGACAAGTTAACAAGCTCACCACCTCTGGTGGCCTTTGCCCATCTGCAGCTGGGATACTATTGGATTAGAAAGAAGTGCTGAATAAGAAAAACAGGTTAACAGGCTTTCTTTATCTATGCACCCAGGATCTGAAACAACACTCTCAGTTCCATCAGGGACACTTGGACCATGCATCGATTTAGCAAACAGTTGAAGATGTACCCCTTAAAAGAGAATTAAATTGCAAAGTAGTAACAGCCTACTTCTGCTCTCAGAACCCAGATACCCCTCCAATCACTCACTGACCGTTTCTTTACCTTTGGCACTGGACACAATACACAAATATGACATACATACCTTTCTTTTCAACCAGAACTTTCTTCTGAACCAAAGAAAGAACAAGCATTTCTACTGAGCCAGAACCCATTTACTTCCCAGGGAATATAAAGTTTGGCTTGTCACTTTCAGCAGGTAACCCGCTTCTTCCCTTCCCACAGAGCCTGCTCCATACATTGTGGAGAAGTGTGGCTCACTGGTTAGAGCGGCAGACCTTGAAGCAGAGATCGGCCCGGGACCAGGGTTCAATTCCCGGCGCGGCAGGGTCTTGGGCTCTATGTCCCCGGACTCGATAATTCTCGCCTCGGTGCCTACTCTAATCATGGGTCCCACGCTGCAACTCTGGGCAATAGCTTGCTTAATCTCCACAATGGCCCCAACAGCGCTGGGATGCCTGGCTTCACCTTGGGGGTGCCCAGGAGAGGCATCTCACAGGGAGAGCTAGGAAGGGTTCCACAGCGGAATACAGCGCCAGGATGCCCCGAGATGGGGCGGCAGTGCGCTTTACAAGTATACACACATTTACATTTACATTTACATCACTGTTAGGAGAAATGAGGCTGTGTGAAGATGTAAAGACATTTACACAGTGAGCAAGCAGGATGAGCCGTCTAATTTCCAGTGCCTCTTCCAACAGTCCCACTGCGAACCCTCATCGTATTCTACAATCATACCCCCCTCTCACCCCCCATGGCAACCAGCTAATCTACATGCCACAATCAGCTACATACAGCATTTTATTCTAAGTCTCTAAGTGTCCATCATCTGTGGCACTGACGCTTGTTCTTGGTTTGATACCACATTCCGTACCCAGTGAACTTTAACGGCTCCACTGCAAATGCAAACAGCACAAGAGATAACAGACTACCCTTCGTTGTTCCTCCCTATGTTACCATCTACAGTCTGGACATCTACACCCATTTCACAGAACGGTGACCAACCCCCAGCCAGGTGAATCACTTCAACAGGTCGCTCCAGTCTAGGGAGGTAATAGGTTTTTGCTCAATGAAACTCCCTACGTGGGTGTTTCGGAGTGGGTTTCCATGGTATCCTGTGTGTCCTCATTCCCTGTACGTCTGAGTTGTTGTCTGGAATGCAGAGAGTATCCCCCCTCAAGAGTTAAACTGTTGAAGAGATTATAAAGTGCATGGAGACGAGGTCACTTTGGAGGAAGGGCATCCTATGGGATTTATGTTTTGGCAGATGGGATATCCATCACCATTGTGACGGAGTGACCCGTCCAACAAGATCAGGCACTTAGTGTAGGATCATTTCTGGGGCCTAATTAGATTAATATAATCATTTCTTAATTTATCAAAGGTCTGGGTTTGGCTGCATTAAGTCAGCCTCATAGTATGTGAAAAACAGCCAAGTTTCAGAAACTACCCCAAGCTGGATAAATATTACTTGAAAAATAGAAGTACCTGAAGTGGCTCCGAGCTGTGGGACACCTTGATTGGCATTTGTTCTCGTCACAGGGTCTACGGTGGCTGCACCTTCTTCAAGAAGAATGTCCACCTCCATGGATGGGGTGGACGCGGGCACATCCCGTGCTGCAGGAGGCCAGGATTCTAGCTTGCAGGTCTGATCTGGACACTGTGCATCAGGAGACAGTGGTTCTTGCTTGTAGTTACCGTCCTTTGCCTGTACATCAGGAAACACTTGCTGTAGGACTGGGAGTTCCGCTTTAGCCTGCTCATCCAGACACTCTGATTCTAGCTTCAAGCAGTTATCTGGGTCGTGTCCATCAGTAACCACAGGTGGAACGCACCAACTCTGCTGCACTTTGTGTCGACTAATAAAATCAAATTCTGACCACTGATTTTGTTTTTGTCTCTGCCCTTTGTTAACCCCTGGCTGTACGCATGGTCTCCTGTGTACATCCGGCAGATCAGGTAATGCTGGGGGCAAGCTGAGGCTCTGCTGGGGTTTGTGCCCATGAATGAATAAGGGTTGTTTGCGCAGGTCCACTGCTCGGTTACGCCTTTCAGTGCTTAGTGGTTGCATGCACTGGCTTTCTTGTTCAGTAGATGGTGGATGTGTTCTCTGGCTCAGTTGTGGTCTGCGAGCATCAGTAAACACTGGCTCTTTGCACTTGTTTTGACCTCCTTTAAACACTGGCTGAAGACACCAGCTTGGGTCCACCTGACGCACTGGGAGAGGCACTGGCGGAAACCTACCGCCAACACAGTCTCTGCTGATCTCAGGACGGATCCTCCCCACAGACGTTCCACCATGTTTGAAGTAGTCGTGAGCCTTTGTTAGCCAGATTTGCTCCATGAGCCCTGCAACTTTCGTTGGTAAGTCTTTCATGGTATTCTGTAAGTTATCCAATTTGGCTCCCAAACATCGCAATGTGGCTAAGATGACCTGGCTTGACTCATCTCCTGTCGGTGGCTCACCGCCACGGTACCTTTGACCATCTAAGCTCAATGCTGGTGCTGCACATATCTCACTTTCACTCGCGTTGGAGATCTTGGCCTCTCCCTGCTGACCATTTCTGGTGACCTGAAACCCTACGCTCGACATTGCTTGCATTCCTGCTTCGCCTTTTCACCATCCCAGAGACAGCAGCCTCGCAGAACCTCTAGACAAGAAGTGATGCTAAAGAAAGGTTCCTGGTGGGATCGATTGCTTGAAGTTTTCTCACTGGCTCAGTCAGAGGAGCATTGCACTTTTTCTGCTCTCTGCCAGTTTCCTCGTTCCAATTCACACATCTGGAGATTTAAGTCTCAGGCACCTAAAAAGAGGAAAAAATAAACATTTAGAGGTCTGATCCAGGCTCAAAATCCCATTCACTACTATTATTGCCCAGGTCTCCAAGCTGAATATAAAAACATTAAATAAAAAAATATCATCAGCTTTTATTGAATTTGCTCACCAGTATTTATTCCTATCTCAGACCGCGGTGCTTTGAAAGGAGTGTAAATCGTGCGGCCCTTTGTTAAGTGTAGCTTTGCCTACCTCGCCAGCCCGTGCCAGTGTTACCAACAGTGCCAGGTTCGTTTGTATGGTTGCCGTTTCGAGAACAGGTAATTCCCGCAAAAAGAGTGGAGAGACAGAGTAAGAGAGAGAGTGCAGTTATTTGGGGAGATAACAATGAATGGGGAAATCGATCTTCGCATGGGGAGAACGCGGTCATTGGTGCATGCTCTGAGGAAAATCGAATTTTGCCCTGTCATGTGTCCCTACGTGTTCCCCATCGTATGTTATATGTGCATGATCGATATGCATATTTACCCCCTTGCCCGAATAAAGACACAATTATAGTTGTGTCCAACGTTAGTATGCCAGTTATCCAGTCCTCGTGAAAGCAACAAGTATTAGGCCTATGTTGCCAACGTTTTACATTGTGCACGTTAATTCATCGAGTTGTCCCCGTTTCTAGGCCTCAAAGGGCCCGGACACCAGATTCAAGCCTCAAGTCTCCTGGAACCACTCCGAGGAGCGATGCAGCCCCTCCCGCATCCCTGACCCTTCACTTACTTCCTGCCAAGCAGCGCGGTGCCCGGGCTGGCCTGCCTGCCTGTCTGCCAAGAATATGTTATGCCTCTAGTTATCAGTTCAGCTCCCCGGCTTCACATTCCTAAGCTAACAAACCGCATAAACATCTTCAGTTATAGTCTAGTCTTCCTGTCTCCATGCAAGAGAATTACTGAATTAATATCCATAGAAGATTCATAGCACACGCAATATATGTAGAATATATGCATGCACTAGCCTTAGTGTCAAGTAGCCTTTGCCCTGATGACTTTTAGATTCTATCAACATGTACTCCAAACACGAGATATCAGATATGCTATAGGTACATGTCGTCCTGACATCCCAGACTTTAGTCTCCTCTTCTAGTGCCAGAAGTCAGAGCCCCCAGCTCTCCCCAGTTACACGTCATGGCCCGTTTTGCGCGCACCAGTAGGTTAAAGGTTCCAGCTGCCCAGGTAGCCCCCTCCATGTATCCACCCATTCATGACACTTCTGTGACGTTTACATCACATGTCTTCGTGCACGCCCTGTGCACGCCTTCTTTGTACGTCCATATGTTCTTATCTTCCGTTTGTCACTTGTTACGCCTACTGTATTCAATGCAATTATACTGTTTTACTATATATACTGTATGATGTTAATATGACTTTAGGCTTTTTCTTCCCCCTTGTGTCTGTCCCTTCCTGAACCTTTGCAGGTGATGGAACCCGATGGTCTATTGGCTCGAGCCATCTGATTAAAGCCCGTAATACTCAGATACCGCGGATTCTGCCTCTTATTTATTGAGCTATCCTTTTCAGTTAATGCATAGAAAAATAGTACCGGTAATTAATTATTTATTTACCACATAATGGCGCCCGAATAGGGACGAGCCCCTTCCCCACGCGCCGGCGATGTAACGCAGGCCCCCTGACCCTTCTACAGCCGTGACGGAACCCTACGTGCACGTGCAGATATTTCTGCTTCAAGTCTCCCTCAGGCCCACGGAGGAGACGGAGACTGCGGTCCGGCATCCAGACGAGGCGGTGAGGAAGGCGGTTCGTCCCGACCAGAGCCCAAGCCGAGAGAGCAAGGTCCGAGGTATCCGGAGGCCGACCTGTAACCGAAGCCCGAAGCCCGAAGCGCATGCGTAGTGCGTAGCAGTAACCAGACGTCGTAGCAGTCCAGTTCAGTCCGAGGCCTTCAGTTTTGCTTCCCGGTGAGTACCGTTGCTGGGGGTATCTAGACGGGTTCATTAATTTGTGCCCGGTCCGACGGGTTTGGGTACACAGATCCGGTCCGACGTGTCCACCTAGGTGGATACGGTATGACGTGTCTCTTTAGGAGACCGGTATGTTCTGTACTGTTTTAGCAGTGCATCCAGAAATTCCAGTAAGTCTGTTCTCGAGAAGTTCAAGTATTGTGTTTTCAATGTATTAGGTAGTATCTGTTCGGACTGTTATTAATGTGTTCTTGATGTCGTGGTATGAATGATTGTTTTGCTACTTATTATTGTGATCATTGTGTATTGTGTTCGAGTTCAAGTACGGTTCAAATATGCCTCTGTTTTCGAAGTTACGTCAGATAAAAACGAGAAAAGCAGTACTCGAAGAATCAGTTCCTGTCCCTCCCAGGGACAGTCCTGGACATTTCATGTATCATAAGCATGGCTTAGATGCCATACTGTATCTAGATTTATGGGTTGACTACACCAAACATCTCGAAGAGAAATATAGATGGCCTGTTTCAGGAACATGGGATGCCGAGTGCATCATGAGAGTAGAAGAAGCATTATGGAAAAAGAAAGCCAGACAGTCCCAGAAAGATGCCATAGAATTATGGCGTAAAGAATCCCATAAAAGAACAGAGAAAGAATTCAGAAAAGCAGAATTAAGTAGAGAATCTTCTGAAAAAGCCCAAGAAAGGGAATTACTAGAAGAAGGTGAACGAGTTAGAGCAGAACAGTCAGACAGACAGAGAAATGCCCTCATTAAAGGTATGTATCCCCTTCTCGCCGAGGGTTTGCCTAAGGCGACCCCGGGAATATCCTGTAATTTACCGCCGCCCTTGGTCCCGACTAAGCTACGTCATAAACCGACTGCAGCCGAAATTTTCCTTTCTTCCTATTTAGATGACACTGTTCCAGAATATGCTAATACGAATCCTATTCCGCCAGTTATTCCGCCAGTTCAACTTCCACCTCCCGTTAATAATGTAATTCCTGTGCCTCCAGTCGTGGGTCCCGGGAATCCCGTTCATTTGCCAGTACCCCAGGATCAACCCACATTACGTACTCCTACTTTGCCAGTCACGTTACCAGCAGCCGCACATTCAGTATTGACTGACGATTCCAGTTCAGGAGGAGCAGGGGGAGGTACTCCTATCACCCCGCCTCAAACAAAGCGACTGACGCTGAGAGATGCAGCGTTACAGCGTACGCCAAAACTGACTACGTACGAAGCCCTCAGGAAGTATCTTAATGAGTGTGGATCTGATTGTAGATATGACCCGGTACCAGGCGAAGATAGTATGATAATATATTCCATACGTTTACGACGAGTTGCAAGCTTCTTGGTTACCATATCAAATATGGAACAACATCTAGACAGAATATATCACTTCATCTGTACAGGGGAGAAACCAGAAAGTATTCATGAAGCTATGGTACACAGAAAAGTCGAGATTCAAGGCATGATTTTACAATTTTTAATAAATTGTTTAATAAGAGAACAAGATTATCCTGATAAAAACAAAGAAGATATGAAAGTCCTGACAAGATGGAGTGACAATATAGCAGAGGGAAAACACAGAACACAAAATTGTATAGAAACCATGTACAGAAAAATCCGTAAAGAAATTATAAGTATTCACCAGAAGGAGGAAGCAAGGAGAGTAGCCGAGAAAGAGAATGACTCTTCAGACGAAGAGGTAGACAACGAGAATCCTACCAGAATAGCGTATGTAGGTAGAACGAGACCTTCCGATAGACACACCCGCCTAGACTACAAGAAAGTTTTTCCTCCTCCCGTACCAGAACAGTGTTCTCTTGAACAATTATTCCAGGCTACCGATAAAGTTCTGAAACTACGAATAGGTTACAGTGAGCTTAGTACCATGCATGAACAAGAACTAGCCTGATCAGCAGTCCGATGGACTAGTGATTCTACCACGTTTTCAGACGAAGTAGTGGCTCAAATGTTTCTGAAGCTGCCCCCAGCCGAGCAGCGACTGGTGGGTATGTATATGATCCAGCACCTCATTACCCTGTATGAGGATCAGCATTCTGATCCAGGTCCTTTATATAATGTATTGAACGAGTTACTACTAAACAGATGGAAAGGTCTAGGTACCGATTTAATTAGTGTCATTTTAGAACAGCGCCACAAATACAGAACGTTCCTGACTCCGCATTTTGTTCCTGTTTCACCTCCGTTCTACATAGACAGACAGAATCCGTTACGAGAAGTGCATCCTGTTAAGGGAACGGGGGGTAATCTCGAACGAGTATTTGTTTACACCCCTATAACGAAAATAGAACTACTAGAAATGAAAAAGTTAGTGCCCTGTCACGATAAAGATCCAGCAGGGTTCCACCGTGAATTAAAAGACATGCTCCGTATGGGAGAATACACGTATCCTGATATCATCAAAATGTTAAAGGTCCTGTTGCCTGCGGGCATATATGAAAAACTCAAAGAAAAGGAATGGGAGGTGGGAGAGAAAAAGATTGATTGGACCGCGTTAGAGAACGAAGATAACACACGAGTCCCAGGTACTGGTCTTGGGGATAAAGCCAAAGAATTGCCCGAATTGTTAATACAAGTCTTGCCAAGATTACTAGCCACGAAAAAGGAAGATTGGGATGCCATCTCAGCCTGTAAACAGAAACAAGACGAAGACACTAGTGATTTCTATTCTAGGTTTGAGAAGTGTTTCATTATTAATAGCGGTCTGAAAACAAGTAGTGAATCCTATCCACATCTTTTTGTCACCAAACTAGTTGAGAATTCTTTACCGCAAGTTAAAAATAGAGTATTAAAAGTCGAGAGTACTTGGCAAGCTAATACCCCGTCACAAATGCTCCAGATGTTACAGTATCACCAGAACCGAATCAGGGAAGAGCAAGAACACGAAAGGAGACGTATGAAAGACACGAAAATGAAAGTACTAGTTGCACAGTCTGTTCCACCAGATAGTCAGAAGAGGGGTCCGAATCAGACTACTCATTCTCCAGCTCCCGTTAAAGGGACGTGCAATTACTGTAAACAGCCAGGTCACTACATAAACGAATGCGCAGTTCTGAAACACAACATAGCTACTGGTAAGACGAAAGAGAGACCGCGTCCTCCTAGACAAGAACATGTTCCACAGAATTCGCAGCCACCACAGAACGCACAACAGACAGTTACAGTACCGCAGCCTATAGCTGCCACACAACACGTTACACAACAGATGTACCAGTACGCACAGTCAGATTATCCAGAATATCAGCAGTATTCATGAAACAGCCTAGAGAGGGAGGTTGGCTTGCCTCTCATCGAGGTTCCTGTAGATCAAGAGGGTCCCTATGTACACAGTCAAGTATTAGGGAAAGACAGAAAGTTTCTGATTGATACAGGGGCAAGTAGGACTACCATCAGTCATGACGAGGTTCCAGGGGCTCCACTCTCAGGCTCAAGAAATGTTTCCCTGGGATTTTCAGGAAAGCCTATTGTTAATGAAATATCGAAGCCAGTTTCCCTAGAAGTTGGTCCATTGTCCCGAACTACAGACTTGTTACTTACGAAATCATGTCCTGAAAATTTACTAGGTATTAAAACATTGAAAGAATTAGGAGCGGTCATATGCTGTTCTCCGGAAGGAGTGAGACTGTTTTTACGTGATTTTAAAGGTCATTATGTGTTACGTGATTTTGATTCAAGATTACTGAATGTACCACAGCATTTATGGGCGCAAGGTCCAACTGATGTAGGTTGTATGCACATTACACCATATCGTGTCACTCTGAAACAAGGTGTTGTATTACCACGAATCCGACAGTACAAATTGCCACCCGAGGCTGTAGCAGCCTTATCGAAAATTATTGACGAGCTCATTGCTCAAGGAGTAGTTGTAGAAACTGACTCCAATGTATGTAATTCTCCTATCATTCCGATTCTTAAGCGTACTGATCCAAATGCACCCCCAGTTTATCGATTAGTGATTGACCTCCGAGAACTTAATAAATGTATCATTCCCCAGTACCCAGTGGTCCCAGATATCTCATCCCTATTGACTGCCATTGATTCTGAAGCTACGTTCTTTACTGTTATTGATCTCAAGAACGCATTCTTTAGTGTCCCCATTCATCCAGACAGCCAGTTTCTTTTCGGATTCTGTTTAAATGGAAGAAGCTATAAATTCACACGTGCTCCTCAAGGTTTCACAGAAAGTCCTAGTATTTACAGTCAAGCACTCAAAAGACAACTAGACAGTATTCACATGCCAACTGACACTGCCCTGCTCCAGTATGTCGATGACTTATTGATCACAGCCCGTACAGAACGTGACTGCGAATGTGCATCACTGACAGTCTTGTATTTCCTGGCAGAGATGGGGCACAAGGTGTCCCCTTCGAAACTGCAATTGTGTGTCCAGCAAGTGGTATACCTAGGACACTTGCTGTCCAAAAGGGGTAGACAGTTGACACCTGACCGTATCCAGTTAATAGCACATCTTCCACAGCCCAAGACACAGAAGGAGGTACGAGCTTTTATCTGCCTCACTTCTTACTGCAGACAATGGATTCCCCAGTACGCATATCTAGCCAAGCCACGGATACAGTTGACAACACAGGAGGCAGCCACATCGACTGTCCTCCCTTGGACCCAGGAACATACACTTGTTTTCAATGAGTTAAAGAAAGCTTTATGTAATGCACCTGTTTTAGCGACACCAAACTACAGTAAGCCTTTTACACTCTTTGTCACTGAACGTGATGGTACAGCATTATCTGTTCTCACGCAAGATCAAGCAGGACAACACAAGCCTTGTGCTTATTTTTCAAGCACATTAGATCCAGTAGCCCAGGCTTTGCCTGCGTGCCTCAAGTCAGTTGCAGCCACAGCTCTAGCTATCAGACAAAGTGATTCCATAGTGTTAGGACACTCCCTGACAGTACAAGTTCCACACTCCGTGGAAGTTCTTTTAAACCGAACACAGACTCAGCACTTGACAATTGCACGTTTGACAGGATATGAACTGACACTGTTTCAGCCACACATAGAAATCAGACGCTGCAACATTTTAAATCCTGCTACATTGTTACCCTCGATTACATCAAATCCTGCCACACATGATTGTGTGGAAGTCATTAACACTATGACCAAGCCAAGACAAGACTTGACAGACATTGCATTACCTGATCCAGACCTGACACTTTACGTGGATGGTTCATGTATGAGAACAAGTACAGGAGAACTAGTAGCCGCGTATGCAGTGACTACTGAAACTGAAGTTATAGAAACACATCGTATTGATACCCTGTCTGCTCAAGCAGCAGAGCTCATCGCTCTGACCCAAGCTTGCATACTAGCTAAGAACCTGAAAGTAAACATATACACAGATTCACGTTATGCATTCGGAGTCGTTCACGACTTTGGAGTACTCTGGCAAGAAAGAGGTTTCATGACCTCTCATGGAGCCAAGATTCAACATGGCCCCCTCATTCAAGCTCTGTTAGAAGCAATACATTTACCGAAAGCCATTGCCATTATGAAGTGCAAAGCACATACGAAAGCCACTGACACCATTTCCCAAGGTAACGATCTAGCAGATCGAACAGCCAAGCTTACAGCTCAGACTCCAGACATTCCAGTTAACACGACAAAGACAGACGTTCCAGTCCAGACGACTTGTATGACAGTTAAGGACCCTACACAAGACGTACTAGACATACAGTCACATGCTACCCCAGACGAAATCAAGAAATGGTCTGAACAAGGAGGGGTCCAGACAGATCAAGGATGGTTGACGAAGGGAAAAGCCACATGGTTTCTCCCCGACTCTGGTTCAAGTCATTATTAATACAGCACATAGTCCAGCACATTTAGGAGAGAAAGCCATGTTAGACAGCATCCAGAACCTTTGGTTTAACAAGCATTTACGAGCAGCAGCCAAACAGAAAGTACGTACCTGCATGATCTGTTGCCAATTCAATCCAGGTAAAGGTGTTCCGGTGGAACAAGGTGGATTCCATCCTCCTGACCACCCTTTTGAAGTCCTCCAGATGGATTATATTCAGATGGATCGATGTCGAGGTTTCAAGTATGTCCTCGTAGTTGTATGCGCTTTGTCCAGATGGACAGAAGCATATCCAGTCCCAGATTACACTGCCGCGACCACTGCCAGGCAGTTGGTTCGTGAGTTTTTCCCCCGCTATGGTTTGCCCAGGGTCGTGTATTCAGACAACGGCCAGCCATTCTCATCCGAACTCATGAAACAAGTATCACTTCTGTTAGGGTACCAGTGGAAGTTCCACTGCGTACGACACCCCGAGGCAGCTGGCCTCGTCGAGAGACATAATCAGACTCTGAAAATCCGCATTGCAAAGGTCTGTGCCGAGAAAGGCGTAGATTGGATGGTAGCCCTGCCAGTCGCCCTTTTTTACATGAGAATGGTTGCTCACTCCCGTTCAGGTCTGTCACCTTTCGAGGTTGTATTCGGTCGTCCCCCGAACATGTGGGGTACACCGATGCCACGTAAAATTACCGATGTTGACAGTAATATGCTGACAGATTACCTAGCTTCCTTGATGTCTGCACTACTCTCTTGTCGTTCACAGGTCGCGGCTGCCTTTCCAGACAACACCCAAGTGAAACCGCACAAGGTCATTCCTGGCGACCTCGTTCTAGTGAGGAACTTTGATCGTTCAAGTCCGCTGGAGCCCCGCTGGAAAGAGCCAAAACTTGTTCTGATGACCACAAGGACCGCCGTAAAGCTAGAAGGAAGAAAAGGCTGGCTTCACTCCAGCCACATCAAGCGTTTTCATGGACTCCGTCCAAATACTTTTTTCAAGGACTGCCCCGATACTGACTCTAAACTTCCCCTGTTAGAGAAAACTCCGCAGCAGGAGTATAAAATCAAACTAAGGTCTAGCAAGTCAGACAGTTTAATTGTTTAAGTCCCTCTCGGGTGAAGCGGTTAGACAGGTTCCTGACATGTATGAGATAGACCCCCATAGTGAGAGAGTTAGTCGAAACTCCAAGAAAATACGTTATTGTAAAAATTTGCGCAGCAGATGTGTGATTACTTTATTGTTTATGTTATTTCTGAGTCTTACGATCACATGCATAAGTTATGTTTTACATGTATTTTTTCCTCCTCTTGATTCGCATGTACATCTTTCCTCTAATGATACAGTAGCACACTTTTAGTGAACTACCTCCTCACGAGTTATCCTATCGACTTGCCATGCGCAACAATACTTTTATCCGTATGTTACACTATTCACACCAGACTAGCAATGCCACTAATTGTTGGGTGTGTGGTCGACTCCCCCCTTTCCAGACACCGAAGGGAGTTCTGCCACTCTTTCCCTATCCGTTTTCACACAATGGTTCGTGTGGAGCATGGTTTACGTTAACATCATCCTCGGACGATAAGTCCCTTCTGAATAGAACATGTTTCCCAGACAAGGAAGGTCTTTCCCATAGGACAGGGTTAGATCTAGAAAATGAAGTATATGATCTAGGTAATTTCTCCTCCAATTTCATGATTCTGAATGTTCAGTCTGAGACTACTCCAGATTTGCCTGCTATTACAGTCCTACCAGTGAAAGGCGAATTATGTGTTAGAAAGAATGGTTCAGTACATCTAGGACACAGTGATTGTACTACTGTGGTCGAGTATAGTGACAGTGGGAAGTCTAATTTCAAAGCCTCACGTCATTCGTATTTCGTATGTGGTCAGACCGCATATATACGTCTGCCCCTAGATTGGGATGGAACATGTTACATTGCCTTCCTACTGCCACCAGTTTTCCTAGCCCCATCCGATTATCACAGAAATACACATCTAGTACACGTCAGACATAGAAGGGAGATCGAGTCCCCAATTGTCGATCAAACTGAAACTGCATTAGAACAGTATACAGACTTCAATAAAGGTTTCTTTTTCTTCATAGGTCCTATCCAGAATAGTAAGCTAATACGTAGGTTAACCAGAACCCTTGAGGCAGTAGTGAATGAGACTACTTCCGCTCTAGGTAACTTAACTGAAGAACAATCTGCTATGAGATTTGTCGTTCTTCAGAACCGCCTTGTTCTTGACGTCATACTGGCCGATAGGGGCGGAGCTTGTAGAGTCATCGGATCTAGTTGTTGCATTTTCATTCCTAATAACGCACCGTCTGTTTATTCAGCTATAACCAGACTTCATAAAATAGCCCATCAGTTACACCAGAATCCAGGCACCTGGACATGGTCCGGTTGGCTCTGGAGTATAATATCTGCCTGGGGATGGAAAGTATTGTCATTCCTAGGAGTAGTAGTAATGATCATATTCAGTTGTTGTCTCTGTTTACAATGTGGCCCTGCGATTTGCGGCTTGTGCGCTACCTCTTGTATTCCAAGTCCTAAGTCCCATTCCCAGAAAATAAGAGACGAGCAAATGATGCTGTATGAACAGATAGATGGTATCATGAATATTGATGTTTCTTGAAGGAAACGTAGGGAACAAGGAGGGAATGAGGAAAATCGAATTTTGCCCTGTCATGTGTCCCTACGTGTTCCCCATCGTATGTTATATGTGCATGATCGATATGCATATTTACCCCCTTGCCCGAATAAAGACGCAATTATAGTTGTGTCCAACGTTAGTATGCCAGTTATCCAGTCCTCGTGAAAGCAACAAGTATTAGGCCTATGTTGCCAACGTTTTACATTGTGCACGTTAATTCATCGAGTTGTCCCCGTTTCTAGGCCTCAAAGGGCCCGGACACCAGATTCAAGCCTCAAGTCTCCTGGAACCACTCCGAGGAGCGATGCAGCCCCTCCCGCATCCCTGACCCTTCACTTACTTCCTGCCAAGCAGCGCGGTGCCCGGCCTGGCCTGCCTGCCTGTCTGCCAAGAATATGTTATGCCTCTAGTTATCAGTTCAGCTCCCCGGCTTCACATTCCTAAGCTAACGAACCGCATAAACATCTTCAGTTATAGTCTAGTCTTCCTGTCTCCATGCAAGAGAATTACTGAATTAATATCCATAGAAGATTCTTAGCACACGCAATATATGTAGAATATATGCATGCACTAGCCTTAGTGTCAAGTAGCCTTTGCCCTAATGACTTTTAGATTCTATCAACATGTACTCCAAACACGAGATATCAGATATGCTATAGGTACATGTCGTCCTGACATCCCAGACTTTAGTCTCCTCTTCTAGTGCCAGAAGTCAGAGCCCCCAGCTCTCCCCAGTTACACGTCATGGCCCGTTTTGCGCGCACCAGTAGGTTAAAGGTTCCAGCTGCCCAGGTAGCCCCCTCCATGTATCCACCCATTCATGACACTTCTGTGACGTTTACATCACATGTCTTCGTGCACACCCTGTGCACGCCTTCTTTGTACGTCCATATGTTCTTATCTTCCGTTTGTCACTTGTTACGCCTACTGTATTCAATGCAATTATACTGTTTTACTATATATACTGTATGATGTTAATATGACTTTAGGCTTTTTCTTCCCCCTTGTGTCTGTCCCTTCCTGAACCTTTGCAGGTGATGGAACCCGATGGTCTATTGGCTCGAGCCATCTGATTAAAGCCCGTAATACTCAGATACCACGGATTCTGCCTCTTATTTATTGAGCTATCCTTTTCAGTTAATGCATAGAAAAATAGTACCGGTAATTAATTATTTATTTACCACAGCTCCCTTATACACGCTGCAGTTGCTCTTGCTTGGGCTTAAGTGTCGCAGGGCGGGCAAGAGGATTAGTGTGCCTGCATCTCTGAAATGGAGGTTGGGGTCTCATTAAAATCGGGCTCTCTGAAAAACACCTGCCCATGACTGTTTCCCACTCCTTACACCCCTCAACCATCCCTGCCGCGACCACAGTACTCAATTTAAGCTGGTTCTGCAGCAATGGAAGAAGAGGCAATTAGAAAAAGCCCGACTTCCATCAGACCTTTTTCACTTCTCCTGGATATCAAAACGACTAACAAGGAAGACCAGACACATTGGGTTTCAATCCATCTCGAATTCTGTGACATAACTTTAAACCACCAGTGAGCTGTCCCTAGAGGAGGAGAATGCCCACCGGAGCCCAGCCTTCATATTGCTTTGGACACGAAATGGTGATATGCAACTAAACTTAGAGCAGGTTTGACCAGGAGCAGGACCTTTTGTTGCTCCTCATCTCACGGCTGGATCTAAGCCTAGGATACGGTTGCTGTTTGATGCCTGGAAGATGTGCTGCTGCACTGCCAAAGAGAGGACAGGAGTCCCTCTGACCTGGCGGACACGTCACAGGCACAGCTGATGGAGACCTGGGGTGGTGGTTTGAACCAGCCCAGGAGTTATGAGATCTAAAGAGAGTAAGAAAAGAGAAAAAACAAGAGACCCAGGCATTCTCCATCTATACACCCAGGATCTGGACCAACATCCATTTGTCATCAGTACTTCTCCAATCGCGATCCAATTTAAGAAGTGGCTAAAGATGCACCTCTTTGCGAACACTGCCTCAGTGGGTGGAAGTTCACTCCCACTCTCAGAACCCACACACCCTTCCAAACACTCCACTGTAGGTCTGCCCTTCAACATGTAAGACATTGAGTTTGGGGCGTGTTTGTGATACACGAATACCACATGACAGCGCCCTCCACCTCACCTTGTTTACCTAGGGGCTATTCAGGAGATTAGAAGTAATGGACAAGGTGTGCAGAGGAATGAGCCAACTGCGAAGGGACAGTAGAATTACACAATGCAGTAGCAGAGGAAATCACCCCCATAGCTTCAATTGCGGGAACCGTCTACAGCCCAGCGGGTGGGAAAATCACTTTTAGAGCCCCTCAACTCCAAGGCACTCTCTGCAGTTATGCTTATGCTGTCAGCAAAAATAAAACTTTCTTAAATATAGCAGTTTCTTCAGAGTGGAAATGGAGACTGGAGCTCAAGGTTAATTACACATCTTATCGAACAGTTCCCTTTTCTGAGCTGGAGTAGCCACTGACTGCAAGAAACAAACGATCGTTCTACATAGTTTACTCCAGAAACATTCAACTGCACAAAGGAACTAAACATGCACCTTGTGAGCTCTCTCAAACAGGGAACTCACCATGCACCTTGTGAGCTCTCTCATGCATCGAACTAAAATACACTTCAACAGGGATGTTGAATTCCTATAGCCCGACGCCCTAGACATATTGTTTGGGGTCAAGGGCAACAAGTTTTCATGTGCATTTTGTCCTTGGGACAAGTAGGCCCAACCCACTGCAGCACAAACCCTATGGCTGCCAGTTAACAGTACCACATTATGAATCAGGGAAGGGCATTGTCTACAGTTAAGGTAATATGTGTGTCCATGTATTAACGCTGTTCAAACGTGTATTTATGGTTTATTAATGCAAAGCCTTTATTATTAGGGTGAGCATTAAAAGTAAATGTTGTAAGCTCGGCCTGCACTACTGACGGTGGCTCCATTATAAATGTGTACACACATTTTCAAAGTTTAGTAATATGAGGCTATGTACAATTCACCCAGAATGCGCTCTGATTATATGCAAATATTTGCAGAAGCTTGAAAGCAAGTGTGATGACTCCTTGCTTTCAAAATAAAATGTTCACAAAAAAATGCAAGTAGGAAAATAAAACGTTTTGTTAAACTACTGTAAGATTTTAGGTAACATATCTTTGCAGCCTTATTTAGTAATATTTTGATGTATGCTTGTATTTCCCAAACATACTCATAATAGAAAATCGGTGTAACCAGTTTAAATACAATTATGGGAAACAAAAGTAATTAAGCATGGACAAAGCCATTGGGTCTGCAATTGGTGGTCAGCTTTTTGGTTTTGTCAATGCGTGACTTGTTTGGGAATGGTTTTTGTAAAACCTTATCGGTGTGGGAGCTGCTGGGTCTTTGCCATTCTAAAAAGCATTGGCAAAAGCAAACAAAAACGTTTTTGGTCTCAAAAAGCACACTTTGCCACAGCAGCTCCAGTCACTGAACAAAACTACTTTGTGTGCCAATATGCTCCTTGTAAAAGAGCAGAATACTGTCACTTACAGTGAAGCCAGCTGATAGACCGAGAGAGAGGGTGACAGAATTTTATTAAACACAATAGGTCATGGTTAACGCAACGCCTAATTAGGGGCCTAATTATTAATGAAAGTCTCAAAAGTGAAACCATGATATAAATCCTTGCATTAAGTGCATATATACAGTTTCCGTGAATTCACAAGAATTTACAGAAGTAGGCCAAGAAATAGTATGCCTAGAAAATATTTGTGAACTGCGTTTTAGCATGAGCAAATGTGAATGTGTAGATTTGCTCATGTGAAAATCTGAATGTTTCAAGTTCACTTTTCCTCCAAACACTTTTTTCCCAACCCTGGTAAAAGTTTTCCGTCTGCCACTGTCAGGAGTAAATTTCCAACCTTTTTCAGTATGGGAAAAGATTAGAAAAGAGTTGGTGAAAACTCTTGAAACATGCAAGTTAGTAGGTTTGCACAGACTCAAAAGGGCATTCCAACCCTTGAACTATTGCTTACCACTACCTTCATCCCCAGTATGTATACCTGCAGAAATGTGGCAATATTAGGGAATTGGCAATATTAGGGAATTGCCAATATTCAAACCCTACTATGGTACGAACCCTGGCATAATTCAAGAGACTAAAGCAGAACTCTTATATGAGATTGCTGCCGTAATTTGTCGATGCATTACATGGCACAAAAGGGACAAGTGGATTTTGTTACAGGACAAGTATATTTATGAAGCAACCTGCCCAATGGACAAGTAGAGGTTTTATTAAATTCCACCTTGTGATCTGCCTCATACAGGAAACTAAACATCCACCTTGGAAGCTGTCTCATGCAAGGAACTTATACACACTATAAGGAGTAGGGAGTGAACGCATGTGGTGTTGTGAAATAGTGTGGAAACGTGCTGTGTGTTTTAATACTGCCCTCATTCACCCCAAAGTGTGACATTCTTCATCATAGGGCTGCTTACAAAACACTCCGGTGCATCCAACGCCTGGTGTGGAGCAATAGAGTTGGGGAAGACAAACACAACATAAAGAAAAGAAGAAAACAATATTTTCAAATTGTGACTGGGAACAAGGGAGGTGAAGGTGCAGTGTGCTGTGTGTCAAAGTAACTCAGAGGTATTTTTAAATCTATTTTATTCCTGGGTCCTCCGATCAGGATTAAAAACGTGAAGGATTGTGGTGTTAGGGAGTTACAATGTGCCCCTTACACCACTCCTTACTGGCCAGTGGTCAACATGTTTCAGCCTTTTCAATGTGCCTAATCTTATGGTCGCGTCGGCCTTTTTCAGGACACTTTCGGTCCCAGTATGTGTAGTCACACCCAATCCTCCAATCAAGGTCGTACGTGTATTGTACCCTAGGTCTTATTCTAAACAACACGCCACATGCAAGGAACTAACATACTACCATAAGAGATTTCTCATATATAGAAGTGACATTTGCCTTAAGAGCACTCTCATACTCAGAACTAACATCCACCTTGTGTGCTCTCTCGTGCACAGAACTAAAATCCACTTTAAGAGTGCTCTCATACAGGGAACTAAACATACAGTTTGTGAGCTCTCTCATACTCGGAACTAACATCCACCTTGTGAGCTCTTATGTATGGAACAAAAATCCACCTAGGGAGCCGTCTCATACAAGGAACTAACTTCTGCCTTAAGAGCTTTCTTATGGTCTGAACTAGCATCCACCTTCAGAGCTCTCTCATAGACTTGAGAGCGTCGCAGAGGGAGCTGCACTGATACACTTTGAGCTCTGAGGAGCAGCTGTTGAAGCACAGACAGTGTTGCCGCACACCAGGGGTCGCACTTACAGCGGTCTCAAGGGGTCAGACATGCCATGAACAGCTCTGACTCACAAGGAGCTGCACAACCACTTCAGGGGGTCTGCAACTCTGGAGTCTGCACAGAACACAAAGACGCCTGACCCAGACAGACAGACAGAGCTGCACGTGACACAAAGAGCCCTGACACAGACACTGGGATCTGTACATGGCACAAAGAGTCCTGAGACACAGACAGACAGAGCAGCATCTGCCATTAAGGGTAGTAGCCCTTCACTCTCTCACACGCTGAGCTCTGCACAGGACGCTAAGAGCGCGCACAGACACAGGCCTCTGGGTTAACATCCAGTACCTCTCGGCAGCGCCCCTCCTCCTCCTCTTCCCCGGACCCAGGAGTTAGTCGCAGTCTTTGCCCCGGCCCGAGCGGCGGTGCAGACGGACTTCCGGGTCCAGAGCCTCTCGCACCGGAAGTGAATGCAGGCTCTTCCGGCCAGTGTCTGAGGTCAGGAGCGACTTACAAAGTGACAGAGCGGGAGCCTCCCTCTGCTGCCTCTGCCCGGTCCGACCCGGAACAGAACTCAGTGGCGTCACTTCCGGTGCATTCAAAGAGCCGCGCTCTGCTGACGTCAGTGGCTGAAAACGAAACTAAAGACAGATGCAGAGAGGAGCCCTCCCCCACCACAGACCCTCCCCCACCACAGACCCTCAGGGCACCACAGACCCTCCCTCACCACAAACCCACCCCCACCACAGACCCTCCCCTACCACAGACCCTCCACCACCACAGACCCACCCCCACCACAGACCCTCCCCCACCACAGACCCTCCCCCACCACAGACCCTCAGGGCACCACAGACCCTCCCTCACCACAAACCCACCCCCACCACAGACCCTCCCCTACCACAGACCCTCCACCACCACAGACCCACCCCCACCACAGACCCTCCCCCACCACAGACCCTCCCCTACCACAGACCCTCCCCCACCACAGACCCTCAGGGCACCACAGACCCTCCCCCACCACAGAACCTCCCCACCACAGACCCTCCCCCACCACAGACCCTCAGGGCACCACAGAACCGCCCCACCACAAACCCACTCCCACCACAGAACCTCCCCACCACAGACCCTCCCCCACCACAGACCCTCCCCCACCACAGACCCTCAGGGCACCACAGACCCTCCCTCACCACAAACCCACCCCCACCACAGACCCTCCCCTACCACAGACCCTCCACCACCACAGACCCACCCCCACCACAGACCCTCCCTCACCACAGACCCACCCCCACCACAGACCCTCCCCTACCACAGACCCTCCCCCACCACAGACCCTCAGGGCACCACAGACCCTCCCTCACCACAAACCCTCCCCACCACAGAACCTCCCCACCACAGACCCTCCCCCACCACAGACCCTCAGGGCACCACAGAACCGCCCCACCACAAACCCACCCCCACCACAGAACCTCCCCACCACAGACCCTCCCCCACCACAGACCCTCAGGGCACCACAGACCCTCCCTCACCACAAACCCACCCCCACCACAGACCCTCCCCTACCACAGACCCTCCACCACCACAGACCCACCCCCACCACAGACCCTCCCTCACCACAAACCCACCCCCACCACAGACCCTCCCCTACCACAGACCCTCCCCCACCACAGACCCTCAGGGCACCACAGACCCTCCCTCACCACAAACCCTCCCCACCACAGAACCTCCCCACCACAGACCCTCCCCCACCACAGACCCTCAGGGCACCACAGAACCGCCCCACCACAAACCCACCCCCACCACAGAACCTCCCCACCACAGACCCTCCCCCACCACAGACCCTCAGGGCACCACAGACCCTCCCTCACCACAAACCCACCCCCACCACAGACCCTCCCCTACCACAGACCCTCCACCACCACAGACCCACCCCCACCACAGACCCTCCCTCACCACAAACCCACCCCCACCACAGACCCGCCCCTACCACAGACCCTCCCCCACCACAGACCCTCAGGGCACCACAGACCCTCCCTCACCACAAACCCTCCCCCACCACAGAACCTCCCCACCACAGACCCTCCCCCACCACAGACCCTCAGGGCACCACAGAACCTCCCCACCACAAACCCACCCCCACCACAGAACCTCCCCACCACAGACCCTCCCCACCACAAACCCTCCCCCACCACAGAACCTCCCCACCACAAACCCACCCCCACCACAGACCCTCCCCTATCACAGACCCTCCACCACCACAGACCCTCAGGGCACCACAGACCCTCCCTCACCACAAACCCTCCCCCACCACAGACCCTCCACCACCACAGAACCTCCCCACCACAGACCCTCCCCCACCACAGACCCTCAGGGCACCACAGACCCTCCCTCACCACAAACCCACCCCCACCACAGACCCTCCCCTACCACAGACCCTACACCACCACAGACCCTCAGGGCACCACAGACCCTCCCTCACCACAAACCCTCAGGGCACCACAGACCCTCCCTCACCACAGACCCTCCCTCACCACAAACCCTCCCCCACCACAGACCCACCCCCACCACAGACCCTCCCTCACCACAAACCCACCCCCACCACAGACCCTCCCCCACCACAGACCCTCAGGGCACCACAGACCCTCCCTCACCACAAACCCTCCCCCACCACAGAACCTCCCCACCACAGACCCTCCCCCACCACAGACCCTCAGGGCACCACAGAACCTCCCCACCACAAACCCACCCCACCACAGAACCTCCCCACCACAGACCCTCCCTCACCACAAACCCTCCCCCACCACAGAACCTCCCCACCACAAACCCACCCCCACCACAGACCCTCCCCTACCACAGACCCTCCACCACCACAGACCCTCAGGGCACCACAGACCCTCCCTCACCACAAACTCTCCCCCACCACAGACCCTCCACCACCACAGAACCTCCCCACCACAGACCCTACCCCACCACAGACCCTCAGGGCACCACAGACCCTCCCTCACCACAAACCCACCCCCACCACAGACCCTCCCCTACCACAGACCCTCCCCTACCACAGACCCTCCACCACCACAGACCCTCAGGGCACCACAGACCCTCAGGGCACCACAGACCCTCCCCTACCACAGACCCTCCCTCACCACAAACCCTCCCCCACCACAGACCCTCCACCACCACAGACCCTAAGGGCACCACAGACCCTCCCTCACCACAAACCCACCCCCACCACAGACCCTCCCCTACCACAGACCCTCCACCACCACAGACCCTCAGGGCACCACAGACCCTCCCTCACCACAAACCCTCAGGGCACCACAGACCCTCCCCTACCACAGACCCTCCACCACCACAGACCCTCAGGGCACCACAGACCCTCCCTCACCACAAACCCTCAGGGCACCACAGACCCTCCCTCACCACAAACCCACCCCCACCACAGACCCTCCCCTACCACAGACCCTCCACCACCACAGACCCTCAGGGCACCACAGACCCTCCCTCACCACAAACCCTCAGGGCACCACAGACCCTCCCTCACCACAAACCCTCCCCCACCACAGACCCTCCACCACCACAGAACCTCCCCACCACAGACCCTCCCCACCACAGAACCTCCCCCACCACAGACCCTCCCCCACCACAGACCCTCAGGGCACCACAGACCCTCCCCCACCACAGACCCTCAGGGCACCACAGACCCTCCCTCACCACAAACCCTCCCCCACCACAGACCCTCCACCACCACAGACCCTCAGGGCACCACAGACCCTCCCTCACCACAAACCCTCCCCCACCACAGACCCTCCCCCACCACAGACCCTCAGGGCACCACAGACCCTCCCTCACCACAAACCCTCCCCCACCACAGACCCTCCCCCACCACAGACCCTCCACCACCACAGACCCTCAGGGCACCACAGACCCTCCCTCACCACAAACCCTCAGGGCACCACAGACCCCCCCTCACCACAAACCCTCCCCCACCACAGACCCTCCACCACCACAGAACCTCCCCACCACAGACCCTCCCCACCACAGACCCTCCCCCACCACAGACCCTCAGGGCACCACAGACCCTCCCCCACCACAGACCCTCTGGGCACCACAGACCCTCCCTCACCACAAACCATCCCCCACCACAGACCCTCCACCACCACAGAACTTCCCCACCACAGACCCTCCCCCACCACAGACCCTCAGGGCACCACAGACCCTCCCTCACCACAAACCCTCCCCCACCACAGACCCTCCCCCACCACAGACCCTCCACCACCACAGACCCTCAGGGCACCACAGACCCTCCCTCACCACAAACCCTCAGGGCACCACAGACCCTCCCTCACCACAAACCCTCCCCCACCACAGACCCTCCACCACCACAGAATCTCCCCACCACAGACCCTCCCCACCACAGAACCTCCCCCACCACAGAACCTCCCCCACCACAGACCCTCCCCCACCACAGACCCTCCACCACCACAGACCCTCAGGGCACCACAGACCCTCCCCACCACAGACCCTCAGGGCACCACAGACCCTCCCTCACCACAAACCCTCCCCCACCACAGACCCTCCACCACCACAGACCCTCCCCACCACAGACCCTCCCCCACCACAGACCCTCAGGGCACCACAGACCCTCCCTCACCACAAACCCTCCCCACCACAGACCCTCCACCACCACAGACCCTCAGGGCACCACAGACCCTCCCTCACCACAAACCCTCCCCCACCACAGACCCTCCCCACCACAGACCCGCTCTGTGGTGGGGGAGTGAAGCGCTCTGACACCTTCATGTAAAGTCCGCGCTATATAAAAAATGCATAAATAAAACCCTCAGAGCACCACAGACCCTCAGAGCACCACAGACCCTCCCCCACCACAGACCCTCCCCCACCACAGACCCTCAGTACACCACAGGCCCTCCCTCACCACAGACCCTCGCTCATCACAGACCCTCAGGACACCACAGACCATCAGGACACCACAGACCCTCCCTCACCACAAACCCTCCCCCACCACAGACCCTCCACCACCACAGAATCTCCCCACCACAGACCCTCCCCACCACGGAACCTCCCCCACCACAGACCCTCCCCCACCACAGACCCTCCACCACCACAGACCCTCAGGGCACCACAGACCCTCCCCACCACAGACCCTCAGGGCACCACAGACCCTCCCTCACCACAAACCCTCCCCCACCACAGACCCTCCACCACCACAGAACCTCCCCACCACAGACCCTCCCCCACCACAGACCCTCAGGGCACCACAGACCCTCCCTCACCACAAACCCTCCCCACCACAGACCCTCCACCACCACAGACCCTCAGGGCACCACAGACCCTCCCTCACCACAAACCCTCCCCCACCACAGACCCTCCCCACCACAGACCCGCTCTGTGGTGGGGGAGTGAAGCGCTCTGACACGTTCGGGTAAAGTCCGCGCTATATAAAAATGCATAAATAAAACCCTCAGAGCACCACAGACCCTCAGAGCACCACAGACCCTCCCCCACCACAGACCCTCCCCCACCACAGACCCTCAGTACACCACAGGCCCTCCCTCACCACAGACCCTCGCTCATCACAGACCCTCAGGACACCACAGACCATCAGGACACCACAGACCCTCAGTGCACCACAGACCCTCCCCACCACAGACCCTCAGGGCACCACAGACCCTCAGGACACCACAGACCCTCCCCACCACAGACCCTCAGGACACCACAGACCCTCAGGGCACCACAGACCCTCCCCTACCACAGACCCTCAGTGCACCACAGACCCTCCCCACCACAGACCCTCAGGGCATCACAGACCCTCCCCTACCCGGACCCGATGGATCCGTGCCCATGCGATGACCTCTCCCAACAATCCACTATCCACACAATACTGTTCTGCAAGTTTTTCTACTCCCACCGAAAACTTTGGCTAATCCCTTTACTAAAAAAATGGGGCCATAGACAATGTCGTCCAGCTATGCTGGCTCTTCAAACTTTGGACTCCGAATGTACTGTCTACCACGTACTGAATTTCCTAAAGTGTATTATGAGGCATAGAAATAACCTGTAAAACAGAGGACTAATTCGTATATCACCCAACTGTTTGCATTTTCACTTTTTTACCTGTACATTCAACTGTATTTTTTTAAAACAAATCTTACTGTGCATATGTTTATATTATGCTATGTTATCTTTTATGGTTTTGCAATGCTAAAAAACCGAATAAAGATTATTATTATTATTATTATTACCACAGACCCTCAGTACACCACAGACCCTCCCTCACCACAGACCCTCAGGGCACCACAGACCGTCAGTGCACCACAGACCATCCCTCACCACAGACCCTCAGTGCACCACAGACTCTCAGGGCACCACAGACCCTCAGGACACCACAGACCCTCCCCCACCACAGACACTCAGTGCACCACAAACCCTCCCCACCACAGACCCTCAGGGCACCACAGACCCTCAGGACACCATAGACCCTCAGTGCACCACAGACCCTCCCCACCACAGACCCTCAGGACACCACAGGCCCTCCCTCACCACAGACCCTCAGGGCACCACAGACCCTCAGGACACCACAGACCCTCAGTGCACCACAGACCCTCCCCACCACAGACCCTCAGGACACCACAGGCCCTCCCTCACCACAGACCCTCAGGGCACCACAGACCCCAGAACACCACAGACCCTCAGTGCACCACAGACCCTCCCCCACCACAGACCCTCCCCCACCACAGACCCTCAGTACACCACAGGCCCTCCCTCACCACAGACCCTCGTTCACCACAGACCCTCAGGACACCACAGACCATCAGGACACCACAGACCCTCAGTGCACCACAGACCCTCCCCACCACAGACCCTCAGGGCACCACAGACCCTCAGGACACCACAGACCCTCCCCACCACGGACCCTCAGGACACCACAGACCCTCAGGGCACCACAGACCCTCCCCTACCACAGACCCTCAGTGCACCACAGACCCTCCCCACCACAGACCCTCAGGGCACCACAGACCCTCCCCTACCACAGACCCTCAGTACACCACAGACCCTCCCTCACCACAGACCCTCAGGGCACCACAGACCTTCAGTGCACCACAGACCATCCCTCACCACAGACCCTCAGTGCACCACAGACTCTCAGGGCATCACAGACCCTCAGGACACCACAGACCCTCCCCCACCACAGACCCTCAGTGCACCACAAACCCTCCCCACCACAGACCCTCAGGACACCACAGACCCTCAGTGCACCACAGACCCTCCCCACCACAGACCCTCGGCACCACAGACCCTCAGGACACCTCAGGCCCTCCCTCACCACAGACCCTCAGGGCACCACAGACCCTCAGGACACCACAGACCCTCAGTGCACCACAGACCTTCCCCACCACAGACCCTCAGGACACCACAGGCCCTCCCTCACCACAGACCCTCAGGGCACCACAGACCCTCAGGACACCACAGACCCTCAGTGCACCACAGACCCTCCCCACCACAGACCCTCAGGACACCACAGACCCTCCCCACCACAGACCCTCACTACACCACAGGCCCTCCCTCACCACAGTCCCTCAGGGCACCACAGACCCTCAGGACACCACAGACCCTCAGTACACCACAGGCCCTCCCTCACCACAGACCCTCAGGGCACCACAGACCCTCAGGACACCACAGACCCTCAGTGCACCACAGACCCTCCCCACCACAGACCCTCAGTACACCACAGGCCCTCCCTCACCACAGACCCTCAGGGCACCACAACCCCTCAGGGCACCACAGACCCTCAGGGCACCACAGACCCTCAGGACACCACAGACCCTCAGGGCACCGCAGACCCTCAGGACACCACGGACCCTCAGTACACCACAGGCCCTCCCTCACCACAGACCCTCAGGGCACCACGGACCCTCAGGACACCACAGACCCTCACCCTCGGGGCACCACAGACCCTCAGGACACCACAGACCCTCAGTACACCACAGGCCCTCCCCACCACAGACCCTCAGGGCACCACAGACCCTCAGGACACCACAGACCATCAGGACACCACATACCCTCAGTGCACCACAGACCCTCCCCACCACAGACCCTCGGGGCACCACAGACCCTCAGGACACCACAGACCCTCCCCACCACAGACCCTCAGGGCACCACAGAGCCTCCCCCACCACAGACCCTCAGTACACCACAGACCCTCCCTCAACACAGCCCCTCAGGGCACCACAGACCTTCAGTGCACCACAGACCATCCCTCACCACAGACCCTCAGTGCACCACAGACTCTCAGGGCACCACAGACCCTCAGGACACCACAGACTCTCAGGGCACCACAGACCCTCAGGACACCACAGACCCTCCCCCACCACAGACCCTCAGTGCACCACAGACCCTCCCCACCACAGACCCTCAGTGCACCACAGACCCTCAGGACACCACAGACCCTCAGTGCACCACAGACCCTCCCCACCACAGACCCTCAGGGCACCACAGACCCTCCCCCACCACAGACCCTCAGTATACCACAGACCCTCCCTCACCACAGACCCTCAGTGCACCACAGACCATCCCTCACCACAGACCCTCAGTGCACCACATACTCTCAGGGCACCACTGACCCTCAGGATACCACTGACCCTCCCCCACCACAGACCCTCAGTGCACCACAGACCATCCCCAGCACAGACCCTTAGGGCACCACAGATCCTCAGTGCACCACAGACCCTCCCCCGCCACAGACCCTCCCCCACCACAGACCCTCCCCACCACAGACCCTCAGGACACCACAGACCCTCCCCACCACAGACCCTCAGGGCACCACAGACCCTCCCCTACCACAGACCCTCAGTACACCACAGACCCTCCCTCACCACAGACCCTCAGGGCACCACAGACCTTCAGTGCACCACAGACCATCCCTCACCACAGACCCTCAGTGCACCACAGACTCTCAGGGCACCACAGACCCTCAGGACACCACAGACCCTCCTCCACCACAGACCCTCAGTGCACCACAAACGCTCCCCACCACAGACCCTCAGGGCACCAGAGACCCTCAGGACACCACAGACCCTCAGTGCACCACAGACTCTCCCCACCACAGACCCTCAGGGCACCACAGACCCTCAGGACACCACAGGCCCTCCCTCACCACAGACCCTCAGGGCACCACAGACCCTCAGGACACCACAGACCCTCAGTGCACCACAGACCCTCAGTGCACCACAGACCCTCCCCACCACAGACCCTCAGGACACCACAGGCCCTCCCTCACCACAGACCCTCAGGGCACCACAGATCCTCAGTGCACCACAGACCCTCCCCCGCCACAGACCCTCCCCCACCACAGACCCTCCCCACCACAGACCCTCAGGACACCACAGACCCTCCCCACCACAGACCCTCAGAGCACCACAGACCCTCCCCTACCACAGACCCTCAGTACACCACAGACCCTCCCTCACCACAGACCCTCAGGGCACCACAGACCTTCTGTGCACCACAGACCATCCCTCACCACAGACCCTCAGTGCACCACAGACTCTCAGGGCACCACAGACCCTCAGGACACCACAGACCCTCCTCCACCACAGACCCTCAGTGCACCACAAACGCTCCCCACCACAGACCCTCAGGGCACCAGAGACCCTCAGGACACCACAGACCCTCAGTGCACCACAGACCCTCCCCACCACAGACCCTCAGGGCACCACAGACCCTCAGGACACCACAGGCCCTCCCTCACCGCAGACCCTTCCCACCACAGACCCTCAGGACACCACAGACCCTCAGTGCACCACAGACCCTCCCCACCACAGACCCTCAGGACACCACAGGCCCTCCCTCACCACAGACCCTCAGGGCACCACAGACCCTCAGGACACCACAGACCCTCAGTGCACCACAGACCCTCCCTCACCACAGACCCTCAGGGCACCACAGACCATCAGGACACCACAGACCCTCAGTGCACCACAGACCCTCCCCACCACAGACCCTCAGGGCACCACAGACCCTCAGGACACCACAGACCCTCCCTCACCATAGACCCTCAGTGCACCACAAACCCTCAGGACACCACAGACTCTCAGGGCACTACAGACCCTCAGGACACCACAGACCCTCCCCCACCACAGACCCTCAGTGCACCACAGACCCTCCCCACCACAGACCCTCAGTGCACCACAGACCCTCAGGACACCACAGACCCTCAGTGCACCACAGACCCTCCCCACCACAGACCCTCAGGGCACCACAGACCCTCCCCCACCACAGACCCTCAGTACACCACAAACCCTCCCTCACCACAGACCCTCAGTGCACCACAGACCATCCCTCACCACAGACCCTCAGTGCACCACATACTCTCAGGGCACCACTGACCCTCAGGATACCACTGACCCTCCCCCACCACAGACCCTCAGTGCACCACAGACCATCCCCAGCACAGACCCTCAGGGCACCACAGATCCTCAGTGCACCACAGACCCTCCCCCGCCACAGACCCTCCCCCACCACAGACCCTCCCCACCACAGACCCTCAGGACACCACAGACCCTCCCCTACCACAGACCCTCAGTACACCACAGACCCTCCCTCACTACAGACCCTCAGGGCACCACAGACCTTCAGTGCACCACAGACCATCCCTCACCACAGACCCTCAGTGCACCACAGACTCTCAGGGCACCACAGACCCTCAGGACACCACAGACCCTCCTCCACCACAGACCCTCAGTGCACCACAAACGCTCCCCACCACAGACCCTCAGGGCACCAGAGACCCTCAGGACACCACAGACCCTCAGTGCACCACAGGCCCTCCCTCACCACAGACCCTCAGGGCACCACAGACCCTCAGGACACCACAGGCCCTCCCTCACCACAGACCCTCAGGGCACCACAGACCCTCAGGACACCACAGACCCTCAGTGCACCACAGACCCTCAGTGCACCACATACCCTCCCCACCACAGACCCTCAGGACACCACAGGCCCTCCCTCACCACAGACCCTCAGGGCACCACAGACCCTCAGGACACCACAGACCCTCAGTGCACCACAGACCCTCCCCACAACAGACCCTCAGGACGCCACAGACCCTCAGGACACCACATACTCTCCCCACTACAGACCCTCACTACACCACAGGCCCTCCCTCACCACAGACCCTCAGGGCACCACAGACCCTCAGGACACCACAGACCCTCAGTACACCACAGGCCCTCCCTCACCACATACCCTCAGGGCACCACAGACCCTCAGGACACCACAGACCCTCAGTGCACCACAGACCCTCCACACCACAGACCCTCAGTACACCACAGGCCCTCCCTCACCACAGACCCTCAGGGCACCACAGACCCTCAGGACACCACAGACCCTCAGGGCACCACAGACCCTCAGGACACCAGACCCTCAGGACACCACAGACCCTCAGGGCACCGCAGACCCTCAGGACACCACGGACCCTCAGTACACCACAGGCCCTCCCTCACCACAGACCCTCAGGGCACCACAGACCCTCAGGACACCACAGGCCCTCACCCTCAGGGCACCACAGACCCTCAGGACACCACAGACCCTCAGTACACCACAGGCCCTCCCCACCACAGACCCTCAGGGCACCACAGACCCTCAGGACACCACAGACCATCAGGACACCACAGACCCTCAGTGCACCACAGGCCCTCCCCGCCACAGACCCTCAGGGCACCACAGACCCTCAGGACACCACAGACCCTCCCAACCACAGACCCTCCCCCACCACAGACCCTCAGTACACCACAGACCCTCCCTCACCACAGACCCTCAGGGCACCACAGACCTTCAGTGCACCACAGACCATCCCTCACCACAGACCCTCAGTGCACCACAGACTCTCAGGGCACCACAGACCCTCAGGACACCACAGACCCTCCCCCACCATAGACCCTCAGTGCACCACAGACCCTCCCCACCACAGACCCTCAGTGCACCACAGACCCTCAGGACACCACAGACCCTCAGTGCACCACAGACCCTCCCCACCACAGACACTCAGGGCACCACAGACCCTCCCCCACCACAGACCCTCAGTACACCACAAACCCTCCCTCACCACAGACCCTCAGTGCACCACAGACCATCCCTCACCACAGACCCTCAGTGCACCACATACTCTCAGGGCACCACTGACCCTCAGGATACCACTGACCCTCCCCCACCACAGACCCTCAGTGCACCACAGACCATCCCCAGCACAGACCCTCAGGGCACCACAGATCCTCAGTGCACCACAGACCCTCCCCCGCCACAGACCCTCCCCCACCACAGACCCTCCCCACCACAGACCCTCAGGACACCACAGACCCTCCCCACCACAGACCCTCAGGGCACCACAGACCCTCCCCTACCACAGACCCTCAGTACACCACAGACCCTCCCTCACCACAGACCCTCAGGGCACCACAGACCTTCAGTGCACCACAGACCATCCCTCACCACAGACCCTCAGTGCACCACAGACTCTCAGGGCACCACAGACCCTCAGGACACCACAGACCCTCCTCCACCACAGACCCTCAGTGCACCACAAACGCTCCCCACCACAGACCCTCAGGGCACCAGAGACCCTCAGGACACCACAGATATTTCTCAGAGTGGAAGAAAATCACAACAGACAAATGGCTGCTGAACATCATCGTATCAGGTTATCGGATCGAATTTCACTCAACCTTGATTCCGTCAGGGATCGTTCAAACTCTAATTCCCCAGAACCCTTTCATGGGGCAGGCTCTGCTGGAGGGAAATGATTCTCTTCTATAGAAAAAGGTGATATGTCAAATAAAAAATGGGAGTCCATCCAATAGTCTTCCTGGTAAGGATCACTTCTGGGGGGTTTCGGTTGGTAATAGATCTAAAGAACCTCAATACATTTATTTCAAACACCAAATTCAAAATGGAGACTCTGCAGAGAATTGCCCCTTTGATACCATCGTAAAGTTTCATGCTTGCGCTCGATTTTATGGATGCTTCTCTCCATATTCCCTTAGCAAAAAAAGGATTGTCAATTCCTGAGATTTAAGGTGAGGAATCGTTATTGGCAATTTATGGTCCTACCTTTCTGAATCAATTCAGCTCCCAGAGTTTTCAAAAATATTATCGCTCTGGTGGTGACACATCTACATACTAGTGAATTAAGTCTTCCCATATCTCGATGATTGATTGCTTCACGCTACTTCTGTTCCAAAGACTTTCACGAGGTTGTAGACCAAAATGTCAACTCATACCTTCAAAAGAGATCAATTTCATTGGTGCCATTTTTTGGACAGATGTGGGAAGGATCTTCCTTTGTCTGGCGTTCTGTAGTTCTTCCAATCGAGCTCCCGCCTCCCCAAATTCAAGTAAGTGTGATGTCTATTTCTGCCCTGGCCCATTTTAATACGTCACTTAGCCAGAACTTCGTATCAGGCGCTGCACAGGCCTTCCATGACATTGCTATTTGTCTTTCAAACAGTACAAGGTCTACGAACCTGTGCAGATATTTATTTCTTCTGATTTTTGACCATGTGTCGGTCGTACAACTGGGAAATCAGATATTTTTCAAGGAATATCTGTGCATTTGGTCCCTCCACATGTTCCAGGAAGCACAAAAAACTAACATTATTGCACCTTGAGCACCCTTCAGCATCTTCCGCTCTCAACTGAAGGCTTATAACATCAACCCTCATGATCTGCAATTGGGTCTGCACCTTCTTTAGCAAAGGGCGCGTCATAGTGGGGGAGAGGATGTGGCCTAACAGCTAGGCTGATCAACCTCAAATCTGGGGAACTGGGTTCGAGTCTCTGCAAGAACGCAAAACATCCTGTGGTTCTGGGCAAATCACTTAGGGTCATATGCATCAAGCAAATTTGCATTCGCAAAGGCTGAAATTCGCAGAATTTCGGCCTTTGCGAATGCGAATTTGCTAAATGGTATGTATAAAGCAAAATCTGGTGCAAAACAAGGAATCGCAAAATTTGTGATTCCTTACTTTGCAATTGCATTTAAGGAATCTCTAATTTTGCGATTCCTTAAATGCAATGTATGAAGCTAAAAAAAATAGCAAAATGTCCTTAAGGAATCGCAAATTACCACCAACTTCTAGTTGGTGGTAAGTTGCAAATTCCTTGAAAAATGCAAATTTTTGCATTTTTCAAAGTGCCCTGTGACGCACATACATGCCCTTAGGGCATGTATGTGCACCACATGTGCACCCATGAATATTTCAGGGGTGCAACAGGGTGTCCTTTGGACACCCCTGCACCTTTGAAATTATTCTCAATTTGCGATTAGCAAATTGCGAATCACAAATTGAGAATAACTTCCCATTTATTCCTATGGGCCTCCTGGCCCATAGAAATGAATGGAAAAGTATTCCTTAATTGCGATTCACAATTTGCTAATCGCAATTAAGGAATTTTAAGAAATCGTAAACAAATTCGATTTTCTACATACATACCAATTTGCGAATCTCAAATAGCGATTTCTTAAAAATCGCTCTTTGAGATTCGCAAATGGGTACCTTCATACATATGGCCCATAATCTCTCCGTGCCTAACAAAAAAAAATACCCAATACCTTCGGGTCAAGTTTGTGCTATATAAAACTCTTTGAAATTAAATTAAATTGAAATAGTGATAGCAGATTCTGTGTCATCTAGCCTCTTGGCCAGTTTCTTATGGTCAGCGCAAAGTAAATTCACCTCTAGTCAGACTCTGTCTTTCTTGGCCTCAAGGAAGTTTTTGGTATCAATGATTGCTTGTAAACTCCTGTCGAATTGCCTGAGCATTTCTTCCATGGTTTACTCAAGTTGACTCCTGGGAATTGACGGCTTGGATAAATAATCCGTTATGCCCTCAGTGGAGGGATAGGGGGTCTGGGTGCTTTGGGTTTGACCATCATGCAGCATATTCTATCCTTGTTAGGGGGCTAGAGATTTTAGCATTCCCCCGGGTATGGAAGGCCCCTTTTGCCCACCAGTGCAGTGCACACTTAGGGTGTGGTTCAGTGCATCCCCTTAGTTCCCTAAGATGCTGGCACCAGAGGATCAGATATCGCTGTCCCCTCGGAATTGCTGTCAAGTGTGCATGGGGGGAAGAGCACTGGTTGTGTCTCCCAGCAATTAGAGCCTTGCAGGAAGCGGGGCTTCAGCTGTTCACAGCTCTCCTCCTTGCTGCAGATCGGACACCCAGTTCGGCCTCCCCTCGGTAAGCTTTGCAGGATTCCCAGTGTCATGCAGTCATGGTCCTGCTAACGCGGGATTACTGGTTACTAATTATCTTACCAAATCCCAAACTATGTCGACTGAATCGTTGGTACCTGTCTTTGAGTAAAAGGTAATCTCGCAATAAGTCAATCAATTTAAGAACTTACACCACTCTAAATGACCACTGACCAAATTTAAGTTTTAAAGTTTTAATATAAAGTCAAAGATAACTGAAGATACAAACTTCTCAAAATGAGATTCAAAAGGTAAATTGGTATCACTATAAACATGAACTTCTTGAATAATCTAAGTCTGAAGAACAAAATAATAAGTACAAGCTCAAAAACCATAAGGGTTGTCAAAATAGATATAAGTTGCAATCTCAAAGTCATTACAGAAAAGAAAATTTAGGTTAGTCTGTCCCTACACTATTTTAAATGACATCCCTACTTAGCAAGATCTTAACCCTCTAGGTGTCAGCCGTGGTGACTTCCTAAGAAGATCACGCACTTCTCTTTGTCTCTTCTCTGATAATGGGTCTCTCCTGATCAGCCTAACTGCCTACCCATCCGCTTCCTTAGGCTCCCAAAATCATCTGCTCTGCTCTCCTCCCGGGTCTCTTTCCCTAATACCAAATCACATTTCTGATAGGAACGCCCCTTGGGACGCCCCTCACGTGGTACATCTTTGCGCGGCAAACTCCATGATGGTACTCTTGAAGACCCTCGTTATAGTTGACCTTGGTTCCCAGGCTTCTTCTTCCAGTGCGCTGATACCCCCTGAAATTCCTGGAAACTCCTACAGGCCTGCGCAAGGCGCCACTGAACAAAGTCCCTTTCATTCGAGCTGATTAGGACCCTCGCACCTGCATACAGCTCATCCTGCAGTGGGCCTCAAATTCCAGACTCCACCATATCTGTAGTCATAAAACACTCTCAAAGCTCTGTGCTGGACACCTCTCGACCTCTTCCCTAACGAGCACATGACAATTTAAACTACATGACATTATCGGCTCTGGCCTACTTGATTTACATGCAGCAGGTCCCTGCACTCTTAAAACGTTAACTTGATTTAAACAGCAAACATTCTTAACTAGCATACGTTTCTAAAATAACACATCTATAAAGCATATACTTTTAACCCCAAGTTCAATAGTACATTTGGAAGAACCATGTCAACCTTATCTCACATTAATTTTAGCAGCACGTTCAGGTTTGCCGTGAATTGCCCTAAGGCCTACACATAATACTGGATTTTCAAAGTTACATTTAATTCGGACATGATTCTTTTAACATGAGAACATGAGGTTTTCACATATATTCCAACATTTCTACATTAATCTCACACCGTTATAATTATAGTTACTCTACTTAACATTCTATACATTTCACTACTGAATATAAAACACTCGTGTGCAAAACATGTTTAAACTAACTACGTGCTTGTAAATATGGCGTACTTATACATTTTTTTCAAACTTGTGCTCTCTCAGTCCCCCCTTTGATGACCTTCAGGGGTCATCATCACCAAGACACTAAAAATGTAGAACCCTTCAAAGTGAAGTCATGGTTGTGCCACCTCTTTTCATACTCTCCAATGCTGTCAGACTCTTGTATTGAGAATCCTGCATTGCTGTCAATTCTTCCTCCTGTTTCCTCATAGTTCTCTGCAACCTATTTGCTTTATAACATTGATACAAACGCACCAATCCCCACAAAGTGATTACACAAATCACTATTATGATGATGGGTTTCAGTATGTACCAAACGATACCCTTTCCTAAGTTGGCAAACCAACTTCCAACTTTACCCATTCCATGACCTACTTTTTCCCACACATTTACCTTTGCCAGGTCCTCAATTTCGTAGTGTATGGCAGTGATGTTTTGTATATACTTCTCTAGAGGTTTTGAATTGTCTGGAATGTAAGTACAGCATTCCTGGACCTTCAAAGCCTTACAGACTCCTCCCTCTTTTGCTAACAGAACGTCTAAAGCAAGTCGGTTCTGAAGAACCATTGCCCTAATCGATTGCATCTCCCCTTCTATCAGCATCAAGGATCTTGCAGTACTGGCAGATAGCCTATCTACGACTGTAGCTAACCTCCTGATCTTAATGTCATTCATTATCAATCCTAAGAAAGGGAATGCAGCACCTAGTACATCTCCAACTACCTCTGCTGCACCCAGCCCTCGTTTCCATCTAGTTGATATTTCCTTCTTAGGCGTGTCTAAATTCTCAACATGATATATTTTAGGAAAGACAACAGCCAGATAGCATGATCCATACCAATTATCTGGTAACTTCACATAGGCATTTCTTCCACATACAAAATATACATTTGGTATTGCTTGCATCCCTTTCAAAAAGTTCTTAGAGTAATACTCCAGTTGAAAGGCATGCTCACAATTGACTTGACCTACATAAAAGTTCTCATAATAGGAGTGACTCCTGTGAATGCACAGTTTCCCCCTTTTCTCCTTATCCAAAGCAATTGGACCAATACTACCCTTTCTTTGATGTGCCCTTTCCTCCTTGGTCCAATCTGTTTCCCATTGTCCTGATGCCTTCAAAATCTTCTGCCTCCTGTATCTAGTATCTACCTGTGCTATAAACTTTTTCTCAACTTCTGATATTTGACAAGTCAGATTGTTCCTTCGAGCATGTGAAGTATCTAACATTTTCCATGGAATAAACCATTTGTGTAGTCTGTCTTCGCTTTTGTAGTAGTCCCATTTGTTCAAATGCTTGAAATTGGGAACCTCTGGCAATGTCGAGTCGAAATTCGAGAAATAATACTCGAATCCTTCTCGTCCATAAAACATGCTCAACAATAAACTGCACGTTATTCCATATGTCAACGGAAGATGATGGTATCTGATACCCTCCTCCACTGAAGCTGGTAATTGCATACAAACGTAACAATCCTTTACTTCCATGGCATCAACATATTCATAAAGCAATTTAGCATAAGCATTTGACTTGTAATTTCCCTGTGACTCGTCGGTGTGAAGCCTTTTTATTTCTGCATCTAACAATGCTTTGTCTTTCTCATTGATGTTTCCCTTCTCTTTAATAATGGTAGTTTTCGGTGTTGACACTCCCGTATCCTCCTTGACTGCGGTTTCATCCCCCTCGTGTCCCACTAGGAATGAAACAGTTACCACTAAAATTATAAGAGAAACCACTACTCCTAAAAGTGTAACAGCTATACATTTTGCCCTGCGGTTCGGGTTGCCAGCCTCCATGTTCTCAAACAGTGTAGTTTTTGACTTTCTTCCAGCATTCACTTCCTCTTCTTTTCAAACAAAGTCTTTCTCTCTTGCAATGTCTTTCTTTGAACACTTGGAAGCTTGACAATTTGTTTCCGCAAAACAATTCAAAGTCCAGTAGAAATAGACAACCCTAGCCCTTCTCCATCCGCTAAAAGGAAACCCCTACCATTTTTTTTTTCTTCTTCCACTCGGCGCTAGGTTATCTTGCAACAAATTTACAATTTCTTTTCAAAAGTCTTATTTTCGTCTGAAGTTATGTATGACTCAAGGAGTGATACTACGTCTTCATAAATGTCCATCCGAAGTATCATTCCCTCAGGTTCTGGGCAGTTCGTGCCACAACATGGAAAGTCAACTTTTTCTAGGATTATTCTCCTTATTTCGCTCAAGACAAGTGGACGGACAAAATTGAGAGTTAGCGTTTTTTCAATTTCCACTCCTGGTACTATCAGTTCTACATCCACAATTACAAAGGGGTCCGTTCTAATCAAGATCACTTTCTTCACCTTTCCAGTTCTGCGCCCCTTTGAAGACATTCACAATATGGTATTAATCCACAACAATAAGCGCTCCTAGCATTTCTACTACTCGCTCAAGCATTTCCAAACGAAGAAGAGTTCCCTCCAATATTGGATATCGTGAACAGCAAACTGGAAACTCAACTGTCTCTAAAATCAATTTTCTTATTCCACTCAGGAGAGCATGATGAACGATGTTGAGTGTCAGCAACCTTTCGGTCTCCGCTCCTGGTAGTAGAAACCTTATTTGCACTGTGATGATCGGGTCAGTTCTGATCAGTTCCACTTCCCTGATCCTCCCTGTTCTGTGCCTCCCAGACATCTGCAACGAGGTAGGTCCAGTCGGGAGTAGAGTATCTTCTACTAGGCACTCGCACCCTCCTTGATCTTCTAAGACCCTCCTCGGCTTGATCCTGGATATCTTCTTCTGGATCTGAGTCTTCGGATATAGGAGTAAGCGTTTCTTCCTGGGCCGACCTCAAACTTAGCCTTCTTCTCCTAGTTGGCCAAGTGGCAGCTCCAAGCCTTATTCTCCTATTCCTTGTCCTCCCACTTGGTTCTTGGTCGCTCCGATACGGATCTGAGTCTGAGTCGTATTCACTTCTGCTCTCTCCTTCAGTTGCGTCTTCTGTCTCACTGCCGTCCTGCCTTTGCTCTTCTTCTGAATCCGTTGCGTTCCCAACTTCTTCTGACACCCCCTCAGCCGCCTCTATCCCTTCTTGCGACTCTTCTTCCACTTCCGGGCTTTCGTCTGGGATGGGAGCTGTTCCTTCTAGAGGTGCTGGAACTCTGCGAGTATGGGAAGCATGGATCCAATTTGGCAGCCCCCCGCACTTCACCGCGGTGTTCGTTATCAGGATTACCTGAAAGGGCCCACGCCAGCGAACATCTAGGCAGTTCTTCCGGACGTGTTTTTTAACTAAGACCCAGTCCCCTGGGTTCAGGTCATGACACAGGTTCCTCGCTGCTGGAACTTCAACTGCATGCACCTGAAGGGACACAGAATGGATGGCGTCAGACAGTCCTTTACAATAATCCAAGATCAGATCATCTGTAATATTCAATAGAGCAGTAGTTGGAACTGTAGGAAGTCTCATGGCCCTCCCCATCAGGATCTCGTGGGGAGAGAGACCTGTCCTCCTATCAGGTGTGCTGCGCATGCTCATGAGCACTAAAGGAAGAGCATCTGGCCAACTCAAGGATGTGGATGCCACTACTTTAGCCAATCTATTCTTCAAAGTGCCATTCACTTGTTCCACAATTCCTGAAGCTTCTGGTCGATAACTACAATGCAGCTTTTGATCGATATTCAGTGTGGAGCACAACATCTTCACTATTTCGCTGTTAAAATGTTTTCCTCTGTCAGATTCCAAAGAGGCAGGCACCCCGAAGCGCGGTATCAACTCCCTGAGCAACAATTTAGCCACTGTGAGTGTATCGCACCTACGTGTAGGGTACGCTTCAACCCATCTGGAAAATACGCATACAATCACCAACACATACCGAAGGCGATTGACTCTTGGCATTTCGATGAAATCTAGTTGCATTCTATTGAAAGGCCCCCCCGACCTCCCAATGTGACTCAGTGTGACTGGTGTTCGTTTGCCTACGTTCAGCTGTTGGCAAGTAACACATCGCTTACATACTGATTCTGCTGCTATTCTGAATTTCGGGCAATACCAAGTCTGCCTAAAAACTCTCATCATAGCATCCCTTCCTAGATGTACTGGACCATGTATTTCTCTCGCCATGGGATTAGCTAATTCTTCAGGTAACACAGCTCTCCCATCTGCTGAAACCCAAAAATCCATTTCACTTCGCACACAACCTGCTATTTCCCATGCCTTTTTCTCTGTTTCAGGTGCGTTCTCCTGCATTATTCTTAAATCCTCCCAAGTGTCTACAGTTTCTAACATCATACTTAATTCAGTCTTTTCTTCTGCACCTTCTATTTCCACCTTTGAGAAAGAATAACTTTGTTCCGCACAATAGCGTGCGACTTCATCAGCATATCTATTACCTTGTGACACAAAATCTGTATTCTTAGTATGAGCTACACACTTCACTACTGCGATGTCAACAGGACCTTGTAATGCTTCTATCAGCAATCGCACAAATTCTCCATTTCGAATGGGCGAACCAGAGGAGGTCATGTAACCCCTCTGAGACCACAACTGCCCGAAATCATAAACCACACCGAAACCATATTGGCTGTCCGTGTAGATGGTGACTCTCTTTCCATTTCCTGCTATGCAGGCACGAGTTAGGGCAATAATCTCTGCTACCTGTGCGGAATGTACTCCTTCCAGGCAAGCGGCTTCCACAACTCCAGTAATGGTACAAACAGCATATGCTGCTCTCAACCGACCAGTATCGTCTCTTAAACATGAGCCATCAACAAAGTAAATTTCATCGGGGTCTGACAATGGCTCATCCACAATATCTGGTCTGGGTTTCGTGCATAGTTCAGTCACATCAAGGCAATCGTGGTCTTCACATCCTTCGCCTTCTATTACCGTAGGTAATGGCATCAAAGTAGCAGGATTCAAGACAGAGCATCTCCTGAGAGTCACGTTTTCTGCGGCAAGTATAACTTGCTCGTAACGCGTGAGCCTGCTATTGGTCAGATGCTGCGTCTTCGTCCTGGTCATTAACAATTCAACTGAATGTGGTACATACACCACTACTGGATGTCCCATCACAATACTCTCGCTCCTTTCAATGCTGACACCCGTTGCAGCAACGGATTTGAGACATCCGGGCAACGCTGCGGCTACTGGATCTAATGTAGCCGAAAAATATGCAACTGGTCTACGGGCATTACCGTGGGTCTGTGCCAAGACTGACAAAGCACATCCCTCTCTCTCACAGCAATACAGTGAAAATGACTTCTCGTAATCGGGCATTCCCAAAGCTGGGGCACGACACAAATCGTCTCTCAGCTGTAGAAACGCCACCAGACATTCTTCATCCCATGGTACCGGATCACTCACCTCCTTGTGCGTCAGTTTCTGTAAGGGCTTTGCTTTCAGTGAAAAGTTAACTATCCACTGTCGGCAGTAACCCACCATTCCTAGGAACATTCTAACCTCTCTCTGAGTTGTAGGCGCATTCATTTTCATTATCGCCTCAATCCTCTCTGGGGACACCTTACGTTTCCCTTTTTCTAACCTGTGCCCTAGATACTGTACTTCTGTCAGACAATACTGCAACTTGCTCGGAGATACCTTATGTCCATTTTCAGCTAAATGGTTCAGTAAGGCAATTGAGTCTGCTTTACAAGCTTCCTCTGTTTCTGACGCAACAAGTAGGTCATCTATGTACTGTACCAGAACCGAGTTCTGTGGCAGTACTAAATTCTCAAGATTCTTCTTCAGCAACTGATTAAAGATGGATGGGCTATCTGTGAATCCTTGTGGTATTCGACACCATGTTAAAACGCGATCTTCCATTTTAAAAGCAAAAAGATACCTGCTCTCTTCATCCAATGGGATTGAAAAGAAAGCCTGACAAAGATCTATCACTGTGAACCATTCTGCTTGACATGGTATATGAAACAATATCACTGATGGATTCGGTACCACGGGACAACATGAAACGACTATGTTGTTAATCTTTCGTAAATCCTGTACTATCCTGAATTTCCCACTAGGTTTCTGCAAACCCATAATCGGGGAGTTACAAGGACTACCCACGATTTCTTTCAGTATTCCCTGCTGTATCATTGACTCGATCACAGGTTTTATTCCCGCAATCGTTTCCTGGGACAATTTGTACTGAGGCGTTCTCGGAAACTCAACATTTGGTTTTACCGATATTTTTACCGGCTCTACCCCCTTAATCAATCCTATTTCTTCTCCTGTGAAATCCCATACCTCTGACGCCACTGCATCTCGTAGGTCTTGGGGAAGATCTTCTATTGTCAGAGTAGGATATAGTTCTACACAAGATTTGGAATTGGCCACCTTAAAAGTAGCATCTTCGTCGGTAGTCTGTACCTCCACTCCTTGCGGGGTGCAGTATATGGTGCAGTTCAATTTGCACAACAAATCCCTTCCTAACAGACATACCGGACTCGAGTCACAAACCACAAACTGATGTTCGTTCATGTGGTTTCCAATTTTCACAGACACTGGTTCTGTCAAGGGACTAGTCATTCTTTTATTTGCGACTCCTACCACTTGAATTGTTTCCCCTGACATTGGCAAGTCTGGAACTACCGCTGATCTCAGAGTCGAACGAGTAGCCCCAGTGTCCACTAAGAACGTAGTGGGACACCCTGCCACTTCTGCCTCAACAAATGGCCCTCTCTGATCCACTTCTAGAACTGCCCCGAGGGTACAGTCCTCTTCACTGCTCACCCGTTGTCCTGTCAATGGATCAATGTAATAACATTTTTCTTCCTCGATAAACAGAGGCATTTGTTTAAAGACCTTTCCTCCAGCTGCTATCTTCGGTGGCTGTGGGAATTGGGCCCGTGGAGCCGAAGTCCCCCCTTTGGCCACCTTACTGCTCGGAACTGTCACCTTTTGCACTGGGTCTTCTTGGACCTGCTCTTCTACTTCTAGCTCTCCATTTTCAGGGTTAAAGGGACACTCGCGTCGCCAATGCCCCACCTGGTGACACTGATGACACTTTGTCGTTTTCTTTAAAGTGGCAAAGTCTATCCTAGGTCTCTGCCCTTCTTCATTATCTTTGCTCTGACCATTTGGTTTTCGTCCCATCCCCTGCTTCTGCTGGCCACCCTTCCCAGCGGACTGCATTTGCACCACCATCAATTTCTCCTTTAGATTCTTGGCTTTAGAATCTATCTCGTCACTGCAGTACCTCGCATATCGTAAAATCTCATCTAGTGGTTTGTTCTGCCAACAGATTAAATGTTGCTGTATCATCAAACAAATATCAGGTCTCAACCCCAAGACAAACTTTGACACAAACTGCCCTATATCTTTGGGATCCATTACATCTAGTCCACTGTATTGCTTGAATGTTTTCAATAATCTTTCATAAAACTCGTGAACTGTCTCCTTGGGTTCCTGCCTTGTTCGGTCTATTTTTACCCAATCTATGTCCTGTGGTGGTACCTTATCTTTCAGCCATGCTATTACCCTTTCATACTTTCGCATGACAATCTCAGACGGTCCATTAGTCCGAGCATCCCTCAATGGTTCAGCATTTGGCCATTCGACACTAGTCTTACAAGGGGTCCACAGATCAGATGGGACCACGATGTCAAACAACGTGTTCAAATCAATCCACAATACCTTCGAAATTTTAACAAACCTCTCTACCTGCTTATACCACTCTACTGGATTGTCCCGCAACTTCGGAAATGAGTTGGTAAATGCGGCTAAGTCTCCTCTACTCCAGGGCACATGTACATAATTTCCATTTGATATTTCTCGCAAAGGGAATGCCTCCATCTGCATTACCCTTCCCTCAGGGGTCATCACATTTGTACTTCGCCTAACCGTGCCCTTTTTCGACCACCTTTCTTCCCATTTATCCAGATCTCTCCACACTCGTATCCCAGCTATCAACTCCCTTATGTGAGTTTTCAATCCAGTAGTCCTTTTCTCATCTAGATCTTGATCTGAGTATTGTAACCTATGGTTACTCTGTAGTGCCCTTGTCCTAGATAAATCTACAGCATATCTGTCGGCCAAATTAGACAGTTTCTCGTGGAATGCTCTAGCTCTCCTGGTAGTATCCTTCGCTATGAACAGCAACTCATCTTGTTCGTACAAATCGATCCTTTCTAAAGGCACCGTTCCTTCTATAATCTCGTCAAGATCGGATTTTAGGCTGGAGACATCAAGCCTTTTAACCTTTATCGCAGCTTTCAGCACCTCTGGTCCAGAAGTACCTTCTGCCTCCCTCCCGTCCCAGCTCCTAGCCCTGCGCCTAGGCACTGGTGAGTTAAAGGGAGTCCTCCCCTGTTCCCATCTCTCTAGGTCCCATGCCTTTCCATCTTCTCGGGGTGGATGATGAAATACTTCCTTGTTTCTCATTTTTCCGCCTTCCCCGATCTGCCTGTTTTCTCCAGGTGCATAGTAAGGCATCCCATTGCTCCCCCTCTCTTCACTGTTTCCCTGTGATTCTTGGTTACTCGAAGCATGGCGGGACCTGTCACTATTCTCCTTCCTCCAATGTTGGACATCTTCCCCGAGTGTATGATGAAGGCACCTAAACCTATTCTGAAAAGCCCGTACCATTTCATCTCCCCCTTTCTCCCAGAGACGGGACATTTCCTCACACTCTACTATCCTAGTATTTTGTTCCGGCTGTTCTCTCTGATTTGTAGGACATGCCTCCCCTCTATTCTCCTGACTTTGGCCTTCCCGGCCCTGACTACTCTCGCTGGCCCCACAATGAGATACCGTCCCATTGCCCCTGGTATCCCACTCTGGTTCCGTCCTTGTCCTGTTACTCGGGGATACTATGGACCCGTCCCATTCCCTCAAATCAGCTCTTAATTCTGAATAGGGTCTTGGCCGTGGTCCCCTTAGATCCATTGGTCCTCTCGGACCTCCCTGTTCTGAATTGGGACCGACAGTTGTGTCTAATGGGGTATTCCATGTTACTGATCCTGGCAATTGTTTCCATGCATTTGTCACATTATTCCTCCTTTCCATCTCGATCCTTTCTCTATCCAATTGCCTTTGTTGTTCCTCTCTATCTCTCTCAGGGTTATAGATCGAAACTATGGGTCCTATGGTAACAGGCACCTGAAGAGCGTCTGGTAATCCCACAGACTCAGCCCTTTCGGTGGTTGGCGTTTTCTGCACCACAAACCTTCCCACTACACTCTGTACAGTGTTGTTTGGAGGTGTTTCTCCGCCTTTGATAGGTGTCCATTCCGATATAGGGAGTGGTGTATATCCCTCTATGTCATTCCCATCTTCCCTTGCGAGCCCTCTATCTTCTATTAACCCCACTCTCGGAGGTGGTCTATCCATTAACAATCTGTTTATCAGATTGTCCTCCGACTCGCTTTCCTCGTCTTCTTCCATGAGGTTTCCTCCTCCTCCTGCCACCTCCCTCATCGGATACATTTTCTCCACTTCAATAGTCTGTACCCTCCAACGCTTTTCCTCCTCATCCCATTTGGAATCTCGCACTGCCCTTACCGATCGCGTCAGTCTTTGTTGACGCCTGTTCAAATTTCGGTCGTGTGCAGCCTTAATCCATGCATTAAGAGCCTCAAACTGTGTTGGTCTGGGCGAGGGTTTCAATGAGGACATGGTTGCCTTTAGCCGATGTAACACCTCTAACTTAAACGTTCCATACTTCGGGAACTGCATTTCCTCATTTCCTCCCGTAAGCTTATTCCAAGCCCCAATCCATAGTATGGTATGCAGCCCAACATTCGTTGCCATATAATGAGCTGGCGTACCCTCTGGGGGAGCCTCTTCCCCGTAATAATGTTCACTTCGTTTACGTTTAAAAATCCCTTTCAAACACTTAAAACACTTCATGATTTCTCTTTTCTCCGCGTTTGTTTACTTCCTGATGACACTCCACCAATCTCAGCGCCGTTCTCACTAACTGGCCTATCCGTACGCGACTTTCCTCCGACGTCACGCTAGCCGCCCAACCAGAGCGCGGCTCTAGCTAACGTCACACCAACCGCTCAATCACAGCGCGGCTCTAGCCGACGTCACCCGTCCCCCTTCGCAGCAGTTCCCCTCCTTTCTCAGCTCGTCTCCTCGGTCATGCACGCGTCCCATTCATACTCTGAAAAATGATTACTTCCGTCCAAGCGATCACCTTTCTTGACTGTACGCCCACAGTCTTTCTGTAGTTGTCACCTTAACCTGGCGAAATATCTTTCCGTTTACTTCCAGACAATCGCCTTCTCCGATAGGTTACTCACACACAGTAACTTTCGACCAGCGTCCGTTACTCATACACTCACTCTTACACTCCCCCTATCTTGGATCCACGGCGGTCAATGGTACCTCGTGACCTCCGTACTATGGTCGACAACTACCCTGGATGTTCGATACACCCAAAACCACTTAAGCTCTGGCCTGAACTTAAGATTTCACTAGTTCACCCGTTTACCAGGTTACCAGTTTACCAGGTTGCGCGCGCTCACAACCTTCTCTCATTCACACTACAGGCATTCAACTCCGCAAGACATTACAATACAAATACAACACAAAACACCGCAATCTGTTCACGCATGACCCTTTTTATACTCACTCTCCGATACTGCTGCTTTTCTCGCACCGTCTGCACCTTTCGGCACACGATTCTTCCGCTGCTCGTCTCTCGGCGTCTCGGGCCTTGGGGTAAACTAACCTCTCTAGATTACCTTCCTCAAGAAGATAACCATCCTCTGCTACCAACTGCTAACGCGGGATTACTGGTTACTAATTATCTTACCAAATCCCAAACTATGTCGACTGAATCGTTGGTACCTGTCTTTGAGTAAAAGGTAATCTCGCAATAAGTCAATCAATTTAAGAACTTACACCACTCTAAATGACCACTGACCAAATTTAAGTTTTAAAGTTTTAATATAAAGTCAAAGATAACTGAAGATACAAACTTCTCAAAATGAGATTCAAAAGGTAAATTGGTATCACTATAAACATGAACTTCTTGAATAATCTAAGTCTGAAGAACAAAATAATAAGTACAAGCTCAAAAACCATAAGGGTTGTCAAAATAGATATAAGTTGCAATCTCAAAGTCATTACAGAAAAGAAAATTTAGGTTAGTCTGTCCCTACACTATTTTAAATGACATCCCTACTTAGCAAGATCTTAACCCTCTAGGTGTCAGCCGTGGTGACTTCCTAAGAAGATCACGCACTTCTCTTTGTCTCTTCTCTGATAATGGGTCTCTCCTGATCAGCCTAACTGCCTACCCATCCGCTTCCTTAGGCTCCCAAAATCATCTGCTCTGCTCTCCTCCCGGGTCTCTTTCCCTAATACCAAATCACATTTCTGATAGGAACGCCCCTTGGGACGCCCCTCACGTGGTACATCTTTGCGCGGCAAACTCCATGATGGTACTCTTGAAGACCCTCGTTATAGTTGACCTTGGTTCCCAGGCTTCTTCTTCCAGTGCGCTGATACCCCCTGAAATTCCTGGAAACTCCTACAGGCCTGCGCAAGGCGCCACTGAACAAAGTCCCTTTCATTCGAGCTGATTAGGACCCTCGCACCTGCATACAGCTCATCCTGCAGTGGGCCTCAAATTCCAGACTCCACCATATCTGTAGTCATAAAACACTCTCAAAGCTCTGTGCTGGACACCTCTCGACCTCTTCCCTAACGAGCACATGACAATTTAAACTACATGACATTATCGGCTCTGGCCTACTTGATTTACATGCAGCAGGTCCCTGCACTCTTAAAACGTTAACTTGATTTAAACAGCAAACATTCTTAACTAGCATACGTTTCTAAAATAACACATCTATAAAGCATATACTTTTAACCCTAAGTTCAATAGTACATTTGGAAGAACCATGTCAACCTTATCTCACATTAATTTTAGCAGCACGTTCAGGTTTGCCGTGAATTGCCCTAAGGCCTACACATAATACTGGATTTTCAAAGTTACATTTAATTCGGACATGATTCTTTTAACATGAGAACATGAGGTTTTCACATATATTCCAACATTTCTACATTAATCTCACACCGTTATAATTATAGTTACTCTACTTAACATTCTATACATTTCACTACTGAATATAAAACACTCGTGTGCAAAACATGTTTAAACTAACTACGTGCTTGTAAATATGGCGTACTTATACATTTTTTTCAAACTTGTGCTCTCTCAGTCCTGGAACATCCCATTGGGCCCTCCCGCTCAGGCACACTGTTTCACAGGGCTAAAGTCTCTGCTTTTGGGCTCACTGCTTCTGCTCGGCAGCTGAGCTTCTCTCGAGCCACCAAACTCACCGTACTCTTGACAGTGTTGGCGAGGCACCCAGAGTTTGCCCGGCAGCGCTGCTTCTCACAGTCTGTGCGGGCCGGTAACTCGATGCGTCACCCCCATTGACCATGGCTGATTTCATTACAAGACCGGAGGCTACCATTATGCAATAATACTTTTATTGCTGCCCCACATTCTATAGAACAATATATTAAGTCATGTTAACTAGACATCATCCTCTTATATTCCTTTATTCCTGGACAGTTAAGAATACTTTCTTTAACTCTGCTACCTAAATGATGATTGTGAGCCTATATGTAAACTCTGACTAATATCCTTAACTTAGTTTAAATATTGAAAAGGTAAGTAACCTTATCCATCGACCCTTCTCTAGCTATATCTATATTTTTTATGCTATTTAGCAGGTAAGTTAACTTTTAACTTCCTGTCTACCAACACCCTTCCAATTTGCAGATAGGTTCCCCCATTTATTTCATTGTATAGTTCCTTAACTTATATATTCGCAAGCTTGCTTACCGAATTACTCGATCCTTCCTTTGTGGACAACTAGCCTTAACCACTCTTAAAACAGCTCGACCAGGGCCCGCATTTAAAGGAGGGCGCTTCCCTTCCAAAACTAAGTGGGGCTCCGGAGGCATTGCAGCCCATCGCTGAGCATCGAGAAGGAGGGCACCTCCTTCCTAACTAACTTCCCAACTACAATGTGGACTCGATGTCGAGCATAGGAGCCACTGCAGGCATTGCAGCTAGCGCGGAAGCCACCGCAAGCAAACCAAAAGACGGCAGAGGTCACGAGGCCCGAAAAGACCTCCTATGGTGGTGGAACAATTTAGGCAGTTTGAATGGCAAGGCAATCTTCGGGAACACCCCTAGAACATACTGTGGAGTCAGACGCAAGCAATTTAGGTTGGGGTGACAAAATGGGAAAGATAGAGACGGGGAAGTGCTCCCAAGAGGAACTTCCTCTCCACATAAACAGTCTAGAATGCGAGCTTGAATACTCTGATGAGCTTCAAATCCACTCTGAAGAACAGTGTTGTCCTCATCAGATTAGACAACTTCACCTCAGTATCCTCTATCAACCGCTTAGGGGGTGAAAGATCAAAGATACTTGCAGACCTAGCCAAGAAGATTTGGTACTTCAGTTTGAGCCAAAAAAAACATACTGAAAGCAGAATTTATTCCTGGTCATCAAAACACAGGAGCAGATTGGAACTCAAGGTTCCTAAAGGATTCAAACAAATGGAAATTGAATCCTTAAGTCTTCAAGAGAATTCAAGATCAGTTGGGCCCCTTTTGTGTAGACCTGTTTGCCAGCAGACTAATTTCTTAGGTCAAATGCAATTACAGCTGGAGACCAGATCCCAACGCACGCAGTGCATGCCCTGGTCCATTCCTGGAACAATTAGAATTGGGGTCTGGAAAAATTGCTGCAGTTGGTGCCTGGAATGGGATTTGGATCCCGTGGATGCTCCTGTACGAGATTTAGCAAATTATCTCGCAGGTTTATTCAATTTAGGCCTTTGTTATAGGACAATCAACTGTTATTGATCAGGCATATCAGCAGGCCATTCATTAATAAATGACTATTCTATCGGTTCAGACCCTCTGATACGCAGGGTAATGAAGGGAATTAGACTTAAACGTCACCCCAAGACCAGGTATGATTCTCTATGGAATGTTAACCTAATTTTCGATTTATTTTCTACATGGCCCGATAACTCTTCTCTTTAAAAAAACAACTATCATCTAAACTAGCAACTTTACTTTGTCTGATATCCTTTAGAAGAATTTCAGATGTTAAAGCGTTAGAGCTCCCTAATAGATTTTACACTCTAGACAGAGTGCATTTTGAAATATGGAAAAGGACCAAAACTATGACCGAAAGCATTTTCTACCCTTGTTTTCTAGATTGTAAAAAACTATGTGTAGTAGACTGCATTAGAGCAAAGGATGAAAACCAACTATTAATTTCTTTTGTAAAAGCATATAAAGCAGTATCTACAGCTACCATTGCGAGATGGGTTAGATTATTAATGTTGGAAGCCGGAATAGATTTGTCAAAATTTGTGGCACAGTCATCCCATGGGGCTATAGTAAGGTGTTCTGGGCCGGGGGATCCCTCTCTGATATCTTAAAGGCTGCGGACTCGTAAAATGCATCTTCTTTTGCAAAGTTGTACCTTAGACATGTAGAACATGTGAGCTCAGTAATCGTGTTTATGATCCACTGGGATTACTCTTGAGGTGGTTTATTCTTGCTTCCTACGTGGAAATCGAGTTTTGGACATGGAGGAAGATCACAATTAAGTGTTTAGCTATTCTCCAGGATTTAAAGCATCAGCTGTTTTAAAGGACGTCAATATAGTGTCCAGCACATAGCAGTAGGTTTTTTTCGTAGTCCTCTACTTTCTTCTCTGCGAATAGCTACACTTTCAGCTAGTCACCATTATTCCACTTCTTCCTTCCAATCGTGTACTGTTGGGGCTGTTGGTGATTTCCATCTCCTACTTATACCACTTTTGGCTAATAGTAGGGCCAGGTCTGCAAATCTAGTTTGTACCTCGGGATCTTTTCGCTGTCTGTATAGTCCCAAGATACCCGCTTCTACTGTTTGGAATCCTTTGTCGCCCAGTACTTCTTCAAGAACAGTGGATATCCCTCCCCAGTCCCCTATTAGTTTGGCACAAGTCCATATTATATGAATAAGGTCTGTGCCTTGTTCAACGCATCTGGGACATGATGCTGTAGTATTTGGGTATATGGAATGTCATTTGTGTGGTGTTAAATAAGCCCTTTGAGTTATCATATATTGGATGAATTTAAAACGCGTGTTGCTGGATACTCGTTTTGGGTATTCAAGTATAGTAATCCAGTCTTTGTCCAGTAGCGGTCTATTCAGGGGCGGTGGGTGACATTTGAAAGTGGTGGGGCGCAAAGTGATTTGCATACTGCACCGTAGCGAGGGAGCGTAGCGAGGGAGCGTAGCGAGCGAGCCCGAACCCCAAAAGGGGGGTGTGGGGGGATAACCCACCCAAGAAAATTTTGAAAAAAAGGAAGAAAAATCGTGCATTTTCAAGCAAATTGGGGCTCTGTGTGTGTGTGGGGCTCTGTGTGTGTGGAGATCTGTGTGTGTGTGGGTCTGTGTGTGTGTGGGTCTGTGTGTGTTTGGGTCTGTGTGTGAAGGGCTCTGTGTGTGTGTGGGGCTCTGTGTGTGTGGGGGCTCTGTGTGTGTTGGGCTCTGTGTGTGTTGGGCTCTGTGTGTGTGGCTCTGTCTGGCTGTGTGTGTGGCTCTGTCTGGCTGTGTGTGTGGCTCTGTCTGGCTGTGTTTGTGGCTCTGTCTGTCTGTGTGTGTGGCTCTGTGGTTGTGTGGGTGGCTCTGTGGTTGGCTGTGTGTGTGTGTGTGTAGGTGGCTGTGTGTGTGTGTAGGTGGCTGTGTAGGTGGCTCTGTGTATGGGTGGGTGGCTGTATGTGGGTGGCCGCTATGTGCAGAAAAACACTTGCGAGTGCAAAATGAGGGTACAGTGTCTGCCCTTAAAGTCCAGTGAGCTCTGCACCGTCTTTCAATCAACACACCCTACCCAACAGCGGTCAATGAACCAATCCAGAGAAGAGTGGGAGCACGGAGGACCACACAAGACACGATGAAAGGCTGACCCAACAGCTGCCGATGGATCACACCAGAGAAGAGTGGGAGCAAGGAGGACCACACAAGACACGATGAAAGGCTGACCCAACAGCTGCCGATAGACCACACCAGAGAAAAGAGGGGGGAAAGAGGGCGGTATAAGACTATCAAAAGCCAACCCAACAGTGATCGAGAAGATACCGCAATGAAGTAATGTGATATGATTAAAAGCCAACTCAGTGACTGCTGATATACAGTGTGGCAGAAAGGAACAAATATGGCTTTACAGAAGTGTGATAATGACATTCAACTCAATTTTTATGGGAGTGCTGATAGAGAGAAGGTAGGGGTGAGAGTGAAATGATGTTAATGAAGACAGCTCAGCATCTATCAACATTGCTGGATAATAGAGAGAAGTCAGGGCGACAAAGAGCTGCACTATGTTTCAAACCAACCTTAACTAATCCAAGACCGTGCCAGAGAGCAGAGAGTGGGTGACAAAGAGATAAGATAATATTAGTGGCAAAGGTTGTCCAAGGACAGGACCAATGAAGACAGAAGACTGTGAAACAAGGAGGAAGATACGACAAACTACTGAAAACCAAACCTGCAGCTACTAATGGACAAGTCTAGAACAGAAAATGCAACAGAGATTTGGACAGTGCAGAAAAACACGAGATAAGATGGGCAGAAACAACAAAATAGAGCCCTGATAGTGAACGAGGCCAACAGAACTACCGCTGGAGGATATTGCTGTAAATCAGGCCAGGAAGGAGGAAACCCTGGACAAAATGTTGCATTGTACAAGTTTACGTCACTAGGCATCAAAGGGTCTTCCTTGAGAAGACAGGCAATGGAAGGAAGCTTGGGAGCCTATGGAGAGGTTACGTTTGCAGCCTACTTCGAGATGTGGAATTATCCTATTGAGATGAATCAGCACAGGCCACTGGGGTGCTGTGGGGCAGCCTAAGGTGTAGTATCCAAGCATCAGAGAGATGTAACAGAACAGGCCAACAAGCAAGACACCAAGTCGTACAGCCTGAGCAAGCAAATGTGTCTGACAGCCTGCGTCATACAAACTGGCAAAGGAACTTGCCTGTCTGCAAGGTCTTTATTTTTCTGCAGGCCTCTTTTGTGGCAGGGGTGAGACCTGCAAATATTGTTTCATGTAGTTGTTTGTAAGGCCTATCATCACCTGCCAGGAGTGCCTCCTCGTGATTGGTCAGATACATGGGTCTGATTTGCAAAGCAATATGTTCAAATTATATTTGGGAAACATAAAAGAAATGTAGAAAGATTTGCAGTGAGACGAGGCCTCTACAACTGCCAGCTGTCATGTACTGGCAATGGGCTGAAAAATACTTTGTCTGTCCTAAATACAGGCCAGCCCTTTCTCATTCATAAAAGGCATGGCGAGCCATGCAAAGAACTTTAAACTTAATGTGTCGTTTTTCCAGAAGACAGTGTAATGCCCAACAATGTCCTGAGACAAGATCACACTTAAGTAGCTAGCCAACAGGCCTGACGACCATGTTCTGAATTAATTGCATTAAGCAGTCTGGTAATCCTAAATAACAGGAGTTGGCACAATCCAGTCTAGGTATAATCACAGACCCCCACCACTGGAGTGCGCAATCTAGCGGCGGCATTGGCTTTTGGACAGCCTCATTTCAAGAAAAGATGCAGAGGCCACAGAGTTCACTTGGTACTCCTTTAACAAATGCAAACCAAGGCAGGAACCTAGGTTTTTAAATGAGGGAAATGAATGAGGCTGACCTAAAGCGCATCTTGAACCAGCATCATTGCCTCCATATTGCTAGCACTGAACTTCAGCAACGTGTTCAACTACACCTGGGTTGCTGAAAAGAAAGCCCGTCCTTAAGGGCGGAGGAGACGACCCCCCCCACCCAGCTCTTTTTGCGAACATGAAGAGTGCCTGTAAGGCACAGCAACAGTCAGCCTGACAAACTTTTCATGTTCGGGTCAGGCAGCCAAGTGCCGTACATGGGCTAAATGCTCAGGCGTCTGGCTGCCTGTATTGAAATTTGCTGGGCTGAAGATTTAACAGCCTTGTGGGTGTGACCTGCTCAGCATGGCCAAGCACTTGGATGTCCTCCCATTCCTGATGGGGAGGCACATCACACGTAGACTCTGACCTGGGTGCTTCACTTTTAAACCCTAAAGTGCTCTAGGCCGACTGTCGATAAGTGACGTCTCATCACAGAGTGGGGTGGGGTAAGCAGTCTCATTGACTCTGGGGCAAGTAAGGGACTGCCACCTCTACTCACTGACTGACCCGTAACAAGTTCAGCAAATGAGCGGAGGCAACAATCCCAATCATCCAGGAATCAATGACGATTCCCTCCCACCACCTTATGTCACCACCATTAATGTTAGGTGTGTGTGTGTATGAACGCATATGTACTTGTGTGTGCTGTGAATGGGTGTGTGTGTGTACTTGTGAATGGTGTGTATGTGTGCAAGCATATGAGTGAGTGTGCATGTAGACGGCTTAGTGTGAGTTGGTGTGTGCATGTGTGGCCTGACCAACCCCTCCCCAACTTCCGCCTGCTCAAATTACTGGCTGTCACTGGGAAAAGGCAATCTTAAAATGTCTGCTGGAGCTCAGAAAGAGGATGTTCAGCCACAGGATGATAATAAGAAAACATCCCCCCCATTCCTTATCATGCAATAAGAAAGCCAGCATAAAGGAAGAAACAAAATCATTGCATACCCTCCCAAAGAAGCACATGTCTGGGATGTAGAATAAAAAAATTCCAAGAAATCACCAAGATTATGAAACCAAGTGACTGCACTTTGACCTATGCTCTGCTGAAAGCTTACACTCCACATACTTTGCAGTTAAAAGTTGTACTTTGTGCATGTTTTGCTGACAAAAGAGTGAGCCAAGGGTGGTAATAAATCAAAGGTAAGGTACAATTCTGATTGAATGAAAATTCAGAAGGGAACTAGTAACAAACGAGAGGATCATAAAAGTGAGAGAATATGGAATTATTTATTTAGGTTCACAGGCTCCTATAAATTAAATACATCCCAGCTCTATATGGACAACCACCCTGAATTTCAATACTCTTCATGGGCCCCTAAGCCTCCCATCGTAAATGCTCCAGAGCTGCTATCAATCAATCAATCAATCAGGAGTTTGTTAAAGCGCGACTACTCACCCGTAAGGGTCTCAAGGCGCTAGGGGTGGGGGGGAGTTGGGGGGGTGCAGGTTCCATTCCATCAAGGAGGGGGTCTGTCGAAGAGCCAGGTTTTGAGGTTTCTTGCGAAGATGGGGAGCGATGTTGTCTGTCTGAGGTGGAGCGGAAGGGCGTTCCATGCTTTGGCCGCGAGGAAGGAGAAGGAACGGCCTCCCGATCTGGTCTTTCTGGTGCGGGGGACCACAGCGTAGGAAAGCTGGGCTGATCGTAGGGTCCTTTGGGGTGCGTGGAATTTGAGTCGGCTGTTCAGGTATGCTGGTCCGGTGCCGTGGAGGGCCTTGTGTGCGTGGGTGAGCATCTTAAAGGTGATTCTCGCCTCGACGGGGAGCCAGTGGAGTGTGCGCAGGTGCTGGGAGATGTGGCAGTGTTTTGGCAGGTTGAGGACCAGTCTTGCGGCGGCGTTCTGGATGTTCTGTAGCTTGCGGATGAGGTTTTTGTTTATTCCGGCGTAGAGTGCGTTGCCGTAGTCGAGTCTGCTGGTGACCAGGGCGTGAGTGACTGTCTTTCGGTGTTCGAGGGGGATCCATTTGAAGGTCCTACGAAGGAGGCGGAGGGTGTGGAAGCAGGAAGATGAGACCGAGTTGATCTGGCGGTCCATTTTGAGCTCGGAGTCCAGGATGATTCCCAGGTTGCGTGCGTGGTCTGTGGGGGTTGGCGGGTTTCCGAGGGCGGCTACACTTTTCAAAGAGAGCAACTGAGCACACTGAACTATCTGCAGAAGAAAGAGACTGCATATGTGTAGGCACAGTTTAAAATTGTCTCTTCCCTCCTTTTGTCTTAGTTATACTCTTTGGATGACTCTAGCTCCACTTTGCTCTTATGATTTAAGTGCAACTCCAACCCAATGTCAAACCAGGTGGAATTCACAAAACAACTATCTAAATGAGATCACCTTTTCCCTACAAACCATACACCTGATAGTCTGTTATGGTTAGTAGGGAGTTGTTAAAACAAAGTGGAACAACCAAGAATTGAACCAATGTGCATGTCAGACCACACGTTTTCTAAAATCACAAATCAAATAAAATGCTCCCAAAAACGAAATTATTGAGGCTAAATGAAGACATCCTTAAAAACCTAGAACACATTGGGATGCGACTTTGATGAAAATGAAGACATTACCACTTGCGGCGTTGACAAATTTGCACAAATAAACCCGGATTTGTGACCTATCCACATGCACAGTACCAGAGCAACTGTTCTGACAGAACCTGTTACCAAGTTCTTCAAGGGACAGACTACTCACCCAGACAGGCAGCGACGGAGAACACACCAGGACTGGAACACACTGACACTCCCACGACACCGGGGCCTGCTTGCTTCTCCTCCTGGCTCCTGCACTCAGCACAACGCCACTCTTATGCACCCTAGCCCACTATACTCTATACCTCTGCACTCTACCCTGCACCACTCCACTCTATGCCACTCTACTCCATTCTGCGCCACTCCACTTTATGCCATTGCACTCTATACCATTGCAATCTACTCTGCATTGGTCTACTGTATGCCACTGCACTCTACGCTACTCTAAGTCACTGCACTCCACACAACTCTACTCAAAACCAATGCCCTCTACGCTGCTGCACTCTATGGCAATCTACTCTGCATCCCTGTACTTTACGCCACTTCACTCTAGGCCACTCTACTCCACTCTACTACATTACAGTCTATGACACTCCACTCCACGATGCCATTAAAATCTGCTCCACTGAGACTCTACTTCACTCTATGCCACTTCGCTCTAAAGCGCTCTACTCCACTCTATGACATTCTACAACACTACTCCACTCTACGGCGCTCTACGCAACTCCCTCTATGCCACTCCATGCCAGTTTACTCCACATTATTCTATGAGACACTACTCCAATCTATGCCACTTGACGACAATCTACTCCGCTGTACACCACTCTGCTCTACTACATTCTACTCCACTCTACCCATCACTGTCTACGCCACTCCACTCTGCTCTACACCACTCCACGACACTCTAAGCCACTCAACTCTGACACTACTCAACTCTGACACTGTGCTCCATTCTACACCACTCAACTCTACGCCCTTCCACTCTACGACACTCTACTCCCTCTACAACATTCCATAACACTGTACGCTACTCCATGACACTTCACGTCACTCCTCTCCATGCCACTCAATGCTACTATAACCCGCTCTATGCCAGTCAATAACACTCCACTCTACTCCACTTTACGACACTCCTCCCCACGCAAATCTCCTTTACCCTACTAACTTTGTGCCATGCTGAGCCATGGTGTACAAAATTTCTAAAACATATTGGCTAAGGCAATTGCTCTTGCATAGGCGAGACCTATTGGCTTTGCCAATGCTTGTTTCTTCAGTTGTTCCCATTGCCCATATAATACTATGCAGTACGGACTATCCATGCACAAAAACAGATGAAAAACTGTCCTTCATTGCTTGCAGGTTTTAGCTGGGAAGCAGAAACGCCTGATACCGCGCACAAGGAATGTTTCACATGGGGTGGGTTTCATGTCCATTTCATGTTCAACACTCCAGAGGCCTTAAACATACCCGTTCAATGTTACTGAGTAAGCAAGGACCAGCATGTCTGTTTGCTGTTAAACTCTTTCCATGTTTCAAAATGTACCGAGACAGAAAAGATGTATTTCTTGTAATGACACATTTTCGGGACGCTTAATTTCGAAGTTTGAGGCAGTTTTCCCAGGAGTGCCCTCCACTCTCCACCTTGCCACTCCAGCCATCTGCCGGCATGCTCTGAAAATCTGCCTGCTCTGTCCCCTGCCCCTGCCCGGTCCAGCTTGTGCCCTCCGTCCCACCACAGGCCCCCATGCACGGTTTTTCACTGAATATGCAAATGTTTATGGACTAGCTGCCACCGGCCTGCCAGTAACACATGTCCAGTGCCGCTGCCCATTTCCCAGAAGCTCTGCATGCCCCCCCACCGAGACAGGAGGACCGGCTGGTGGAGCTGAGGAGCACGGCACGTGCCAGCAAGGGATGGCAAACGGGAGGGGTCAAGGGAAACTGAGAGACAAAGAAAATCAGCTCTATATTTGATACATGTGAGATTGTACACTATACAAATTATAATTAACAATATGCCCAAGTTCTTCAAGGGACAGACTACTCACCCAGACAGGCAGCGACGGAGAACACACCAGGACTGGAACACACTGACACTCCCACGACACCGGGGCCTGCTTGCTTCTCCTCGCGCCACTCTGCCCCCGCCCACCCACGCGCGGCATCCAATAATGGTTGCACAGTGGGCCAGCCAATACTGGCGCTGCATGCAGCGCCAGGATTGACTAGGGTGGCACATGGACTGCTCGCCCTGGGCAGCCATTCAAACCCGGCCCGGCTGAAGCCGTACCTCCAGCCCCTTCTCTATGCCTAAGGGCATCGGCGCATGCGCGGGCAAGTCTCAGCCCGGGGGTATCATGGGCACAGTGCTGGCCTGCTGCAGCTGCTGTCACTCAAGCAGCTGCAGCAGACCAGCAGCCCCGCCCCTCCCACCCCCTCCGACCGCACCATACCATTGAGGCATTGACGTCACGTCACATGATCCCGCGCTGCGCTGTTGAAGAGAATATTTAATAGTAGTACGAGAATATTACTGAATTAGTGTAGTGCACGGTGCGTCCAGGGCTTAGTGGGGCTACGCCCCAATGGATGCACCGCTGCTGGGTCTATTTATATCTTGCTCCCATTTACTGCGTGTTGAATTCAATGGGGATGGTTGATGTGTGCGTATCCCATGGTAAAACCAACCTGTAAGGTGGCAACCCGTTCCCGTAAGGTACATTTGATGAACTAGTTCATTTGTTGTGGCTCCCTTTCCCTGAGGAGCTCAGTTTCTCTTAATTAGCCTCCGGTCTTGTAATGAAATGACAATTCTCCAATTATCATACGGAGAATCTTAATTTCATTAAAGACAACGGAGGCTAACATTATCCCCCCCACCACACCCTGGTGGAGTTTGACAAAAGGTATTTGATTTTTAAACAGACTTTAATTGAAGTTTAAGCCTATATATTTTCTGTATTAAATAAAAATTATAACACTGTATAGTTTACAATAACTTTGCATTCATTTGTTATTAATTACAAGTATCTACCTCCGAACAAATAGGAATCACCAGTTTTTTCTTTCCTTTTCTTTCAGATACTTATTCTTTGTGAGAATCACTTCATTATCTATGCAGAGTAGAAGTAATGTTAAAGAATTTATGGCTGTCCGCCGCAGCTGTAAGAGGATGATGCCTAGTTACCATGACGTTATATATTGTTCTTTAAAATGTTTTTATTCATGATGTAATGTGTTCTTTTAAGGGCTGCATGTGGGGCAGCAATAAAAGTATTATTGCATAATGTTAGCCTCCGTTCTCTTTAATGAAATCAGGATTTTCTCTGTATGATAATTGGAGAATCATCATTCTCGTCAGCTTTTGTCAAGGCTTTGTCAAGACTTATTGGGAGGGGGGCGCACATAACAGAAACAGGCGTTGATGGAATGATTTGGAAAGGATAATGGAGAATTTTGCAGTGGCACAGAATAGCACAACTATTGCGGCCACCATTGCGGCCATGCCCCTTTGTGGAAACTAGCTGAATCGAAATGTTCGAATGTCTTCAGCTAATGCTAAAACGGCCATCTGTGGAAACTAGCTGAAATTGCAGTTAGCATCAGCTGAAGCCATTTTGTTTTTTACAGCCATTTTAGTTAGCCATGTGCTCGCCATGTGCTTGCTTGCTCTTCACTGTTGCCTGTCCTTGTATGCTGCTTGAGTTATCAGTTACAGTTAACTCCTTCAGCATTGAGCCAGAGCACTGCACATGCTCAGAAAGGCCGGTAGCAGTCAGAATGCACTTGCTCTTAGAGTGACTGTCGGGCTATTTTAACTAATGTCAGCAACTCTGTTACTCCTCCTACTTTGTTGACTAAGTATTTTCTGTTAGTCCATATATGTGTAATAGCTATTCTTGTGTATACTTATACCGCCTCTTTTTGAGTATTCATGCTAACTCAGCAATAAACTGGCCATAAAAGGCCCTTGGTTTCTGTACTCCTTGGACTGTCTCATACAGTGCCCTGAGGGTACTGTATTGACGCAGTCTCCCTCATGTGAGGTAAATAAATGTATTCTCTTTAATATTACAGCTTCGTGCCAATCTCTTCTCCGTTGGTTTAAGGACCAGTGCATCAGTGTTACAAAGGCTTCTTTTATTCCACACCTTGACCTCCCTTCTTAAAATTCTTCGAAGATGGAGTAATGTTGAGGCCAGATCCTTCTTTTTTACCCATGGTTAATTCTACTTTTCACAAGTTGCAAAAGGTGGTGGTTCTGTCACTTTTTCCTTCTCCTTCCTTTCAGGAAGAACTTTCTCTACACTTAGTAGATGTTAAGAAAGCTCATTTACCTCAACAGTTCACAACCTGTTCTGTCTAGGAGGTGAAGCTGTCATGGGGGCAGCAGCGTCAGCAAGCAGGAGGGCCTAAGCACTTCAGGGACCCAAAGAAGAACACACAAATATTGCTCACTTTGTGGGTTGCAAAACCTGTAGTGGTCTCCGTCCATTCATTATATAACCTCCCGCCATGCATGGCTAGAGGATTTACATAGTGCGGTTATAGAGCAGACCGACACCTTGGGGGAGGGGCTAGGTGGCCGTTGCATCCCTTCCCAACTTGGTGATCAGCTTAGCATACTTAGGGCTAGATGTAGGTAACTTGGAAATGCCGATTCCTAAATACCGAATTTTACCAGTTTGGTATTTAGGAATCGGTATTTCAGATGTAGGTAAGAATTCGGTACAAAATACAGAATTCTTAATATTCGTTATTACCGAATCGGTAATTGAGATTCGGTAATAACAAATACCCACCCATTTATTCCTATGGGCCTGGAGGCCCATAGGAATGAATGTGAAGACATTCTGTATTACCGATTTGGTATTACCGAATCGGTAATACCGGGAGGTTTTTTCAAGGATGCCAGGGTGTCCAAAGGACACCCTGTTGCACCCCTGAAATGTGCATGTGTGTACATGTGGCACACATGCATGCCCTAAGGGCATGGAGGTGTGCCACATGGCACATTTCAAAAAGCAGAAAAGTGCTTTTTGAAAGGAAATCGCTATTTACCACCAACTTGGAGTTGGTGGTAAATAGCGATTTCTTAAGGCTGAGGTGCACTGTTTTATGTGCTACCTACATGGCATTTAAGGAATCAGTATTACCGATTCCTTAAATGCAAGGCCATAAGGAATCAGTATTAAGGAATCAGTATTTACCGATTCCTTAATACCGAATCCTCCCTACATCTCAAATGCCTAAATACCGGTCGGTAACAGTGACATTTAACAAATGTCACCGTTACCGACCAGTATTGGGCCAACCACATATGGCCTAAAGTCTCTGTCACGGCTGATCCAGCAGGCTACGAACCTACGAACCTCTATCACTAAATACTTATCTGGGCCCATAAACACACTCACTAATATAGGCCGGTGAACACCGCTGGGGGTCAATTTTGTAGGGCTAAAATTGTAGATTTAATGGCTTATTAATTCTCTAATCTATTACTGATCCGAAGCACTTTCTCATATCAATGGATCTATTTTAGTTGAGAAGTAATTGGTGATATGACCTAAGTTCTATTATTTATTAAATAATAACAGACTCGGGGAAAGTTTAAACATGTTTATCCAATTAATCATATGAGCAAAACAAATGACAGTGTTAACTCCATCTCTCTGAGGAAGTAATGTTGGTTTATCTAATTTAATAATAAGATTTCACAACAACAAATACCTCAGGAAAGAGAGGATAGAGAGAGAAAAGCACATTGACACAATACACAGAGTTATATTTACCTAGGATGGAGTGAAAATCAGACCCCTCTGACCAAGAGTTAATGGGCCCCTTGGAAAGTTCAAGTGACAGCTACTTCAGGACAGGATAGATCACCTCGTCTGGATTCGACGCCTGTGTCTCACCCCTCTCTGACGCTAACTTCCTCCTCGATTCTTCCACGATCTTCTTCTAATTTTATTACCTCCTCGATTTTTCCGTGATCTTCTGCTAATTCTATTTTCTTTGAAATTCTAAGTCTGCTTCTTCAGGTATTCGATCAGCATTTGCACAGCATCTCAGTCTCTCAGCGGTTCTTGCTGCGACTGCGTTAACTAATCTAACTAACTACCCCAATTATACTTTCTTAATGGCATGTACCATCCCTAAATGTATCAACTTTATGAAATTCCTATTTCTGATAGAACGAACAGAGGGGATGATCATCACACCATGCTACATTTTCTTTAGTTCATTGTTTTAAGTTCCCGCTCTTTAATTAGTTCTCCCACGCTTTATTTCCCACCCATATTTGCAAACTTTATCAACAACAATGTATACAGTTCACAGTTGTCCATTGAATCTTCAGGATGTTCAGCTGATTCCCAGGACATGCATGGAGAACGTCCTTGGATGAGTTTCAAGACTTGACCTCACTGACTCTGAGTTGTCATCTTTGCGCATGCGGAAGGAACCATGTGGGTGTCACACTTTAGCATCGTTCAGAGGCCCAAATACGAACTAATAGAGAGGTCAAAAGAAAAAGTATTACATTCAAAGTAGAATGATTTCACTGTATACCAGCTATCTCTACTCTAACCCCATTTATTTATAAAGACTCTTCATGAATTAGCATTTCGTATATAACTCGATTTAGTTTCAGCAAAGCAGATGCTTAGCACGTGAGTTTTCAAGCGGCCATATTAGATGCTATTGCGCAGAAGCAGAATTTTCCCTCCAAGCGTAAATACGTCATGCAACTGACGCATGCGCAATATAATTTCCCGGGTTAGCAGCCATTTTGAATCACACTTGGGTTATTTGTTAGTATAACAAATAGACAAGCTTTCTCTATTCTAAAAATATATTAAATGTGGTGCATATTAGTATAACATACATTGTTAATACTTCGTTATAGGGTTATATGAGAGAATTGCGTCCGAACAAGTCTCTTTTTTATTAGTCCTTGCTCCATCACGGCTTCCACCTGGCAAGGGTGAAAAAGGAACTTCTCAGGATCTGAAGGATGCTCAAATGGATCCACCTCTTGATACCCCCAATTCAGATACGTGAAGCAGAATATTGGGGTGATCAAGCAGGGGGAGTGATAGGAAGGGAACAGCTGGGAAGAGGAGAAACCTGAAAGAAGAGAGTGAGAAAGGATTCAACGCATGGAAAAAACTACTCTCAGTAATTCTGGCTAAATAAGGGAACCCCACATACCTTAGCCAAGATTACGGTGTTCTCTCACTTCTTTCACACCGCAATGCAAGTGCCCCAATACTACGTATTCCATCCTTGAAATCAGAAAACAAGAAGTCATTAGTCACCACACATATACTACCATAAACCATTTAAACGTTTGAATCATACTTGGTTTCATACATACCCCGCAAACAATAACCAAAGAAATCAAAAATGATATACAGAATCCTTCTTCAAACAAAAAATGCGTAATCAAAACAAATGTGCATATAGATGATAAGGAGCAGCAAGGTTGTGATGTGAGCCTTGAACACAACCACTACACAGTTACTTCTTTCCCCGAAGGAATAAAAGAACATCCAATGTCAATGTGTTCAAGTAGCAAGGAAATGTAAGTAATAAAATATTTCTGTAAATCCAAGTATTGCACATAACATCCTTTTGCCCAAACTCAATCCATGCAACACTGTTCTTTGCCTGCTGAACACTGGACTCAACCAAAAGGCAACTCAGATGAAGTTACTTCACCGCAATCGCAAGTCACCTCATCCAGAGACTTAGCATAAAGACGGCTGCCTTCTCATGACACCGCTGCTAAAAACAACGAGCTCACCTCCATTAGATCGTGAAGCTCAGACACTCTCCTCACCTCCTCCGAACTCCGATAGGCAGACGCGGACAAGAAAGGAATGGAATCAGCTTCCTCAGCCCTCTGCAACCTGTCAAGAAAACGTCTTTCATGGAAACAAAGTATCTCTTCAAAATTACGCACGGCGACTGACGTGCCTCGTCCTTATTTAACGGTTTTGGATTGGTCTCCTTAAAACTACAAAAACACCCATTGCCTCATGGGAGATGTAGTTTTCCATGTCAATGTCTGAAACGGCCTGATTCGTGCATGATCGTATTTCACTATTGAACGGTCCCACTCACTTACTGCAGACGCCATGCGCCAGAGTCCTGACATTACATCCCCCTCCCCGGCGGCTACTAGGTTCAGGATTAGAGGGATTCCGCAAGTGGAAGGTTCGCACCACCTTCGGGGCATGAACATTGGTACAGGGCTCCCAAGAATCATCCTCCGAGGTGTACTCCTTCCAAGACACCAAGTACCACAGGAGCTGCTTACGATACGCAGCATCTTTGATTCTACTCACTTTGTATTCCACCTGACCATCCTTCATCACCGGCGGGACAGCCTTACATCTGGAATGACCCGCAGGTTTCAACAAGCTACAGTGAAAGGAAGGGTGTATCCTCATATGAATGGGCAGTCGCAACTGGTACACCACAGGGTAGATTTGCTTGATCACAGTGTACGGACCTATGTACTTAGGGTGAAAAACACTACGTAACTTAAACTGATGTTTCTCTGGGACAACCACACTCTGTCCCCAATCTGATATGTAGGACCCACCTGTCGATGCTTGTCTGCCCATTTCTTATATTGGGCTTTGGCGTGTTGTAGATGTCCCTGTATCTTTTTATGAACATCTTGATTGTCATGAACACATGCTCTCACAGATGGCACTGTCACTTGTGTCACCGGAAGAGTGACTGGATGAAATCCATAAGTAGCAAACCATGGAGATACCCCGGTAGCGATATTCATCATGTTGTTGAAGGTTAGTTCAGCCAGCCACAACAAGGACACCCAAGAATCCTTGGTATTGTCTGCATAACATCTTAAATACTTCTTGAGGGTCTGATTGAGCCTTTCCGTATGCCCATCCGTTTGCGGTGGAGGCTTGTGGACAGAGCCGAAGAGATCTGCAATGTTCTACACCAGGATTGCCAAAACCGAGCCGTGAATTGAGGGCCCCTATCCGAAATGATCACTTTTGGTAGCCCATGCAACCGAAACATGTTGCTTAACAGTAACTGCGCAGTTTGTCCCACAGAACATGGAATGAAATGTCCCATTTTCGTGAGACCATCAACTACCACCATGATAGCTGAGTGACCTTGATTCTTTGGTAGTCCAGTGATGAAATCGAAACTTATGCTCTTCCATGGCTGATCTGGAGGAGACAAAGGCGTCAGTTGACCCGTTGGTTTAGAAGTACTAGCCTTAGCGCTAGCACATACACCACATTTTCTGATCCATTGCTGCACATCCGCTCTCATAGCTTCCCAATCAATCAATCAATCAAAGCATTTATAAAGCGCACTACTCACCCGGAGGGTCTCAAGGCGCTTGGGGGGGGGGTCCGCTACTGCTCGAACAGCCAGGTCTTGAGCTGCTTCCTGAAGGCGAGGTGGTCCTGGGTCAGGCGGAGGTGGGTCGGGAGGGAGTTCCAGGTCTTGGCGGCGAGGTAGGAGAAGGACCTTCCCCCTGTTGTGGCTCTTCGGATGCGGGGGACGGTGGCGAGGGCGTGGCCGGTCGATCGAAGTTGGCATTTGGGAGCGTAGAAGTTGAGGCGGTTGTTGAGGTATCCTGGGCCTTCGTTGTGTAGGGCTTTGTGTGCGTGGGTGAGGAGGCGGAAGGTGATTCTCTTGTTGACCGGGAGCCAGTGCAGGTCTTTCAGGTGTCTGGAGATGTGGTTGCGACGGGGGATGTCCAGGATGAGTCGTGCTGAGGCGTTCTGGATCCGCTGGAGTCTCTTCTGGAGTTTGGCGGTAGTTCTGGCGTAGAGGGCGTTGCCGTAGTCCAGACGGCTGGTGACGAGGGCCTGGGTGACCGTCTTCCTTGTCTCGGTGGGGATCCACCGGAAGATCTTACGTAGCATGCGCAGGATGTTGAAGCACGACGAGGAGACGGCGTTGACTTGTCTGGTCATGGAGAGGGAGGAGTCCAGGATGAAGCCCAGGTTGCGTGCGTGGTCTGTTGGTTTGGGTGCGTTGCCTAGGGCGGAGGGCCACCAGGGGTCGTCCCAGGTGGAGGGTGAAGATCCCAGGATGAGGACTTCCGTCTTGTCCGAGTTCAGTTTCAGGCGGCTGTACTTCATCCATTCGGCTACCTCTTTCATCCCTTCGTGAAGGTTGGCTCTGGCGGTGGCGGGGTCGTTGGTGAGGGACAGGATCAGCTGGGTGTCGTCGGCGTAGGAGATGATGTTGAGGTTGTGCTGGCGTGCGATGGCTGCAAGGGGGCTCATGTAGACGTTGAAGAGGGTTGGGCTGAGCGAGGAGCCTTGAGGGACGCCGCAGATGACTTTGGTGGCTTCTGATCTGAACGGGGGGAGGCGGACTCTCTGTGTCCTTCCGGCGAGGAAGGAGATGATCCACTCCAATGCCTTCTCCTGAATTCCGACGTTGCTGAGGCGCTGTACTAGGGTGCGGTGGCAGACAGTGTCGAAGGCCGCGGAGAGGTCTAGGAGGATGAGGGCCGCTGTTTCTCCGTTGTCGAGCAGGGCTCGGATGTCATCGGTCGCTGCGATCAGGGCGGTCTCGGTGCTGAGGTTGGCCCGGAAGCCAGACTGCGAGAGGTCGAGGGATCCGTTCGTCTCGAGGAAGGCGGCCAGCTGCTTGTTGACGGTCTTCTCGATGACTTTTGCAGGAAACGGGAGCAGCGAGATGGGGCCTGTAATTCTTGAGGTCGGTGGGGTCGGCTGATGGCTTCTTTAGTAGAGCGCTGAGTTCGGCGTGCTTCCAGCTCTCCGGGAAGGTGGCGGTGTCGAAGGAGGTGTTGATGATGTCCCGTAGGTGGGGTGCGATGACAGCGTCGGCCTTGTTGAAGACGTGGTGAGGGCAGGGGTCGGTCGGAGATCCGGAGTGGATGGAGTTCATCGTGCGGACGGTCTCTTCGGGGCTGACCGGGGTCCAGGCGTGGAGGGTGGTGGTGGGGGGCGGTGGTTCGGTCGTGGCGTGCGTCGGTTGAGTGCAGAAGCTGTTGTGTATGTCCGCGATCTTGTTGTGGAAGTAGGAGGCGAGGGAGTTGCAGAGGTCTTGCGAAGGGGTGATGTTGTTGTTTCCGGCGTTGGGGTTGGAGAGCTCTTTAACGATGTTGAAGAGCTCCTTGCTGTTGTGTGCGTTGTTGTCCAGTCGTTCCTTGAATGCAGTTTTCTTGGTGGCCTGGATCAGTTGGTGGTGTTTTCGGGTGGCGAGCTTGAGGGCAGTCATGTTGTCCGGTGTTGGGTCTCTGCGCCAGGTTTTCTCGAGTGCTCTGCAGTTCTTCTTGGAGCTCTTGAGTTCGTTGTTAAACCATGGGGCTTTCTTGCTGCCGGATCTGCTCGGCGGGGTCTTCAGAGGGGCGAGGTCATCTGCGCAGTCGCTGATCCACTTCGTGAGGTTGGTGGCCGCTTGGCTGGGGTTCGTTGTGCTGGTGGGAGGGTTCTTGCTCAGGGAAGTAGCGAGCTGGTCGGCAGTGATCTTGTTCCAGCTTCTGCGTGCAGCCTGTTGCTGGTGCTGGTGGATCGTGGTCCTTCTGAAGCTGAAGTGGACGCAGCTGTGGTCCGTCCAGTGGAGTCCGGTGGCGTGGCTGAAGGCGATGTCCTTGCTGGATGAGAAGACCGGGTCGAGTGTGTGTCCGGCGTAGTGGGTGGGGGTGGTCACCAGTTGCTTGAGTCTGAGGTTGGCGAGGTTGTCCAGCAGGGTGGTGGTGTTGCGGTCGTTGTTGTTCTCCAGGTGGAAGTTGAGGTCCCCGAGGAGGATGTAGTCAGCTGAGGGGAGGGCGTGCGGGCTGACGAAGTCGGCGATGTCCTCGCTGAATTGTGTGCGTGGTCCCGGGGGTCTGTAGATGAGGGTGTCTCTGAGGGTGGTCTTGGGGTTGATGTGGATCTGGAAGTGCAGGTGCTCGGCGGGTGTGAGGGTGTCGGCGGAGTTGGTCGTGATGCGGATGGTGTTCCTGTGGATGATGGCGATGCCTCCTCCAGTCTGGTTGATGCGGTCCCTCCGGATGATCTTGTAGCCGTCTGGGATGGCGATGGCGATGTCGGGCGCTGAGGAGGCGTTCATCCAGGTTTCCGTGAGGAAGGCAATGTCTGGGGCTGTGGTGTCGAGCAGGTTCCAGAGCTCGACGGCGTGTCTGTGGACGGAGCGGGTGTTGAGCAGGATGCACTTGAGGTGGTTGCTGCTGGAGTTCGGCTTGGTCGGTGCTGGTGTGGTGCAGGTCCGGATGCAGGTGAACTTGCAGGAGTGGCAGCTGAAGGTCCGTGGGTGCGTCTCGGGGTGGCCCGATAGCAGCCTGGGATTCTACCGGCGTTGAGTGCGTTGAGTTCGGTTGCGTCGTAGGTCCGGCGGGTAGGCTGGTGTCTGCGGGAGCCAGGGGTCCTGGCACTGGGCGCGCTCAATCGGTGCTCCCGCTGCGCGCGGTCGCTCTGGGGGCGTCATAAGAAGCGAGCCGGAAGGGAGGGTTCGCTGGGAGGCGGGAGCGTGGGAGCCAATCGGCTCACGGGGGGCGGGGCCGCAGGCAGGCAGCGGCGGGAAATCTGTGCGGGCTTGGCGGGCGGCCCTGCGGCGGCTGGGGCGCCGGGAACGGCGTCGGCGATCAGGCACAGGCAGCAGGTGAGGCTCTGAGGCAGGGGAGGTGAGGAGCGTGGGGGCGACCAGGCCGAGGGCGCAGTGGTCCCACCAAAAGTAACGCTGAAGAAGCTCCATTGTCTTGGTGGTTCCTGGATGTCCGGCCAACTTAAACTCATTTCACCACTCACATGTCTTTAGCTGCATTTCTTTAGTGGGCAAGAACAACTGGTTTCCATAGAAAGGCAGTCCTTGTTTGATGCTACGATGATTACCATGAGGAAGATGGTTTAGCTTTTTTCACTGCATCCATGAAGGCGCCAATGGTGACTACACACAGCACCTTGGAGGGTTGGATGATGGTTTCCATGAATGTTTCTGGTACGTCTTCCCCCACCAAGTGTCTGGACAAAGCATCTGCCTTCCTGTTCTCTGTGCCTGGACGATACATGACAATAAAATCAAAATCAGCAAAAAATAACATCCAACGCATTTGTCTTTGGGTCAATTGCCTTGCAGTTTTCATGAATTGGAGATTTCTATGATCTGTATAGACGGTGACCATGTATTGACCCCCTCCCCCACACAGGTGATGTCTCCATTCCTGAAACACTTGTTTGGTAGCCAAACGTTCCTTGCCATCGACAGTGTAATTCAGTTCCGCTGGATTGAGTATCTTGGACATGTTTGCTATGGGATGGAGCTGACCCGTGTTTTTATTTCTTTGTGACAGTATTGCTCCTAAAACCTTGTTGGATGCATCAGCCTCCACTATGAAGGGGCTTCAGGATTAGCATTGCTCAACACTGGTGCTGTAGTGAAAACATTTTTCAAAAAACTGAAGGCCTCTGCTGCTTCCTTTCTTAACAATCTGGTTATGGGTACTACTACTTGAGAGAATCAAAGTATAAATCACCTGTAGTAGTTAACAAAACCCAAAAAGCATTGCACGTCTTTCACACTGTGAGGTTCAGGCCATTCTTGCATGGCTTGCACATTTCTTTCAGCCATACAAACACCAGAGGAACAAAGCATGACCACCAAGAATTCCACCTCCAACACATGGAACTCACACTTGCCCAGCTTGCAATACAGTTGGTGCTGTCCTACTTTACTCAAAACTAACCCCACATGTGTATTGTGCTCTTCCTCATTCGCTGAGTATATTAGAATGTCATCAATATACACAAATACAAATTTATCTAGATGTTTCACTAACACTGCATTAAAAAAAATACAGGAATGCTGCAGGGGCATTGCACAAGCCGAAAGGCATAACAGTATACTCAAATAATCTGAATATTGTCTTAAATGCCATTTTCCACTCGTCCCCTGCTCTTATTCGTACCAGATGGTATGCACTCCTTAAATCCAATTTAGTGTACACTGTGGCTTCCTTGACTTGATCCAACAGAACCGAGATCAAAGGAAGAGGGTACCATTTTGTTACAGTGTTTTTATCTAGCATGCAAAGTCAAAGCAGGTACGCAACTCCTTGTTAGCCATCGAAATAAAGAGAAGTGGTGAGGCAGCAGGAGAACGGGATGGTCTGATAAACCCTATAGAGGTGTAATGTTCCAAATATTCTTTCAGGTGCAATGTTTCGGGTTCTGACAAAGTGTATATTCTGCAGGATAGTAGAGTAGAACCTGGGACCAGATCTATTTGGCAATCGTACTCCCTATGAGGGGGCAAAGACTCGGCAAGACTCTTGTTGAAGACGGCCTGTATTCTGCATAACACAAGGGTAATGTTTCTTTTCCTGCTGCAGTAGCCATCTTAAACTGTTGTACTGTAGCTAAAGAGTGAACTGGGGAGTTCTTTAAACATAGAAGCTGGCATTTGTGGAAAGGAATTGCAAGGACTGTTCCTTACAATCAATGAGGGGTTAAGTAACCTGAGCCAAGGCATACCCAAAATGATTTCGTACCGAGGGGCCTCTATGATATTGAATGTGATGTGTCTACATGTCTGTGCATTCCGTCTTTGATAGTTAAAGTGACTGGTTTGGTTTGTTCGGTTATGGGACCAGACTTTAATGGTTCGCCATTTATGGCCAATACCTTTCCAGGAAAAGCTCTGGGTACCACGGGGAGAGAAAACTTGTGTACCAACCCTGTATCTATAAAGTTCCCTGTGGCCCCAGAATCAATCATGGCTTCTATTTGTTGTTCAATGTCTTCCGCCTGCAGCCCTACTGGAACCAAAATGTGTGACTCATTTTCGACACGGGTAGGAGAGGATAGGCAAGGTACCTTCCATTAAGATTCAGGGTCTAGAACAGAAGGTAGACCGTCTGGTGTTGGAAGGTCGGACACTGGTATATTCTGTGTCATATACTTTGAGTAGGGTTTCCTGGGTTTCTTTGGACAATCAAGGACATAGTGTCCTTTAAGACCACAATACATGCACAGACCTTTCAATCTACATGACTCCTTCTCTTCTTTGGTAAGAAGAGCCCTTACCGCTCCTACCTCCATCGGCTCTGGAGTACTCTCACTGGTACCTAAGGTCTTGCGATAAGGCCTGTCATATTGACCTCCTGCTCTCTTTTTCTCTCCAGACCTTTCAGTTAATCTATGTTCCAGTCTTAAAGTCAAATTCATTTGATCCATACAATTAGCTGGTTGAGGTTCAATTTGCGCCAAAATGTCTTCTACTGTCATCCCTCAGTCCTTGATAGTATTTCCCTCCGGCCAGGCTGAATCAGCTACCAACCGATTAAAGGAGGTCATATAAGTAATGAGGTCTTTCTTACCTTGCCTTAATTCAGGCAATTCCCTGTCTGTACTAAATGTAATAACTCTTCTGTCAAACACTCGTTCGAACTCAGCCCTAAAGGCATTCCAGTCCGATAGAACCGGGTCGTTGTGTTTAACCAGGGATACTGCCCAAATGTCCGCAACTCCCGCCAGATAGGAAATGGCAAACGCCACACGTGAATGGTTGTTTGGGAAGGCAGCAGGTTTACACGAGAAATAAAACAGGATCTGCGTTCAAAACACATGTACCCTATGTGGATCACCTGAAAACCTTTCTGGGGAGGCTCATGGGATTTGTGGGTGCACATGGACCTGTATTTGAGATGTAGCGGCATTGAATGGGTTCCGCTGCAACTTTCTGCCCTGGAATTGACTAACTTTTGAACCACTTCTAAGGCCGGAAGGACATCATTCATAGTGGCCATAATGAGATTGAATGGACCAGGAGGAGTTAGTAACGTGGGCGCGTAATTCTGTCACGGTTTCCACCTGGCAAGGGTGAAAGAAGGAACTCCTCAGGATCCGAACGATGCTCAAATGGGTCCACCTCGTGATACCCCCAAATCAGATATGTGAAGCAGAATATTAGGGTGATCAAGAGGGGGAAGGGACAGGAAGGGAAGATCTGGGTAGAGGAGAAACCTGAAAGAAGAGAGAGAGAGAAAGGATTAAACGCATGGAAAAAACTACTCTCAGTAATTCTCGCTAAATAAGGGAACCCCACATACCTCAGCCGAGATTACGGTGTTCTCTCACTTCTTTCACACCACAATGCAAGTGCCCCAATACTACGTATTCTATCCTTGAAACAGAAAACAAGAAGAGTCATTAGTCATCACACATATACTACCATAAACCAATTAAATAACAAAGCAACAGTGGCAATGTGGTAAACAAAAGAACAGCCAGCACCTCTGCCTACTGTTAGCAATGGTATGTATTCAGACAAGTTTTCTTATATTGCGTGCTCTATGCCTGATACTGTGCCATCCACAGTATCACTCGATACAATCGGATCGCTCCAAGTGTCTCAACAAATAGAAAAACAAAGACAGAGCACAGCAGACAATCTAGTAGATAGCTGGTTGAGCCCAACCAGCAAGCTTATTTAATGCAGAAATCCAAAAAAGTGTATTCTGTTCAGCAAACAATTTTCATTACAGATGTTCTGAAATTACAACATAGGTACAGGGACAGCCACAGCCGACGCGTGTTTCGTCGCCACAGAATTCATTTCGCGACTTTTTCAAGGCTTTCTCTAAGATTTCATATGGATTCTGGAAACTCTGTCCAAACCAGAAAAATCAATAAGATTCGCTGTTAAGTACACCGGAGGCCCTTGGTTTCTTTCAAACGGCCATATCAAACCGGTAGTTGCGCCACTTTCACTTTCTTACAGTAACAGCGTTACTCCCACAGCAACAGTCGAAACCAAGGGCCTCCGGTGTACTTAACAGAGGGCTACACGCGCTAGGTTATTAGAAACTATCAGATTTGTAGTGACGCGTACTACAAGAAAAATAAGAGACGTCTACCACTTTTGCTTTTACGTTTGAATTTGAGAAGATTCTCGTCGCGTGCAAAGTGATTTATACATTCAAGTCACTTAGTAACTCGTTTATCTGGACGACATTTTCCGGTTCCGAATCTTAAGGATTTTTCTGGTTTTGACAGAGTTTCAGAATTCATTTGAAAGCTTAGAGAAAGCCTTGAAAACGTTGCGAAATAAATTCTGTGGTGACGAAACACGTGTCGGCTGTGGCTGTACCTGTACCTATGTTGTAATTTCAGAACATCTGTAATGAAAATTGTTTGCTGAACAGAATACACTTTTTTGGATTTCTGCATTAAATAAGTGTTGGACTTGGCCCTTCTGGCAGGTTCACCCCTGAACTTTTTGCTTTTTATATGTGACCTGGGGATGGTGATTCTTGGTTTCTGCGCACTTTCACTGTGTCCCAGTGGAAAGTGCGTGCGCACTCTGAGTGCGTGTGGTGAGATAGGCCTGCCCTCCCATAGGAATGCATGGGGAATGTATGTGTCCCTGGTAGTTCCTGATGCGTGGGGTGTGCAGGCTCGAGTCTGGTATGTGCGGACTCATGTGATTGAATGCTGCGCAATGATGTGTGCAGCGTGTTTGTGTCTAATATGGAAGTGCCACTTCTAGAAGTGTGCCTGTCTGTGCAGTGAATGTGCTGGCTTGTGATTGGCTGGAGCTGGCTGGTGTGCCAGGCTCCATGAGTCATGATGGGTCTGCCCCGGTGGTGAGTGTTGAGATTAGCATGTGTGATGTGAGGGAGTAGTGCACCTGGGACCTGAATAGGGCTGGGCTTTCCCCACACAATGCTGGCTACGCCCCCTGTGGTGCGTATAATGTCCCTAGCCTGGCCAGTGAAAGGAAAGGGTGGTTGAGCACATCACAGTGCTCCAAAACCAGCTGCGACTGGTTTTTCCCCCACCCTGCACCCTGAGACAAAGGAATTCACTGTATAAAAAGGGGCTGTGTCCCCTTACAAAATGTTCTTGTTTCTGACCGGAATCTACCAGGGGCGTGCTGCTGCTGGGGCCCAGGGTAAGGCTTGCCTCCCTGGGCCCTGCCCAGCCCCTGGATGCCGGAGGACTTTCCCTTGCTGTGAGCTGTTGGGCTCCATCTCTTATGCCCAGGACCTCTGGGACCTATTTCCTCCCTTGTGGATTTTGCCATGGCTTTGTTACAGCCTTCCTGCGCTCTATTTTGCAGACTGAAAACAACAGTGGTCCTATGCAAGGAATGAGTATACACAAAGGATAAATATAGACACAATGGATACTATATTCTCAGTTGACTTGCCCAGCCAGGCAGAGGTCTGATATTTAATTTTCAACACAGTTTTTGTAAAATACCTTCAACAATTTCTTGGAGGAGGGCACAAGCCTGTACCCAAACGTTTACAAATTGTCATGGTTAGCAGAGTGGATAGAGAGTAGAAAAGATTTTTTAGGCAAAAAGCTATTATGTTTCTGTGCATATAGCAATAACAGAATTCGCATTCACACCATTACTTGAGTTATAGCGATTAATACACAAGACAGTATATGGTGTAGTAATTGTCGACGGCATTTCGATCCCATTACACAATTACAGGGATCATCATCAGGACTGAATAAAGCCTAATTATTCCTAGCCATGATAGCCTAAAGGAAAAAGGGGAAAAAATAAAGAGAATTGTCCAAGAGAGGACGCATTTTAGTGATCACTACTAGTTTACATTTGTCAATGATCTCAATATACGACATGTGTGACATTCAGTGCTGCCTTATGGGCCTATATCCTGGGTTTGTGCAATTTAAGGTGAAGTAAAAATGAGTAGTTTGCATAGAATATAAAAAAAAAATTAAAAATGTTAAAAAAAAATTGGGTAACAAAAACAAAACCAATATTCATGCAACAAAACGTTTATCAAGCCGATGTCAATGTACCTGGTAAGCACAAGGATGAGTTTATTATTGCCATAAACCCAGTGGGCATGTAAACATGCGATGATTACTGGAGTATTCTGGCGAATGTGAATAGCTCCAATGGACGTGCCACAATGGTGGTGACTGGTCGTGGGAGGCGGCAGTAGTGGTTGAACAGTGATCAGTGATAAGTGATAAAAACGGCGCGTAGAGGATTTATTAAGTGCCTAGAAAGCATGCCGCGCAAGTTCCAACATACCGCGATGGGCGAGAGCCACGCAGTGGGTACAGGCCAGTACACGATGAGGGCTGCAGTAGTGACCTGTAAGAGACCAGGAGGTCTATGAGCAGTCTATGAGCAGTGAGGTACAGTAGGGAGTAGGTGACTGAACCACGCTAAGGGGCGGTTACTTACCCGTGAAAGAACAGTTGGTTCTCGAACACTCGGGCAATTGTCAGACTGACTTCAGTGTGCAGGCGGGATTAATGAAAGGGAACAATCTCCTAAAGGGAGAGACAGCTAATAAGTGTCGGAAAATTACGGCGGAATCGTGCAAAGTGAGGCGTGCAGGCAAGGAGCTTACCCCGTTAAAGGATTGACGGGCCAACAGTGGGCTTGGTCGTCAGTGGGAGCCTGGGGGGATGAAAAGGGTGGAGGCGTATTAGAAAGGGCAAGGAGTGAGGATATCCCCGCAGAGTCTAGAAAGGGAACAGCCCAAGGCTTACCTTCACGTAGGACTGCAGGCGCTTCCCGGGCCGGTGCAATGGCAAACCAGCCAGGAAGTAAGTTATAACTGCGTGATTGGTGGGGGCGGTCACATGCTAGGGTAGACAAAAAGGAAGGACTTGCTTTCCGAGCCAGTGCAACCAGGAAGTGAGTGGAGACTCAGTGGTTGGATAGGGCAGTCACATGGCTGAGTGACGAAAATAAAAGAAGGACACGGGGGTAGCCATATTGAGTGAGGCGAGAGTCATATTGAAGAAAAGTGGTGTGATACAAGTGACCAAGTGACAGTGAGAAGGCGCACTGTGTGGTGGAAAAAGTGACGGACAGATTAAAACATGCACAATTAAATGCTCCACACATTCCACTTCGAAATTAACTGTAAAAGACCCAAATCACAACAATTTATGTTAGGTTAGGCCAGTCCTCTTGCTGGTTAAGTCCAGAATTTAAGCTATCAGTTTGTAATATCCACTTTAGTTCTTCTTTATTGAGAAGTTTGGACAAGTCTCCACCTCTGGGGGGTAGAGTGATTTGGCTGATCACAGTCCATCTCAGATCATTTTCGGTGTGCCCTTTGTCAATGAAGTGTTCAACGAGAGGGGCTTTCTCAGTTTTGCATCTGATCCTACTGCGATGCTGTGAAATTCTCAGTTTGATCTTCTGCTTTGTTTGTCCCACGTAGATCAGGTTGCACGGGCACAAGATAGCGTATACCAAGTTACAGCTGTTACAATTGGTAAAAGTTCGCAAAACATTTTTCACCTCACCAAAGACACGTTCTTTTGATTCAATACAAAAATCACACACCACGCAACTACCACATTTAGAATGTCCCTTTAGTGGGGGAAGTTCCCATAGATCTATCAATGTGTGTGCTGGTTTGGGCGAAGGAAGAGCAGCCCTTACCAGGTGGTCCTTAAGGTTTTTGCTTCTCTTAAAAGCAAACATTGGGGGTTCAAGATTTAGGTCTCCAGAGTTAAGGATATGCCAGTTTTTCTTAATACTTTTGCGAATCTTATTGGATACTGTAAAAAAAGTCGTGACACATACTAGTTGGTCAGAGTGCTTTTTTTCTTTAGGTTCCAAAAGGGATTCCCGCGGGCAGTACCAGGCCCTTTTCATGGCATTTTTCACTAGCCGGCGCGGGTAGCCTCTGAATCTTAGTTTGTCTGCCAGTATGTTTGCTTCCCTAAAATAGTCCGTCTTGAGAAAGCAATTGCATCTCAGACGTAAAAATTGGGAATAGGGTAAGCTGTCTTTCAGGGCTCGTGGGTGGCAGCTACTGTAACTCAGCAGAGTATTCCTTTCCGTAGGCTTACGGAATAAGGATGTGAACAGTAAGCCGTCTTTGTGTTGTATGCAAAGATCCAGGAATGGAATGCTAGTTTTACTGTAGATCTAAATCTTAATTTAGAGGGAGCCCACCCCTCAACGATCTGATGCCTGCCGCCGCCGCGAACCGCGGCACGCCTGGTTGTGGGCAGGGCCCGCGGATGGAAGCAGGTAGTAGCGCGAGCGTTGCGGGGCTCCCGTGACCAGGAGGGAGCCCCGGATACTGTTTTGCCAGGGAGCTTTGCGGCTCCACCCTAAGTCCTGGTCCCGAGATGGGGGACCGGGTGAAGACCTGGCGAAGCGGGCGCATGAGGAAGGCGGGGTTCCCATGAGCAGAGAGAGCCCCGCCGAGCGCTACCGCCGCCCGGAGACAGAGAGCACCCCAATGGCCCCCGGCGAGAGAGGAGCCGCCCCGTGACCTCCGGGAAGCAGCCGGTGAGTAAGGCTGCCCGGAGGGGAGGGGGGAGAGGGTGCCAGTGATTTTTTTTTTTTGCAGAGTTTTTATATAGCGCGTACTAGACCCGAACCGAATCAGGTATCAGAGCGCTTAACATAACATCAGTTACGTTACATGAGGACATACTTTCATTTGTTTAGGCACGGGGAGATTAAGTGATTTGCCCAGAATCACAGGAGGTGACTCTGTGCTTCCCCCCACGGGAAGCACAGAGCTAGGGCGGCCCCGGATGGCAGTGGGCCGCCCCCACGTGGTAGTGAGGATTTGCGGGGCAGTGTCCAGTCCCAGTGATTAACCGAGCCCCGAGTGGCTCCCTCGCGGGTGGTGTTGTTTTCGGGCCCCAGGCATGCCCCGAGCCTGTGCACGGCCCCGATGGGGACCTATTTACTTGGGGGCATGTATTTCTTTAAAGAGCCCCGTGGCTCCAAGGCCCCAGTAATCTAGAGAGCTAGATGGCTCACAGGGGGCACAGTGTCTATGTTCCTAGAGCCCAGATAGCTCCAACGTGCGCAGTATTTCTAGAGCCTAGACGGCTCCAAATATTTTGCGCAGTCTTTCCTCCAGAGGGCCAATGCGGGCCCATGTCGCAGTTTGTCCTTCCCAGCTGCCCAGCAAGTAGTGGGCAGCTGCACCTTTTAGGTTTTTCTCTCTAGGGACATATGTTCTTTTGGACTCAGGAGTGAGTCGCACTCCTTCGCCCTACTTGGCCTTACCCAGCTGCGCAGCACTTAGTGCCAGCTGCAGCGTTTAGGCCCTGTTCTGTCCCTCAGCTGCCCAACAAGTAGTGGGCAGCTGCTACGTTTAGGTTTTCGGCTCAGTGGCGCAACCTGGACTTTGTTGTGAGTTATGGGCTCCTTAGGGTGCTAGGAAATGTACTATGTGTTGTATGTTTTGCGCACCCTGTGTTCTGGTACCTCTGAATGTGTTTTTATGCTTCATGTACAAAGTTGCTTTCCTACACCTCTGAATGTGTTTTATGCATCATGTGTTTTATCTACACCGCTGAATGTGTTTTATGCGTCATGTGTTTCCTTCCCTACACCTCTGAATGTTGTGATGCATCATATGTAATATTCCTATGCCTATACCCCTAAATGTATGGTGATACTTCGGTGGTTGTTTTCTCCTAGTACAGGTGTTGCTAGTGAGGTCGTGGTTACCTGCGTGACATTCTCCTAAGGTGGTTAGGGTTGCGTAGGTGGTACTTACCTGTTACCAGTAGTTACTGGTTGTGTGCTCTATGTTTCATTTTTGTCCTACAGTGATTATTATTCTAAAATCTACAAGTGCATATTCCTGACAGTGGTCCCTGTGGCCCTGTCCTGTACATATCCCCTGTAAATTCTGCCCGTGCCTGTTGGCACATTGTAAAGTAATTAATTTGAGTCACTTTTCAGACACAGGGTTTTGCTTCCCTTGGGGTGAATAGACGATACCCATTGTGCAAGGTGTGTGTTACTGAATTTTGTATATATTTATTTGTATATAGATTTGAGCAACAAGTCCTGATGATGGTCCTTTGGATGTTAAACCGACGTGGGACCGAAACGTCGACGCTCAACACCGCTTAATCGTCATTTGCATCACTTGTTTGTGTTGTTTTAATGAATGAAATGTATTGAGACTAAAACTCCTCCTTACATGGTATTTTGTTTATCCATGTGAAAAAACAAAAGGTGTTGTATACTACTAGAAATGAAAATAGTATAGAGAGTAGTATTTATGTTGCCTTTTATGTATTTTGATACTTAAACTCATCTTCAAAAAATAAATAACAGTAAATACTGTATTTTCCTTGCATTTATTAAATAGTGGTTCACTGTTGTGACCAAGATTGAATTTAGTTAATAAGATTTAAATGATTCCTATGAGGACAAATTGTGAATTTTTGAATTATACCCAGTCCTTTTGGGATTATTGGGTGGCTCTATTATATTGAATAATGCTGCTAAGGCGGCGTTGTGAAGGGTGACTGGGAGCCTGGGTGTGCTTCCTGTTGTTCAGGTCAGTGAGGGAGGACTACGGAAGAGAGACGTGGCGAAAAGGTAAGATTTTATTTAATGTTTTAATGCCCGTTTCCCCTATGTCCTCCCCCCTCCCGCCTCTGCCCCCACCCCCTGCCTTTGACCTGTGCTGGCTGCCACTGATTTTTAAAGTAGCAAACAACTTTCTTTTAGCTGTCTCCCACCTAAAACTGCCTCTACGACCTCACAAGTCAATGGGAAATTAAATTTCCACATTTTTTTTTTCCTGACTCTCCCTCTTTGCGGCTTTAAAATGTTCCCATGTGGGTTAAAATTAGGGTGACCAACCGTCCGTAAATTTCACGGACAGTCCGTAATTTTGGCCGTTTGTCCGTTGTCCGTGAAGGATTCTTTAACGGACGCCATTTGTCCGTCATTTTAGCCGGGCCCTGGTCTCCCCACCCTAAAGCCGGCACAGCTTGCCCCCACCTCCCTTCTTGACTCCCATGCAGTAACAAAGCTCAGATACGCAGCAGCATTGGAGAGGCACAGCGGGATGGCAGCCCTGACACCTCCAGCCCTTGATGAGCTGTTAAGAGGTGCTCGAAGGTGACTGACAGGGAAGGGCTGCAGCTTCAGGAGCAGGGGCATCCATTCAGATGCAAACAGCCCTGAATGACTCATGTCTCTGCAATTTAGAGGGGGGCTCACACATTCCATTTCTACCCAGGCCCCCAAACATCCTAGACTCCGCTGAGCCAGATTACATGGAGGCAGCACGTGGTTCTCTTCACAGAGCTTAATCACTGTCACTAAATTGTAAGCAAACCTCGGTTCTTCAAACATGCAGTCTATAATGTAATACAATAAAGAAAAGGCACAATCGCACCCACACTGATTAACAAAGTATGGAGGGCAATCAGTTCTCTTAGAGTATCTCCTGTAAGTACTGTACATCACAGTGGGGGGTGGCATTTTGGACAGAGAGCCTCTTGTGCAGGAGGGGGCGAGGAGCCCAAGATGATACTAGAATACTGCATGCCCACCCCTGTGCCCACCCTGGTGGATCCTGTTCCCCCTCCTGTGATGGCTCTTGTCCCCCCCCTGTGGTGAATCATGTCTCTGCCCTGGGTGGCTTCTGTCCCAGTCGTGAAGTTCTTGATGGGCCTCTTCTCAAAAGGGCTCAGCTCAAAATTAATATGGAAAGGTGGGTAAGTAAGTGAAGGGATGGGTGGATGGCTGGATGAATAAGTGAAAGGGTGAATGGATGAATGAAAGTGAATAAATAGATAATGAGAGAGGATGGATGGATGAATGAGGGGAAGGATGGATGAGAGAAAATGTAAATAGCTGGATGTATGGGTGGAAGGGTAGCGGGATGATGGATGAGGGGAAAGATGGATGAGGGGAAAGATGGATGAGGGGATGGAGGAATGGAGGGGAAGGATGGATGGATGAGGGGAAGGATACATGGATGGGAAGGATGGATGGATGAGGGGAAGGATGGATGAAAGGAAGGAAGGATGGATGTATGGATGATGAGGGGAAGGATGTATGGATGATGAGGGGAAGGATATATGGATGATGAGTGGAAGGATGGATGGATGGATGATGAGTGGGTGGGTGAAAGGATGGATGGAGAGTGGGTGGGTGAATGGATGGATGGATGAGGAGTGGGTGAAAGGATGGATGAGTGGAAGGATGGATGGATGAATGGAGGGGAAGGATGGATGATGGATGAAAGGATGGATGGATGGATGATGAGGGGATGGATGGATGGATGATGAGTGGGTGGGTGAAAGGATGGATGTATGGATGAGGGGAAGGATGGATGAATGTTCTAGGACACCCCCGCGCCGCACGGCCACCAGCTGCTGCGTGTGCCCCCTTGCCCCCTTGCCGGTCTGTCTCGCTGCCGCCGTGTGACCACGCCCCCTGCCGACGAGCGGCGTGGTCCGTGATCGCCTGACTTGTCCCTGTGGTTTTTTGTTGTTTTTGTATTGTTTTGTCTCTCTACATTGCCTGTTTTCTTATTTTTTATCTGTTCCTGTAATTTCCTTCCTGCTTGCCTGTTGTCCTGCCGCCCTTCGCCCTCCCTCCCCGCTTCCCGCCACCGCCGCTAACCCCGCCCCTTTTTTCCTTCTGTACCCTCCCCGCTCCCGCCTCCCAGCTGCTCCGCCCCCCCGCGCACTTCGCCATATATGGCGACCGTGCGAACGCGCAGCGGTCACGCGCAGCGGGCGCGCCGATTGTGCGCCGAAGGCGCGCCAAAGGTAAGCCCGTCTGCGCCCGTCCGCGCCCGGACCGCGCCCAGTGCCAGGACCCCTGGCCCCCACCGACGGAAGCCGACCCGACGAACCTACAACGCCGCCGAAATCATCGCACTCAATACCGGCGCCATCCCGGGATGCCACCGAGCGACGCCGAAGCACACCCACGGACCCTTCAGCTGCCACGCCTGCAAATTCACCTGCATCCGGAACTACCCTGCACCAGCACCCGCCAAGCCGAACACCAACAGCAACCACCTCAAGTGCATCCTGCTCAACACCCGCTCCGTCCACAGACACGCCGTCGAACTCTGGAACCTCCTCGACACCACAGCCCCTGACATCGCCTTCCTCACGGAGACCTGGATGAACGCCTCCTCAGCACCCGACATCGCCATCGCCGTCCCAGAGGGCTACAAGATCACCCGGAGGGACCGCACCGCCAACCAGGTGGGAGGAGGCATCGCCATCATCCACAGGGACACCATCCGCGTCACGACCAACACCGACGACACCCTAACCACCGCCGAACACCTGCACTTCCAGATCCACACCGACCCGAAGACCACCCTCAGAGGCACTCTCATCTACCGACCCCCGGGACCACGCACACGATTCAGCGAGGACATCGCCGACTTCATCAGCCCGCATGCCCTCCCCTCCGCCGACTACATCCTCCTGGGGTACCTCAACTTCCACCTGGAGAACAACAGCGACCGTAACACCACCACCCTGCTTGACAACCTCGCCAACCTCGGACTCAAGCAGATGGTGTCCACCCCCACCCACCTCGCCGGACACACACTCGACGCCGTCTTCTCATCCAGCAAAGACATCGCCTTCACCCACGCAACAGGACTCCACTGGACAGACCACAGCTGCGTCCACTTCACCTTCAAAAGAACGACGACCCACCACCACCAGCAACAGGTTGCCCGAAGAAGCTGGAACAAGATCACAGCTGACCAGCTCACCGCCTCCCTGAGCCAGCACCCTCCGGCCGGCTCAGCAAACCCCAGCCAGGCCGCCGACAACCTCACGAAGTGGATCAGCAACTGCGCGGACGAACTCGCCCCTCTGAGGACCCCGCCCAGCAGACCCGGCAGCAGAAAAGCCCCATGGTTCACCGACGAACTCAAGAGCTCCAAGAAGAACTGCCGAGCCCTCGAGAAAGTCTGGAGTAGGGAACCAACAATGGACAACATGACCACCCTCAAGCTCGCCACCCGGGAACACCACCAACTGATCCGCGCCACCAAGAAAAATGCATACAAGGACCGGCTGGACAACAACGCACACAACTGCAAGGAACTCTTCAACATCGTGAAAGAGCTCTCCAACCCCAACGCCGGAAACAACGACATCACCCCATCGCAAGACCTCTGCAACTCCCTCGCCTCCTACTTCCACAACAAGATCGCGGACATACACAACAGCTTCAGCATCCAACCGACGCACGCCACAGCCGCAGCAACGCCACCCACCGCCACCCTCCGCGCCTGGACTCCAATCAGCACCGAAGACACCGTCCGCACAATGAACTCCGTCCACTCCGGATCGCCGACCGACCCCTGCCCTCACCACGTCTTCAACAAAGCCGACGTTGTCATCGCACCCCACTTGCGGGACATTATCAACACCTCCTTCGACACCGCCACCTTCCCTGAGAGCTGGAAGCACGCCGAACTCAGCGCTCTACTCAAGAAACCAACAGCGGACCCCACCGAACTCAAGAATTACCGTCCCATCTCACTCCTCCCGTTTCCGGCCAAAGTCATCGAAAAGACCGTCAACAAACAGCTGGCCGCCTTCCTCGAGACGAATGGATCCCTCGACCCCTCACAGTCTGGCTTCCGAGCCAACCACAGCACCGAGACCGCCCTCATCGCCGCCACCGATGACATCCGAACCCTGATGGACAACGGAGAAACAGCGGCCCTCATCCTCCTGGACCTCTCCGCGGCATTCGACACTGTCTGCCACCGCACCCTAGTGCAACGCCTCGGCAACATCGGAATCCAGGAGAAGGCACTGGAATGGATCACCTCCTTCCTCGACGGAAGAACACAGAGAGTCCGCCTACCACCGTACAAGTCAGAGGCCACCGAAGTCATCTGTGGCGTCCCTCAAGGATCCTCGTTGAGTCCCACCCTCTTCAACGTCTACATGAGCCCCCTCGCGGCCATCGCACGCCAACACAACCTCAACATAATCTCCTACGCCGACGACACCCAGCTGATCCTCTCCCTGACCAACGACCCCGCCGCCGCCAGAGCCAACCTGCACGAAGGGATGAGAGATGTAGCCGAGTGGATGATGAACAGCCGCCTGAAACTGAACTCAGACAAGACGGAGGTCCTCATCCTGGGCTCCTCGCCCTCCGCCTGGGACGACTCCTGGTGGCCCCCCGCCCTGGGCACCGCACCAAAACCGACGGACCACGCACGCAACCTGGGCTTCATCCTGGACTCCTCCCTCTCCATGACCAGACAAGTCAACGCCGTCTCCTCGTCATGCTTCAACATCCTGCGCATGCTACGGAAGATCTTCTGGTGGATCCCCACCGAGACCAGGAAGACTGTCACCCAGGCCCTCGTCACCAGCCGACTGGACTACGGCAACGCCCTCTACGCTGGAACCACCGCCAAGCTCCAGAAGAGACTCCAACGGATCCAGAACGCCTCAGCCAGACTCATCCTCGACATCCCACGAAACAGCCACATCTCCGGACATCTGAGAGACCTGCACTGGCTCCCCGTCAACAAAAGAATCACCTTCCGTCTCCTCACCCACGCACACAAAGCCCTACACGACCAAGGCCCGACCTACCTCAACAACCGAATCAACTTCTACGCCCCCAAGCGCCACCTCAGATCAACCAGCCACGCCCTCGCCGCCGTCCCCCGCATCCGGAGAGCGACAACAGGAGGAAGGTCCTTCTCCTACCTGGCCGCCAAGACCTGGAACTCCCTCCCGACCGACCTGCGCCTGACCCAAGACCACCTCTCCTTCAGGAAGAAGCTCAAGACCTGGCTATTCGAGCAGTAACGGCACCCCCCCCCCCTCCTAGCGCCTTGAGACCCTACGGGTGAGTAGTGCGCTCTATAAATGTCTTGATTGATTGATTGATTGAATGAGGGGAAGGAAGGATGGATGAGGGGATGGATGGAGGGGAAGGATGGATGGATGAGGGGATGGATGGAGGGGAAGGATGGATGGATGAGGGGATGGATGGAGGGGAAGGAGGGATGGATGGAGGGGAAGGAGGGATGGATGGATGAGTGGGTGAAAGGATGGATGGATGATGAGGGGAAGGATATATGGATGATGAGGGGAAGGATGGATGGATGAGGGGAAGGATACATGGATGGGAAGGATGGATGGATGAGGGGAAGGATGGATGAAAGGAAGGATGGATGAGGGGAAGGATGGATGGGGAAGGATGGATGGATGAGGGGAAGGAAGGATGGATGTATGGATGATGAGGGGAAGGATGTATGGATGATGAGGGGAAGGATATATGGATGATGAGGGGAAGGATGGATGGATGGATGATGGGTGGATGAGTGAAAGGATGGATGAAGGGATGGATGAGTGAAATGATAGATGGAAGGATACATGATGGATAGGTTTGCAAATGGTTGAATATGTTTGGAAATGTCTGAGCTTACTTATATACTATTGCGCGACCTCTGAGGTGTCTGTAAAACGTACCTATTGTCCGGAAGTTTTGTCCTGAATTTTGAACTTCTGTCCTGAATTTGTGTCCTGAATTTTGACCCTTTGTCCTGAATTTTTACACTCACCGTCCTGAATTTGCACCAATGCCAGTTGGTCACCCTAGTTAAAATACTGCTGAAAGTAGTAAAAATGGTCAGGTGGCTCCCCTCCTGCAGGTGTTCTGCCCAGTAAAGAGAAGGCTGGTGGAAGCAGTTTGGAGTGAAATCCATACAAGATCTCTTTATAATGTTTCAGGTTTACAAAAGTAAGGGAGAGAAAAAGAGAAGGGCTATTTAAGTGTGCGCATGCGCGATGAAAGATACAGCTGGCAGTGGGACCGAAGGTGCCCTCGCGGCGGCCATGTTTGATTGGGAGACGCACTGCTCCCTATAGGCCTCATGCGGTGCTCTGGGGGCTCATGGCTTCACCAGAGCTGGTGTCCTCACTGGAGAGCGTGCGGGGGAGTGGAATGAACTGAAACGAACCTCGCACAGAACTGCCAGCCCCAAAACAAACGGAGAGTCTCTCGTGACACCTGCAGGCGCCGGGTGGCGCTTCCGGTCGCCGTGACGTCAGCCTCGTTTTCACCCGCCAATGGCGGGCGGTCCTGATGCTGCTGAGAGGTGCTCTTTGGCCGCGGGGCGCGCGGCGCGTGCGCGAGCATCCTTTGTGCGTCACCCCTGGCGGCACGCGCTGACGCTGACCCCTGCGGCTCGAGTCGCTGCCCGCGGCCGCCAGCAGGAGGCGCTGCAGCCTGGAGGGGCAGAGGGCAGGGGCATCCCTCCCTGGGGGGCAGAGCAGGTAACAGCGGCCTGTGCATGCCACCAGGCCCAGCAGGCCCTGGGGGGGCGACAGGGGGTAACAGAGACTGTGAAGCAGGGGCCTGAGGGCCTCAACTCTGCAGGTAGAGTCTGATGGAGGGCAGCCCCTCTCCAGGCCGGGCCTCCCAGTGAGGCAGTCTCTGTTTACATTCCACCTTTCATTTCATCTTGCATTCCATTTTATTCAAAATGTTTTATTTATTTAGTTTTCTGCAACAAAAGCCTCTTGTATAGTGCATTTGTTTTAACTGAGCAGCCTCCAGGTGTCTGTGTGAGTTCAGATTCTGGGTACATATGTATGAAGGGCCACAATTAAGAATTGTCAGAAGTGTAGTGTGAGATTCTTTAATGTCGGTCATAGAGGAGTACAAACTGTATGCACATATAATCTTGGGCCTCTCTGCAGAGTGCACGTAGTAATATTCAGGGCTTTAAGTGGGATGAAAAAACTGGTGGATCTCCCAAAGAGACGTGGCCAATGTAATCAGGCGTGGCTTAAAACACATAAGCTAAAAATCTTAGCATACTTGTATTTTGCTGTTTCTGTCATGGCATCCAGATATATGATGAAACTAGTAACATCATACCTACAACCAGTCAGGACTATTGGCTTTATCAATGGTTGTTAGTTGCATAAAATAAATAAGCAGCAACTATGTCTTGTATATAATATTGAAAAATCTTCCACTCTCTTTAATGGATTTCCCTTCCCCTACAACACTCACGTGTCATGACGAGATGCCATAACTTCTCCACTAGTTGAGAAGGGAGCAGTGTGAGCAGCGCAGATTGATGTCCGAACACCTATTCCAAAAAAAACTCAAGACCTGGCTTTTTTCCCTCATCTAATCTCCCCACTTCCTTCCTTATCCCTCTGATCCTCTCGAGATAAAAGTCTTCAGCGCCGGGACACCTCCGCTGGAGGTAGCTGAGCGCTTTATAAAACTACTAAATAAATAAATAAATAAATGTGTCTGCTGTCACTGCAGTCTGGGAAAAAATGGACCGCCTGTGCCAGGGCACAAAACAGAGCCCAATAGAGACCTATTTCGAGGCCCCCTTTAAAAAACTGCCATGCTCATTACCGGTGAGACCGGGCCCACTTAAAGCCCTGGTGATAGTTGCATATGCGCCAACAGCTGTTGTGGGAAAGAGTTTGATAGGCAGATGGAGAATTTGGGAAACGTACAGAAAAAATGGACATACTGTAGGAGCAAATAGCATTTCCCCAGGATGCTGGAAGGTTGTGGGGGACAGGTGGTTTTGTTTCTGGGGGCCATTTTTGTAGCTGTTTTGAATGCACCCGCTGCAGAGTTCCTTGTATATCCTGTTGTTTTCAGGCAACCATAAAAGCGTCACAATAACTCTGGTGTTTAATGTACCTGCTTGTCTAGTGGCAGTTTTGACTCATCTAAGGTGGCACAGGGGATTCATATGCCTGGTGCAAATGACGTGAACCATGCAGATCACATAATGTGCATAGCTTAGTGCTTTACTGCTTTGTCTCAAATACCCTTCTGTTAGTGTGCATGTCATAAGTTACAATCATAATCTAGCTCAGTGAGCTGCGAAGTGCCATCAAAGAGCTGCATGCAAACTACATGGCACATGTTAAAAGTTATGTTTTTTAGAGTCTTTCATTAGCCCAATGTTGCTAAAAAAGGTTTGTTTAAGAATAAGTAATTTCTTATTAATAAAGCCAATTGTAACCACTGTTGCATTCTGAATTCTGAGTATGTGCTTCTTCAGAACAAGCACTCTCAAAAAATGCCTACTCGTATGGATGACATGAATTCTAAACCTTGTCTTATGTATCATTTACTATACACTGATTTACACACATATAAATCATTGTCTCTGTATTTGTGCGTAATGTAAAGTACTCTGACACCTTACATTGGTATGAGTGGTGCTATAAAACAAATGAAATACATGTGAGATGGGCTATGGAGAACTGAGGGACACCGTTGAAACGTGACAGTGAGGGAATCATTGAAGAGCCCTAACAAAGATAGTTGAATTCTGGTGCAATCTGAGGTCATCATTCACTATGATTTGAAAGCTAAGACAATTGAATATATAAGGAAACATTTTCTGTAGATTGTGCCCTTTTTGGCCATGTTTTCTGGGGGAGTCCCCCCTCCCCCAGTACTCCTGTAGTGGTCAGGCTTGCTCATTGTACTCACTATGCACCGTACGGGAGCTGGACTGACCAAATATGCCAATGCTGCTTTGGGTTTCCAGACCGGCCCTGGTATCTGCAACCCTCTAAAGGCCCACACTCCTTCCACAGAGCCTAGTAAGGATTACATTGTTATTCATTTATCTCATACAGCTAATATGCCGAACCAAAGCCAATAGAGCTAGCTTGTTTTAGGTAGATGTGTTGTGTGACTTGTCTGGGTGTTATAATAGAAAACTCACAGAGAGGTCCCCAAATATTGGCCATCCTGCACTCTGTGTGAAGCACAGGAGTTTAGTTTACATGTTGTATGCAACATGCCTAATTAGATTGATTTTACCTCTGGGATAGGATTCCTAATTATGCTGTATTGGCCACACCCCTTTTCGAGATCCCCTCCCCATTCTTTTTATCCCCCTTAAAGTTCTTCCCCTTAGGATCCAAGCACAGGAGACTGGTAGGGAGGTGCGGAGGGCATGATCTGTACCCGTGTCTGCATTGTGCATGGATGACAGGGACGTTTTCTGTACCTGTGTCTATAGTGTTCATGGAAGACAGGGTGATTAGTTGTACTTGTGTCTGCCCTGTGCATGGAAGGCAGGGACGTTATCTGTACCTGTGTCTGCAGTGTGCATGGAAGACAGGGTGATTAGTTATACTTGTGTCTGCATTGTGCATGGATGACAGGGACGTTATCTGTACCTGTGTCTGCAGTGTGCATGGAAGACAGGGTGATTAGTTATACTTGTGTCTGCATTGTGCATGGATGACAGGGACGTTATCTGTACTTGTGTCTGCACTGTGCACGGAAGGCAGGGATGTTATCTGTGTCTGCAGTGTGCATGGAAGACAGGGTGATTAGTTATACTTGTGTCTGCATTGTGCATGGATGACAGGGACGTTATCTGTACCTGTGTCTGCAGTGTGCATGGAAGACAGGGTGATTAGTTATACTTGTGTCTGCATTGTGCATGGATGACAGGGACGTTATCTGTACCTGTGTCTGCAGTGTGCATGGAAGACAGGGTGATTAGTTATACTTGTGTCTGCATTGTGCATGGATGACAGGGACGTTATCTGTACCTGTGTCTGCAGTGTGCTTGGAAGACAGGGTGATTAGTTCTACTTGTGTCTGCATTATGCATGGATGACAGGGACGTTATCTGTACCTGTGTCTGCAGTGTGCATGGAAGACAGGGTGATTAGTTATACTTGTGTCTGCATTGTGCATGGATGACAGGGACGTTATCTGTACCTGTGTCTGCAGTGTGCATGGAAGGCAGGGTGATTAGTTATACTTGTGTCTGCACTGTGCATGGAAGGCAGGGACGTTAACTGTACCTGTGTCTGCAGTGTGCATGGAAGACAGGGGGATTAGTTATACTTGTGTCTGCACTGTGCACGGAAGGCAGGGATGTTATCTGTGTCTGCAGTGTGCATGGAAGACAGGGTGATTAGTTATACTTGTGTCTGCACTGTGCATGGAAGGCAGGGACGTTAACTGTACCTGTGTCTGCACTGTGCATGGAAGGCAGGGATGTTATCTGTACCTGTGTCTGCAGTGTGCATGGAAGACAGGGTGATTAGTTATACTTGTGTCTGCACTATGCATGGAAGGCAGGGACGTTAACTGTACCTGTGTCTGCAGTGTGCATGGAAGACAGGGTGATTAGTTAGACTTGTGTCTGCACTGTTCATGGAAGGCAGGGACGTTATCTGTACCTGTGTCTGCAGTGTGCATGGAAGACAGGGTGATTAGTTATACTTGTGTCTGCACTGTGCATGGAAGGCAGGGACATTATCTGTACCTGTGTCTGCAGTGTGCATGGAAGACAGGGTGATTAGTTATACTTGTGTCTGCACTGTGCCTGGAAGGCAGCGACGTTATCTGTACCTGTGTCTGCAGTGTGCATGGAAGACAGGGTGATTAGCTTTACTTGTGTCTGCACTGTGGATGGAAGGCAGGGACGTTATCTGCACCTGTGTCTGCACTGTACACGAGAGGCAGGGGCGTTATCTGTACTTGTGCATGGAAGACAGGGATTATCTGTACCTGTGTGTGCACTATGCAGGGGCATAGTCTGTACTTGTGTCTGCACTGTGCATGGAAGATATGAGTGATTACCAATACTTGTGTTTGTATTGTGCATACAAGACAAGAACATTATCTGCACTTGTGTTTGCACAGTGCATGGAAGACAGGGACATTATCCATGTCTGCACTGTGCATGAAGGATAAGGGTGATTATCTGTACCTGTGTCTGCACTGTGCATGGATGACAGGAATGGTATCTGTACTTGAGTCAGCGCTGTGCATGGAAGGCAGAGCCATTATCTGTGTCTGCACTGTGTATGGAGGATAAGGGTGATTATCTGTACCTGTGTCTGCACTGTGCATGGACGGCAGGGACGTTATCTGTACCTTTTGTCTGAATTAAGCAAGCGTCTTCACTATTGTAATATGGATCATATAGTTAGCGCGATCATCTGAGATGAATTTGACCTACTCAATACCTGAGCAGAAGTGTTAAAATGACAATTGGTCACACTTCTAGTCTTTTGATTTTAAACTCATGCAGTGGGGTTTCGCATGTGGTTATCACCGGGGCTTCCTTGCAGTTCATATCCCTTGCTAGGCTGGCATGCCATGGGACGGTCCATTAAGGGAAGGAACTTGCAGTTTTTTATGAGCTTCTTTTTGTGAGCTGCTGGGCCATCGCCTGTGTTGGTTTGTTTCTCTCTGTGGTCTCTAACCTCAAGTGCTGTTCCAAAGTCAAATAGAAGAAAAGGATTCAAATCAGCCAGGACATAAATGACTGCACCACCAAACTAGTCACAAAGGTATATTATATTGCCCACCTCAAACGATCTGCTGCTTATAGATCACAAAAATAATAGAGCTAATTTGGCAGGATGAGAGGCAATACATAGAAAATAAATACTTAGGTACATACGAACACATAGAAACTAGTAATTACAGATGATTGAATTTAAGATGTCTTTATTCTTTGTTGTGCTTCACAAGAGATAACCAGCCAACGCGTTTCGCCCAAACACGGGCTTCTTCAGGGCAGTGTAGTATTCATAGAAGGCGTATTCAGTAATGCATTAGCCGCACGTAGAAACCCGGAGCTGTTTCCATTGGCAGCGTCCTCTGGCCAACACGGTGCACGCTTCCACCGTGCTTGCCGAAGGACGCTGCCACCGGAAATAGCTCAGGGTTTCTACGTGCGGCTAATACCGCTTTGAAGTTTTATGAAACTTCTATCCAGTTACTGGCAATTACCAGGCCGGTACAACTGAACTCAGTTTGGATAGAACATTGGAGCATCAGTGTTAGAATTGGGGGTCTCTAGTTGGCACAGGTACTTGTGACAAATAGGGACCCTCTCCTCTAGTCAGAGTAAGGGGGATTGCACTCCTAAAATAACCCCTGCTCACCCCCTTGGTAGCTTGGCACGAGCAGCAAGGCTTTATTTCAGAGGCGTTGTAAGTTAAGCATTTGTGACCACATATAGTAACCCAGTGACACCACTACAAATGGACACCACACAAGGTTTTATATAAAAAAGAAGTATATTTTATATAGAGTTACCACAAGACCAATAAACGAAAAAAATAGAATCTACAGTACTATTAGATTTCAAGAGTTCTGCTTAAAAGGCTTAAATCAAGGTTCAGTGCGAGTCGGTACCCGAACGGGCTACATCGTTGTTGAAAATAACACAGAGTCTAGCAAATCCAGCGGACCGCGTCGGTACAGGCCCACTCAAATGTCGACAGACTCAGTCACAGTACCTTTTACTTGAGGAGGCCGGCACGGATGTGCGAGCCGGTTCCGATGTTCGTGGCGGTGCCCAACTCCGGTGCGTTCACTGGACTCGAAGTCAGCAGCAGTGACCACGTCGGTCAGATCAGTACGAGTCGGTGTAGCGAGGCGTTGCACGTCGCGGGTCCACCAGTCGCGGTGCAGGCTACGGCTTGTTGACGGCGTCAGGACAGAGTTGGTGAGCTCAGAGCTTTTGTTGTTTGAGGCGGACGTTGCTTGATGCGGTGCCTACTGGACACCGGCCAGGTCGTGAGAGTCGGTCACAGCTCCCTGCCTCTGTAGCCACTGTTTCCAGCAGCAATTCACAAAGGCTGGTGAAGTCCACTGGTCCTGGGACTTCGGCCAGGGGGCAAGCTCTCTTCCAAGCCCTTGGAGATCTTTTGCACAAGTTGAAAGTAAAGTCCACAAAGTTATTTCTCCTCTGTTTGGCAGTCAGGCAACCACTGCAGGCCAATCCCCCAAGCAGCACTTCAGCTTGGGAATAATCTCTCCTCAGTTTCTTCAGGTTCCTTCTCCTGAGCAGAGGTTTCGTCTTGTTAGTCCAGAAGTGATCTAATTTCATGGGATCGGGGTCCCAATATTTATACCCCAAAACCTTTTGTTCTCTGAGGGGAGAGGGGCATGTGCCCAGTTCAAGCCAGTTCTGAAGCACTCTGTTTACCAGACTTCTCCTTTCCTTTCACAGCGCAGGGCAAGCACACCAGACGCCCCACAGGAGGTGGAGCCAGCATTGTGGAAGGCAAATACAGTCCTGGAGCACTTTGTTGGCAGTCTTCCTTCTCTTCATTCAGTGTGCAGGGCAGGGACATCAGACTCACCACAGGGGGTGGAGCCGGCATTGTAGAGGGAAGGCCCAGTACTATTCAGGTCCCAGGTACAACTCCTCCCTCCCATCTAGGTGAAGATCTCCATATTCACCACCGGGCTGCCCCAGCCTGTCTCTTGGAATCCCCCAGCCCTGTCACTCACAAAACCAGACGAAGGAATACACAACCTCGCAGAGGCAGGCTTGAAAGGTTAGGCAAGCAAATACATACTTTCTAAAAGTGGTATTTGCAAACACAGAATGTTAAAACCCACTTTCCTAAAAGATGTATTTTATCATTCTGAGTCCAGGCATACTAAACTCGAATTTCTACCATGTTCTGTGAGTCAGTTAGGATTATAAAATGTAATCATTCTAACAGCCCATCCTGGCCTATGGAGAACAGGTAGCCTTGCAATAGTGAAAAACGAAAATGGCTGTAATTCACTATTAGGACATGCCACACACATCTGGGCTTGTCCTACCTTATACTTACAATGCACCCTGCCCTTGGGCCTACCATAGTGGAGACTAATATGAAGTCAAGGGAAGGTTTAGGGACTGGCAAGTGGGTGCACTTGCCCAGTCAGCATGACAGTACCAGACTGCACGCAGGCTCTGCAATGGCAGACCTTAGACACGTTTTACAAGGCCGCTTCTGTGGGTGGCACAACCAGTGCTGCAAGCTCACTAGCAGCATTTGGAATTAAACACCCTGGCACACTCAGTGCCCTGTACTAAGGTCTGAGAAGTAAACGAAACATCCAGTCATGGAACCACTAATCAATACATCAATTTACAGTAGGGAGCACTCGCACTGTGGTATAGACAGCAGTGGCACAATGCCCAAAGCACCTAACACCAGCAAAAACACGTGAGACAACAGAAAGAAATGGAAGGAAGACCCAAGCCAAGGCTGCTAGGTCTAGCAATCAGCTATACCCCCTGTTTTTAGTCTTCTTTTGAAGGAAATCTGCATTCCCGTTATTTAACGAACTTCGCTCTACCATGAGCTTCGAATGACTGCACTAGGATCAGTCTTAAACGTACCCATTGGATAAATGCATTACCGGTCACGCCTTTTATAAATACTACACTGCCCTGAAGAAGCCCGTGTTTGGGCGAAACGTGTTGGCTGGTTATATCTTGTGAAGCACAACAGAGAATAAATACATCTTAAATTCAATCATCTGTAATTACTTGTTTCTACGTGTTTGTATGTACCTAAGTGTCTGTTTTCTATGTATTGCCTCTCATCCTCCCAATTTGGCGCTGTTCCAAAGTCCTTGGAGACTGATAAATCCTGTGTTTGCTTCTCATTAACCATTCTTCCTAAGCAAGTCTGTTTGTGCCGAATAGATAAGCAAGCCATGACTCCGCATGAAAACACATACATGTGTTGTTCCCAATGTGCTGTCTCTGCAATAAATATGTTGCTTTGCTGTAGGGGCTGGCAGAGGAGTCGTTGTTTGTGTGCACCCTGCACAATGCAAGGAGAACTGTCCGTTTCTGTCCCTACGCAAATATTCTACCCATGTCCATAGTCAAGAAGCATTGGCAAAGCCAATAGGTTACGCCTAAGCAAGAGCTACGGCCTTTGGTAATGTGTTTTTGCCATGTTGTACACCAGTGTGGCTGCTTAGCAAGATGGCTAAAAGTGAGTGGAGTAGGTTGGGGGTACATTGGGATAGATTGGGGTGGAGTCGATAGGGGAAGTTTGGAGTGTTCTACATTGGGTTGAGATATATTGGGGTGGGGTAGGTTGTGGTGGGATAAGTTAGGGTAGATTGAGGTGAGCAGATTGGGATGGGGTAGATTAGGGTAGGGTACAACAGTGCAAATTAGGGCAGGGTACATTGGGTGGGGCTGATTGGGGTGCTTAGATTGGAGTATGATATATTGGGATATGTTGGATGGGGTAGATTGCAGTTGGGTTAATTGTAGTGGAGTAGGGTGTCATGGAGTAGATTGGTTAGATTTGAGTAGGGTATGTTGAGGTAGATTTGAGTGTGATCAATTGGAGGGAGATAGATTGACGTATTTGGAGTGGAGAAGATTAGAGTAGATTGGAGTGGGGTAGGTTGTGGTGGAGTAGATTAGTATGGGGTAGAGTCTGGTAGATTGGGGTATATTTGAGTGTGATGGATTGGAGTGGGGTGGATTGTTTTGGAGTGGTGTGGATTTGGGTAGGGTAGATTGGTGTGGGATAGATTGGGGTAAATTGGAGTGGGGTAGGTTGGGGTAGATTGGAGTATATTGGAATGAGAGATTTGGGTAGATTGGATTAGATTGAAGTGGGGTAGACTTGAATAAATTGGAGTGGTGTAGATTTTAAAGGGGTAGATTGGGATTCGGTAGATTGTAGTAGGGTATGTTGAGGTAGATTGGAGTGTGGTAAATTGGAGGAGTTGGAGTGTGGTAGGTTTGAGTAGAATGGGTTGATGTATATTGGGGTATATTCGAGTGAGGTCAATTGGAGTGGGGTAGATTGGAGTAGGTTAGGTGGGGTAGATTGGAGTGGAGTAGATTGAAGTGGGGTGGAGTAGGGTAGATTGAATTGGGGTGGAGTTGGGTAGATTGGAGTGTGGTGGAGTGCAGTGTGATGAAGAAGGGGAGCGGTAACATGTGGGGGAAGGGGAGAAGCAGTGCCATGGAGATGGATGAGCAGTAGTGTGATGAAGAAGGAGGGGCAGCAGTGCCATGAGACAGTGGGAGCATTATTATGGCAAAGTGCACGTTTCGCTCTATTATCAAAAGCTGTGCAGCCAATGTGTTTTGAAAAGTGAAAAAAACAACTTTTCCGGTCCAGGACATATTTATCCCATTGCGGGTACACATAGAAAAACCCAACTGTTCAGTTTCAGATGCTTGGCAGCTGTTTTAAATAGAGGTATTTTTAATGAAACATATTCATTTTGTGTAATATTTTGTTTTGAATACATTTTGTTGCTCCACATGAACAACTGCAATATTGACAGATTCTGTTTCACTGCAATTCAGCTTCATTTCTTATTAGTCCGTAACTGAAATGTCGAGAAAGCCATTCCAGGGTCATTTGTGTGCACATACTAACCATTGGCTCTAATTGCTGGTTTAAGCTGCTCCCTCCTTTTTAAGTCGAGCCTGTAACAGCGCATATGCGTTGTTCTGGTGACGACTTTATGTTGTGGCTTTTGAAATCTGCCCTCACACTCGCTTGTGCGTGTGCTTTTTGTTTTTCTGCCGGCTATTGGGCTTTGCGTGCGTCTTTTTAACAAAGACAGCATGCAATTGGGCAAAGGCGGTGCATGTCCGCCTCTGCTCCGCCCACGGCCTATTGGTCTCTATTACGCGTAGCAGCGGCATGTGGTTTTAATTATAAACATGTGTTTATAATCAGCGCGTTCGCTTTGCTGCCGCGCTCGCTCGCCCCCGCTCCTCTGTGGTGCGCGCGCACCACTGGTTTCGATTCCGTGCTTGTTAGAGTAGCGATAGTACAGACATTTGTCAGAACCTACAGGAATATCCAGTTAGACCGCAGGGTGAGAATCGGCGTTAGAATACCATGGCGGCACCAAGTCCTGCTTTGTTCCCTTTCCTATTTGCAGTTCCTATCTGCTCCTTCACCTGAATAGTTTAAACCCTAGACATTGTCTCCTCATAGTTGGTTCTATCCCCTCTGCTTTTGCTAGCTTCCCCCACAGCAGTTTATAATAACCACCTACCATCACTCCAGTATTAATTGTTTTCGCCCTCGTTTATCTAAATACACGCTTTTTCTCTCTCCCCCCAACCCATACACTTCCCTTTCCATTTCCCTGCTTCCTTCACTCAGTGGTTCAAGCTTCCCTGTCCTTTATTCTCCGACTCCGCTACCCTCAGTACTTTCATCCCTCCTCCTGTCCCCTTTCACCGGTTCTCCTGCAAACACGCCCCACTGTACTAACCGTCCGATAGTACTGTTCGATACCCCGTAGGTGTAGGAAGCCCTATATATATTCAACTACAATGCTAATGAGGCGTTTCTGCTTTCATTCCTCTCTCCTGAACAGCTCACGCTTCTTCCTTTGCCCTGCCTTTCTGCCGCACGCAGTGTTTACATGATCATAGTAGGTTACACCCAAAGCTGAAATGTGGCTTTTGGTCGGAGTTGAGTCCATATGTGTGTGCTTGAGTTTTGTAATACTGTTTTTAGTTTGATGTTCCTAGAACTATTTTCTCGGTACCAGTCATTCTTTCTACATTCTCACATTCCAGGTTCTGCATATGTAAGATCGTAGGGTTTTGCTACTGATTCCCAGAATGTATGTTCTGATTCCTACGATTAAAGGTCTTGTGTTTCTACACTACAAAATAGTCATAATTCCCAAGGTCTCTGTTCGTAAGGATATGTTCCAGTTTCTAGTCATTTGTTTACGCCGTCTATTTTCATAGTTTTCTTATTTTTTAGTAAGGATTCTGTTTCTGAAAGCCTTGAGTCCGCTAACGTCTATGTTTTGGGGTAGAAAGTCTCTTATAGGGCAGTGGGGATTTTTTTGATAAGCGCACATTTCACTTATTTTAGGGTCTCACTTCTAATTAGGAGATTATCCTGTCTTGCTCCACCAATAACTACTGATACTATAGGGATATGGAATTATTAGACCCTCATTACCGCTTGAGATAGAAGAGAAATTCATAGGATGACCCACCAGGACCCTGTCGGAACCCCAGGACGTACACAGCACAGGGGAGTAGTGCTGGTGGGTGTGTTTTACATAAGGGGTTTCCACATCTAGGCTCTGTGTTACTAGGTTTCTAGAATTTGTTACTAGCTGCTCTGTCTGCAACATACATGACTAAACTTTAATGTCTTGTGTTACTGGTGTGCAAGGTTCATATTCCCCGGTTTCTACGGTCTACCTTCCTACATTTCTGGAGTCTGCTCTTAGGCTTAGGGGCGCATGTTCAGAATTTATGGCATCTTAATTTTTAGATTTCTAAAGTATAAGTTTAGAAGCTCTACACTTCTAGTACTTGTGTTAACATGTTTACACTAGTAATTAATACTTTCCCTGGTTTGCATTTTCTACAGCTTATTTGTGGCTTCCACCAAGAAGTTGCATGATTTACGATTGTAAATTCACATTTCTAATTCATAAAAGTTTACTTTCCATTCCATCAGTAATGCAACTGATGCTCATGTAAAGCACTCTGATACCTTTGAGTCGAATTTGTGCTATATAAAACGGCAAAAAAAACAAGCATTTGCAATGCAATAGGTCTCGCATTACTGAATGTTTGAGCTATTGGTGTTGCATTATTATTAGCAATGCCAGTAGCTCAAACTTTAATAATGCAAGACCTATTGCATTGCAAATGCTTGTTTTTCTTTTAGCCACACCAGTGATATGTTTTAAAGTTGCCAATAGGCAGCACAGAGTGTATGGGCAGTGGACCCTAGTTTTCAAAATCTCTCTCATTTTAAAATCTTTCTAGATTAGGGCTTTATAGTCTGTTCTGTTCGATTTTGCTGTTGCTCAGGCTCCGCCTGCAGAACAATGCAGCTTCTCCCGTTGGTGCTCTCTCAAGTACAACAACAGTGATTGAGAAGGAGGGTGTGGGGGTTGAGGGGAGCAGCACAGAATACTGAGTCAGTGGCATTTGGTTGTTATTGTAAAAGAAAGAGGATGGGAACCTAAGTAGCAAGAACGTATGCAGTGCTTAAACACAATTAAAGGGTTGGCGGGGGTGAGAGAGGTCAAGAAGAAACAGACCGGGGTAAAAGGGTGAGACAGAAAAGGAGCAACAGGGATGGGGTGGGAGAAGCAGCACAAATGGGGGCTGGTGGGAAGGGAAAGGAGTGAATCAAAACACGAGCATTCATATGGAGAGCTTAAAGCAATTTAAAAAGTAGTTCCAAAAACGGGAGCAGTGGATGGACACAGGTGCTTGGTCCTTGCTCTAGGGGAGGGCCAAACACAAGAAGAGGCATGACGCGTGCATGCCAGGGACAAACTGCAACAAAGGAAATGAGAGCGACGCTGAAGCGTTCATATGGTAAGCTATGGGCGGCTGTAACCCACTAACTGTAAACAACATGTCTCGAAGAGACAGTGCATGTGCTGCCTAACTGACAATCTAAAAAGGAAAATAAACATTTTTATATCTAAATGTGCCCAGTGGCACCAGTTGTAATTGAGAATTTGCAACCGAAATTAGCTGTATCATAAAAAATAATTATTATAATGCAACCTGTTCTCACATCCTGAAAAAAGTGATTCAGATGTTTTTAAATAATAATAAAAAAAAAATAAGTACATGAACATTATATTTTAAAGGTGGTATTTCGGGTCAAATATCTTGAGTATGTGACAAGGTCGCATAAAAGATTAATTTCAGTAATGCAAAAGGCAAAATGCCACGTTGGCATTAAAATATAGTAGACAAAAATGTTTTATTGGAACTTGAACTTTCAACTATAGACAAGATCACAGTTCAGCTGATATGACACAGCCTATTTCAATGAACTATAGCTTGATGTAGTCACTGTGCATTCACTGGTTGCTTACGTTGATTTGAAGCCATGTGAAGCAGAATCATCTCTGAAATGCATGTCTGCAGTCATTAAGTTAATTAATAATTGAATTTAATGAACATTGATATATACGTGTACCTGGTGTCTCCGGACAATGTAATAATCTGGGTACTTTGGGCCTATTGTGTCCCCAGACAGACTTGCGCCAGGATAGGGAGGCTGGCAATTCCAGACACCTCTGAAGGGGGAAACTTCAGTATCTTCTCCTACTTCATAGGTGGCACCAAGTATAAAGATAGGATCCTCAGAGCCACACTTCAGAACACTTCTGGACCTGTGTAAGACTTAGGAGGACTGCTCTACTGCCCAGCTGTAAGAAGGTCTGCTCAGCTGCTCTACTGCTCTGCAGAACTGCTTCCCTACCTGTAAAAGGTGCTCTGCCAGCCTAACTGTGGTTCCCATTAGAATTGATGCAGTGCTATGCAACCCGATGCAGAACCTTGCATCGCAGCCCTCACTGCTCCGCATCTGAGCCGACACAGCTCAACTCGATGCATACCTTGCCTTACAGCTCCTCCTTGGAACTGACGCAGGGTGATGCAATTAATTCGACATGGGACCCCTCTTTACTAGTCGGAAGTAATGCTGCGCAGCACAACGCCCCACAACAACAACATAAGGTACAGTTATCAGTGGACCTAACCTGGTCCATGTATCTGTCTCATGTTCCATCACATTCGGCCTGAATTTGTGGCTTTGTCCTGGTCTGGTGCGACCAGATAAAAAGAGTTGGCGCTAATTACATATCTCCGGTTCCAAAGATTGGATTTTTTTGGTGTTGAATAATTTATTAAAATGTACTAAGTTTTTAAAAGTTGTGGAATTATTCTTATGTTGTGTTTCACTTTATTACTGTTTGCGTGCTGCATAGATGCTTTACACACTGCCTCTAAGTTAAGCAGGCTCCCTTTGTTCCAAGCTAATAAAGCACTGGTCAATTTAGTGACTTTTAGTGGTTCACCCTGACGGGAATCGTGGCTGTTGCTTGAGAAGGGCTCACACCCTCCTCACCCAAAAACCCAATTTTCCACATTGGTGGCAGCGGTGGGATACAGGATTTCTGTTTGTGCAGTACCATACAGTGATTTTGTGTTACACTAAAATCCCATATAAATAATTTGATAACATAGTCAACCTCTTTAAATTCTCCCTGATTGACTACATTTTGCTTTTCCAAAATCACTCTCATTCTACCTAACTGACTGTGCCTGTGTTTCTACCAGCAAGGATGGGCCTTAGCTCAGCAACCTGGGGAGCTATGCTGCAGCTGAGCTTAGGAAATTCTACATGGACAGGAGGCTTCCACCCAAGAGGAGCTTCAAGATGAAGGAGCTCCCGAAAAACCTCAGAGCCTTTGAGGTACATCAGAGAATAAGGAGGGGGCAATAGGGGAGCCAGAGGGCACAGCCCTGGACACAGGTCTGGAGGTGTAGCACCCAAAGGAAGAGAACAGCTCACTCCTAGGAGATGTTCTGTTTGTCAGGAAGGAGAGCAGTCAGTGTGTCTTTCCGTGGTCTGCCCCCAGAGGTGCTAGAGGACAAAAAGGCAGAGAGGGAGCTCAATGTACAGCTGGCCAAGATGAAACTGGAAGCAGAGTAGAGAGAGGGCTGATGCAGAGAGAACCATAGAAGAGAGGAGCTCTGAGACAGAGAGAGCCTTGGCCATGGAGAAAGCTGAGGCTGACAGGATCTAGACTGAAAAGAAACTACTACTGGAGCATGAGATAAGCATGAAGGAGCTGGAGCTCAAAACCAGGCAGGTCTCAGAGCCCAGCAACAATGTTGGTAGCAAAACCCCAGTGCCCACTGAAGAAGAGAGGGTTCACATCCCCAAGAATCTGGTGCCTAATTGTGTTGTAGGGGATGGCCTAGATAAATGGTTTGAGGCATATTTGGTTGCTCTGGAGATGCACAGGATACCTGAAGAGGATTGGGGGCCAGCCTCTGTAAGAACATATCCAATGAAGGGAGAGATGCCCTGTTAGCCGTAGATAAAGAGGACAAAATGAGGTATACCCTCATGCAGGACACTCACTAAGAAATATGGGCTGACCCCAGAGAGATACAGGCAAACGTTTAGAGACAGCCAGAGGCTACTCTAACAGTTCTGAGTAGATTTTGCGGACCACTTTTCCTAGGCACTGGATGGTTGGGTGAAGGGAAGATGATGTCCGTGATTACAAACAGGCATGCAATTTGATTGCAAAGGAGCTCATGTTCAGCCTTTGTTTTACGGAGCTGCACCCACACCTTGTGGATAGTTGGATCTTTGACCCCAGGGAGCATGCTAAGGAGGCAAACTGCTGGCTCAGCACCAGGGTTCACCAGAAGGGAGCTGGAGGGGGTAAGTGGGGTCTAAAAAGGGTGGTTAGGGTTCCCACCAGAATAAGGAGGGGGATTTAAAAAGAGGAATGAGAGGGGGCGTGGCTAGCAGCCGGCAAGATGGCTGCTCACTAGAGAAGCTCCGAGGGTAGTTTAACCCTCCACACCTATCCGGGCATTAATCCGCCAAATCTCCGAGCCCCAAGGACCTGCGCCAGCGGCTGGGACAGGGCGACGACCTCCGGCACCACTCCGGTGCAAATCCGAGACCGGGTGGGTGCGCAGCGCAAGGACGTCCTACTGCGGCCTACCACCGAGCCGAGACCGGGGCCTCAATTGCAAGGGCCTCCCGGTGCAGGAAGCGACAGCGGCCACCTGACCCCGGCGGGTAAAAGAAGGAACGAGATCTGTCGGGCCAGCGGCGGAACTAGAGGCACTGCCCGGACCCCCTAAAGCGCACCTTTGAGACAGACTGGCCACAAATCCTGAAACCTGGCCAGAGGGCGAGCAGAAAGCGAGGGGAGGCCCAAAATCGGGAACACAGCCGGGGCCTAGAGTAGATAAAGGGCCCAACCACCTGCCACGCCCGGGAGGGGACCTGTATACCACCGAGGACCCTAGATCTTCTACAAGCACCACAGGGTATCGGAATCCCCCCTCCCCGCCCCCTCGACGCTGGATAGTGCCACACAATGCCCTGAGATGCCATGGCATGTGGACATATAAAATTAACGCAGGACTTCTACGGAGCAAACGCTGGTCAGATTCTCGAAGGACCCTCCACCCGCCTACCCCTCCTGAAGCCACCTTATCGAGAGGGCCGCTCGGGTTCCGGTCGGGTCCGGCGGGAAAACATCGCGGTTTCCTGCGGAGTAAACATGGGGGGGCGCGGCCCGCGCAATCAATCCACGCAGCCCACGCTGGATAAGTACGCTTATGGAAAGGAGTTTCCACCGCTCCCGGAGGGGTGCAACACCTCCGGTAAGACCAAGGAGGGCGACGGCACCTGCAAAGTGACATTAGATGACATAATGGCGGCCCTCACAAACCTACAAACAACGGTGGGATCTATATCAACAGATGTGTCCCTGCTGCGGGCGGACTTTCAAAAAATGGCAACTAGAGTGACTGAAGTCGAACAAACCACTAAAACCCTAGTGGCAGACACTAGCACAATGCAACGCACGTTGTCGCGACTGGAGATGGAAAATAAATTAATGGCGGAGAAACTGGATGACCAGGAAGGACGCGCTCGAAGAAACAACGTCCGCATCATTGGAATTCCGGAGAGCGAAGGCATGCAGGCTATGGACCTCTATGTTGAGCAGCTCATACAAACCAGACTACAGCCTAAAGGACTATCCGCTTTCTTCTCAGTGGAAAGAGCCCACAGAGTCCTGGGCGGCAAGACAAAAATAGGAGCACCCCCCAGACCGGTGCTCGCACGCCTATTCAACTTTCGTGACAGAGACGCCATCTTGTAAACGGCGAGAATATCACCACCGGTACGGATCCAGAACTCAACAATCTCATTCTTCCCGGACTACACGGTGGCGGTATCACGACGAATGAGACGTTTCCTGGAAGTTAAAAAAGAACTAAGGACTCAGGAAATACCCTACTCCATGTTATTCCCCACAAAGCTCAGAGTGGTGGCGGAGGGCAAGACGTGGTTTTTCGAACAACCGGAGGCGGCCCACGACTGGCTAGAAGGATGGCGCCGAGCGGACGGATGACGCCGAGGTAACAAAGCGCATAGACACAAGAATGTTGAAGAAGCTTCTGACAGCCAAGATACCACTACAACGGGCCCTGGAGGATTCACAACGAGCAGATGCGGACACACCGAACCACGGCTGACATTTGGAATGGTCAGGCAGCCACGAGACCTACCCGCGAATAGTCATAGTGGTGGTTGTATTGACCTTGGACACTGGTCGGCAGCAGGACTTGGGAAAAACGGGAGGGTCTGCACCTCCTCCCTCGGACTTCTCACCCCTCGCACGCAAGTACAATGATTCTGGGGGGGACAAAGCACTCTGCTGAGTTGGGGTGGCGGGCAGTTTTGAGTTTGTGAGGCAGGGTGGGTGGGTGGGATACGGGGAAGGGAAGTTCAGATTCAGTTTTTTATTGTTCTACTTTGTTACGGCACACATGACAGGGCGCACCTTCAGTTTACCAACGCCTCCCTAGAGGCCACAATTGGGAAATGGACCATGCTCACGAACCACTACATATATGGCGACACGCTCCACAGGTGACCTAGCACAATGCACAACCCCAGAAGCCCAGGTGGCCCCCCCCTCACGTTGTTAACCTGGAATGTCCACGGGCTAGAGGACAAAATTAAGAGAGGGTTGGTGTTACGGGCCCTGAAACGCCAGGCCCCGACACTGGCTCTGCTGCAAGAAACCCACCTCACGGGCACGGCATGTAAAGCACTAGATAGATGGGAATACAAGATGGCAATACACTCAGACTTCTCCTCGGGCTCCAGGGGTACAGGTATCTTGGTTCGGAAAAACTCCTCAATTATACTGCTTCAGACCAAGAGAGATGACCAAGGTAGATTTGCCGCACTACAGGGGCAGTGGGAGAGCAGACTGATCAATGTTGTCTCAGTTTATGTCTCACCGGCGCTACATACGGTGGCTGTCCCGGCACTTAGTGAGTTCTTACTGGCCCTACCGGAGGGAGAGTTAGTTATCGGTGGAGACTTTAACGCCACAATGGACGCTGACTCAGATAGATACCCGAATAAGACACAGTCAACTGGGGTCTCGCGCCTCAGGAGCTATACGGGGGCATTGGGACTGGTTGACATTTGGAGACACACCCATCGCACAACACGTCAATACACGTTCCACTCAAACCCACATAACAATCTATCACGGATAGACTACTTTCTGACGGTGGAATCCAATCTACACAATGTTAAAGACATTAAGATTATGCCCAGAGGCATATCGGACCACTCACCGGTGGTACTGACTATTTCCTACAACCATGAAACACCGTGCAGACTATACCCCATCTACCCTGGGTACACACAAATCCCCAAAATTCGGAGGCAGCTCCCGATGGACACTAAACGTTCCTTTGCCGAAAATGCGGGATCGGTCGATTCCCCGTTGGTGGTATGGGAAGCATACAAGACAGTCATTAGGGGACAGGCGATGGCAAGCATTACGGGATATAGACGAGACAAACAAGCAGAAGTGAGAGAACTGGAACTAGAATTACACAAAGTTGAGGCAGATCACGCGAAAGACCCCACGCCCGAGAATACACATACGCTACATCTTAAGCAACAACACTATAGGGAATACTTGAAAGAGGCAACGATGACTCCCCACACAGCGACCAAGCACCGGATATATGACGTGGGTGACAAGGCCGGGAAACTCCTGGCATGGCTAGATAGGCGAGAGAGAGGCAGTAGAGGCATACTACAAATACAGACGGAGGAGGGGCGATTAACGGCAGACACCAGGGAGATAGTAACTGAATTAGCCAAATACTTCCGGGGGGTGTATACGTCCTCCTCGGGGGCATCGGAGGCAAAGGCGGCAGCATTTCTAACGAGTATGGAAATGCCCAAATTATCCCAAGAGGCTATGCTGGAACTAGAGACTGACCCCACAGAAGATGAGATACAGGCGGCAATCGGCTCACTGCAATCCGGAAAAGCACTAGGCCCTAACGGAATCCCTATAGTTTGCGCAAGTTGTTTGTATAATTCTATCAGCCCACATCTGCTTAAAATGTACACCGAGAGTCTGGAAAAGGGCGAACTCCCACTCGATCAACGCATCCCCATGATAGTAGCTATCCTAAACCGGGAAAACCCCGTCTGAACGTACCTCCTACCGCCCAATTTCACTCTTGAATGCAGAAGTTAAAATTCTGGCCAAACTGTTGGCAACTAGACTCATGACTCATCTCCCACACTTAATCCACCCAGACCAGTCCGGCTTCATGCCCAACAGAAACACCGCACTTAACCTTAGGCGCCTTCATGGGGTACTGGCTAAAGCACCATCACTGTCAGACTCAGCGGTCCTCGTGTCACTGGATGCAAGGATAGCGTTTGATATAATAATAATAATAAGGGAAATTTATAAAGCGCATGGTTACGCTAAGAAGCGTGTCCCCGCGCTAACTGAAAAACTCATAAGCAGAAGTGAGGAGTGGACCCGACTATCCTGAAAATAGGTGTGTTTTTAGTTTCCTCCGGAAGCTAGACTCAGATGGATCCAGACTGAGATCTAGGGGCAGAGCATTCCAGCTCTTCGCCACCAGGTAGCGAAAGGATCTTCCTCCCATGCGGGCTCTTCTCACCCTAGGGACCTTTAATAGGCCTCCATGCGAGGAGCACAATGCGCGAGATGGTGCATCCCTGGTGACTAGGTTCTGGAGTGGTGTAGGCGCCTTCTTAGCAAGGATACGGTGACAGGTACAGATACAGGTACATATGGTGGAGTGGAACTACCTTTTTGCGGTCCTCGCACACCTGGGGCTTGGCCCAAGGTTCTGCGCATGGATACTCCTTCTATACACAAAACCAATGGCGTGCGTAACAGCTAACGGGCACACATCAGAGGCTGTGCCGTTGTCGAGGGGAACACGTCAGGGCTGCCTCTTGTCGCCGCTCCTTTTTGCATTAGCATTAGAGCCCCTAGCGATATGGATCAGAGGTACGCCGTTGCTGAAGGGCATACACTGGGAGGAGGGCTGAGAGGACCGCATCTCTCTATATGCAGATGATGCCCTGGTGTATCATACTGATGCCGAAAACTCCCTTTCAGTGCTACTAGAGGCATGTGATGGCTTTGGAAAGATATCTGGATATCACAATAATTGGTCAAAATCTGTCTTATATGTCCTAAAAGGCCCCGCTCCAAGACTCCCGGATAACTGCCCCTTACTGGTCACACGTGACTCATTTAAATATTTAGGTATACATGTTACGGCGGACGCAGCTGACTTCTTCGCCAAAAACTTAGCACCCCCACTGGAACGTCTGTAGCGTGATGTGAAGCACTGGGAAACCCTCCCCCTGACACTATTAGGGAAGGCAGCATTGTTTAAAATGATGGCACTGCCTAGATTTTTGTATGTCCTTGAAAATACACCATATCTGATAGCACCAGGATATTTTAAACAAATAGCAGCACAGGTGTCCACACTACTATGGGGTAACAGACCAGTGCGAATAGAGGCCCTTGCATCCCCTAGAGAAGTGGGAATACCAGCCAGGCTTCGCTTGGTACAACTAAAGATCCTACACCGCGCATACCACACTAGGACAACACTACACAAAATGGGGAGAGCACAACACCCGTTTGGCCTCAGAGGGTGCGGGGAAGAGGGATCCTTTTTCCACACGCTATGGAACTGCCCATTGATAGCGGAATACTGGCGATCAGTTCTACGAACGATATCACAAGCAATGGAGGTGTCACTCTTGCCAGTGCCACGCAAATGCCTTTTAAATGTGTGGGGACCAAATGACTTAACTCGCCATGGGCTGGTATGGGTCACACTAGGACTCGTGGTAGCTAAACTTAATATAGCACAGAAATGGGGAGCGAGGGAGGTGCCTTTGTTGGGGTCCTGGTGCAAAGATATGGACTTAAATATGCAAATATGCAAGCGGAAAGAACGGTGTATATAACCCGTAAGTGCCCACAGAAATGGACAAAAATATGGGCTGCGTGGAATGCATACCGGGAGATATATGTGATCCAATACTGGACTCTGATGAAGGTAGCTCAGACGATGACTCTGGGGAAGAATAGAGTAGCGGCTGTACTCAACTGGCCCGAGATTAGGATTGCTGTTTACCAACTATGTGGGGAGGTAGACGCGGATAAATGTGATGAGTCTCATGACCTAATTGTGTATTATAAATGTAAACAACCTGTGATTGATGCCGATGAGTTGTATAATAACAAAAACAGTTTTAAATAAATAAATGTTAAAAAGAGGAATGATTTCTCTCAAGTCCCCCAAAATGGTTATCAAAGGTAAGGGTGTCAGCCCGAATCTGACTGTAAGCAAACTGGGCTTGGGGACAAGGCTAATGGGATCTTTGTGCAATGAGCGCTAGAAGTTTCGACACTCAAAGGGTGATCCCAGGTGCCCTAACAGGGCACAGCCCCCCAGTGGTGGACAGACCTAGGGGTCAGTGTAGTGCTTGGAGAGGAAGAGCCCCCAGATAGTATGGGGGAGACAGCTGAAGTTACCCTAGTGTCCCTGGGTGACAAGAGAAGTAGTGCCAAAGTCTACAAGCCTTCCAATACTTCAAGTATAGGCAGTGGATCACCATCAATGGGCAGAGGGTGGATTCTCTGAGAGACACAGCATGACTACAGTAAGGTGTCGTCTGGTATCCTCAAAGCAGGTAATACCCAATCCGGACGATCGTAAGAGTCATTATCGAGTGACTCTGGTTCGCTTTGAGTGAGGAGAGGGTCTTGGGTTCTCTCAAGGTTGCTGTGAGCCCTGCCATGCCGGTGGAGTGTTTGTTAGGCCATGACCTAGAGCACACTACCTGGAAGGAAGCGAAGCTACTGGCAAGGTGGAGATGTTGGGGTTACCCAAGTGGGCATGCATGACTACACGATCCATGGTGGCCAAGGAAGGGAGTCAAAGGAGCCTGGAAAAATGGCCAGGCAGCTGCCAATAAAGGGAAAAGCAAAGGATGTGGAAAGCCACTCCTAGAACTCCCACGGAACAGGATGATGAGGCGCTGGGGGAAGCTGTCCCCGAACCTACAGGAGAGAACATTGCTGCCCCGGTAAACCTGCCTGAGCTTGCTGGATGGCAAGTTGGGAGTGGGTCCACCAGGGAGGAATTATGTAAGACATATGGAGAGTTCCCAACCCTAGAGTATGTGAGGTGGCAACCTGAAGTACAGGTAGCTGGTGACACCTCTGGAGATAACCTATTTTATTGGGAGAATGACCTCCTGTAGAGTGGGTCCAAGCCACCTGTGCAGGAGGCAACACATGTGTTGTGGACCCCTAATGCTACAGAGCCTTCCTACTGTGGCTGGCTCATCAAATTCCCCTGGCAGGAAATCAGGGGCTACTAAACACACAAGGGAGCAAAACAGGTCTAAGGATGGTGTGTGACTATACCAGTGACCGTGATACAATTGGATACATGTATGAACAGTTGCTGTCAATAAATGCAATTCAAAACATAACAGTGCTGTGAGCAGCATAAGCTAGAACAATTTCCATCAGTCCACCCTTATGGTGCAGTTTGCATCATGTGGAAATTGTCGATCATTCCATAGCGCATCCGACCAAATAGTGCCGGTGCGAAAAATGGATCTCAGTAATCTAGCCATGATGTTCATCCTAGATTCAAATGGAAAAAGTGCAGTGCTCAAATAGTGATAACAAAATAAAATTGACTACACAGATCCTGGAGAATGTAACCAGGGGGAAATGTGTGTCAAAAATTAAAATCACGCCGAGTGGTGAGACCACCCTCTGGCGCTTATGCAGAACGGTCGACATGTTTCAGCCAAACATGGGCATTGCCCTGGCTTTCTTCAGGACCTTGAGACTTAGAATAGCTACTGCATAAATACATGATATCTTAAATCAGAAAATATCAGTAAATGTACTTGTAAAAGGTACATATCTACCGGGAACCTTGAACGCTTAGTTAGCCCACTGGAGGAAGAGAAGCATATCTTCTTCCTAATATAAAGACAAATATAAAGAATCTTATTTGTTTACAGCATCACTAGTTAACACAAATACAACCGCATGAAACCACAAATAACCGTATAGACAGACACACCTGCATGAATAATTTTGTATTCTGCATATTAGAGAAGCATCTTAGCTAAATCACATAGAGGCATTTCCTCCTAGTGATACTCACCCAGCTTTATGTGGGTGAAGACCTCACCTCACCCGGCGACCGCTCGGGAGTATGAGGCCCCGCTCTGTAGTGCAAAAAGAAGACACAGTCAGCCCACAACTGTACAGTGTCTACCCTAATTGCTCTACACACTTAACCCAACAAATGTGTGACAAACACCCACCCGTTAGACCAAGAGCCAATCTACACATGGGCTCATAAAGGGCCATTTCAAGATCTCACATACTGCGACATACCTCATGTCATAGAACACAGTATACACATATATGTGTGTCTTTCAGCATATTACCAATAGATTATTGATAGAAAAAACCATAGCATAAAGCTGGGGAAAACACATCCAAAGTTAGCTCCATGAAACACCCAAAGTAAAAAATCATTTGAGCGCCTAGGGACCCAAGATAGCTGAGTTCTAAATAGAATTGGAATAAATGAAGAAATGAGTGCCTACTCATCCACTCTCTTCGACAAAAAATGAATGGTCTGTTACCCTCACCAGAAAATAACTAATGTGAGAAACGGATAGACTGGACCCTCGGTGGCTCACCTGTCCGTCGGTGCCCCGGATCTGCAACCAAGCGGAAATGGAAGGTGAACGTAGTGCCGCCCTTCAGCCTTAAATAGTCACCGCTGATTGAATAATGAGTCATCCGGTGTGTTTAGAAGGAGAAACTGCGGAAATGCGCGCAGAAACTCACTGTTCACTCGCGCATGCGCAGTGAGTTAGACCCGCGAGGTCTGCCCATGCATCGGTATTACAAAAAAGAAAGAGAGGAAAAGATCCCCTCTAAGGACCCTTCTCAGTCATTGCTCGGGTGCACAGAACCCTGTCTGTGATCATTGAGAAGAAGAAGTGGAACAAACTTTGTCCAACACTGTATTCTTCCTCGGTTGAATGTCCGCCCCGGCTCTCAAGGTCCTGAAGAAAGCCAGGGCAATGCCCATGTTTGGCTGAAACATGTCGACCGTTCTGCATAAGCGCCAGAGGGTGGTCTCACCACTCGGCGTGATTTTAATTTTTGACACACATTTCCCCCTGGTTACATTCTCCAGGATCTGTGTAGTCAATTTTATTTTGTTATCACTATTTGAGCACTGCACTTTTTCCATTTGAATCTAGGATGAACATCATGGCTAGATTACTGAGATCCATTTTTCGCACCGGCACTATTTGGTCGGATGCGCTATGGAATGATCGACAATTTCCACATGATGCAAACTGCACCATAAGGGTGGACTGATGGAAATTGTTCTAGCTTATGCTGCTCACAGCAATGTTATGTTTTGAATTGCATTTATTGACAGCAACTGTTCATACATGTATCCAATTGTATCACGGTCACTGGTATAGTCACACACCATCCTTAGACCTGTTTTGCTCCCTTGTATGTTTAGTATCTTGTTAGTTGGGGATTGAGCAGGCAGGTCGTTAAATATTCCCCTTGACCCTCCACACTTTGTTTATGTATAGGAAATCAGGGGCTCCATGACCTTTGCCAGGCTTGTCTCCCCCTTTTACTGGCCCCGGATGAAGACATTCTCAGATACTTTCTGCAGGACTAGTCTCACCTGCCTGACCACTGGGAAAACAGGGAAATGGCTTAAGGCTCTCCAAATCCTTTACTTGTTCTTGGCACCCCCTTTGAAAGTATGGGCATCGTCATTGTTTGGACCCCAAAACTGCTTTAGGCAACAGATTCATCCTGGGTTTGGTGGACCATGCCAATAGGTACCCAGATCTCAACCCTCTGACGACTGTATCTGCACCTGCAGTGGCTGGGGCCTTGATGGGGTTTTCACCCTAGTGTGGTGCCCCAAACAAGTGGTGTCTGATGGGGCACCAATATCATATCAGCATACATGAAGTAGATGTGGGAAGAGTGTGGGGTAACCTACAAGTTCTCCAAACCCTACTATCCTCAAACCAATGGGCATGTTGAGGGATTTAACAAAACCCTAAAAGGCATGGTTATGGGCCTGCCTGAGCCCATAAGGCGGAAGTGGGCCATCCTCTTACCATGCCTACTCTTTGTCCACAGGGAGGTACCACAGACAGGAGTTGGATTTAGCCCTTTGGAACTCCTGTATTGACACCCTGTTAGAGGACTTCTCAGTTTAGTCAAGAAGGGATGAGAGCACGCTTCCAAGAACCCTACCACCCCTCATCCACCCCCCTACCCCCCCAGGAAATGGTTAGCCACATGCAGTCTTCAGAAAACAAAATGCAGAAGTTCTAGAAAAAGGCTTTTGGGAATTTAGAAGGCAACCAGGAGGTCGTGAAACTCTGGTGTGACCAGAAGGCGACTCTGGTGGAGTTTCTGCTTTGCTAGCAAGTGTAGGTGTTGGAGTCAGTGGAGCCCGAGGCCCTCAAGACCGTTGGACAGGGACCTATGAGGTGAAGAATAGAAGGGGGAGTCCACTTACTTGGTGGACTTCAAGACCCCAAGAAATCCCTTAAGGGTACTCCATGTGAATCTGATCAACCCCACTACGAGAGGTCTGATGTCACTATGCTGTTGATGACAGATGATGGAGCGGAGGAGGAGAGTAAACTTATCTCCAAATTCATATAATCCAAGGTAAAAGATAGATCAGTGGAAGATGTCAATCTCTCTCCTACCCTGCCCTCAGAACAGCACAAGGGCTTTAATCAGTTATTGGGACCGTTTACCTTCTTTTTCTCCCTCACCCTTGGGCTTAAACACATTGTGTACCCATGATAAAGACACTGAGGCAACCTTCCTGTCAAAAATGAAATCTACAGGCTGCCACATAAAGTGAGGACCAGCATTAGGGAGGAATTCCCCTAGATGTTGAAATTTGGAGTGATTGAGCACTCCGGTATCCCCTGGTCCAGCCCAAACCCGCCCCACCAGGCACGGCCCTAGAACTCAGGTTCTGCGTGGACTACAGGGGGCTCAACTCAGTCACCAAGGCTGATGCTCTCCCCATATCCGAGCTGATGAGCTCATAGGCTGGTTGGGGTCTGTCAAGTTCCTCAGTACTTTTGGCCTCAATTCAGGGTACTGGCTGATAGTCCTAACTGAGGGGGCAAAAGTGAGGTCAGCATTTTCTCACCAGAGGGCCACTTTAGCCCCTTCGCTGCAGGGGTAATTCCCCCACTGTGCTGGGGGGGAAAGGGGGCCCGCGCACAGCACCCGCATGCTCATTACAAGCTCAGCTCATCATGAGGCACGTCACTCCTGTGCTCATGACGAGCTGAGCTTGTCACAGGTGCACCAGCTCTCGTGGAACGCTCAGCACAGCGGGGGAATTCTCCCCGCACCTGAGCATTCCACGGCTCATGACGAGCTGAGCTCGTCTTGAGCACCGGAGCGCCGTGCCTCATGACGAGCTCGTCATGAGCATCGTAAAGGTTAAGTTCCGAGTGATGCTTTTTGGAAAGAAGACTACCCCTGCCACCTTCCAGAGTGTGGTGAACCAAATCTTAGCTGGGCTAGAGGCCTTCAGTGCAGCTTACTAAGATGACTTAGCTGTTTATAGAATCAGCTTGGAGGTCTACTTGTTTCACCTTCAGTCCTTGAGGCACTGCAACAGTCTGGCATGACTATCAAGGCCAGCAAGTGCCAGATAGGGCAGGACTCTGAGGTGTACTTGGGACACCTCGTGGGAGGGTGTAAGGTGCAGCCCCTGAAGACCAAAATCGAGACTATCCTTGCCTAGAAACACCCGTCAAAACCCAAACAGAATTCATGGGCCCCAATGGATACTACAGGAGGGTTTTTTTAAGAGACATGACACCATTTACTGAGCTGACCTCCAAGATGGAGCCCAGAAAAGTGATTTGGACAGAGGCCTTTGATTCCCTCAAGCAGGCGATGTGTACGGCACCTGTGCTCCTCATCCAACAACCCTATTTCTCACAATATTTTTGTTTGCAGTAACATTTGAAACTGAAATGTTGTACAAAAGGACAACATAAGTATGCAGAATGATACAAAAAGTGGGTGGTTAACAAAAGACCAAAGTGAGTGATTGCCGTAAGATGAATAGGTTTGTGTACAATTAATGGTGAAAAACAATCATAAGTAAATTGCTATACCTACCAAAAATGTACACATTTACAACAATAAGGTCTGTCTGGACCCATAATGACCCCTTGCCATGTAGTTGGCTATGTATGTCGCCATAGGATTTATTTAAAGTTGTGAAGTGAAGGACTAGTCTAGATAGAAGGTGGCAGATCTGTCCATTGTACGTTGAGCAACGCAGGCAGATACGTAGCGATGAAGGACCTTTCTTTTTGGAAAGTTCCTCTTGAGAGAACATAAATACATTGAGTGATGAATGGCAGCGAGGCAGTGGGAAATGTGTAGTTTGAAGTCTGGAGCAGGGTGCGGAAGAGAAGCGGTTTGGCATGTAATGTGTATGAAGCTTTTGACAGAAATAAAGAGCTTATATTTTAGAGTGAAGTGGCACAGAGAGAAAAGACAAATCCAGGACTGATGTGAGTGGAATTCAACTAGTAGTGGAGTAAATGGGAATAGCTTAGGAGTCCCTCAGCGCTGAAAAAGAGCTGTCAGGGAGATAAACGTTTGAGGGCTGAACAAGTCATGGATGTTGGCCAGAATTGATATAATGGCTTTGTCTGAGTAAGTGGAGGGTCAATAATAAAACAATAATGGGTTAGCATGTTGGTTTTTAGTAAAGGTCTAGGGTTTCCCATGATTCTCTGCAGTGAGTGTTGAGCCATGAAAGACCAGAGAAGACCTGGTTTTGTTTAGTTAGATATTGAGGCTCAGACTAAAGTCTGTGAAGGTGGACGAGAAGAGCAGAAGGTTCAGGGACATTTTCAAGGTCATCAAGGATGGTGTCTGGTTTTATAGAGGTCTACAGTGTTAGTCTTGATGGGGTGTCATAGATTGCTATTCGAATGGAGATGGGAAAGTGGTTGCTATTGGAGTAGGGATGACTGTGACTGATTTGTTGAGAATAATTTTTCTCCTCCGCAATTCTGGTTAATGCGAGGTGTGTGCTTTAGAGGGTGGTATATCGGTGGTCAGAGCTGCGTGTGTAGAGGAGTCTTTGAGATCTATCATTGTCTCATTGAAAGCTGTGGAGTGTACTGGAGGGCTCTGAGAGTCGAGGTGGTCAGTGAAGATGGGCGGTTGTTGCAGACAGAGGAGACGGTCCGTTGACCGAGAGAAACAGAGACCTCACTGGGGTTAAGGTACATATAGCCTGAGGCTTCTTTAGTATTTAGTTTAAGGTGCCAGACACGGTAATGGCAGGGTTATAAGAGAGGGTGCCAATGGTTTGTGAATAGTTGAACTGGAGAAAATATGGCTTCACGAACGCACAAGGACGCCACCCACAGACATCACCACCTCATCAGATTAGCCAAGAGATCCTCCTTCAAAGACCGCTTGGACAACAACGCACACGACAGCAAAGAATTCTTAAGCATCGTAAAGGAACTCTCCAACCCCAACGCCAAAGACATCCCGCCCTCACAAGAACTGTGCGACTCACTAGCCATTTTCTTCCACCGCAAGATCGCTGACATCCACTACAGCTTCAACACCACAACCGCCCCGACTACGCCAGACTCCACCTTCCCTGTGAACACCACCAGCGCCATCCGCCTGACCTCCTGGTCCAACGTCAACAATGAGACACGCAAGGTCATGAACTCCATCCACTCAGGATCTCCGTCAGACCCGTGCCCACACCACGTATTCAACAAGCAGATGCAGCCATCGCACCCCAACTATGGAAGGTCATCAACATCTCCTTCAAAACAGCGACATTCCCGGAAAGCTGGAAGCACACCGAAATCAACGCCCTCCTCAAGAAGCCCAAGGTGGACCCCAAGGACCTCAAGAACTTCCGGCCCATCTCCCTGCACCCGTTCCCGGCAAAGATCATCGAGAAAATCATCAACAGGCAATTGGCCCGCCACCTGGAAGTCAACAACATCCTGGACCTATCCCAGTCCGGATTCAGACGAAACCACAGCACCGAGACAGCCCTCATCGCCACCACAGACGACATCAGGCGCCAACTAGACAACGGCGAAACATCAGCCCTCATCCTCCTGGACCTGTCGGCCGCCATCGACACGGTCTGCCATCGCACTCTAAAGACACGCCTCCTAGAAGCCGGAATCCAAGAGAAGGCCCTTGACTGGACCACGTCCTTCCTCTCGGCAGAACCCAGAGCGTCCGCCTCCCACCCTTCCGATCCCAAGCCACCGACATCATCTGCGGCATCCCCCAGGGCTCATCCCTCAGCCCAACGCTGTTCAACATCTACATGGCCCCCCTCGCACAAGTGGCCCGCCATCACGACCTCAACATCATCTCCTATGCCGACGACACCTAGCTCATCATCTCCCTCACCAAGGACCCACACACCGCCAAAACCAACCTCCACAAGGGAATGAAGGCCGTCACCAACTGGATGAGGAGCAACCGTCTGAAGCTGAACGCGGACAAGACGGAGGTACTCCTCCTCAGACCCACCCCCTCAGCCTGGGACGACTCCTGGTGGCCGACCACACTGGGAACAGCACCAACACCCACCGACTATGCACGCAACCTAGGATTCATCCTCCTCCCTCTCCATGGCTCAGCAGGTCAACGGCGTCTCCTCCTGCTACAACACCCTCCGCATGCTCCGCAGGATCTACAAGTGGATCCCGACCGAAACAAGAAGAACGGTGACACAGTCCCTTGTCAGCAGCCGACTGGACTACGGCAACGCACTCTACGTAGGAATCCCAGCTAAACACCTACGACGACTACAACGCATCCAAAATGCCTCTGCCCGATTGATCTTCAACATCCCCCGCCGCAGTCACATCACCCCCCTGAGAGACGTACACTGGCTCCCCGTCAACAAGAGGATCACCTTCAAGCTCCTCACCCACGCACATAAAGCAAAACGCCTCTGCCCGATTGATCGTCAACATCCCCCGCCGCAGCCACATCACCCCCCTGAGAGACGTACACTGGCTCCCCGTCAACAAGAGGATCACCTTCAAGCTCCTCACCCACGCACATAAAGCACTACACAACACCAGACCAACCTACCTGAACAGCAGACTCCGCTTCCACACCCCCACCCGCCAGCTCCGCTCCGCCAGCCTCGCCGCTGTCCCCCGCATCCAACGACCGACCTCCGGTGGCAGATCCTTCTCCTACCTCGCCGCCAAGACCTGGAACAACCTCCCTACCCACCTACGGCAGACCCAAGACCTACCGGCCTTCAGAAGACTCCTCAAGACCTGGCTCTTCGAGCAGTAGCAGCACCACCCTGCCCCCCTCCCCTCAGCGCCTTGAGACCCTCACGGGTAAGTAGCGCGCTTTACAAGTACTCTGATTGATTGATTGATTGATTGATTGATTGAAGTTGAGTAGGTGTGGTTATGTCACTATATGCAGCACTGGATATTGAGAGTGCCTGTAGAGGCCTGTGGTTTTAGGGTGTGCAAGACAGATATAATTAACAGCATCAACACCGTGGATATGGTATGGTTATCAGAAAGCTTATGACTAGCTACACTTGGGTGAATGGTCTTAGTTTTGTCAAAACTAATTGAACTGTTAGGTTTTACTGAGAAGTGTAAAACCAGTCACTCTTAATCATTAGAGTACTATTGTGCAGCAGGCAATGTGACATTTGTCACACATGTTTAAGCGCTACATGAGTAAAGTAAATCTTTGTAAATATGGATATTTGGTACTGATGAAATATTATAGCATCACCTCCTGGAGACGCCTTGTGAACATGTTCAGTCAGTAAACCGTTCAGCTTTGTGCGATGAGTAGAAACAAACAAAGGCTAAATGAATCATGATAATAAAGTAGGGGGCATTTCCAGAGCATATTCGCTATTAAGAGAGCAAGGATGGGTGGACTCTCCTTCAGCCTGCTGGCTGCCCAGCACTGGAACAGACTCCCTTTGTGTCTCCGGATGGAGGCCCGGGAGGGCATATTTAGGATTAAAAAATGTTTTGCGTTTCCCCACGAGCCAGGTACATTTTTAAATCACTCACACATAACCCCACCACTCACTCACATCCAACCCTCACACACACCACACATAGTCTTTGGTAAAGTGCTCCCGCGTAGCAGTAGGTAGTAGCACGCCGCATCCCGTAGCGGGGCGAAGACCCCAATGATGAAGCATGACACCAAGGGTCCTTTTGGTGTGTGAGGGGTATTTTAACAACACTGTGTGTTCCCCACCACTGTAGAGAACACTTGTCACTTACTTGTGGATTCTTTTTGTTTATACATATTGACTAGGGAGAACGAGTCCGCGTGATATTTCTCTCTCTCTCCCCCCTCTGTTATTTATTTCAAACACAACAACATCACAAGGGACAAGACTATTTCAACCCAGATGCAACTGTTGCTTAATGAGACCCTTCTGTATAATGAGACCCTCATGTATAATGAGACCCTTATGTATAATGAGACCCTTCTGTATAATGAGACCCTTCTGTATAATGAGACCTTCTGTATAATGAGACCCTTCTGTATAATGAGACCTTATGTATAATGAGACCCTTCTGTATAATGAGACCCTTCTGTATAATGAGACCCTTCTGTATAATGAGACCCTTCTGTATAATGAGACCCTTCTGTATAATGAGACCCTTATGTATAATGAGACCCTTCTGTATAATGAGACCCTTCTGTATAATGAGACCCTTCTGTATAATGAGACCTTATGTATAATGAGACCCTTCTGTATAATGAGACCTTATGTATAATGAGACCCTTCTGTATAATGAGACCCTTCTGTATAATGAGACCCTTCTGTATAATGAGACCCTTCTGTATAATGAGACCCTTATGTATAATGAGACCCTTCTGTATAATGAGACCCTTCTGTATAATGAGACCCTTATGTATCCTGCATGCCTGTGTAATCATGGGAATTATTTTTGAAATTTCTTTTTCATGTGTCTTTCGCTCTGCAAAACATTAGAAATTCTTTTGTTGATTGGAAACACCTATCTTTGGCGGGTATTAATTCTAATGAGACTTTCAAAGGGGTCTTTTATGCAGGTTTCTGTGAATAAGGTAATTACTTGGCTGGTTGGGTGGCAACTCTGTGCTTTTTAGTATATTTTTATATACTTTATTATTTCATGTACTTTTTATATTATTTTATTATGGAATTAGCTGATAAAATAAATAACTGGCCACAGAAATAGGATTCATTTGTCTGATAAAGAAAGGGCTTAACAGCAATTTCCAAAAATTACAGAAAGTTGGACAAATGACTACAAAGTATATTAAATCATGTAAAAGACAGGAGCATAATTTGTAACTTTTGTCTTAAATAATACCACATGGAGATAAGTTCGTTATTTCTCCAGCTGGTAATCCCCTGTTCTGAAGCTACCATAAAAACAACATTCAGCAGGGTGTAAATTTGCTGTAGAAGAAACGTTCCTCTCATGCAGGGATGAACAACATACTTAGTCAACTGTGTAAACGTACGTAATGTGCTATTTCTGATTCCTAGCTCAGGACTCTCGTATTGCGTTTTACCTGAGTCTTTAGTAGTCATTGATAAGACATTAGATTCAGAAATATCCAACGTTTGCTGAGCAAACTGCAACATTTGGGAAAATGCAATCTATCTTCCTTATCCTGTATAAGAGTTTGGGAGATAACCACTTCTAACCATCCCAAAGGGGTGGGATTAAGGGTAATCAATTATCATATTATCGCTATGCATCCTTTAACTTTTATACCCATCACCGCCAAGTGCAAAGTATGTTCTCAGACAAAACACCTCGCTGTAGTGCTAAGTCGACTTTATGTAGTCAACCCTCCCGGTACTCACGGTCTCTAGAATATCTTTCACCGATGTTCAAGACCGTATAACACCACCACTGGAATCTTGGAGGCATACACCCCGACTAGCAATGCGCTGTGACACGTGCCCAGAGAAATGGAATCGTTCCACTCTGTTAGAATCAGCTCTAGCCCTCTGTGAACATTAGAGCAAAGCGTGCTCACAAATGTGACCTCAAGAAAATACTCTAAACAGGCTTCACTTTGACATCAGTAGGCTACCAGTCCCTTGAAGTCACATGAATCCAACCTCCAAAAGTCATGGTTTCAATTATTTCTTCTAGATTTATTTGCATATTGTGCATAATCTGCCAGTGCAAGTAAGTCTTTTCAGGCCAATTTGTGTTAATGCTTTAGGAAAACTGGAAGTGTAACGAACCAGAAATGTCTGGGTTTGGAAGTTTCTGGAAGCCGCTAACTCTAGTCAGAAGAGACGGCCAATGGGCTCACTTTGATAAATAAGAGCCTAAAATAGTGCTCAGGAATTTCTGTGAATGTGTTGGTAGTTTTTATTGATATTTTTCAGATTCCAAACAACAATATGAAGTGTTATGCATAGATTTATTTTATAATATTAAGGTAAAATGTAAAAATAATTTTACTTACAATTCAGTGTTGTGTGGATGAACTGAGGGTAAATTTTCCAAAGGTGGTGATTCTTCTGGTTGGAAATGTAAACACAAATATTTTAAAATCAAAATACAAGAATATATGATGTTAGAATCATCCACGCCGAAGTGTCTCAACAATGCAGACCCATCTGGTGAGTTTTAGTGGGCGGAAGATATTTGAGGACTGTTTTCATAAGGTAATGTTAAGTGATAGTTTTAAAGGTTAACTTTAGTTAGTAGCAAAATGAATCCTCCCGATAGAATATTTGTAGGCAGATGTCTGGGTGTTCGCTTAGTAAATCATAAAGTTTAATGTTTTATTGCAAGAGTAGCAATCACGGCCATATAAAGTTATTTTTGGTACAACTCAGGAAGTTAGACATTGATGTGTGTATCTCTCCACATAGGGAACAGTCCACTAAAGGAATTTCTGTCAGAGATAATGGAGACATTTTCCCCTATCTTCTATTATTTTCCAGTTATCTGAACACTGTTCTCAGGAAGAGGGAAATACCTCCATTTGAAATGAAGATGAACCTTATGTGGTAAAGGGCGCTGTCGTAAAAGGCGGCAACTCCTGCAAGCCCTTAGAAGTATTTACATTGGGATTCCTTCCCTAAATTAATAGACTGAAGAACATTGTGGAATGAGTTTAAAAGAATCTGTCAAAAAGCAACGAGAAAGAAGCCAGAATGCAGGCGTGGGAACGTATGGTCCGGGTAAATAAGGCGAACAATAGAAAGCATTTCTTGCTAATGGTAACTGAAGGAGGGGTGCAGGCTGAGGGCTGTGTTGATTTGCATATTACAGCTAATTAGTGGAAAGACCATCTTACCAATTTATATGGCCTCACAATTTTGCAAAGAGATTATCCTTACTTAGCCAGTGCCCTTATACCGGAACCAGTATTGAGGCTATGAGTTAGGCCTGAGCTTATTACAGTACAAAAGCGGTGCCACATGGATTTTTTTTTAGCATCTCTGGCAAACGAAGGCAATGTTAATATGATGATAGGCACTCACCTTTTCCTGTAAGGATGTTTACGGATGAGTCAGTTTGAAAACCAGTAAATATCCTGGACCACGTATGGTTAGAAGCATCGGTTATGTAAAGGAAACCCCTGTGGTGTAGGCAGAAGTTCTCCACCCAAATTTAGGGCCTGAGTTAGATCTGGGGGGATGGGTTACTCCGTCACAACGGGGATGGATATTTCTTCCATTAAATCTAAATCCCATTATATCCTAAGGGATTTATATGTGGGTGGACGCCAAGGTCTAAATCAGGGCCGTAGTTTATTATGAAACAAATGTGAATGATCTATTAGTCGGAAGGGCTCACTGATCATGCCTATGCAGGTGGCCCGTTGAGGCACACCGAATCCCCCTATTGTGTGACTGGGAGGAATTCACACAGTCTATCAGCTACACCTAGTCACGTGGCCAAGTCAGGCTATAGGCACAAAAGGGCGAAGAGCAGAAAATGCCAACTTTCTAAAAGTGCAAGAAGAACAGATGGTGGGCGGAATGCTGAATTGTTTAAACATTCACCCCCAGTCACAGATCTGGGTTAAATCCATCTTTTTTTGGTATGCCACGCCATTCCACTTTAGACACAGTTGTATGCAAATCAGTCTTGTTCCTGTTCCGCATGGGAACAGTCCAGCCTGAACTGCCAGTCCAGGTCTTCCTTTGACCAGAAACAAGCAACCTGGGACTGCTTTTGGGGTAACACCCCATATCAGCCAGGCTAGCTTGAATCTGGTTAGCGTAGCGAGCACGCGACCCACGTCTGGGCATACCCTTCTTACTTAGGACGACAAATGCTAAAAAAACAGATGATGGGCGGAATGCTGAATTAATGAAACATTCACCCCCAGTCACAGATCAGGGTTAAATCCATCATTGTTTGCACACCACGCAATTCCAGTTTAGACCCAGCCATATGCAAATCAGTCTTGACCCTGCGCCCAATGGGAACTGTCTAGCCCAAACTGCCAGGCCTGGTCTTCCCTGGATCAGAAACAAGCATCCTTCAATTTTCTTGATAGCTGTTTGCAGTGTTGTTTGGAGACTAAAAGTTCCTCTGAGTACCAGCTGTCCTACTTGTTGCTTTTTCTTCTTTGTCTTTTGGGTGCGAGAATGTCTGCACAGTTCTTGATCCAGTTGTTGAAGTTGGTGATGTCCTCGTTGAGGTGGTCTGTGGGGTTAGGTTGATTCGTGCTGAGGGCGTTGAGCCAGCATGCTTCAGAGATTTTGCCTCTGCTGCGGCTGGATAGGCTGACACTTGTGTTTTGTTTTTTACTAGCAGTGTGTTGATTTGAAAGTGAATGATGAAGTGGTCGATCCATGTGATGAAATCCATGATGAGATTAGTAAAAGTAGCTTGTGGTCCTGGTGGTCAGAAGATGAAAGTTCTGTTCAGGGTGAAGTTTTTGGAGATTTGCAGTTTGAGTTGCAGATGCTTCATAATCGGGTGGTTCGCTTTGCGGACGCAGAGCACTTGACAGAGTCTTTGTAGATGACTGTGAGTCCTCCTCCTCCTGGCTTGTGAAGGTGGTCTTGTTGTGCAATCCTGTAGCCCACTGGGATTCCCGTGGTGATTGTGGGTGCTGATCTGAGGTGAGCCAGGTTTCCATCAGGAACAGGACGTTTGCTGCATCAAAGCTTTAGGAGCACTAGAGTACCAGGTGCATAAGATAGTACTCAAACTTTTTTAATGTGCACAAGAAGGCCAATACAGATGTTAGGAAATACATATTAAAGTGAGAAACCCTGAACCAGTGAACCTGGAATGGTTTAGAACAATAAAGAGGATGAAAAAAGGGACTATTTTCTATCTGGGGGAAAAGATGTGACACAGCCTCGGGCAATTCTTAAAATACCCACGTCTTTGATTTGGTTGGCTAGAGTACAGGGATCGACTGTATGAAATGTGGCCAACAGGTCAAGTAAAATGAGACAGGTGGTGGTAACTACATCAAAGTCTTTTCTGAGATTCTTCTGGGCAGAGATCAAAGCGGTCTCTGTTCTGAGAAGAAATGTAACTGGAACAAAGGTTGGGGGTTTGGGTCTGACTTTTAAACTCTTTTAGCCAATAGGGCATCTGAATTCTCGTTCAAATGCCTAGAACCGGGATAAGCTTGTTTTCATATATCCTTTTGTTGCTGCAGTGCAGATACAGCCTTTGTGCGAGATGTTGGCTCTACAGTAGGTACTGTACGAGCTGGCTCCCTGCAGAAGTATGCAAAATATGGCCAAAATGAAGTTTAAATACAATATACCTTCTTGGTTACACAGTCCATATTATTCCTTGGGCAGAACTCAAGCATAGGTGGATTGCTTTCTCTTTGCTCTTTGTCCAAACTCACTGAAACAAGTTAATTGTTTTGTTGCTTGCTGGTTCTATTGTGCTTTTGCCACCTTCTTCTTCATGGCTTTCCTTCAATTTAGAAGCATTTCTCATTGAAACCTAAAATCCCAGCACTGGGTTTAACTTGCTAACGGTCGGCAAAATTCGATCCAGATTCATCAAACTTGTCAGCAAGCGAGCACTTTAGTGACTCCTCCCACCCCCTTTTTAGGTCTTGCCTAGGCAGCGCGCATGCGCTGTCTCTTCAAGACATAAAGTAATGTATAATATTGGGAGAAACTCCACCTATTGCCGGGTAATTTGTCCCGCCGCTTGGGATTAGTTAACTCAGGCATTACTTTTGTTACCATGCTTATTACTGGCTGTGCATACGATGCGTCACTTCTGTTTATTCCAGAAGCAGCACCGCCTAACTTCAGTGTCCTTCCCTTTTCCAGCAGTGCTTGAAGCTTGTTGTATTTTTAGGTCGAGGATCAAACACACACATGCATACATAATCAGCACAGCGCCCTTTTACGAGCGCCGTGCTGATAATGGTTTCATTGTTTCCTCCACCATGCTCTTCGCTCTCACTCCTTGTTTTTCACCATGGTGCGAGCTTCACAGGACGCCATGCACATAAGTGAAACATGAACGGGCGCCGCGCTTCATATTTGAGTGCAGCCCCTTATTTCATTGTTATTCTTTTTATTATAACCACGGCACCCATTTTACTGAGCCCCCGGTGCCACCCGGCAGGTCCCACGGCACGTCATGGATCAAGGGCCTATCATAACTTGTAGCTTCTGCTCGCCATTGATCTGCTCCGTTCTGCGCTGGCGGTGTGGCCCTGAAAGCAGCAACGGAAGCAGGAGGCTTGGGCGAAGCTGCTCTCTTCTGCCCCTGCTATCGATGGGCTGAGCAGTCACCCTACAGCGGCAACGGAAGTGGGAGGCTCGGGCGGAGATGCTCTCTGCGGCCCATGTCATTGCCGCGCAGAGCAGTCACCCTAGGCGCCACATCATGAGCAGGTGAGGGACCCGTAGGTTTGAGAGCGAGCGAGTCTTTGTCCCTGTGTTGGCCTTATATTTGACCTTTGTGCTGGTGTAAGTTTTGCACATATGTTAGCTTGCTAGGGGCAGTTCAATCTTCCTTTCACTCCCGGTGAGTACAACTCCGGTTCCTCATCCCTTTAAACATTTCAAAATGTACACATTTGCTGAAATCACTTGACTAAGCAACATCTTTAAAATGCACAGTACTGTCTTATTTTTCTCTTTACCGCCAGGTTGCCAACCTCCTCGGTGCCTCTCTCCTTAGTGGAACGCCTTTTGTTAGTTTACCCCTCCCGCTTCGCCTTAAGAGCCCTCCCCACTTGGGAAACACTCAAACCTTCCCCTCTGCTGTATCCGCTGCGGGGAACATCGTTTACAACGCGGTGTTTACACCACGTTGCCTTTACAACGATGCCATTACAACGCAAGTCGTTACTACGACTTGCGCTGGATGGCGCTGTTGTATAAGGAATATTGTAATTTTATATTCCAACACCTTCCCTACTGTTACGTGGACTGGTGTTGGAATATAAAATTATAATATTCCACAATCCACGCCCTACAACGCAAGTCGTTGTAATGGCAGCGTTGTCATGTACCGCGATCTAAAAGATCGCGTTGTACTGACATACATCCATTTGCTGCTCTGGTCGACCGCCTCCCTTCGTCCCGCGGGTCTCCTCAAATGTTACATAAGTATGTAAGAATGCAAGTCTAGGACGGTTTGCAAATGTAGCAACAATAGTTTGAAAACTGCCTTTACGAACGATGCATCTAATGTCCAGAAACTTGTGTTTGTATATTTCTTTTTGGTGTTTCCGATCTATAAATATTGCCTTGAACACATTTATACATTAAAAGGCAGGGATCGACAAAATAAAGTTTGTTACAGTGCAGTTGAGCCAACTAATGAAGTTATTAGCAAGCTGTTTTCCTCTGCCCCCCCCCCACCCTGTAGCCCTCTGAATTCGGACTTTCAGGTTTTAAATGTTCTGTGCGTGATAACAAAGTTGTAGACAAATATTTTTTGAAAGCGTTGTAAATGTTTTGGAAACATCTGCCTGATCCACGTTTTAAAAGTCGGGGTAGTAAGGCGAGAGAAAAAATGCTTTAAATAATTGCAGAGATGTTTGTACAGATTCAGTTGTTTGCTTTTGCACTAAACACTTCCGCTCCCCCTCTTTAAATGGTTGTTTGACCAGATCAGAGTAAATCAATTTGATCAGCACCTGTTGGCGTCTCATTGACATTTATTAACGATGTCCTTCTGGCACGCAGCTGTCAAGGGCTCCAGATGCTTTGCAGGGACAGAACCGATGCTAATCCCAATCACCCGCCGATTGGTGTCACAGCATTAAGCTACTAGACCAACCGAAGGGAAAAGGGGAAGTGGATTGAGAGAAGAGACACTCCGACTGCTGGCACCCTGGTCTGATTATGGAATCTTCTATACTGCTTCTTCTGACTGCTACGAGGGTGTCTAATGCACAGAAGAGGGGTAGGGTTGAGAACACAGAAAATACAATGCTGCTGGATACTACATTCTAATAAGCTTTTATCCTACCAGCTATCTTCGGAGCCTTCGCCTCTCTTCTATTAGTTTTCTTTCTTAACTGGGAAGTTCTATCTAAAAGAGAGGTAACACATTATAGAAACTACCTAAATAGCAGTTAGTTCTTAAGCGTCTAATTACTTCTCTAAATACCTCTTGGACTTCCTAGTTCAGCCTTTCATTAATCTCTCTTTCAGCTGTCCAGGATGTTTCCAAGAAGAATGTGCAAGAATGTCTTGGCATAAATGTCTCCTTCTGTAGCGCGCAAAAAAGGAAAGAGGAAGGAACAGAGGGAAGGGATAGGCAGGGAGAAGCGCAAGAAGGGAGGAATTGCCAAATGCCAACAGTTTAGATTAACGCGGCAGCAAGAGTCTTACTGTTCTCTGAATTGCTGAGAATTCTCGCAGGAACTCTTCGTTTTCCAAGGCGGAGTGCAAGTTGGGCTCTTTCTAGAAAGTCTATTGCACTGAACCAATGTGCTGCTGACGGTGCGCTATTCTCTGCTCTCAGGAACTGCAAACGCTGTCTGGATTTATGACGAACTTGGTAGCGTTCTCTGCAATCCCGCTCTCTCTCTCTCCAGGAGCTGGAATTACACCCCACAAAGCGTATGCAGAGTTTCGTGACAGGAGGATAGACGAACTCTGTAACTCACTCGAAACGCTGCTAAACTACTTTCAAACTGATGAACTGAATTTCGCTAACAAGGATGTGGCAACTTCAATTCGCCACTCGGAACTCCAGGAAAGTATTTCCGATGTCCGTCTCCTCCCGTTATGAAAATAAACGCGGAGGAACGAACATTGCTTCTTTACCTAAGAAAATGTTTGTTGAAGTGCGCAGCTTGAAGGGCTCGCGCTCCCCATGCAAACTATACCGCCCAGAGCGCAACCTCGAACCTAAAACAGACCACAACGGTGGCCATCTTGGGGAGGTTGCGTTACTGGTTACAGTAATGCCAGATATTAACAGTCTTTGGTTTCACCAGGACTCTTGAGCGCTTATGCCCAAGGGAGCCATTAATCATGGCCACAATATGTTTCCTGACAGCAGCTTCCAGTGTGGAACAAACTCCTGATCCCAGACCTGCAGTCGAGCTTCAGAGGCGGGTTAGTTCTTGCCTTTCTGTCCCCCCTAATCGGCCTGCCTTCATCAAGTCTCTTCTGTGTTGCTTCTTTCTAATGTTTTCTACAACCCTTTTCCGCTGTGAACTTTCAACACTTCCTATTTTGCCAGTTTCACCTATCGTCCCGCCTTAGAGTTGCTCCTTCCCTTTTCAAGTAGCGCTCTTTCACCTGGGCCCCTTCTCTGTTTAGAGCTAGTGGGCTCTAGTGTGTTGCAGAACCCCTATAACTATGGTTGTCCACCCTTCTCGGGAACTATTAGTGTGCATCCATCCCTTTTGTTTTCCTATAGAGGTGCCATCCAATACAAACCACATACATCCACCCCACACGAAACAAACATTTGCAATGCAATAGTTCTCACATTTACGAAAGTTTGAGATATTAGCATTGTAAATTACAATGCATTTTATTTTATGTTTTGGTTTTTAAAAGCCAATACCTTAAACTCTTTCAAATGCGCAACCTATTGCATTGCAAATGCTTGTTTATCTATGCCCTCCTTTGATGGAGCTGTACAAATTTAAGTATACCAAGCGTAAGATAAACATGTTAATTATCAGCAAATTGTGCGTGAAAACAAAGAACAAACCTTTTGAATTTCAAGAGAGCTCTACCTTTTATTCCTTTGAAGCCCATCCAACATATTTTTTGTAATGATAACTTCTCATAAACTACTGAGTGGACTTACACGAAACCAGGCAAAGGCACTCCTTTGAGGAAAGTTCTAGTTTTATGCCAAGTTTGATGATGTTTTTTCTGTAGCAGAGTAAAGCTCATATGGGAGTTGTAATGAGAAAATGTGCTTTTTTGTGAGGCCCCTTGTTCTTATGTCCACCCCAGTACCAACCCCGCATCTCCATTGTCAAATGTATATTCTTGCTAATTTTCTAGGACTTTATAGCAGATCTTGTTTAACAGCTAAAGAAAGTTTGATAACTAATGATTTTTTTTCCAGTAGTAGCCAAGACTGTAAGTTGTTTTTTTATCCCTTCTTCTGCCACTGCGCAACCACTTGTATCTAAATACTAAATGACTGATTTTTCATCTCTTTCCATCCAACAGATTGGACCCATGAATATTTCTACCAATGGTGAATTATGAAGCAAACCTATCGGACATCTACGGGAACAAGTAAGGACAACACATTCAGCTGTGAGAAGGAGAAGACTCTGTTGACATCAAAACATTTCCATTCGAGGAGGAGACCACAGCTGGAAGCAAGGAAAAACAATATAGTGGCTATAGGAGTCGGAGTACAGCATCCCTTGGACTTGTGAAAGACCTACACAATACAAACAAGGCAATAACGGGGATGGGGCTCATGCAGTATGAGAAGTTGCCCAACACCAATCTTGGTCCCAAGATCTGTAGAAAGTGGTAATTTCTAAAAATATTCATAACCCTATGCCTGGCCACATTTACAACGCATAATAATAGCCTTGCATGCACTGGCTCTGCAGCAAATTCCTTCATCGCTCACATGACATAGGTTTGGTAAGAATTTGAGTGACTATTAACCAATAATGTTAAGTTACTGAAAGCACATCATAAAATGGCAGGCACGTGCAGCGAATGGGAAAATGTTTTCAGAGTTTCACCAACCTTGATGGTCCATCAGCAAACAGAGCCCTGGGATGTATACAAAGACATACTTGACCACAAGGTTCTACTTCCAAAAGAAAAGCCATATGCCTGTAGTGAATGCGGCAAGAGATTTGGGTGTCCATCAAATCTAAAACGCCACCAGGACACACATACCGGAGAAAAACCTTACAGTTGCAGTGATTGTGGGAAGAGATTTAATCAACCATCGTATCTGAAGGCACACCAGCGAAGACACACAGAAGACAAGCCCCATATATGCAATGAATGTAATAAGGCATTTAGGTCTTTATCACATCTTAAAGTTCATCAGCGAGTACATACTGGAGAAAAGCGTTACGTATGCGGCGAATGTGGAAAGGGCTTTAGTCGGTCTTCAAGCCTATTGCACCATCAGCGAGTACATAGTGGAGAAGAACTTTACTGGTGCTTTAAGTGTGGGCTAGGTTTCAGTGACTCGATAACACTGAAGTTCCATCGACAAACACATGCACAAGAAAATAAATATAGGTGCGGTGAGTGTGAGAAGACCTTTGATCTTCCTTCAAAATTGAGACTGCATCAGTATATACACACAGGAGAAAAACCATACCGATGCAGTGAATGTGGGAAGAGCTTCAGTCAGCCATCCTATCTGAAGGCCCACCAGAGAACACACACCGAAGAAAAAACCCACATCTGCAGTGAGTGTAAGAAGGCGTTCGGATGCTTATCACATCTTAAAGCTCATCAGCGTGTACACACAGGAGAAAAGCGATACATATGCAACGAATGTGGGAAGAGCTTTAGTCGATCTTCAAGCCTATTACATCATCAGCGAATACATAGGGGAGAAAAGATGTACAGGTGCTTTAAGTGTGGTATAAGTTTCAGTGACTCAACAATCCTAAAATACCATCGACAAGAACATGCTCGTGAAAAAAAATACAGGTGCAGTGAGTGTGGGAAGAGCTTTGATCAATCTTCAAAATTGAGGACACATCAGTTTATACACACAGGAGAAAAACCATACGTGTGCAGTGAATGTGGGAAGAGCTTTAAAGTCCCAGCCTATCTGAGTGCACATCAGCGTATACACACAGAGGAAAGACCGTATAGATGCAGCGAATGTGGGAAGGGCTTTAAACTGCCATCCAGTCTTGGGGTGCATCAGAGAATACACACTGGGGAAAAACCATACAGGTGCAGTGAGTGTGGCAAGGGTTTTAAACGAGTAGCCAGTCTAAATGTGCACCGCCGACTACACAGAAGGGAAACAACTAGACCAGTACAGTGATTGTGGTTGCTGTAATCAATCTTCATAGCTACATCGGCACCAACAGCCTCATTCGCATTAGGTCATCTCAGTACCAGACCAACCTCAGGACGTAGAACCAGCCAGTTATTTAAGAAACGCAAGATGTTCCACTAAAATGGAGTAGTGTAACCCATCTGATGAAAGATTGTTATTGATAAACCAGTATGTTATACTAACAGAGGCTCATAAGTTTCTATAATTATCAATTTCAGCCAATTGCTCTGTCATGTGAAGGGAAAGCCCAAGTTAATAACATAAGCAAATAAGGAAAAAAAATCACAATGATGTAGCAGAACCAGAACAGCACAGGAAAATTAAGATGCTAATACTGACAAATGTTGGCACCCAGGTGATAAAAGAGTAAATCCACGTTTTGCCATTATGGTAAATAGTTCGGTGTAAAAGCCAATGATTGTTATTTTGATTGCATATTCCTTCCCAGTGCTTCATTGGAGCCAAAGGAAAAGAGCCATATTAACTTTATGGGATGACACAAACTTAGTTCACAGTATTACCATGCACCCAAGAGGACCAACACATTTTTTTTACTGAGTTTTATGTAGCGCAAACTTTACCCGAAGGTATTGGGTATCAGAGCGCTCTTCATGAGCAACAGTTGCGTTACATGAGGACACATTCATTTTTGTTAGGCACCGGGAGATTAAGTGATTTGCCCAGAATCACAGGATGTTGCAAGTCCTAGCTGAGACCCGAACCTGGTTCCTCAGATTCGATGTCTATCGCCCTAGACATTAGGCCACCTCCTCTCCCCTAATTGACACAGCTATCACGGGTGAGGCAGGAAGTCAAGGACCAGGACCCCTCTGGGACTGGGGTCGAGCTGGAGGTTGCAATGCCTTTCAGCTTCCCCTCCAAAACACAACCATAGCCAAAAGCCCAGCATCCAGCACACTCCCTGCATTGGATGTGGTATGTCCTTCGACAACCCCTCCCCTCCTTTGCGCCTCCCACAGATAATCCTCTTTGACGCCTCCCTTGGATGAACCTCTTGCAGACCCACAACCGCAGACACATAGTCTGCAAATCAAAGAGCCAAGTGTTTGAGTAATGTACTGTTGCAGGCAAAATAAAAACTGCATTACATTTCATTGAAAAGTATATGCAGTAATAATTTGCATCGCTTGTGCATTAAAAAAAAATAGGTAGCCAAGTATGGTCACCTTCGGCATGATATGAGTAGGGAACATTTGATTTAATATACATTTGAGAGATTGTGGAGTATTATTTAAACATATTATGACTTTGGAAAGAAGTTCATTATTGTTAAGGCCTGTCTTAATGTAGTTTTATATATAGTAATTATATGGTGCCAATGTAGCCTGAAGGTAGCAAAGTGCTCTACGGGGAGGCATAAGCAAAGATAAAGTCAGTGAGTAAGTGGAGAGGTACCTGGGTTCTGAGTGTAGAGGTGGACTGTTACTTCGTTGTGATTAGTGCTCTTCGAAAAGGTATGTCTTCTGTTAATTCCTAAATTGTAGCAGGGTAGGGGCGGTTCTGAGGGATGCAAGAAGGTTGTTCCTGATCCTGTGCTTAAATAGAGAAGTGTAACGATATCCTGGCTGCCAATGTGCTCAGAGTCACAGGGTGCGGTGAACGTGTCCGCAAGATAGACAGGGTGCCGATTGTTCTGGGTTGTCGATGGTGCAGTTGGTATTGTACATGGTGCAAGTTGACAAGGCTAGCGAGTGGAGTTCCATCAGGGTTGAGGTTTTGTACTCCTATTTCTTCATGTCCTTCTGAAGCCTGTTGTGGCATCCAGGATGCTTTTAAAGGGAGAAGTGTGGAATCTGAGCGGTATGGATCAGAGCTTGAAAAGCAATTCCGGAGCCACTTTCTGTGACAAGCGGTTTCAATTTGTTTTGCTGGTACTCGGCTGTCTTGGTTTTCTTTGAGATTGAGGCTACTGTCAGGGTAAATCCAAATGAAATGGCATTGAGTGAAAGTTGGGCTTCAAAGTCCAGGAAGGTTAATGTCATTGTGTCAGGCTTGCAGTATAATGTATCTTTAATTTCAGAGCTAAGAAATATTAACACTACATTTGAAAGGGATATAGAGGAACCCAGGAGAAGGCCATCTTTGGTGCAGTGTGAGTACACAGATTAGTACCACCAAACAATGCGCCCAGCCCACCTCACAGTATCACTGATTTGCAGATAGAGTGAGACCAGGGTTTGAATCCTTCACAGTTTCCCTAATCTTGGCGGGCTCATCCATCCTTTGAGCTCTCCTGCTGTACATGATTGATATTTACTGCGGTGGACGGGTGCGTGGCAGTGATGGTCACAACAGGAGATGTGAAAGGAGGCACACGCTGTGGGGCTCCTGGCTTTTGTGACCACCTGTGTCTCCCATGAGCTTTATTAGTACAATCTGCACTCATGACCAGAATAATCTAACAGCTTCACTGTGTCAGTAGTTCTTTATTCCATCCATTAAAGTCTTGATTCCTTTTTTATTGGCCCTCCCGTTTGCGACAGGCCTTTAATGCTGGGGCGGAGGTTTAATGGCTATTATGAGCCGTCCGCAGCAGGTTAAAAGACTGTAACAGATGCATCCTGGAGAGATACAACTCTGTTTGTACTCAAATAATGTATTGATGAAAAGCAATAAATAGAACCAGACTTTGTAGTATTGTAAAATGGCTAATAAAAATATAAAACCTTTTTAATGTGGTATGATAGACACCATTAAAATATTTATTGGGTTGATATCCTTGTAGTTTTAACCCATCATAAGCCCTATTGACAGCCCCACAACAGCTACAGAAGAAGTGCATTAATCACAGTAGTTAAGTGGTACAAATAAGTTGTTCTGAACAATTCAGACTATTATTCTAAGGTTAGTATGTTCTTTACTCAGAATGGGATTTTAATACCCCACACCAGCTAGAATGGAGGGTATAATTTCATTTAACAACTGCATATCTGTAAAAAAAATGAACTTGCTAGTTGCCAAGTAATGTATTAGTAGCAGCGATCCTGAGAACTGCAATAGCAGAGGATCTGTAGTTAGTGGCAGCGATCCTGAGATCTGGGATACTTGAGGATCTGTCATAAGTGTTGCATCGATACTAAGAATTTGATAGGAAGAGGATCTGTAAGAAGTGTGGCATACCTTCAGTTGCAGACCTAAAGCCTCATTCATGGATTTTATGTAAAATATGTTGGATAGGGAAAAAGGAGTTGATGTTGCCGGGTGAAACGTTATTTGAAACTTGTTTTATTGAAAAACTGTCAGAGACATTTGCTTTTGGAAAATTATGACTGAAAATCTATGCTGGCCGCAAATGACTGTTACAGGACATCATAGTTAATTTGGGAAATTAGGATTAAGAGAGCGGTATCAGTGGCACACTTCCTGTAGAATTGTTTGCTAGGTAAACTGATAATCAGGCATTTTTGCATCAGTGAGCATTACAGGTGAGTTTACCCAGAGGAGCAAAAATGAACTAAACTATTGTAAAATATGTGTTGAATATGAATTCTTTCTGTGGACCGAGCAGTATTAATAAAGTTTTATTTAAAATCTCTGTACAATAAAGTAAATAGAAAATAATGTTGTGCAAATTCAAAATGCAAAGTTTTGATTTTGCTAATGTATCTGAGAAAATCAAGTGGGATCCTTTTTCAGATCCAGCAGTGATTGGGGCAACGTTGTAGAACTGGTGCGGTGCAGTCAAATTGCGACAAACACAATCATTAAATCTTTTGTCCTTTAATATCAAAATGCTTAAAAATCTGATCCTATGAAATAACACAGAAATGTATAATTTGCTGCATTTTGCACCAACTACTGTAGGTTTCAGGTCTGTGCTTCCTTGTGGTGCAGAAAGGACAATCCGAATGGATGGAAACTTTAGCATCCTGTCCTAAAATCTCTACTGAATGGTGGTTTTGGGGACTCTGCACATTTTCCCAGTCACACCGGGTGGCATCCTTAGTAGAAGGCATGTGTTTGTTCTGGATATTTCATCTGTTGTGCCCCAGGGGAGAAATCAGCCTCAGGATGCAGCAGACATATTTACTTTATTGTTTTTAGATGGACACTCTTGGCGAAGCTCTAGGAGTTTGCTGTGTAGCACTTTGAGCTGTGAAATGTTGTGCTCATGGACACTTTATCCATAAAGATTTCGCCTGAAGAGGATGTTCCGGCCATCTACACCTCCTCTCTCATCTTCATCGTCCTGCAGTTGTATCAAGCCCAAACCATGGATTAGAACTTCCCATGGACAGTCCACACAAAACTGCACTTTTCCAGAGTGGAGCGTCCACATGGCGACATTGACTGGTCCTTTCGACATACGCTGCAGTGCTCATACTGGGTGTCGTGGGAGACGTTTCAGAGACTGTTGAATCCTCTGAAGATGTGCAAAGGACTCCTCAAGCAGACAAAGGGCTTATGAGCCCGAGCACCATTTAGATGGCAAAATAATGACAGAAAGCCTGAAATCATTCCTCTGGGAGGATAGCCCAGACTCTGAGAGAAAAGGATGAACTGGTTATTTATGTACATTGGTGTTACAAGTTGATATGCTATAGACTGACAGCACTTTTCCATTATTTATGGGTTTTTCATTTCATAAATATACAAAACAGAGGTAAACATGAGGGTGATTCCCACCACTTGGGGGGTTGGGGGGTTGGTGTCTGTGTATTTCGAGTAGATATTTGACCCTGGAGAAGAGGTGCTGAGCGTGAAATTGTGGCTGTTGCTTTTGATGCTGAGACCATTGTTTTTACATAAATAGAATTGTTGACTATCCCGCATCCCTCTGCTCTCTCGTCTTTTATCCTTGCCATCTTCAACGATGCTCTCTCTGCACCTCCCCCCCTGGTCTTCATCTACCACATGCCCCCTCCCTCTCAAGCTCTTTGTCTGTTACTCCTGCTTGCTTTCCGAACCCTCATTTCTCGCTTCCTCCCTCAATTTCTCTCACTTTTTCTCTTTAAATTATTTTTTATGCTATGTTGTTCAGTTTGGAAATATTCCTGTTTTTAAGTTGAACATTGTGGTTCAGTAGGTCTCATGCTTTTGTTAGACAGATAAGTATTTGTTACGCTTTGTGACTCATGTTTTGTTCTGTTTATTCTTTAAAAATTACATCATTTGTTCTTGGCAGTAATTTGTATACTCACAGTCTCCTAATTAAATTCTAAGTTGAGAATGAGGCCAAACATATTTTCCTTGCTGTAATAATGATGTTAAAATTCTCACTTTCCAGAATTTCCATCAAGATTTCTTTCAAGAGCCCATTTTCTATCAAACAGATTAATAAAATATAAAGAATTTCTTTTGGTTTGAATACCCTGAATGGACACTGTCGCTCACCTTTGTATCTACCTCCTAATGATTACTTTATTTAAAGCAGAACATGGGACTGTGTATCGTTCAAGAGCTCCTCGACAGAATCCTATCACCGGTTCCTATTCATGTTCCCAAGTGGCTCTGTTCTTGCTGTGTCTTCTTTGGTTCAGGATTGTTCTCTTCTATGCATACTCTTGATATCTTGTTCTTTAATTCAGGGCCTGCTTTTCTCTATCACGCTTGGTTCTCTCTTTTGATTCAGGACTGGCTTTCTGCTTTATTGGGTCTCTGTGTCGCTCCACCTTTGGCAACTCTCCTTTGATTTAATATAGGCCTCACATTTGAGTTTTTTTACATCTCTTGTTTGGTTATGGTAATGGTTCTCTGCTCTCTGTATCTGTCCTCTGGTTCAGAGCTCGCTCTGTGCCGTATGTGCTCTCTGTATCTCTCCTCTGGTTCAGAGCTAGCTCTGTGCTGTATGTGTTCTCTGTATCTCTTCTCTGGTTCAGAGCTAGCTCTGTGCTGTATGTGTTCTAAGTATCTCTTCACTGGTTCAGAGCTAGCTCTGTGCTGTATGTGTTCTCTGTATCTCTCCTCTGGTTCAGAGCTCGCTCTGTGCTGTATATGTCTGTATCTCCTCTGGTTCAGAGCTCGCTCTGTGCTGTATGTGTTCTCTGTATCTCTCTGGTTCAGAGCTAGCTCTGTGCTGTATGTGTTCTCAGTATCTCTTCTCTGGTTCAGAGCTAGCTCTGTGCTGTATGTGTTCTCTGTATCTCTCCTCTGGTTCAGAGCTCGCGCTGTGCTGTATGTGTTCTCTGTATCTCTCCTCTGGTTCAGAGCTCGCTCTGTGCTGTGTGTGTCCTCTGTATCTCTCCTCTGGTTCAGACCTAGCTCTGTGCTGTATGTGCTCTCTGTATCTCTCCTCTGGTTCAGAGCTCGTCCTGTGCTGTATGTCTTCTCTGTATCGCTCCTCACGTTCAGAGCTAGCTCTGTGCTGTATGTGTTCTCTGTATCTCTCCTCTGGTTCAGAGCTCGCTCTGTGCTGTATGTGTTCTCTGTATCTCTCCTCTGGTTCAGAGCTCGTCCTGTGCTGTATGTCTTCTCTGTATCTCTCCTCTAGTTCAGAGCTTGCCCTGTGCTGTATGTCTTCTCTGTATCGCTCCTCACGTTCAGAGCTAGCTCTGTGCTGTATGTGTTCTCTGTATCTCTCCTCTGGTTCAGAGCTCGCTCTGTGCTGTATGTGTTCTCTGTATCTCTCCTCTGGTTCAGAGCTCGCTCTGTGCTGTATGTGTTCTCTGTATCTCTCCTCTGGTTCAGAGCTGGCTCAGTGCTGTATGTGTTCTCTGTATCTCTCCTCTGGTTCAGAGCTAGCTCTGTGCTGTATGTGTTCTCAGTATCTCTTCTCTGGTTCAGAGCTAGCTCTGTGCTATATGTCTTCTCTGTATCGCTCCTCACGTTCAGAGCTAGCTCTGTGCTGTATGTGTTCTCTGTATCTCTCCTCTGGTTCAGAGCTCGCTCTGTGCAGTATGTGTTCTCTGTATCTCTCCTCTGGTTCAGAGCTCGCTCTGTGCTGTATGTGTTCTCTGTATCTCTCCTCTGGTTCAGAGCTAGCTCTGTGCTGTATGTGTTCTCAGTATCTCTTCTCTGGTTCAGAGCTAGCTCTGTGCTGTATGTGTTCTCTGTATCTCTCCTCTGGTTCAGAGCTCGCGCTGTGCTGTATGTGTTCTCTGTATCTCTCCTCTGGTTCAGAGCTCGCTCTGTGCTGTATGTGTTCTCTGTATCTCTCCTCTGGTTCAGAGCTTGTCCTGTGCTGTATGTCTTCTCTGTATCTCTCCTCTGGTTCAGAGCTTGCCCTGTGCTGTATGTCTTCTCTGTATCTCTCTGGTTCAGAGCTAGCTCTGTGCTGTATGTGTTCTCTGTATGTCTCCTCTGGTTCAGAGCTCGCTCTGTGCTGTATGTGTTCTCTGTATCTCTCCTCTGGTTCAGAGCTAGCTTTGTGCTGTATGTGTTCTCTGTATCTCTCCTCTGGTTTAGAGCTTGCTCTGGGCTGTATGTGTTCTCTGTATCTCTCCTCTGGTTCAGAGCTAGCTTTGTGCTGTATGTGTTCTCTGTATCTCTCCTCTGGTTCAGAGCTGACTCTGTGCTGTGTGTGTTCTCTGTATCTCTCCTCTGGTTCAGGGCTAGCTCTGTGATGTATGTGTTCTCTGTATCTCTCCTCTGGTTCAGGGCTAGCTCTGTGCTGTATGTGTTCTCTGTATCTCTCCTCTGGTTCAGAGCTAGCTTTGTGCTGTATGTGTTCTCTGTATCTCTCCTCTGGTTCAGAGCTGGCTCTGTGCTGTGTGTGTTCTCTGTATCTCTCCTCTGGTTCAGAGCTAGCTCTGTGCTGTATGTGTTCTCTGTATCTCTCCTCTGGTTCAGAGCTAGCTTTGTGCTGTATGTGTTCTCTGTATCTCTCCTCTGGTTCAGAGCTTGCTCTGGGCTGTATGTGTTCTCTGTATCTCTCCTCTGGTTCAGGGCTAGCTCTGTGCTGTATGTGTCTATATCTCTCCTCTGGTTCAGAGCTAGCTCTGTGCTGTATGTGTCTGTATCTCTCCTCTGGTTCAGAGCTAGCTTTGTGCTGTGTGTGTTCTCTGTATCTCTCCTCTGGTTCAGGGCTAGCTCTGTGCTGTATGTGTTCTCTGTATCTCTCCTCTGGTTCAGAGCTAGCTCTGTGCTGTAGGTGTCTGTATCTCTCCTCTGGTTCAGAGCTAGCTCTGTGCTGTAATTGTGTTCTCTGTATCTCTCCTCTGGTTCAGAGCTACCTCTGTGCTGTATGTGTTCTCTGTATCTCTCCTCTGGTTTAGAGCTCGCTCTGGGCTGTATGTTTTCTCTGTATCTCTCCTCTGGTTCAGAGCTAGCTCTGTGCTGTGTGTGTCATCTGTATCTCTCCTCTGGTTCAGACCTAGCTCTGTGCTGTATGTGCTCTCTGTATCTCTCCTCTGGTTCAGAGCTTGCTCTGTGCTGTGTGTGTCCTCTGTATCTCTCCTCTGGTTCAGAGCTTGCTCTGTGCTGTATGTGTTCTCTGTATCTCTCCTCTGGTTCAGAGCTAGCTCTGTGCTGTGTGTGTCCTCTGTATCTCTCCTCTGGTTCAGACCTAGCTCTGTGCTGTATGTGCTCTCTGTATCTCTCCTCTGGTTCAGAGCTAGCTCTGTGCTGTATGTGTTCTCTGTATCTCTCCTCTGGCTCAGAGCTAGCTCTGTGCTGTATGTGCTCTCTGTATCTCTCCTCTGGTTCAGACCTAGCTCTGTGCTGTATGTGCTCTCTGTATCTCTCCTCTGGTTCAGAGCTCGCTCTGTGCTGTATGTGTTCTCTGTATCTCTCCTCTGGTTCAGAGCTAGCTCTGTGCTGTGTGTGTCCTCTGTATCTCTCCTCTGGTTCAGACCTAGCTCTGTGCTGTATGTGCTCTCTGTATCTCTCCTCTGGTTCAGAGCTCGCTCTGTGCTGTATGTGTTCTCTGTATCTCTCCTCTGGTTCAGAGCTTGCTCTGTGCTGTATGTGTTCTCTGTATCTCTCCTCTGGTTCAGACCTAGCTCTGTGCTGTATGTGCTCTCTGTATCTCTCCTCTGGTTCAGAGCTCGCTCTGTGCTGTATGTGTTCTCTGTATCTCTCCTCTGGTTCAGAGCTAGCTCTGTGCTGTGTGTGTCCTCTGTATCTCTCCTCGGTTCAGACCTAGCTCTGTGCTGTATGTGCTCTCTGTATCTCTCCTCTGGTTCAGAGCTCGCTATGTGCTGTATGTGTTCTCTGTATCTCCTCTGGTTCAGAGCTCGCTCTGTGCTGTATGTGTTCTCTGTATCTCTCCTCTGGTTCAGAGCTCGCTCTGTGCTGTGTGTGTCCTCTGTATCTCTCCTCTGGTTCAGAGCTAGCGCTGTGCTGTATGTGTTCTCTGTATCTCTCCTCTGGTTCAGAGCTAGCTCTATGCTGTATGTGTTCTCTGTATCTCTCCTCTGGTTCAGAGCTAGCTCTGTGCTGTATGTGTTCTCTGTATCTCTCCTCTGGTTCAGAGCTCGCTCTGGGCTGTATGTGTTCTCTGTATCTCTCCTCTGGTTCAGAGCTAGCTCTGTGCTGTATGTGTTCTCTGTATCTCTCCTCTGGTTCAGAGCTCGCTCTGTGCTGTGTGTGTCCTCTGTATCTCTCCTCTGGTTCAGAGCTAGCTCTGTGCTGTATGTGTTCTCTGTATCTCTCCTCTGGTTCAGAGCTAGCTCTATGCTGTATGTGTTCTCTGTATCTCTCCTCTGGTTCAGAGCTCGCTCTGTGCTGTATGTGTTCTCTGTATCTCTCCTCTGGTTCAGAGCTCGCTCTGTGCTGTGTGTGTCCTCTGTATCTCTCCTCTGGTTCAGAGCTAGCTCTATGCTGTATGTGTTCTCTGTATCTCTCCTCTGGTTCAGAGCTAGCTCTGTGCTGTATGTGTTCTCTGTATCTCTCCTCTGGTTCAGAGCTCGCTCTGTGCTGTATGTGTTCTCTGTATCTCTCCTCTGGTTCAGAGCTAGCTCTGTGCTGCATGTGTCTGTATCTCTCCTCTGGTTCAGAGCTAGCTCTGTGCTGTGTGTGTCCTCTGTATCTCTCCTCTGGTTCAGACCTAGCTCTGTGCTGTATGTGCTCTCTGTATCTCTCCTCTGGTTCAGAGCTAGCTCTGTGCTGTATGTGTTCTCTGTATCTCTCCTCTGGTTCAGAGCTAGCTCTGTGCTGTATGTGTTCTCTGTATCTCTCCTCTGGTTCAGAGCTCACTCTGGGCTGTATGTGTTCTCTGTATCTCTCCTCTGGTTCAGAGCTCGCTCTGTGCTGTATGTGTTCTCTGTATCTCTCCTCTGGTTCAGAGCTTGCTCTGTGCTGTATGTGTTCTCTTTATCTCTCCTCTGGTTCAGAGCTAGCTCTGTGCTGTGTGTGTCCTCTGTATCTCTCCTCTGGTTCAGACCTAGCTCTGTGCTGTATGTGCTCTCTGTATCTCTCTTCTGGTTCAGAGCTCGCTCTGTGCTGTATGTGTTCTCTGTATCTCTCCTCTGGTTCAGAGCTAGCTCTGTGCTGTGTGTGTCCTCTGTATCTCTCCTCTGGTTCAGACCTAGCTCTGTGCTGTATGTGCTCTCTGTATCTCTCCTCTGGTTCAGAGCTCGCTCTGTGCTGTATGTGTTCTCTGTATCTCTCCTCTGGTTCAGAGCTTGCTCTGTGCTGTATGTGTTCTCTGTATCTCTCCTCTGGTTCAGACCTAGCTCTGTGCTGTATGTGCTCTCTGTATCTCTCCTCTGGTTCAGAGCTCGCTCTGTGCTGTATGTGTTCTCTGGTTCAGAGCTAGCTCTATGCTGTATGTGTCTGTATCTCTCCTCTGGTTCAGAGCTAGCTCTATGCTGTATGTGTTGGATCTCTGCTGTTGCTGCTTTCTCAATCTCTCCTTTGGTTCAGCACGGAGTCGCTGATGTAGCTGTTCTCTATCTCTCCTCTGGCTCAGTGCTGGCTCTATGCTCTATCTATCTATGTATCTATCTGGGGCTAGCTTGCCCCCAAGGTCCCATGGGGGGACCCAGAGGGACCACCCCAACCCCACATTCTAAAAAATAAAAAAGGCAATGTTTGCCGCTATCAGATGATAACTTAAAACAAAATGGTGGTTTGGGCTGTATTCTTCAACTAAGGAGAGTGGGGCGCATGGCCACCCTCCCCAAGCCGTTAATGGCCCCAGGGATCCCATTTCCCAGGGCCAGCTCACCTGCTGTGTCCCTGCAGAGCCCAGCCCACTAGCAGAGAAACATGTGTTTGCTCCTACTTGGCAGGAACATTTCTGAATCACCTGCCAAACTGGAGCAAACCCAAAGTCAGTGCCCAGCGGGTAGGCGCTTTAAAAATGCTCCTGCCAGCTGGAAGCAGACTTGTATTCTCTTTCAACAGGGAAACAGAACAACTTATTTCTCCCGCCCGGAAGGAGCAGCACAAATAGCTGCTCCCTGAAGTGGGCTGGGGCCGCATGGGCCCTGGGGCTCCCCCAGCAGTCCCCAACGTGTGCCTGGTGGAATCCCTGTGTGGGCATCGGGGCAGCCACTTGTAATAAAGGCAGGCCCCAAAGGCTGGGTTACCGGCTGCCATAATAAGTTTGGGGAGTGGGACTACACGGCCCCCTCCTTGCCTTTAGAAAATATATTGCCCTGGGGATGGGGTCGCCGGGGCCTAATAAGCCTCAGGAAGAGGGGCCCTTAGGAAGAGGGCGTGGCCCCTCTCCCCTTTAAAATAATTAGACGCTTTGGGGTTCCTAGGGAGTCATGAGGCTCAGGAAGCGAAGCCGCACAGCCTCTTCCTCTTTAAAAGAAAAAGATTGGGTTGGCTATGGGGCCCCTGAAGCCTGAGAAGGCTCGGAGATATCGGCTGTGTTGCTCCCCCTCCTCTTTGCAAAACAACACATGGCTAAGGGGGATAGGGACCCCTGTCCTAGTAAAGGTTTGGGGAAGGGGCCGCAGAGCTCCCATCCACTTTTAAATAATGCGCGGGCCTGGAGGATGGGGTCTCACGGCCATAAAGGATCGGGGGGGGAGGCCCCCTCCGACTCCTCCCTTTTTAAAATTGTTTTAGTCCCAGGGGATGGAGTCCCCGAAAGGTCGTGTGCATGATGAGGTGGCTGTCTGCGGTGAGATTGGCTGTCTCTTGGTGCGTTGGCTGCAACCAGGCTCTCTGGCCAACCCCAGCTGTGCATAGCCAAAGGCTGTGCGCAGTGTGGGGTTGGCTGCCTGTAGACATTTTGCTGCAGGCCCTGGCCTTCGGACACCCCTCTGCAGCGCAAGCCTACAGGCCATGATCTGCGGACGCTTGGCTCTGTTTATGGTAATAAAACTTTACTTTATCTTTATAAAAAACAGAAATTCACTGAAAAAGTTCAAAGATTAAAATAACTGTAGTTTATTTAAAAGTGGTCTCACATATCCGCTAGACCACACTTCCATTGTATTATAAATGGTCTCGCCTCCTCGCGTGACCACACTGTTTCTTGCCGACATGCACATGTGTATGTTTAAGTTGTGTTCCACGCTCGGGCAGGATCAAGAGCTGCGATGCTCCTTGCAGACGACACTCGCCGCTGCTGGATGTTCCCGCTCATGGGCGTACATTCACATTTGGCAATAAACCCACCTTTCTATCTTACTCTCACCTTTCCTCTTGCTTCATCTTGGCGAGAATAAGATTCTTGATACACCCGCCCCCGAAGATTGGATTTTCCAGGTGTTCCCCATTTCACACTGACATTTCGTGTTTCCCATTCCTGCTTGTTTGCTGTTTTGTCCCCTACGAACCTGTTTCCTGGTCAGACTGGGCGGCTCCTTCAATTAAAGTTACTGTTTTGGGCCCCTCTTTCTTGCCATTACTGAGTGGGCGCTGTCTGTAAGCAACGCGTGCTAGAGCTGACGCGCTCTGGCTTCACCTTCACCTTGACTCTGGGAGGGTTTCATGGCAACCAGTAACGCGCGTTTGAGCTGAGATGCTCCTGCATGGGTCTCAATTTATTTGTGAAGGTTTCCATGACCACGAGTCGGCTATGGCTTGCGGACTGATTTTTTTCGCATGAAAAACTCTTCAGGCCAGCATTTTATGAACAGTACTGTGATTTTGTGTCTACTCTTTACCTTTGTCCAATGCATGTGCTTTGAGAATAAGTTGTTTCCAGAGCCTTCTCTTCAAGTTCCTTTTATACGAAGTTTACCATCTTTATGTTAGTTTTTTAAATGTCTTCCACTCGACGGTTTCAACAGCCACCTCCATTTTCACGAACACTTGGCAAACTTTTAATTAAGTGGCATCAGTGGTAAAGGATCTTTGAAAACTATCTTGTTGCAATGGATGCAGTGAAATTTCCACCAGCACGCAAAGTTGTCATTTTGCCGTTGATTTGGACTTCTTACAAAGAAGCTTTAGCGCGCATAAGCAAGCAGTTCTCTGAAGAACCTGGCATTATGCTTGAGCGCCACAACTTTTCAAATGTAAACAAAGTGCTGATGAGGGTGTGGAGGAATATATTGCCGCTCTGAGGATTTTAGCTGTAACTTGTGATTGTGGCGCAACCACAGACATTTGCGTTCGAGACCAATTTGTTTTTTTCTTGTTTCTCGAAGACAATTCAAGAACGGTAGCTCAGCTGCAGGAATCCTACTTTATTAGAAACTATTGACATAGCTAAAAGATTTGAACGTGCCATGATTTCTTCTAGAGCCCTCCATGAAGGTCAAACACTTCATAGTGTACACATGGTTGAGGGTGAATCTCTGTGCCAGTGAACATTGGCAACAAGTCTTCCAAGCAGCCTGTTAGGAAGTCTCTGGTGTGCTTCAGTTGTGGTCATTAGCAGTGTTTCCAATTGTTCTGCAGTTGGCATAAGATGCATGTCATGTAAGAAAATTGGCCATTTGCGGATGCGGGAAAAAAATTCACAAAGGTCAACAGCATTGAAGTCACTGAAGACATAAGCAGTTGTTCCGAAAAATGTAGTAATGTTGTTCTAACTATGAGAGACAATTCGGTTCATGTATGCAAGGTCAAAGGACCTTGGTGAAAGATGATTTTTGAGGATGTCCCTATTCAGGTTATGGCTGAATCAGGCTCTTCAATAACCATTTTGTCAGATGTTCCCTTACATCAAAATTGGAAGAGTGGAATTGTTCTTACGCAATCTGATGTCAGCCTTTAAGCATTTGGGGAGACGCGGATTTATATGCTTGGGTATTTTCATTCCCCAGATCACAATATTTAGGCAGGCATACAGTCAGCAAAGTATATGTTGGTCTCAGAGGGAGAAACATTATCAGTTGGCAAGATTGGGCCAAAATGGGCGGGTGAACCTGTAGTTGTTGATGAACTTCGGGCTCAATCAATCTATCAATCAGGACATTTGTAAAGCGTGCTACTCACCCGTGAGGGTCTCAAGGCGCTGGGGGAGGTGGGAGGGGGATGCTGCTACAACTCGAACAGCCAGGTCTTGAGTAGCCGCCTGAAGGTTAGTAGGTCTTCAGTCTGCCGTAGGAGGATGGGGAGGGTGTTCAGGACTTGGCGGCGAGGTAGAAGAATGATCTGCCGCCGGTGGTCACTCTCCTGATGTGGGGGACGGTGGCGAAGGCGAGGTTGGCGGAGCAGAGCTGGCGGTCCAGGGTGTAGAAGGTGAGCTGTTTGTTGAGGTATGCTGGTCCGGAGTTGTGTAGTGTTTTGTGTGTGTGGGTGAGGAGCTTGAAGGTGATCCTCTTGTTGACGAGAAGCCAGTGTAGGTCTCTCAGGTGGGGTGTGATGTGGCTGTGGCGAGGGATGTCGAGGATTAGGCGTGGAGAGGCGATCTTTATGCATTGCAGTCGCTTCAGCTGTTTGGCCGGGGCTCCTGCGTAGAGGGCGTTTCCATAGTCCAATCTGCTGCTGACGAGGGCCTTGGTGACCGTTCTTCTAGTGTCGGTGGGGATCCACCTGTAGATCTTTCGGAGCATGCGGAGAGTGTTGAAACAGGTGGTTGAGATGGCATTGACTTGCTTGGTCATGGAGAGTGTGGAATCGAGGATGAATCCCAGGTTGCGTGTATGGTTGGTGGGTTTTGGTGCTGCTCCCAGGGCGGGCGGCCACCAGGAGTCGTCCAAGGCAGAAGGGGTGGAGCCGAGGATGAGGACCGCCGTCTTGTCCGAGTTCAGCTTCAGGCAGCTGTTCTTCATCCATTCGGCGACGGCTTTCATTCCTTCGTGGAGGTTGGTTTTGGCGGTGAGAGGGTCCTTGGTGAATGAGCCGATCAGTTGTGTGTCGTCAGCGTAGGAGATGATGTTGAGGTTGTGCAGTCTGGCGACGTGGGCGAGTGGGGCCATGTAGATGTTGAACAACGTCGGGCTGAGGGAGAATCCCTAGGGTACGCCGCTGGTGATCTTGGTGGCTTCGGATCGGAAAAGAGGGAGGGGATGCTCTGTGTTCTGCCGGTGAGGAAGAAGGTGGTCCAGTCCAATGCTTTGCTTTGGATTCCTGCGTCGTGGAGGTGAGTGCGCAGTGGTGCGGTGGCAGACTGTGTCGAAAGCGGCTGATAGGTCCAGGAGGATGGGGGTCGCGGTCTCGCCGTTGTCCAGCAGGGCCCTAATGTCATCGGTGGTGGCGATTAGGGCCGTTTTGGTGCTGTAGTTGCTGCGGAACCCGGACTGTGACAGGTCCAGGATGTTGTTCTCCTCGAGGTGGCAGGTCAGCTGTTTGTTGACGGTTTTCTCAATGACCTTCGCCGGGAACAGGAGCAGGGAGATGGGCCGGAAGTTCTTGAGGTCCTTGGGGTCTGCTTTGGGTTTCTTGAGCAGGGTGTTGATCTCGGCGTGCTTCCAGCTCTCCGGGAACGTCGTGGTCTCGAAGGAGCTGTAGATGGCTTTGCGGAGGTGGGGTGTGATGGTGGTGCTGGCTTTATTGAAGATGTGGTTAATGGACAGGTCTGATTGGGAGCCAAAGTGGATGGTGCTCATGGTTTTGATGGTATTGTTGTCATTGATGTTGGTCCAAGTGAGAAGGGTGTCGTCGTGGGTGGTGGTCGTGGGGTATGAGGTGTCGTTGGCTGCAGTGGTGGCCTGGTTGGTGAAGCTGTCGTGGATGTCTGCGATTTGCGGTGGAAGAAGGAGGCCAGGGAGTTGCACAGGTCTTGCGTAGGTGGGATGTCGTTGGTGCTGGAGCTTAGGTTGGAGAGTTACTTCACAATATTGAAGAGCTCTTTGCTGTTGTGTGCGTTGTTGTCGAGGCGGTCTTTGAAGGAGGTCTTTTTGGCGGATCTGATGAGGTGATGATGTTGGCACGTAGCGTTCTTGTGCGCTGCTAGGTTCTCCGGTGTCTGTTCGTGGTACCATTTCTTCTCCAGCTTTCGGGAGTTTTGCTTGGAGGTCTGAAGGTCCCCGGTGAACCAGCTGGAGGGTGTTGGCGCAGTCTTCAATCCAGCGTCTGTGGTTGCTGGCGGCGGCGGCGGAGTCGGTGGGGTCTGTGGGTGGGATGCGGGCGAGGGCGGTGTGTAGCTGGTCTTCGGTGATTTTGCTCCAGCAGCGGCTGGGGAACTGGTGGGTGTGGTGGTGTGTGGTAGGCTTCTCGTAGGTGAAGTGGACGCAGCGATAATCAGTCGGTGATGTGGCTGAAGGAGACATGGGAGCTTGCGGAGAAGATGGGATCAAGTGTGTGGCCAGCGGAGTGGGTGGGAGTCGTGATGAGTTGTTTGAGTCTGAGGTTGGCGAGGTTGTCGAGCAGGGTGGTGGAGTTGGTGTTGTTGTTTTTCTCGAGGTGGAAGTTCAGGTTCCCGAGGAGGATGTAGTCCATGGACGCAAGGGCGTGCGTGCTGACGAAGTCGGCGATGGAGTCGCTGAACTGTGGGCGGTGTCAGGGGGGGCCTGTAGATCAGAGTTCCTCTGAGGGTGGTGTTGGGATCAGTGTGGATCTGGAAGTGCAGGTGTCCGGCGGTGTTGAGGGTGCCGTCGGAGTTGGTTGAGACCTTGAGGGAGGATTTGTGGATGATGGCGATTCCACCACCTACTCCATTGGTGCAGTCTCTGTGGGTGCTCTTGTAACAGTCTGGGATGGCTATGGCGATGTCGGGTGCCGAGGAGTCGTTCATCCAGGTCTCTGTCAGGAAGGCGACGTCCAGGGAGGATGTGTCGAGCAGGTCCCAGAGTTTGATGCTGTGTTTGAGTGCGGAGCGGGTGTTCAGGAGTATGCATTTGAGGTGGTTGCATGTTGTCCTGGTGGGTGGATTGGCGGGTCTGCTGCTGGTGAAGCTGCACTTCGACAGGAGATGGGTCCTTTGGTGGGCTTCGGGGCGGCCTGGAAGCAGGAATGTGCTTGTCCGGTGTTGAGAGCGTGGAGGGTGGTGGCATTGTATCAGAGTCGGGTGTTGTGGCGTTTGCGGGGGCCAAGGTTCTGGCGCTGGGCGCGGTCCTGACTGACTATTTACACGATGTAGAGTATAATGTGAATATGGTGACCAACTCTTTCTTTTCAGACATTGATGTTAATAGTATCCTTAAACAGTTTTATTCAGTGTTCAGTGGGAACTGTCATTGGTTGTGAGCATCAGATTTGTCTCAAGCCAAGAACCCAACCTGTGGTGCATAAAGTGCGCCTTTACCCTTGAGCGCCAGGGAGGAGTCGAAAGGTGTTCTAAAGGGCTTGTGTTCTGAGGGCATCATTACACCTTGCAGTTAATCAGAATGGGTTTCTCCCATTGTTTTGGCCCGGAAGAGGTCAGATTGTGTGCTGACTTGCGCTCACTTAATTGCAACATACTAGTGGATTGCCATCCCCTTCCTAAGATTCGTGACCTGGCTAACTTGGGAAGAGCAATATTTTTCTCCATCATAGACCGGGAGTCAGCATACCACCAAATGCCCCCCAGCATTGAGTTCCAGGAATTCACCACTTTCGTGCCTCCTTTTGGTTCATACAAGTACCGTAGGCTACCCTTTGGATTGGCATCCACTGCCAGTGTATTCCAGAAGCTGATGGACATCCCTGGAGTACAAGCTTACCAGGATGATATCAGGTATGTGTTGGCTGTTGGGTAGAACATGATCATACTCTTGTCGGAGTCCTAACTAAACTTACTAAGTCTGGTATGACTGTCTGGCGTGAGAAATGCAAGTTTGCGGTTAAGGAGATTGAGTATCTAGGCCATACGCTTTCCTCTGAGGGTACCAAACCCAAATTCTCGCTTATTAAAGGCATTACGGATTCTGCGCCACCTACAGACAGAGTGGCTATGAGTTCTTTTTTAGGTCTCCCAGAATACTATGCCCTTCTGAGCGTGGTTATGCAGAAACTATAGAACCTCTGCAAGCCCTAAGAAAAAGATCCACGTTTGTATGGACAGATGATCCACTTGTTACTTTAAACGGTGTCAAGAAGCTCATTGAAGACTCTACGGCCTTAAATTCATTTCAAGATCGTCACAAATGTTTTGTGACTGTTGATGCCAGTCTCACTGGTCTTGGGGTGGTCTTATGGCAATGGGTGCAGGTAAAGAACACACAGTCACTTTTGCCTCCAGATCCCTGCAACCAGCAGAAACACACTACAGCACCATTGACCACCAAGCCATTGCAGGTGTTTCAACCTTACATTTGAGGGCGAGAAATATACACTGACCTCAAGTCACTCGTGCACATGCTTAGTAGCAGTGGTGCGAACAAAGCCTCTGCCAGATCAGTTTGTCTGCTGTCTAAACGGCAATAGTATAATTTCATTATCAAACACTTACTTGGCGCAGTGAGCACAGTGGGGGGCATGTCTGTTCTACTCTTCATAGCGTGGGGACACGCCGGTGTGCGTAACCAGGCGCTTTATAAGATTCCCTATTATTATTATTACCTGGTGGAAATAATTTTAGGTCAAACTGTTTGTCTAGGATGGTGTGAAATGAAGAGCAGATGAAACTTAAGATTTGGAGTGTGTGGCAGCAGCTGTTGATGCTGCGTTGGAGTGCGCACCTATATCAGAGAGTGAATTGTGTGATACTTACGCTAAGGATGTGACTCTCTTCCAGGTCAAGAAATTCATTACCAGTTGCTTCTCTTACTGCAAAACTCTTTCTGGAGAAGTAAGAAATTTTGCACATGTGGCTGATGAATTGTCTGTAGTTGAAGGCCTGGTCATGCGCCATGATCTCGTTCTCCCCCCGAGCTTCTACGTACGACAATTATTCGGGAAGCCCACCAGGTACATTAAGGTGCCACCAAACCTTGTCAATGCCTAAAACGGTGCTATTGGTGGCCATCTCTGGAATCTCAAGCTAGAGCTGCCATTGAAAAATGTGCGGAATGTTTCTTGTCTGAACCTTGGTTACCCCACTGCATCCTGTCCCATTTCCTCAGAATCCTTGGGACAAAGTTGGTCGGATTTTTCAGGCCCAAATGAAATGTTGCCATCTGGTAGTAGGTACATGATTCTTTTAGTGGATTACTATGCCAAGTGGATGTACTGCTGTTTTTGTGATGGGGCAACTACTGACAATGCTACTGAGTTTCCGCAAGATGTATTTGTGGTGGAGGGTTCACCTGAGGTCATTGTCACTGATAATGGCACCCACTTTGTATCACAGCGTATGTGTTTATTTCCTGGGCCCGGTCCGTTAGCGTCCGTCCGTGCCTGGACTGGACCCAGGGCCACCCCCCGGTCCCTCACAACCAAAACCCCACACCAACTTCATATCATATACAGCTAACCAACTGAAATACATATCCAACAATTTCTATAACAAACAGACATGTCCCCTCTTCATTCTGGAAGTCTTTCCCACCCAAACTTCAACACACGGCCCTAACGGTCCTTTTACCGTAAATACCGCACAAAGACATCCCTCCACAGGCCCCCCGTCCCCCCCAGCAATCATACTACAATCATATCAGCTCTCATTAACGCTCGCTCCCTACCCAAACACAAATATGAACTATTAAATCTCCTACAAAACCTTAAACTCAATCTCCTTTTTCTAACAGAAACTTGGGGAGACCTATCATCAGGAGCGGTCTTTGCCACAGTAACCCCAGACGGGTTCTCTGTCAGTCGACTCGATAGAACCTCAAAAAAGGGCGGTGGATTGGCCCTTATTTATCGTGAACACTATGCAATAAGAACTGAATGAACCCTATCAAAACCTGTGAAGCTTTTTCCTTCTCAATATCACTTACACACGCATACTCCTTCGGAGGCAAGGAAGAGATATGGTCATTGGACTGGTGGGCTCCTGCTCTTGGAGTTTGTCCTAAGCCCTCCCAGTCCGCTCGAAATCTGGGTGTCATTTTCCATAATAAACTCTCTTTCGACAAACAGGTCAGCAGGACGATCTCCACCTGTTGTGCAGCCCTTAGAACCCTGAGGAAGTTGGTGCATTATCTTTCCCCAGGGGCCCGGAAAACTGTTACAGTAGCACTAATCTCCTCTAGGTTAGATTATTGTAATGCACTGTACCTGGGTATCAATAAACAGCAGGTACAACGCCTGCAAGTGGTACAAAATGCAGCTGCTCGGTTTGTCGCTGACGCCCCCAGACTCTTATCAGCAACCTCCATCAGGAGGGATCTTCATTGGCTCCCTATGCAGGCCAGGATAGAGTTCAAGATTCTTTGTCTTACTCACCGTGCCTTGTATGCCGGTGGATCGGAAGATCTCAAATCCTTGTTAATACCCTATACCCCTGGTAGGGTCCTTCGATCTGCCAACAAAAATCTTCTTGTGATCCCCAGAATCTACAAAGCCAGATGGGGCGGGAGGTCTTTCCACTCCCTTGTCCCCATGATCTGGAATACCCTTCCGGCGGATATTAAAGGTCAGTCGGCTTACTCTCTCTTTCGAAAGGCCTTGAAGACTTGGCTCTTCAGGGAGACTTATCTGTAATTCCTTCCCCCTACCTCACAGCCTATACCATCGTTAGCACCTTGACGCCTATGGGCAATGTCGCGCTGGATAAATCCCTTTTCAATTTCAATTCAAAGGCAATCTCCTTTCCTGCCCACCGGGGCCTCGTGCCAAGTTCCTCTCTTCTATAAGGCATCTCCTAGAACCCTTATCTGGAGTAAGCAACTTCACCATTCTAGGGGACTTCAACTTCCACCTGGAAGCACACAATGAATGTGACACATCACCCTTCTTAGCAGAACTAGAAGCAATGGGACTCTCTCAATTACTAACAAAACCCAGCCACTCAGCAGGCCACACTCTGGACGGTCTAATCACTAACAATAAGCAAATCACTCTAGGAAAAATTCTCCCCTTCCCCTGGACAGATCATTGTGCAATCTTTTTCAATATTCACATAACAAATCACACCTCTAATCAACCAATTCACCCTCCCACAAACAATTCAAGGCCTGGAAAAGCATCTCCCCTACTGCCCTCAAATCACATCTCCTATCCTCCCAACAAGATTCACTGCATGAACCTGAGACAGCAGCTCTGTAATACACTCAATGGCTCCACTCAGCCTTCAATACCTTAGTCCCGCAGAAAAACACCTCGAAAAACACCTTCAGCCCCATGGTTTTCAGAAGCCCTCAGGCTCGAAAAACAAGCATGCAGAAACCTAGAAAGACAGTGGCGTCGGAACTACGACCAAACCGAGAAAACACTATACAAGTTAGCACTTACCAAATACAAACACCTCATAATCACTGAAAAAAGTAAGTACTACCTTAATCAAATCGAAGCAGCACAAGATTCCACCAAACAGCTGTTTCAGGTCGTCACTAGACTATCCGGCCCCAAACCCGTCCCATCCATAAATCTCACTCAACCACACTGCGACTCTAACCACATTCTTTCAAGAAAAAGTTAGTCATATCTATACTAACTTTGCCGCCAATTCTTCTACCAACAAACAGAATATTGATCCTACCGATAACACCAACACATTCCTCTTCTCTCATTCTGGCCTCTCCAAGAGCAGCACTCTTCCTTCCCTTCAGGAATTCACCCAAGTCACACCGGACAGAATCCTAGGTCACATCACCTCCATCAAATCAGGATCCCCCAATAACTCATGCCCCCCCACCATACTAAATATGATACCTGAGATCATTGCCCCAGTACTAGCCAATATCTGTAACTCTATCTTCACCACGGAAACCTATCCATCCATTTGAAAAAAACTGTTATTAAACCACTACTAAAGAAACATAACCTCGACCCCACAGAAACCAAAAACTATAGACCCATAGCCTGTCTTCCCTTCCCTGCAAAAATCTTTGAAAAAATAATCAATTTCCAGATGTCTCAGTTTATTAACGAAAACCATCTCCTAGACAACACCCAATTCAGATTCAGAAAGGGCCACGGTACCAAAACAGCCCTCATCAGAGCCTCCGACGAGATCAGAATGATACTTGATTAGGGAGGATACTTGACCTATCAGCAGCATTTGACACGGTCGATCATACCACACTTATCGACCGTGTCTCATCCACAGGGATTACAAATAAAGCCAAAGCCTTCCTAACATACTTTCTCTCCAATCGCTCCCATTCAGTAATGCTAGGCGACTTCATATCCACACCCTTCACCTTCCCTTGCGGTGTTCCTCCGGGATCCTCGCTAAGCCCAACCTTATTTAACATATATGTGTCCGACTTAGCGAGGGTCATCAAGTCTCACGGCATGTGTATGACTACATACGCCGACGATACACAACTAGTAATAGAGACCCACAATGATGGAGAAAAAGTCGCAGCAAATTTCCAAACTGTAATGATCGCAATAAGCACATGGATGGCAAATAATTGCCTCATACTAAACTCCGAAAAAACAGACGTGATGATCTTTGGAAACTTTTCACCCAGCTGGTCTCCATCCTGGTGGCCAGCAGAACTGGGTCCACCCCCAACACCCGTGCCAAAAGTCATAAACTTGGGTGTCATCTTTGTCTCCTCTACATTTTATACTATCAAAATGATAAAGAAACTCCTATCCTACCTTCCCCCAAATGCCGGAAGAACTCTCATGAGCACGTTAGTCATGTCCAGGGTAGATTATTGTTATGGTCTTTTTCTCAGTGCCCAGGAAAGAGTCCATAACAAACTGCAAATGGTCCAAAACGCAGCAGCAAGGATCCTGGCCAACACTCCGAAATTTAAACCTACATTCAGTCTAATACTTCAACTCGGCTGGCTGCCCATCAGAAGCCGAACAAAGTTCAAGGCCTATATATCGCCTATAAGGCAGTAAACAACACAGGACCAGAATTCCTAAAAAAAACACTATGCCCCTACAAACCTATCAGACACCTTTGCTCTTCTGCAGCAAATCTGATAAATGTTCCCAGAACCAATAAAATCTTCCTGGGGCGACAGAAGATTCATAGTCCCCACAGCCAGACTATGGAACGCACTTCCCCCTCACATCAAAAACGCCCCTAAGGTTGCATCTTATTCTCCCAGTTCCAACAGCCTGAGGAGTCCACCGGTCCTGGAGGGCACTAAGCTCTCCAGGCTCCATGACCCACACCTTCTGTCCAGCATCCAACTCCACCGTCCGAGCATTGGGCTCATACCACTCCTTCATGACGGCTTGACTAGTCTCCAGGTTGTCTGAGGCTTCCTTCCACAACGTGGCCATCAGGCTGCGGAATGCCAGCATGTAGTTGACCCCGTCACGAGGAAGCTTCTTCGAAGTCTTCTCCCACCCCTCCTTCACAAGGCTGAGGGGCCCTCTAACGGGGTGGCCCTAGAGCAGCTCAAAGGGGCTGAACCCGACTCCCTTCTGCGGCACCTCGCGGTAGGAAAACAGCAGGCAAGGGAGGAGGACGTCCCATTTCCGCCTCAAGTCCTCTGGCATGCTCCGGATCATCCCCTTCAGGTCTTGTTAAAGCGCTCTACGAGCCCGTTAGTCTGGGGGTGGTAAGGAGTGGAGAACCGGTAGGTCACTCTGCACTCCTTCCACATGACCTGCATGTAGGCCGACATGAAATTTGTGCCCCTATCTGACACCATGACCTTGGGGAATCCCACTCGGATAAAAATTCCTATCAAGGCCCGTGCCACCACAGGTGCAGCGATGGTCCTCAGAGGTATGGCCTCTGGGTACCGGGTGGCGTGGTCCACCAACACCAAAATGAACCAGTGTCCCGAAGAAGTCGGAGGGTCCATCGGCCCGACAATGTCAATACTGACCCGCTCAAAAGGGGTCCCGACAACCGGGAGCGGTTCCAAAGGGATCTTCACTTTAGTCCCAGTCTTGCCACTCGCCTGGCAAGTCTTACAGGTCTTACAATAGGTGTCAGAGGCAACTCGCATCCTGGGCCAATAGAAATGCGGGACCAACCGTGCAAAGGTTTTGTCCTGACCCAGGTGTCCAGCTAGTGGTATTTCATGTGCTAATTCCAGTAGGAAGGCCCGGTAGCACTGGGGGACCACAAAGGCCCTTGAGGATCCATGCACCGGAGCCTTAGGCTCACTCTAGAGGAGGCCATTCTCCCAGTACACATGGTAATTGCCAGCCTCCTGGTTGGTCGCTTGGGCTTCGGCCTGCTGCCGCATGATTTCAAGCGTGGGGCACTCTCTCTGCGCCCGACAGAATTCCTCTCGGGTAGGCCCTCCTTCCACATGCCACTCAGCAGGGGTCGGCAAGTCCCCCACGGGAACAACATCCACCTCTGTGGACTCCGGGGTTACCTCCGTGGGCTCCCCATTCATCCCATGGGGGTGTCCTCCACAACATCCTCTTCTTGACCAGCATTGGGTTGGGCCTTAGTATCAGGCTTCAACCCGGGTTGAGTTCCTTGCCGGGCAGCCATGGACCTCGTGACCATGCAAGTCCATCCTGGTAACCCCAGCATTTCAGTGTGGGCTTGGAACTCCACTTCCTTCCAGGCGGTAAACTCCAGATCGTTTCCGAGCAGACACTCAACTGGCAAGGCAGGGCTTACAGCAACTCTCAATGGGCCCTTGACTCTTCCCCACTCAAAGGGAACCTGAGCCACAGGATAGTGACTCAGACTGCCGTCAGCCAGTATGGCCGGATGGAATACGTCAGGGATCACTTGCTCCGGGGACACCAGCTGCCTCAACACCGTCGTCATGCTGGCACCTGTGTCCCTCAGAGCCTCCACCTCCTGTCCGTTAACCTGCACTCTCTGCCGGTATTTGGCAGTGTTTGATGGCAAGGGTGTCACTGGGACCATCTCTCTGTCCCCGAGTGAGACCAGGGTCAGGCCTGTTCACTCCCCTCCCTTATCTAGGGACAACTCCTTCCCCAGTGCTACCCTAGCCACCCCGGGGCTCTTACCTCCTGTGGGGGCTGGGGATCTCTTGCGACACTAGGGATCCCCCTTGTAGTGTTCAACCTCCCCACACTCATAGCACCGGACAGTTCTTGGCTGCTGACTCTTGTCAGGGTAAGTGGGCTTTGGGGATCCAGATTGAAGTGGGGAACATACTCCTTTCCCAGGCTGTCTATTTTGTGGGCCTTGAGAGAACTCCTTTCTTTTATCTCCCCCCTCTCTCTTCTGGGGAAAACCCTGTCCACCTTTCGGGCCATCTCCCCCGGGTCCCTTGTGGGACACCCCAAGTGCTAACCCAGGTATCCGCCTCTTCTGTAAGCTCATGAGGGTCAGTCAGCTTGCGGTGCACCAGATGTTGGCGCAGCCATGCACCCAACCATCTAAACCCTTCCGGGCATAGTCAAAGAAATACACCCAGTCCTGTGTGTGCAGCTTATGGCTGCTGCGGAACCTCTGGCGATACCGTTCAGGGGTGAGGCCAAACTTCTTAAGTTGCGCCTCCTTCATGGGGGGGGGGGAGTTGACTTGGTCCGCTTTCTCTGAGGTCTGGAGTGTGTCCCTTACTATGGGAGGTATGTATCGGCACAGGCCACCCCCCTCCCAGTAACTCTCGGGCACCCCATGGGCTACTAAGGACACCTCATACGTCTCCAACCACTTGTCAATATCATCTCCCACACTGTAACTAGCTATCACGTCCTTTGGTAGATAGAACTTAGGCTCTCGTGGAACCTCTGGTACGCTGCCACCATTTGTATTCCCTTGCGCACCTATCTGCAATGCTCGCAGCTCCAACTTTTTTAGGTGAAGCTTGTGCACAAGCTTCTTCTCTTCCATTGCCAATCTCCTTCCTTCCCTCTCCTTCTCCATCTTAGCAAGCTCCCATCTCAATTGCCTCTCCTTCCTCCTGTCCTCATACTCCTCTGGCGACGCACTCCTCCTAGACACCATACTGCCTGCCCAGGAACGTCTTCCTGGCAACATATTTTCACTCATATCAATATTCAGTAGGTCTAGCTCTTCTGGTGTGCCCGCCTCCTCTTGTGCGTCCTGCCCCTCCTGTCCCCATCCCCTCTCCCCTCCGGGTGGGCCATTAACCATGCCCTCAAGGCTTTCCGAAGCTCCTCTCCCTTGGCTCTTAGCCCAACAGACACCCCCATTCCCTGACAGAAGTCCCTCAGCTGCACCACAGTATACGCTTCAAGGTTGGCCAGGTCAAACTCCATCTTGACAGATGGGGACCCGGATAATTTAAAGGAGAGACACTAGGACATAGGTAACAGGTCAAAACAGGAATCTGCGCACTCACTTTCGACAATGGAGGTCAATTTGGTAAGCTTGCATACACAACAGGTGTCAAATTGCGGCGCACACTGACTCAGTGGAGGGTGCTGCACAGCCAAAGGTCCTTATCCTGCCGCTGAACACCAATGTGAGAACTGGGGTCCCCAATTCCACGGGGGAAGCTTGGCGTGAGCAGGAAGGCACCCGAAAGCTTAGGTGTGAAGTAGCAGAGCAGCACACACACCCACTGAGACAGGAAACACACGCAATAATTGACACCACACCAGCTGCTCTGTTAAAATCAATATACTTTTATCTAGATCAAATTCAGGGCTGGCAAATCATTCAGGGTAATCAATTCAGCATTAACTCATTAGCAACATTTCAATGTAAGCACATGTACATCCATTTCATGAGGACTCAGGCAACATTTCATTATAAACGCACAGGTAAGGAATTCATTCAAGGAGAACTCAATCAACATTTCATTAAGCAGGTTTCGGTATCAACGTGGGACCTCAGCAGGATTGATAAAGCAGGGTCTCATAAGCAATTACCACAATACCCTCTGCGGCATAACCTCAGCATGGGCCTAGGCAAGTTCAATAAAACAGTATGGCCTATTCAGCATTTACCTCTCAGCTCCTACTTAAGGGCAGGTTGTTTAGAACAGTCCCCTACCGAGGGGTTAACTCTATGACCAATGCAGTCACCAAATGCCCAAATAGTGTTCTGGCCCAGTTCAGGGGGTTTGTAGGCCTTTGCCCGCTCACCTTTCTGTTCGTGGGCCCACAGGGGGTTAAGCGGGGTTAAGCAGGGCCAACAGGGCACAGGTCCCGCTTTCCTCGGGGGAGGGGCGGTCACGGGACTCCCTCCCGGCTCCTGGGAGGCCCCGCTACCACTCGTGCCTGCCGCCCTCCTCCCCCGGCAGTGCGGAGCAAAGTGGGCCTCTTGCGGCGGGCGCGGCTGGTGAGGGAAGGGCTTCGGCCCTCCGGCAACCCGCGCATGCACAGGGGCACCAGTCCAGGGCCTTCAGGCAGCTCCTGCGGTCGCGGGACCAGTCGGGACGCGGCGGTGGAGGGGAGCGGTTCCTACAGCCAATGGCGGGCCAGTGTTGATGTGGGCCAGGCCCCAGAGCCAATCCGAGGCTGGCTTGCGAGGGGCTCGGCCAGGCAACCAATCAAGACGCAGCGCTGGCGGGGTCTGTGACAACGCCCCCGTCACGTGATGTTGGTGGCGGCTTCGGGGCCTAGCACGGCCTAGCGCTGCCCTACGGCGGCCCTCTCCTGACTCCGGGGGCCTCCCCAGGCAAGCGCCGGGCCGCGGCGGTGACAGTGAGGCCCAGACTGCTTCCCGACGACAAGGGGGCAGCGCCAGCAATCCCTGGACGGAAGCGGTGACAGCAGCAACTTCTCGACCTGGCACCCGGGCTGCGGCTGTGTTCCGTGGCCCCCAGAGGACTTCCAGACAGCGCGGGGCAGTGCAGGTAACCCCGGGCCGCAGCGGTGAAGAAATAGCGCTTTAAGGGGCACGGCGCTTTAGGGGTGCCGTGCCCTGGAGCCACAGCACTCTCACAGGCACAGTTCTCGGCAGGGCGGCGCTCAGGGATCACAGCAGCGCTTATAGCGCTTAGGCCTGCAGCAGTTCTGAGGGGTACAGCGCTTCTCAGGGACACAGCAAGAGAGCGCTTGGAAGGCAGTATCTGGCAGTTAGGCAGTTTAGCAACACAACTGTGGCAGGACAGCACAGGGGGGGCACAGGCTGAGCAGGGGAGCGCGTGGATGATACAGCGCTAATACCTGGTTGATCCCCCAGCAGTCCTTCTTGTAAATAGGTGTTCTCTTGGCGCTTGATGGCTTCTGCGCCCTTCTCAGGTAGCTCCTTGCGGGGATAGATAATAATGGGGGACAGAGTTGGTGGCGTAGGGTCAGGCTGGTTCCCTTAAATCACTGCAGGTGGTTCCCCCCACGCTGGGCCAGATCAGTGGATTTGGTAGAGTCCCTTACTCAACTTAGAAGGCAGTGCCTGGGCCCTGTCACTTCCAGTGGTATAGGTTCCTCCCCTAGGCCCTACCGCCTAAGACTCCTGCGCAGGTTCCCCCAGGTCCAGTGATGCCCCTACTGACAAAAAGGTACAAAAAGGGGGGTGGCGATGGACGGAGCATCTGAACCAATCAAACACTCACACCCAGTCAAAAGATCTGGGTTTGATCCATCACCGTTCTTTAGCCCACTCTGCCACCCCAGTTGTAGCGATTGCTGGGTCCAAGGGGCGGGGTACAGGTCAGCTTGGAAAGTCCCGTCGCTGGTGTGTGCCTGGGAGCGTGTGCAGGACAGGCCGAACGAACTACAAGAACCAGCATGCCAAGGGACAGGTCAGAGGAGTCACGGGACCTAGCTCATTTAAGCACCTCCCTTCCTCCAGAAGGGTGCTTGTCAATCAATCCGGAGGCTGTAGGAATGGCGGATGGTGTTCCCCGCCGGATTTCAGCTAGAAGCCTGAAGACTACCGAAGAGCCGAAGCCGTCTTGAAACCTGTTGTCTGCATTACCGATAAGTACGGAGGCGATTGGAAGCGGGCTCGCTTCCGTTGCAAAAACTGTGTTCGCGTTGTACCATAGTTAGTTAGGGAGTTATTTGGTACAGTGCGACTGACTGTGTCTGGACCTTGTTTATACCTAGGAGGTCTTTGTGGGCGAACGCGTCTGCAGTTAAGACGGGGATTTGCCTTCATTCATTGCGCTTCTCTCCTGAGAGGTATTCTGGGAGACGTGGTTTCCTGTTGTGTCCCGGACGGGATTGCATTGCAAAAGAGACAGAGACTCTTTTCTTCTTTGTTTTTGTTTACACTCACACTTCCTTGGACAACGGTCGTGTTCGGCTTGTGCAGTAACAGCCGTCACGGTATCTGTACTATTTACCGCTGCAGGCAACGGTCCGGAACTCCATAGCTAAAGGGAAATCAGCCATTCTCCGGATTCATTCATGCCTGTGCAGTCAGAGAGCTATCTGTCCCGCAGGAGTTCCGTTGTTTGTTCCTAACCAGCCTGGGTGGTGTGTGATTCTGGTGAGTGTCAACACCAATGGGGGGTTAGCGGTATTCATAAGCACAGAGGGAGTGGTGATAACTATATTCCTTACTCTTCCTCGAACAGGTGGGATGCCCTTGTCTATTCTCTACCACCGCTTGACCAGACCCAGAGGGATCCTGAAGATTCATCACTACCTGTTTTTTATTTTATCCACTTACCCTTTCCCGGCTGGGTACGTGTTCACACAGTGAGTGTTCCTTTCGCTGTGAGATCCGTAGCTGGTAGGGACTGGGGAACTTAGCGTCAGACGTCGTTTCTGCCGGACATCCTGAGCAAAGGTTAGTGGCGATTTTATGCTTGCGCTGCTGCCAATCCACGACACCAGTTCAGACATGGCTACATCCAAATCAGTCTGACCCTGTGCCTCATGGGAACAGTCCAACCCGAACTGCCAAGCTATGCCTTCCCTGGACCGGAAACAAGCTTCCGAGGACCGGTTTCTGGCATTACAGCCGTCCTCAGCCCGGCCCGCTTGAATCCAGAGGCAAAGTGAGCAAGGGACTCACGTCTGAGCATACCCTGCCACCTCTATGGCGGCCAAAGCGGTACAAAAAGGGGGTGGCGATGAACAGAGCATCTGAACCAATCAAACACTCACACCCAGTCAAAAGATCTGGGTTTGATCCATCACCGTTCTTTAGCCCACTCTGCCACCCCAGTTCAGACATGGCTACATGCAAATCAGTCTGACCCTGTGCCTCATGGGAACAGTCCAGCTCGAACTGCCAAGCCATGCCTTCCCTGGACCGGAAACAAGGTTCCGAGGACCGGTTTCTGGCATTACAGCCGTCCTCAGCCCGGCCCGCTTGAATCCAGTGGCAAAGTGAGCAAGGGACTCACGTCTGAGCATACCCTGCCACACTTATGGCGGCCAAAGCAAGTGTTTTTTAGGGCAGGTCCACGGCCCGCCTCTCACATTAGCCGAGCAGTACCACTGGGACCTGTTCTGCATTGAGAGCTCCTCACCCCCAGCGTCGTGACTAAGGACAGACTGACTTGGCTACTGTACAGCAGCTGAGTGTATGCAGCCGGCTGAGCCAGAGAGTGTAACTGACACAGAGAGACTTCTGAAGGACATCGGCAGCTGCATTATTTTTTCCCCACCTAGTCGCATCAGTGTAGTGTTGTGACTTTACTAGACACAAGGTATTATTAAATTAAGGATACCGCAATAAGGTCACACTGAGCAGGGGTTAAATATCCCTGTTAAAAGTACTTGATTGTACCAATGATGCAACCCATATTCCCAAAACTACCATTCATTTACAAGGGCACTAGGTTAGTTCTCTTGGATTTCTGGTGATATGTAGCAGGTTTAAGAATTTCTTAGAGTTTCCTGTTGCTCAAATGGGTGTCATTTCTGATATATATATGTTTCCTTTGTCTTCAGTGCTTGATTTCATTGCTTGATTTTGCTCGTGAAAAAAGTGTCACTCACAGTGGTTGAAATGTCACTCATGATTACATCAATTTTAAGAAAGTGTCACACATAGCAATCTGAAACCTTGGCAGCTATGGTGCCTCTCTCTGTCAGTATCTCTGTCAGGCTCTCTCTCTCAGCCGCTTTCTCTCAGTCAGTCAGTCTTCCAGACAGTCTCTCTCTCCCTCTGTCAGTCGTTCTCTCTCTCTTGCAGTCAGCCAGTCTCTCTCTCTCTCAGTCAGTGACTCTGTCTGTCTGTCAGTCTCTCTCTCTCTGTCAGTCAGTCCCTCTGTCAGTCAGTCGCTCTCTGTGAGTCTCTCACTCTCTCAGTCAGTCTCTCTCTGTCAGTCAGTCTCTCGCTCTCTGTCGGTCAGTCTCTCTTTCTCTGTCAGTCTCTCAGTCTCTCTCTCTCTCTTAGTCTCTCTCTCTCCCAGTCAGTCTCTCTCTCTCCCAGTCAGTCAGTCTCTCTCAGTCAGTCATTCTCTAACTACCTCAGTCAATCAGTCTCTCTCTCTCTGTCAGTCAGTCTCTCTCAGTCAGTCAGTCTCTCTCTCTCTCTGTCAGTCTCTCTCTGTCAGTCTCTCTCCCAGTCAGTCTCTCTCAGTCAGCCAGTCTCTCTCAGTCAGTCAGTCTCTCTCTCTCTCTGTCAGTCTCTCTCTGTCAGTCTCTCTCTTAGTCAGTCTCTCTCGCAGTCAATCAGTCTATCTCTCTGTCAGTCAGTCTCTGCCTCTCTCTCTCAGTCTCTCTCTCTGTCAGTCAATATCTCTCTACCTCAGTCAGTCAGTCTCTGTCAGTCAGTCAGTCTCTCTCTCTCTGTCAGTCAGTCTCACTCTCAATCAGTCTCTCTATCAGTCAGTCAGTCACTCTCTCAGTCAGCCAGTCTCTCTCTCAGTTTCTCAGTCAGTCAGTCTCTGTCAGTCAGTATTCAGTCTCTGAGTCAGTCAGTCAGTCAGTCTCTACTCTCTCTCCACTCTCTCCATTCTCTCTCTCAACTATGTCCACTCTCTCTCTACTGTCTCTCTCTCCACTCTCTCACTATCTCTCTCTCTCTTCTCTCTCTCCACTCCCTTGCTCCACCCTCACTCCCTTCTCTCTCTCTCTCCTCTATCGCCACTCTCTCGATCCACCCTCTCGCCCTTCTCTCTCTCTCTCTCTCTACTCTCTCTCCACTCTCTATCTCTACTGTCTCTCTCCACTGTCTCTTTCCACTCTGTCTCTACTCTCTGTCCACTTTCTCTCTCTCCACTCTCCCCACTCTCTCCACTGTCTCTCTCCACTCTCTCCACTCTCTCTCTCCACTCTCCCTCCACTCTATCTCTCTCCACTCTCTCTCCACTCTCTCTCCGCTCTCTCCACTCTCTCTCTCCACTCTCTCTCCCTCCACTCTTTCTCCACTCTCTCTCCACTCGATAAAGCGCCGGGACACTCCTTTGGAGTAGCCGTGCGCTATAGAAATAAATATATAACATAACATAACACTCTCTCTCTCCGCTGTCTATCTCCCCACTCTCTCTCTCTCCACTCTCTCTCGCTCACTCTCTCCACTGTCTCTCCACTCTCTCTCCACTCTCTCGCTCTCCACTGTCTCTCTCTCTCTCTCTCTCTCTCTCTCTCTCTCTCTTCTCTCTCTCTTTCTCTCTCTCTCTCTCTCTCTCTCTCTCTCTCTCCACTCTCTCTCTCTCCACTCGCTCTCTCTCCACTCTCTCCCACTCTCCCTCACAAAGTAGTATGCGATCCATGGGCGTCCGCAGAAATGTTTCCAGGGGGGGCACATTTTTAACTTCATCACCATCCCCCTTGCACCCTTCTCGCCCTCCCTCTTGCACCCTTCTCACCCTCCCCCTTGCACCCTTCTCCCCCTCCCCCTTGCACCCTTCTCCCCCTCCCCCTTGTACCCTACTCCACCTCCGCCTTGTACCCTTTTCTACCTTGCACCCTTCTCACCTCTGCCTTGAACCCTTCTCCCCTCTGCCTTGCACCCTTCTCCCCTCTGCCTTGCACCCTTCTCCTGTCTGCCTTTCACCCTACTCCACCTCCGCCTTGCACCCTTTTCTACCTTGCAGCATTCTCCCCTCTGCCTTGCACCCTTCTCCCCTCTGCCTTGCACCCTTCTCCCCTCTGCCTTGCACCCTTCGCCTCTCTGCCTTGCACCCTACTCCACCTCCGCCTTGCACCCTTTTGTACCTTGCACCATTCTCCCCTCTGCCTTGCACCATTCTCCCCTCCCCCTTGCACCCTTTTCCCCCTCCCCCTTGTACCCTACTCCACCACCGCCTTGCACCCTTTTCTACCTTGCACCATTCTCCCCTCTGCCTTGCACCCTTCTCCCCTCTGCCTTGCGCCATTCTCTCCTCTGCCTTGCACCATTCTCCCCTCTGCCTTGCACACTTCTCCCCTCTGCCTTGCAACCTTCTCCCCTCTGCCTTGCGCCCTTCCCCTCTCTGCCTTGCACCCGTCTCCTGTCTGCATTGCACCCTTCTCTTCTCTGTCATGCACCCTTCTCCCCACTGCCTTTCACACTTCTCCCCCTCTGCCTTGCACCCTTCTCTACCTTGAACCCTTCTCCTCTCTGCCTTGCACCCTTCTCCCCTCTGCCTTGCACCCTTCTCCCCTCTTCCTTGCACCCCTCTCCCCTCTACCTTGCACCCTTCTCCCCTCTGCCTTGCACCATTCTCTCCTCTGCCTTGCACCATTCTCCCCTCTGCCTTGCACCATTCTCCCCTCTGCCTTGCACCATTCTCTCCTCTGCCTTGCACACTTCTCCTCTCTGCATTGCACCCTTCTCTTCACTACCTTGCACCCTTCTCCTCTCTGCCTTGCACCCTTTTCCCCTCTACCTTGCACCCTTCTCCCCTCTGCCTTGCACCCTTCTCCTCTCTTCCTTGCACCCTTCTCCTCTCTGCCTTGCACCCTTCTCCCCTCTACCTTGCACCCTTCTCCCCTCTGCCTTGCACCATTCTCAACCTTGCATCCTTCTCCTCTCTATCTTGCGCCCTTCTCCTCTCTGCCTTACACCCTTCTCCCCTCTGTCTTGCACCCTTCTCCCCTCTGCCTTGCACCCTTCTCCCCTCTGCCTTGCACCCTTCTCCCCTCTGCCTTGCACCCTTCTCCCCTCTGCCTTGCACCCTTCTCCTCTCTGCCTTGCACCCTTCTCCTCTCTTCCTTGCACAGACGGAGAGAGGCTTGCTTTAGCACAAGCCTCTCTCACAGCTCTCAGAAGAGCTGAGGGGGCCGGGGCATAGACCAACACACATACATTGAATTTCCTTTATACACATACATACAGGGATGCACTACTCCCATGCACAAAGAGAGACACATACAACTACATGCAGACATAGACACAATTCCATACTGAGAGACACACACAGCCACACAGCCACACACCCTCACATATTCAATCTCACGCACATTTACACAGACCAGAACACATACTGTCTTCCACATATGGATACACTTTCCTACACACTCCTCCAGACACACACTTGTAAAGCAACAAATATGCATATTTTTCATATTCAATTAGATCCGCAGATCCACAGCAAGCCTTTATTTAGCCACAATCCTGCCAAAGCACCGGTAACTGGCCTTGTGGCGCATCCGTGGATCGGGTTAATACATAAAAGAAATTGTTGAAAAATAAAAAATATAGTTAGTGTGTTGTGCACACTTCTCGGTTAAACCGGATACAATAATTGATGTTGTTAACAAAGATCTGGCTTCCTTCTGCTGTGACATAAACTCATTCCTTTTGGTACACTCCTGGCATGTTAAAGCGGATATTATTATTGTAAATGGAGCCCAGCATATGGTCACAGAGAAATGCTGAAATTGTTGACATGTCTCCTAGATTTCTCAATCTCAATCTCTGGATAAAACTCCAGACCATCCAGAACTCTGCAGCCAGACTAGATCCTTAGCACCCCACGGCATAAGCACATGACCCAACACCTGCGAGACCTCCACTGGCTCCCTGTAGAGAAGACAATAACCTTCAAACTACTCACCCACGGGGGCGTGGCTACGAGCGCGGCAATGGCGGTCGCAGCTTCCTAGAGCTCCCGCTTGCCCGAGCCTTATCCGTCCACTTATCCTGTCCCCGAGCCTCTGCCACACTCCCTGAGCGAGGCGATTGCTGCGGAGAGCTCTGGCCATCCTCCGGTGCGGTCACTGGAGACGTAGGCGCCTTGACTGCTGCGGGGCGCTTGGCGACGGAGAGCGGCCTGGTGCGGCGCTGAAGCCGGGACCTCAATTTTGGCGCCCCCCGCCCGGGAGACACCTGAGTGGCGCGGCGGCCTTGCCGCATTCCCTGGGCTGCTACCGACCCAGCAAGACAAGCGGGGGCGGGATCAGTCCCCCCCCGTGACCTGACTGCAGTGCCACTGCCTTGAGGGGGCGAGGGTCGCCCACAGCCTACGAGGGGCCTAGCGGACCCGGCGAAGCCGGGGCCTCAATTTTCGCGACTCCCGCCCGAGGATGGCTGGGTGCAGCTCCTGACCGTGGAGGACGCCTGGCTGCTGCCTCTCTGCATTGGAGGCCCACTTCACGGCGGGGTGTCAGTCGGCAGACCCTGTGGAGGGCGGCGAGTTGTGGACGCCCCCTCCTGGACCCCCAGACACCGCTGGCGGGGACGACAGGCCCACGGGTGGGCAGCAAGTGGACGGGCCCCATCGATCGCCCTGAGGCCACGAGTGGTGAGGGGGTGTTTCCCGGTGCCTGCTATACCTTGCCTGGACCGTGACGTGAAGGGGGACGCCGGCTGCCCGCTTCTGGTGGAGGGTCGTGCCTGGCGGACGGAGTCCCCACTGGAGTGGACGAAGGGCGTGGGGATCCCCATTGCCACGGCTGTGTTGATTGTTGGAGGCCCGTGGACAGGCGGCGATCATGACCCGAGGTGGGGGCGGCAGCCAATCCAAGCAACCGACCATCGACAAATACACGGGGCCAACTGGGGGACTGGGCCCGTCGGGTGGGGGTCAGCATCCACCACCCCCCCCGGATAATACCGCGCTCATGGCCGCCATCACCCAATCCCGGGACATGCTGGACGCTAAAATTGGCGCGGTGGGCGCAGATGTTACCCTGATCCGCCAAGACCTGCGGAATGCGGTGCGCGGATTACTGAGGCAGAGTCCAGAATATCTGTCGTGGAGGACGATGTTGGGTCCTTGAAGAAACGGCTGGCGGTGGTGGAATCGGTGCAGAAGAATCTGGCGCTGCGGGCTGAGGATGCTGAAGGTCGCGCCCGCCGCAACAACCTCCGATTTGTTGGTTTTCCGGAACGGTGCGAGAAGGGGGACATGGCGCAATTCCTTACCCAGTGGCTGCTGAGCTGGATGCCTCCGGAGGGCCTGTCCTCGTGCTTCATCATTGAGCGCGCCCATCGCGCCTTGACCCAACGGCCGCCGGAGGGTGAGCGGCCCAGGGCGGTGATCGCTCGGATACTGAACTACCATGATCGCGACGTTATCCTGAGGGAGGCGAGGTCCAAGGATGCCATCCTCTATGAAAATCACAAGATCATGGTGTTCCCCGACTATACCAGAATCGTGCAGCAGAAACGACAATCCTTCATGAATGCCAAGGCGAAGCTCCGCGGTCTGGGTCTCCAATACTCCCTGCTGTACCCGGCTCGTCTGAGAGTGATTTTCCAGTCCAAGACATTGTTTTTTGATACTCCGGAGGAGTTGTTTCGTTGGACGGATGAAACTGTGGCGCTGCGGCCGCATGACCAGCCGGGATTGAATCCCGGGTCCTCGAGGGGTTCCTCACCGGAACGCAGAGATCACCCATCCAAGGGTAAGAGAAACCGGAGATCTAGATCGCGGAAGCGTTCGGCCTCTGCCGCTGGTGCGCCGGGAGGCCACGGACCCGAGGACTCTGACATGTCCGGGAAGTGACACTGCTGCTTTCAGGTACTCTGTGCTCCTGGCTGGGTAGCGTGGCTACTGAGACTGAGTGGAATGGGGGCGGTGGCCCGGCGCCTTGGACGCTTTCCTGATGCCTCGATGTCTTCTTGTTACTATGTTCGTGGAAGTTGAGTGGGGTGGTGGGTACTGGCTCGGGTACAGCCGATTGGGGGCTGTCCCACTCCTACCTTGTAGGAGTTTGTTTTTGGGGGGGGGGTAGTGAGGATGGGCCTAAGGGAGTTGGGATCCATTGGCATGGTAGGTCCTGTGCCCTCTGTTTTGGGCTTGGGATCGCCCATGCCGCGACAGATGCTTCATGGTTCTATGAGGTGTAGGGGAGGGGGGTTGGGGGTGTGGGGAGTTGGAATGGGACTGGCTTTAGCAGCCCCTACAGTTTTTGGGTGTTTGGGTGGCAAGGGGGGGATGCACATGCTTTTTATGAATATGCGGCTGTTGTTGAGTGGTGGGTGGTGTGGACACGAGGGGCCTTCCTGGCGGACTCCATCTGACTATGGTTGATACTACGCACAGGCTCCCAGTGGAGTCCCTAAGAGTAGTCACGTGGAATGTCAGGGGGTTGTTAGACAAGGTGAAACGTGGGGCGGTCTTGCGCTGGGGGAAGAGGGCCACTGCCGATGTGCTTCTGCTTCAGGAGACACATATGATGGGGTCGAAAGCACTCAGTTTGCAGCGAATGGGTTATCACCAGGTGTACCATGCCGGCTTTACCAGGGGGTCCAGAGGTGTGGCTGTGCTGATCCACCGTAGGGTGCACTTCGTACATGTGAAGACGTGGGCGGACCCGCAGGGTCGCTATTTGTTTGTCAGGGGCACGGTGGGTACAGAGCCCGTAGTTCTTGGGAGTGTTTATGCCCCCCCCCCCCTGCAATGGGCCCTGGCTGAGAGGATTTTCCAGGTATGGGGGGATGTCCAAGAGTCCCTGGCGGTGGTTGGGGGTGACTGGAACGAGGTGATGGATGCTTGCATGGACCGCAGGGGGCGCCGAGGGCCGGGAGGGCTAGACCCCCCTCTTCCCCTCTCCCCTCCTTCTACGAAGCTGCGAGCGATGTGTGATGCCCTGGGCTGGATGGATGCTTGGCGACATATGCACCCTACTTCACGTGAATATACGTTTGTGTCTGCGGTACATGGTTCCTTTTCTCGCCTGGATTACTTGTTTGTTCCCCGAGTGTGCATGAGCAGAGTGCGTGCGGTGGAGATTTTGCCTAGGGGGCTGTCTGATCATTCCCCAGTTTCGCTCGACGTAGAACTTTTCAAGACACGACAGCCCTTTCGATGGAGGATGTCCTCATGGCATCTCCAGCAACCTGGCTATGTTAAGCACCTCCGGGAAGCCATTGATCACTACTGGCGGGAGAACCTTGTTGATAATATCGACGCGGTCGTGGTGTGGGAGGCTTTGAAGCCCACGATGAGAGGGGTGGATATCGCTTGGGCCTCTGCGGCTCGTCGGGATCGTCGAGAGGCGATCGTGGCAGCTGCGGCACAAGTGGAGACATTGGAGCGGCGGAGTCGTGGGGGGGGTGACGATATTGGTGTGCGACTGCTACTCCAAGCGCAGCAGTCCTACGCGTCAGTCCTGCTGGACGAGGCCAGACAGGCGTGGCTGGCCACACGGAGCAGAATTTGCCAGTGGGGTGACAAGTCGAGTTCTATGCTTTATAGACTCTGCCAATATAGCATCAACCCTGTCACCCTGCCCGGTCTTCTGGCGGAAGATGGCACAGCCATTACTGACCCTGTCCGCCTAGCGGCGAGCTTTGCCGCCTACTTCGGAGCGCAATATGCCCCATGTGATAATCTGACGGGTGAGGATGTTGCCAAGTTCATCGATGACCTGCCCCCTAAAATGGTGTCTGATGATGTCAGGGAATCTCTGGATGCTCCTCTCACGGCGGAGGAACTTGGGGAGGCCCTGGGACAGCTCAATGCGGGTAAAGCCCCCGGGCCAAGCGGTTATCCCTGTGAATTTTATAAGAAATTCTACACGCAATTGGGACCCCATTTTCGGTGTGCTCTGGAAGCGGCGCGTACTCGGGGCAGGCTGCCGCCTGATTGGCGCCATGCTGAAATCGTGGTTTTTCCGAAGCCGGGTAAGCCCCCTGATAGTCACGACTCGTATCGCCCCATCTCGCTGCTCAATATAGAAGCCAAGATACTGGCTAAGGCCCTGGCAAATCGGTCGCTTCCTTACATAGTGGACCTGGTACAGCCCGACCAATCGGGCTTCATGCCCGGCAGGGCTACACGCCATAATATTCGGCGTGCGTGGGCTGCGATCGGGGCCATGGGAGCCATGGGTGAGCAGGCTGCTCTGTTGCTTGCAGACATTAATAAGGCGTTCGACTCGGTGAGCTGGACTTACCTGTTTGCGCTCCTACCCCGTCTCAACCTCGGCCCTGTTTTTATATCCTATATTAAACTACTGTACACAGACATCACGGCCGCTGTGCGTGTTGCCGGGGCTGTGTCGGAGACATTCCGTATTGGCCGAGGTACCCGACAGGGATGCCCTCTCTCCCCTTATCTTTTCGCCCTGGCTATGGAGCCGTTGGCCGCCTGGGTGCGTATAGATGCGCAACTCCGAGGATTTGTATGGCCCCAGGGTCTCTCCGATAGGATCGCGTTGTACGCGGATGACGTCCTTTTCTTCCTGACCGACCTGCGTCGCTCTGGGCCGCGGGTATTGGAAATAATGCGGGTCTTTGGTGACGTATCCGGCTTATACCTCAACCTCAGCAAATCCACCTTGTGGGTCCTGGGTGGCGGTGCAGTGTCGGACCCCTGGACGCTGGACCTGCGAGTGGCGACTGGTGGCCTGCAGTACCTAGGGGTGTTCCTGTCTGAGTCCGCGACCCTCGCGTGGGAACGCTCGGTGCTGCCGGTGTGGGAACGGGTGCAGACCGACGTTAAAACATGGTCCCGGATGCCTCTTAACATCTTTGGCCGGTCCGCCATCTTTAAGATGGTGGCGCTTCCACGCCTTCTATACCAATTGCAAAATTATCCCCACTCGGTTCCGGCTTCCTGGTTTCGGCGAGTGAACTCGGTCCTGGGGCAATTCCTGTGGGCCGGGGGTTCGGCCAGGGTGGCGTTACGCACATGCTTCCTCTCTACATACTGTGGGGGACTCGCCACCTCGGACCTTCTGTCCTACTACCAAGCAGCTCACCTACTCGTCCTTAATGACTGGTGGTATGGTGATAGAGGCGACCCGGCATATGCATTAGAGCGCGCACTTATGGGCGATAATACCCTCCATATGCTTCTCTACTCCGCCCGGCTGCGTCGGGGCTTGCCTAGTGTTACGAAGACAGTCTTCCTTGTTTGGCGTCAGGCATTGCGACGCATGGGCTGGTGGGGTAGGCTGACGGCGGAAACGCCGCTGTGGCGCAATGGCAGATTGCCTGCCCTGGCCTCCTTGCCGGGTTTTGGTGGCTGGGATGCAATCGGGATATCGTCGCTGGGTGATGTGCTGTCTGGTGCTGCTCTTAAATCGTTCCAGGTCCTGAGTGAGGAGTTCCACTTGCCGCGGACTCAGTTCTTCCGTTACCTACAGCTGCGGCATGCGCTCACACCGTACATTGCCGACCTGGAGTCGCTCCCCGACTTTAGCCCTATTGAGGCGAAGCTGTTCATGGGGGAGCTTGGGGACAAAAAGGTGTCCCGCATTTACCAGACGATGGTCACCCACTGCGCCTCCGACCTTCTTCCCCTGCGGACGGCATGGGAGGCTGATGTCGGGTCTCTGGACGAGGATGACTGGCGAGAGGCCCTGGAATCCCCGCGGGGGACGGCAATCGCGATGAGGCTCAGGTTCATCCAATTTAAGGTCCTCCACAGGGCCTATTTTACGCGTGAACGCCTCTGGAAAGCGGGACTGATTGCATCGCCGGAATGCTTGCGTTGTGGTGCAGAGGTTGGCTCGCTGCTCCATACCCCGTGGCTGTGTCCTAGGCTTGCTGGCTTTTGGAGGGGTGTGTGGAGTTGTTTGTCTGAAGTGTTAGGATGGGACCTGCCCCGAACACATCGCTTAGGTTTGCTTCATATTCTCGAGGGGGTGGGAGGGAATCGCTATAAGCGCCACCTACTGCTGTTGGGGTTGGTACTGGCCAAGAGAGACCTGGCGCCAGCGTGGAAGGATGAACGGGCTCCCCCCCTGTGTGTTTGGAGGGCGGGTCTGGACTTTTGCATGGGCCTGGAGCGCCCTATCTTTGAAGCACGTGGGTGCCCCCGCAAACACTTTCGGATATGGAAAAGGTGGGCTGAGTATAGAGACTTGCCGCTTGACCCCCCCGTTGACCCCGAGGAAGAACTCTGAGCTTCCCCCTTGGTGTAGGCCTGTGTCTGGTGCCAGACCGACCACTCTATACGTATTTACAGCTGCTTCTTCTTCGCATGTGCATGGGGTTAGGGAGGGATTGCGGGGTGGGATTGGTTGAGGGTGGTTGGGTGTTGGGGACGGGAATGGGTGGGGGTAGGTTGCTTAAAAGTGATTTGCAATATGTTTGATTCAGATTCCAATCCTATTTTATGTGATGTCTTCATCTGCGTGGTGGTTTCTCCTGACTGTGGGGTACCACACTCATTGTCTTGCTTGATTATTCAATAAAATTTGTTGTGAAAAAAAAAACTACTCACCCACGCCTACAAATCCCTCCACAACATCGGACCCAAATACCTCAACGGAAGAATCTTTTTCCGCGTACCCAAAAGAAACCTGCACTCCGCCGACCTCGCCCTGGCACCGAACATCCGCAGAACCAGAGCTGGGGGAAGAGCCTAAAAATACGCACCCTGCCGGGAGGATGATGGACCCGGAGAAAATTGTGATACGGTTGTCCCGAATTCTGACCATGAAGGCGGGTTTTCCTTTGAAGGGGAGGGTGTGTCGGAGGGAGATCCCTCCTCCGACGAGGATAAAGACTCGGGTCACCCCTGGCGTCCAGGTTCCAACTCCTCTGAGTCCCCAGAAAGGGATGGGGCCACTCAGATATGTTCGACCCTACTCAGATTTACCACCCTAGGTCGGCAGAGTGGATCCCTGATGCCAAAGTGGTGGAGTATGTAGCGGAAAAAATCTGTCAACCCCTAGAGAAGGAAGTCCGGTCTAAGCTCAGTGGATAATGCCCCAGACCCTCGCCTAAGGGGAAGGTGGCGAACATACCAGACATAGATGAGAAACTTTTCATGTTTTTTTCAAAATACATGAGGGAGCCCAAAAAAGGAATAGATGGGTGCTGGACAAATTGCCAAAACAAGCTACTGGACGGGGGGAGACCCTTGACTTAAATTATACAATTGGCAGAACACTCAAAGGCCTCTGGTTCCCCCTTGTCTACGGTCATAGTTGCTGATTGGTCGCAAAGGGAAATATGCCTCCTCTGCAATGCAAACTGTGCCCTGGCAGCTGAAAGAAGAAGGTCTCTCCTTATTTAGAATGACCCCAAATTCGGATACCTAGCTACCTCTGAGGCGGGGCCCATAGCTCAGGGTAAGATGTTTGGCAAGCCTTTCGTTAAGGAACTTAACAAGTTCATTACCACTTTTTCAGCCCTGGATAAGGCTCAGGCCTCCATAAAAAAGATTTTTCCAGAGCGGGTTTTTGTCGGGGCTGGAAGATCAGGGATCGTTCCTCCGGCTGCATCCACCAGCTAGGCACCTCCAACAGAGGTCAACAACGAAGGAATAATGGCTGGAACGATGGCCGCCAAGGGACCTTCTACCCCAACAGAGGTTCCGGCAGAGGAAAAGGACGGAGTATCAGAGGAGGCGCCAACGCTTCAAGGGAACCTTCCGGTAAGAATTAACCTTTCTTCCCCACAAGATCTAGGGGGGAGACTCCTACACTTCTCACACAATTGGGGAAGGATCACATCAGACTTGTGGGTGTTGCAGGCTGTAAGGGGCTTCCACATAGATTTTTATGGGCCCCCACTCAGGTGGTACGCCCCAGACCCTTAGTCTTTTCAGCAGAAGAAGAGGGCTCGTAGAATCCGAGATTTCGTAACTCCTAAAGAAAGGTGCTATTTGCAGGTTGGTACTCTACCCAAATGGGTTTCTAAGCAATCTCTTCCTAGTATAGAAGAAGGAAAAGGACTTCCGACCTGTCATCAATTTGAGGGAATTCAAAGAGTAGCTGGTCTATCGCCACTTCAAGATGGAGAAGATACACCTGCTCCGGGGCATCCGCCTATCAGGGGATTGGATGGTCAGAATAGACCTAAAGGATGCTTACCTAACAGTCCCCATTTTCCCTCCTCACCAGAGATTTCTCCAGTTCGCTTGGATGGGCCAAATTCTTGAATTTCGGGCTCTGTCCTTCGGCCTCTCTTCAGCCCCATGGTGCTTCACAAAGCTGCACCCAGTGGTGGAGATTCTCCCCGAGAGGGGGGTGAGAATGATCATGATATCCTTTTTACGGATCAGGCTTTGGTACATCTTACCCGCAATGTGAACATGACTATTGCACTGCTCCAGGATATGGGCTTTGTCATCAATGGACAAAAGTCGGACCTACGCCCAGCGCAGCATATGATCTTCCCGGGATTTCTCATTGATTCAGTCTCAGTGTCCCTGAGCTTGCCAACTTCAAAGGTGACCAAGATAAGGAAGGAACTCTCGCAAGTCTTCCGGAGGGACAGAATCTCGTTACGTCAGTTTGCGAGGATAGTGGGTCTTCTCTCCTCTTCGATCCAGGCCTTTTTCCCAGGCACATTACACTACAGGACCCTACAGAGACTGAAAGCTCAGCATCTACGGAGTAGTCTTACCTATTCGGAAATCATATCCCTAACAGAGGAAGCCAGGACGGAACTCCAATGGTGGATCAACCACATGGAAGCCTGGAATGGGAGGGCGATCTTCGATTCGACCCCGGATATGATGATAGAGTCGGACGCCAGCAGACTGGGTTGGGGAGCCCGATGAAGAGAAGTCTCGATGGGAGGCAGATGGTCAGAGGAGGAGTTACAATTACACATCAACTGTCTGAAGTTGCTGGCGGGATCCTTTGCGGTGAAATCCCTCACCAAGGATAGAGTCTCTTGTTGCATCCAGTTGAGGACGGACAACATCTTGGCGGTCCAATATCTCAACTGTCTGGGTGGTCCTTGATCGAAGGTCTTATCCAACCTGTCAAAAGACTTTTGGCACTATTGCCTTTAGAAACAGATCTCAGTAGCAGCGGAGTACCTTCCCAGCCTGCAGAACATGGTAGCGGATTGGAACTCCAGGAACTTCTCAGACTACAGCGATTGCCAACTGGATTGTGCGGGCTTCCTGGCTTTGATGGACAGATGGGGCCCCTGCAATCTGGACCTTTTTGCCTCACAATTGAACTAGCAACTACCATGATTTGTGAGTTGGAGACCAGATCCGGAAGCCACTGCAGTGGACGCCTTTCTCCAAGACTGGTCAATGGAGTACCCTTATGCGTTTCCCCCGTTCATGATTATACCCAGAGTAGCAGCCCAAGTTTGGCGGCAGTCAGGGGAAACACCCTTTAGCACGGAACCATTACAACGCGTAATGGTTACACCGTGGTTTTAACAACGCAAGTTGTTACATCGACTTGCACCGTAGGGCGCTATAGATTAAGGAATATTGTGAATTACTATTTTAACACCTTCCCTACTGTACGTAGTCTGGAGTTGGAATAGTAATTCACACTATTCCTAAATCCAGTGCCGTCCAGCGCAAGCCGATGTAATGACTTGCGTTGTTAAAACCGCTATGTAAAATACTGTGTTGTGATGGTATGCATGGTATCATCATATATTCAGCAGGCAGCGTCCTTAGTTTTGATCACGCCAATTTGGAGAGCACAAGCCTGGTTCCCAACGTTGATGGAGCTGTCTTGGGATTGCCTGATTCAGCTGCCTTCATTCCCTTCAATTCTCAAGGACCCCCATGGTGGCCTTCATACATTGGTCCTTCATGGCATGGAGGATTTCAAGGGGACAATGGAAGGACGAACAACTTTCGTCAGACACTGCAAACCTCATCCAGCAGGCGTGGGCAACAGGTATAGCCATGAGGTATCGCTCGGCTTGGAGACGATGGCACCGTTGGCGTCTGGACAGACATGTGGATTCCATGGGGGCACATTCTAAACTTCCTAGAGGAATTGTCCCAAGCTGGTCTGGCCTATCGAACAGTTAACACTTTTAGTTCGGCCATCTCAGCAGGACACTGCGAGATTGATGGTAAACCGGCAGGTGAAAATCCCTGGGTTTGTAAGTTGATGCAAGGCATCCGGCTGTCCAAGTCCCCAGAGCATAGATATTCGGGCCTGTGGGACGTTAATCTAGTGCTGAGACTTTTTCTTGGCTGGCAGGATAACAAATATCTGTCTCGCAAGGAACTTTTGGCTAAACTAGCCACCCTGCTATGTCTCATTTCATGTAAGTGGGTTTCAGATGTCAGAGCACTGGACATCCCAGCGAGAGTTTTTACTCCGGAGGGGTTCACCTTTACCATATCAAGGAATACAAAGACCAATACCAGGTCGTTCTCTTATCCTTCCTTCCTGGAACATCCGAAGTTGTGTGTGGTGAGGTGCATTAAGGCATATGAGGAGATGAACTTAGAGGAGACAAGCTGGCGGATTAACCCTGTCTCGGCGCACCAGTACACGGAAGAGCTCCCGAGGGTTATGGAAATTAGAATCTGGCATTGATACGAGAAACACGAGAAATACGAAATGAAATGCTGTGAAACGGAGACATTTTTGAATGAATCGCCCTTCAAGCCCTTAGAATCCTCTACTATTGAAAAAAAAGGGAAAGCATCTAACACTAGGATGATTGATAACTTGCTACTACTGGCTATTGGTTATTGGTTGGAAGAGACTCACCACGCCCTATCGTTGAACTGAATGCAGGCGGTTACGCAAATTGGCCTCCAGTGCTTGCCGTCCCCGCGGGTGGCTCTGTGCTTAGCTTCTAGGTGGATTTCACTGGGATTGTATTACCGGTTCACACTTAGCCCGCAATCGTGTGTGACTTGTCTGGGATCTACGATTATGGCCCCTCCAAAGAGCATGTTGAGGTGTACCCTAGCGACTAAATGCCTACTGGCAAGTGCCGCAGGGACCACGCAGGGCGACCCAAAGGCTGAGGCACAGAAGCCCGGCCAAACTACAGGGGAAGGGAGGCTCCGAAAGCCGGTACTACGCTTCTTGCAATCAAAGCAATCCGCTGAGCTATTTTCACCTGAAGGTGCAATTGAGGCAAATGCTGGCAACAGATTAGCAGAGATCGTGACACATGCTATAGGCGAGCAACAAAGTACCGCAGCACCCATGTCTGAAGGCCCATACGAATGAATGGGAAGCCATTGACTATTACTGATTCGGTAAATTTCGAATCGGTAATTTATTTATTTATTTATTTATTTATTTATTTTAAGATTTGTAGAGCGCAACAAATACCACAAGTGGTGTCTCGGCGCTGAGTTAGCAGAGAAAAAGGCAGCACTCCCTGTAAATTATTGAGTAAATAGCCATGTCTTCAGTTTCTTTCTGAAAATCATCAAAGATGGGCTGCCTTTTATGTGGGTAGGCAAAGAGTTCCAGAGTTTAGATGCGGCCACAAGGAAGCGTCTGTCTCCCCATGTGACCGTTCTCACCCGTTGAATACATAGAGCCGCAGAAGAGGCTGATCTTAAGACTCTGTTAGGGACATATCTACACAGAGATTCCCTGAAAAACTCAGGTCCCAAGCTGTTTAATGCTTTGTAGGTTATACATAAAGCTTTAAATTTAGTTCTCTTTCTGACCGGGAGCCAATGAAGTTGGTGTATAATGGGGGAAATGGAAGCAAACCTTGGGGTTTTGGTCAGAATTCGTGCGGCTGCGTTCTGTACCATTTGTAGTTTGTTAAAAACCTGCTCCTGGGCATTCAACAGAAGCCCATTACAGTAGTCCACCTTGGACAACACCAAGGAGGACATGAGGGTTTTTCCAGCCGATAGAGGAAGGAATGGTAACAACTTTTTCACTTTACGAAGCGTAAAAAAGGATGAGGATACCACCGCGTTGGCGTGACTGGTAAAGTTTAACTTGTTATCAAACAACACTCCCAGATTTCTGACCTTCGGAACCGGGATAGGTGGATTACCCATCTCCGAAGGCCACCAAGTTGGAGACCAAGATGGCTGTAGATCTCCAAACACCATTACCTCAGTCTTATCAGTGTTTAGTTTTAAGCAGTTCCTATCCATCCATTGACTAATTGCTCTCCTGCCTGACTGGAAGTTAGCTGCGACCTCCCTCCCGTTTTTTCTCACTGCCAGCACCAGTTGAGTGTCGTCCGCATACGAAGTCACTCCTATCCCAAAAGTTTTGATGACCCTCGCCAAGTCCGACACATAGATGTTGAAGAGTGTCGGACTTAGCGAGGATCCCTGGGGGACTCCGCAGGGCAACATAAAGGTCGGCGAATAGAAACTTCCCATCTTTACCGAATGCTCCCTGTTCGACAGAAAAGAAGCCAGGAGTTCGACAGCTTTGCCCTGTATGCCCATGGCGGTGACACGGTCGATCAGAGTGTTATGATCGACCGTGTCAAAGGCCGCTGAGAGATCCAGCAGAATCAGGACTTCCGTGCCACCCTGGTCCATGATCTGTCTGATCTCCTCAGAGGCCTTTATAAGCGCTGTCTCCGTGCCATGGCCTCCTCTGAACCCAAACTGGGTGTTGTCAAGCATGTTGTTCTGGTCAATGTAGCTCGCTAGCTGTTTATTTATTACCTTTTCAAGTATTTTGGCAGGGAAAGGCAACGCTGCTATCGGACGATAGCTTTTTAGTTCTGAGGTATCAAGAGTAGGTTTCTTCAGAAGTGGCTTTATTATAGCTGATTTCCAGCTTTGAGGGTAATTCCCTGATTTACAGGTAGTATTGAAAATATTTTCCAATATTGGGGCCACCACGTCGATGGATGATTTTATAATGTCCGGTGGACAGGGGTCCAGAGGAGAACCCGACATGGTGGCTTTAATGAGATCCTTTATTTCTAGCAGGGATGGAGGGTTAAATTCAACCAAAGAGGGAGTAGTGGGTGATATGTTGTTCAGTGAGCTCGAGGGTTCCACTTCTGTAATGTTATTAAATTTGTCAAAGATTTCTGTGACCTTAGTCCTGAAAAAATCAGCCATTTTGTCATAGAATTCTTGATTCGTATCTAAGGTTGTGGGAGTTGGAGTGTTTGATAATATTGCCACTACCTGGTATAGTTGTTTGCTGGAGTTCTGGGCCAACTCTATTTGTTCGCAGAAGTATCTGCTTTTTTCCGTTCTTAATGTCTTTCGATAGCCTGACCATGCTCGTTTATATCTTTCTTTATCATTGTTGTCATAGCTGACTCGCCAGCATCTTTCAAGATTGCGGCATTTCTGCCTCTCCAGTCTTAAAGATTCTGAGAACCAAGGGGCCGATGGTGTTACGCGATTCGGGCGCAATTTCTTTAAGGGCGCTACTTGGTTAATAGTGTCTGTGAGCCATTGATTGTAATTATTGACTGCTAGATGAGAATCTGACACTATAGGTGGTTTGTTGTTTTCAAGCTTCTCAGCTAAAGCTTTGGTATTTATGTTTTTCCAGTCCCTACATAGCCTATGACTACTTTTAGCCGTCTGTACATTTTTGTGTTGTTTAACGGGGATGTAGAAGACCACTACTGCATGGTCTGACCACACAACTGGGACAACCGTGGGGGGGTGATAGCTGGATTGCTCGTAAATAGGCCATCAAGAATATGGCCTGCTATATGCGTGGCTGAGGTGACTAGCTGATTTAGCCCAGCTGCCTTAAAATCATCAATGAGATTTGATGTGTCTTTATCTGCTGTATTTTCCAAATGAAAATTAAAATCTCCGAGTACTGTAAAATCTGGGGCTACTAATGCCAGTTCCTGTAGTGTGCCTATCGATTGGAGAAAAGGCGTTCTGGCTGCCGGGGGACGGTATAGGAGAATACCATTAAACGTTTGAATAGGGGATAGAGTGATAGCAAAGCCTAATACTTCAGCAGAAATGTTGTCTGGTATTACTGTTTTCAATGCTAGCTCTAGCCGTAGGATTATAGCGAGGCCGCCCCCCTTTTTTCCCTGCGGTCTATCCTGTCTTACAATATAGTAGCCCTCTGGAATGGCTGCTACCAGGTCTGGGCCCGAAGCCAGATCGGCCCATGTCTCTGTAACGAAGAGGATGTCAAGTTTGTGAGCCGAAATGAATTCGGACACGTCCTCTCTGTGTTTGCGCAATGATCTCGCATTCACGAGTGCACATTTGATAGTTTTTGCCTCTTTAGCAAGCCTTTCAGGGGCAAATGGGTTTTGTGTGTTTGTACGCATAAATTTATACTTGCAGCAGGGACAGATAGCATGGGATAAGTTGGAGTGTGCATCTAAACTAAGGTGTGGGCAATTTTTCAGTCCCAGTGTATTTTTTATATCTAACAGATCCGATTTGGTATATTTTAAAAACTTACTGGTTAAGAATGATGTCGGGCCAGTATTCAGGGCACTTGGCACGCCCTGGGCGCGGACTGGCGCAGACTGGCACCCCTTAGGCGCGGCTTCGGCGCGCTGAAGGCGCGCCCGCTGCGCTTGGTGAAGCGCATTATAATGACGGAGCGAAGCCCCGCCTCCAACTCGAACGCTAACTCGTTCGGTTGAAGCGGGAGCCTGCAAGCTGAGTATCCGCCCTTGCCCGCCACTCAAACGGCACACGCCGCGGTGGATCGGTGCAAGGTAACACAGAGAAAATTACACAGTGATAAAAACGATGCTTCGTGATTTTTTAAAATATTTCTAAAAAGATCTCTCTGTTAGGTACAATTCTCAGTAAAGTCAGGCAAATAGTATTTATATGGTGAATATCCAAGGCAGAGGAGGAGCCCCTCGCAATCTGCCGTTCACCAAGCGTTTACAATGGATCTGCCACCACCCTGCTAACGTTAATATGGGGCACATAGTCAAGGGTGGCAGGGTGTCACATTGACACCCTGTTGCACCCCTGAATCGTGCATGTGTCCACATGTGGCACACATACATGCCCTAAGGGCAGGTATGTCTGCCACATGGCACTGTTACAAAAGCACAAAATTGCTTTTGTTAAGGTATTCGATATTTACCACCAACTTGTAGCTGGTGGTAAATAACGAATCCCTAAAGCACATAAGCACTCTTAAATGTGCTTCATACATACCATTTACCGATTCGGTAATGATTCGGTAAATACAGAATCGGTAAATACAGATTCTGTATTTACCGAATCATCACTTACATCAGAAATGGCTCAATACCGGTCGGTAAGCCTGAAATTTACAGAATTTCGGGTTTACCGACCGGTAATTAGCCACCTACATCGGGCCCTTAGTCTTTAAAAAAAATGGCATAAGCTGCCTATAGGTATTATTGGTAGAATTAATATCATTAAAATGAAGATTCTGCCTAAGTTTCTTTATCTTTTTCGTTCCATTCCATTACGTGTTCCGAACTCATTTTTCAAACGGCTAGGTGGAACGTTAAGTAGTTTTATATGGGGATATAAGAAAGCAAGACGTGCGATAGATCGGCTGAAACTTCCTTTCAGTCAAGGAGGTCTAGAGTTTCCAGATTTTAAAACATACTTCTGGTCAGCTTGTTTTATTCATCTCCACAGTCTTATCAATCCTGCTAGCACCATCTTTTGTCATGAGTTTATGTTAGGGGGTGAAAGCAATGTGTTTCTGTATAGAATCAACAACCCAAACTACTTTAAAAGGGTAACATTTAAGACTATACGGGACGGTATATTCATCTGGCGTGCTATCTTGCTTAGCAATAATATTTCTCTATATCATGATAAATTCCCGCTATGGCATGATCCAGGATTGCCAGAGACATTTCATGATGCTGTGGGTAGAAATTGGGCAAGTTGTGGAGTTACAAGCTTAGGGGATTTGTATGACTACAGTGGTTTTGTCTCATTTGAGAGACTGCAGATCAAGCATAAATTACCAGACCATATGCTGTTTAAATACTATCAGACTCTGGATTATTTTTTAATAGATATAAATTTGGTAAACATAACTGGCTCCGAGATATGGGATTTTTTTGTATGTAGTAGAGCCGAAAACATTGGTCAGTAGGGTGTACAAATGGTTAAGCAGTTATAGATCAGATGACTGTGGGAGATTAGCCGATCATTGGAGTAAGGGATGGAGGTGCCAGTAGCGGCTAGTACTATTGTGATGGGGCGTGCGGACCGAATATGACTATCCCAACGGACTGGTGGTCCGCCACCCCACTCTCACCTTGCCCCTTTTCCCCACAGCTACCACCTTGTCCTTGGAACGAGGAACCTGAGTCGGGCTGGCCGGATGACAACAACACGTTTGGCCCCTTTAAGACCCCGGACCAAGAAGAAGAGGCCCCGCCCCTCGACAGCGTCAACACGTCAAAAGGAGGAAGTAGGAGAGACGAGGAGAACGGCGTTTCCCTGGAGGTAGCTGACAACGAGGACGAAGGACGGCGGTATCCAGAACCAAAAGAGACCGGGAGCGACACGCCAGGAGGCCAACATTTCTACGCTTCGCCCTGCCACGTTCCCACGGGAGGAGCGTGGCTACAAGAGGTACGGGGCCGGGTAGCGGGTTGGGTCGGGCGGAGTAGTCAGCCGCGTGTATAGATATTGTACAGCCCTTTGTAAAGTACCCTGTCCGTTCACGTGCACTCCTACCACACCCTTTGTTTTGGGAAGCGGGCACCTTATCACCGTTGGCTTCCCTCACTCCCGGCCCTTAAGAGTGTTCCCTGGACCACGCAATTATCTGACTCAGACTAGTGGAGAAGCGTGGCTCAGTGGTTAGAGGCGGCAGACCCGGAAGCTGAGATCGGCTGTGGACCAGGGTTCGATTCCCCGCCTCGGCGGGTCTCGGGCTCAAAAATTCCACAGACTCGACAATTCTCGCTCCAGTGCCTACTCAACTCACGGGGTCACACTCTGCGACTCTGGGCAATAGCTTGCTTAATCTCCACTACGGCCCCTCGTGGCGGGATGCCTGGCTTTCACCTTGTGAATACTCTGCCGGGGTATCTCACAGAGGAATACCAGGACGGGTTCCCTAAGCAAGCGCCTTGAGACCCCTGGGTGATTAGTGCGCTATATAAATCGAAATACATTTACATTTACATTTACTCAAGTTTCCTTTATTTTCGGTACCGGAGCGGAAAACTGAGCGGAGAGACGTCCCCTTCTGGAGCGCAACGGCCCCTGTCCTCTTACCGGGAATAGCCAAGCTGGAGCAAGCTACTTTTCCTTTGGACCCTGCAGTGCATACAAGAGAACGAGCAATCCCCTTGATGAAAAAGACATATATATCAATAAAGCCTTCCCTGAAACCTTTACTCAAGGCGCCAGTGTTTCTCTTTACCCCGACACCTCCAGTCAGTCCCAGTTAAGTAGCTGAAACCCCGAACGTCCCGACCCCCTCGGGACAACTATATAACAAGCTCTTAGCACTACAGATAAGGCTGTGCACTGTACTAATTTGCGACTGCAGCAACATAGTATGATATGTCTTTTATATTATACTCCTGAAAGAATAGTTAAGTGGTCATCTGATAATACTACGACTAGTGATCGAACCAAAATGCCCAAGATGTCACTTGCGGCTGACATAAACCACATGTTTGTAACATGTCCGGAACTGGCTATATTTTGGCAGAAGGTTGGGAGTGTTTGTGGAGTGAATTACAGCTGTGGAGAGCATATGCCAAACCAAATTCTCGCAGTGTTCTCCTTCAGAAGCTGGGGATAGGAGCACCTCTCTCAATTAATGAAATCATGATGGGAAATAGTTCTGAGAGTCTTAAATGCAATAGCTTGCTTGGTATTTTACTAGTCTCTGCAAAATTAACTATAGCTAGCGAGTGGATATCATCAAAACCCCCATCTGTCATGGATTGGTGGCTGCTAGCATGGCAAACATATGATATGGAACAGGCGTTGGCTAAGGCAAGAGGTATTCGCTCTATTGCTAAATTTACGGCAATCTGGGGATCTTTGTTTTAGGTGGTATAAACAGCAGGATAGGTAATATTGGAGGTTTAGACTGGTTTAATCAATTATCTTCTCCCCGGCTTACGTATTGGTTCTATAAAATTCTTTTGAGTTTTTTTCTCTTCTTTTGATTCATGTGCTAGCCCTGTGTAATACTGTTCTTTTGTTATGTGTACAATCACTGTGTTAGATAGTGTTGCCTGTATACATTTTTACTGTGTATATTATTTCATATCTGTGCATTGCCCTATCGTTGACAAATAAAAGAATTTAAAAAAAGAAAAAGAGGAGATGAGAGATGACCTCAGAGCTTCGCCCCATGGGGAAAAGCAGTGACTTATCATCATGCAAAAACCTTACAAAGCGGTTTCCTCTCCTTCGATTGCCAGGTGGGTACGATGGATCATGTCTGGGGCAGGTGTGGATGTGAGTAAATATGGCACACACTCTACAAGAGGAGCTATGGCATCAAACGCCATTCAGGTAGTATGAATGTGGCTGACTGGTCGTCTGATTCTACCTTTAAGAGGTTCTACTTCAAGCCCATTTCGGAGGCGGCGGCCCTGGTCGTAAGTAAGCTTTGAACATGCGTAACCCTTGCCTCCGTCCTGACATAGAATGAAACATTTCCCAGCGAACGAGAAGGAAAGTCTCCATTCTATTAAGGACTAGGAGGCGAGGATTATCCCACCCCAAGGTTACTCTCGATCTCAATCCGCCCAAGATGATTCGTTATCAGTAAGTACTTTTCTTCCATGCTGATGCCTTTCATGAAATGTTAATGTCATTAAAATTGTATACAGTTGAGATTTTGCACTCTGAATGGTTTTCCATGAATACTGTTGACATCCCAGTATACTGAAGAATTTGATATCGAGACTCTCTCTGTATTGCAGGGAATGACCAAAAGTTGAAATAAGTCAGCATCCCAGCTTAACATCCTCCAGTGAAGAAGAGGAAGTGGAAGGGACGTCAAATGATTATATGTTATGGACTGTTACATGATTGGAATATGGTTACCGTGGAGACTGCTCCCCTATGGTTCATTTGATGTGTAGTCTGTAACGTTTTAACTGTTTTTTATTTAATGTTCCTTAAATTCTGCGATGCAAATAAAGTGAAGAAAGATATGCATAAACCTCGCCTCCTAGTCCTTAATAGAATTGAAACTTTCCTTCTTGTTAGCTAGGAAAATGTTCATTCTTTGTCAGGAAATAAAATACTAGAACTTGTAAAGTGCACAGCTACCTCAGGAGAGGTGTCCTGGCGCTGGGGGCCGTCGAGAAGATTAAGTGAGCTACTGCCCAGAGTCCCACTGTGCTGGGCGAACCTGCTTCTGGTGCCGGGGATCGAACCGTGAACCCCGTGGTCTGGAGTCAGGCACCCTGGCCGCTGCGCCACCCCTCTTCCAGGACTGGAGGTGAGGATTATGCATAACTTTCTTCACTCTTTATTCATAGCAAGTTCAAAGGTAAAAAGTTTTTTAAAAAGTTAAAAAAACAGCAGCCATACTATAATTCTATTACAGGACCGGAGAAAACGTTTTAACATGTAAATAAACTACATTTCCCATGATGCTTCACTTTAATCATGTCCCATCAGACCCTATAAGAGCCACCATCTACTTCCCAAAAGCCTCTTTCTTTACTGCTCATGTTGGAGATACGTGCTTTCCATATTACTATTATTCAATCAATCAATCGGGGGATTTTAAGCGCGCTACTCATCCGTGAGGATCTCAAGGCACTGGAGGGGAGGGGGAAGAGAGTCACCGAACAGCAAGATCTTAAGTCTCTTCCTGAAAGTGTGCAGGGTAGGGGAGCGTCTGATGGTGGCTGGGAGCTCATTCCAGGCTTTGACTGCGACATCCTTTATATTTGTTGGGCAGCCCCCTCACCAGTGCTCTAGAAGCTGATTTGAAAACTGCCTCAGAAAACTGTCAGAATATACTGGGTGCAATTATGGCAGTCAGCACCAGATGACGCTGCTGTCACCGATCGTGACCGTGCGAGGAAAGGATTCACTGCTTGTGGTGTCAGTGCGACGAGGGTTGGATAGGGATAGGACCGGCCACAGGCTCAGAGTCTTAATTTATTTTATTTTATTTTAAAAGTTTTATATAGCGCTAGCTTGACCCGTAGGTATCAGAGCACTTTACATACGCACTGTAAAAAAGCAGACGGAAATGGCATTACATAGTAGGCAGGCAGTAAGGAAGCAAACCAAAGATAAAAAAATACAGCATGAAAAATAAGGTGGTTAACACAGTCCGGTCACCAACTATCCTTGAATGTGAAGAGAGAGGAGTAAACTTGGATATTGAAGTCTAGGTTAGTTGACGTTGGTCAGGAAAGTATTTGTTAAGGAGATGGAGTTTGAGGTCCCTCGTGAAACAGGAGAAGGAGGGGTTGCATCTGAGGACTCCAGGGAGAGTGTTCACATCCTGGGAGCGTTGCCAGAAATAGATCGGTACTGGGTGTTTTTCTTTTTTAGTTTTGAAGGAATAAGAAGGAGTGAGTTGGAGCTTCTCAGTGTTCTGGATTGACCTGCTCTTACCAGTTTGTTGTACAGGTAGTTGGGGGCCGGAGAGTGAAGGGTTTTGTGTGTGATGCGGGCCAGCTTGTAAATACACCTCCCTTCCATGGGAAGCTAGTTGAGGCCGTTGAGAGCTGGAGTGATGTGTTCAAATCTTTTTACTCCAGATACGAGTTCAGCACTGCCCTCAGAGGGGCTAGGTGAGCTTTTGGAGTCCCTGTTAGGATGGCGTTTCCGTAGTCGATTTTAGAGAGAACTAGGGATTGGACTACTGTCTTGAGGTCATCGTGGGGTAGAAAAGGTTTCAATTTCTTGAGGTGTTTTAGAGAGAAAAGAGCTCTTTTTGCAGAGTTTTTGATGTGGGCCTCCATTGATAAGTTCTTGTCAAGGGTGATGCCTAGAGACTTAACTGAGTCGGATAGGGTAAGGGGGCCGTTTAGGGCGACCAGATTCTAGAGCCACTCTTGGATTGGACGATGGTTGCTTTTTGGAGAGAATAGGATTAGTTCTGTTTTATCTGGGTTGAGCTTTAAGAGGTTAGCATTGAACCAAGTTTGGATCTCGGTTAGAGTGGCATCGAGGTGTCGGATGTCGCTGGGAGACTTGATTTTGAAATAGATTTGGGTGTCATCAGCGTAAAGGTGGTAATTCACTCCAGCTTTTTTCAAGATGATTGTGAGGGGCTCCATGAAGAGATTGAAGAGGGACGGGGAGAGGATCGAGCCTTGCAGGACCCAAAGTGTGACTTTTGTTGGCTTCGAGAGACAGGAGTTGATTTAAATTCGTTGCGAGCAATGTTGAAGGGAGGAGGTGAAACATTTTAGTACTGTGCCATTGATGCTGGAGCGCTTCGACAGGGTCTCCAGAAGAGCTGGATGATTTACTGTGTCGAATGCCGCAGATAGGTCAATGAGGATGAGTAGGCAGGCATCCCCTTCGTCTAGGGCCTTCTGAATGTCGTCGGCGACGTTGAGCATAGCTGTTTCCGTGCTACAGCCTTTCCTGAATCCAGATTGAAAGGCGTTGAGGAGGTTTAACTCATCAATGTGTTTGTTGAGTTGGTGGAGAACGCATTTCTCCAATGTTTTTGCAAGGAACGGGAGGTTGGAGATAGGTCTGAGGTTGTTAATATCATTAGGGTCAGCCCCTGGTTTCTTGAGAATGGGCGTGATTTGTCCTTGTTGAAGGGAGTCTGGGACACAGCCTGAGGTGAGAGCGGTGTTGATGATTTTTGTCCAGAAAGGGGAAATGGTGTGGTTGAGTTATTTTATAATTGTGGATAGGATGGGGTCCATAGTGTGGGAGGAAGGTTTTAGGTTAGAAATTATACTGAAGTCCGACTCATGCGCATTGGTTTTTAGCTGGAGGCAGGCCTGATTGTCCTCGGTAAGAACTCTTTCTGAATGGTTGAGGTGGTTAAAGTCGGTCAGGTTAAGAGGGAAGGAGGGTTAGCGGTTTGGATGAAAGATTGATAAATTTTTTAGACTTTATTTGTGAGGAAGGTGGCAATTTCTTCACATCACTCATTGGTGGCTTCGAATTCTTTAGAGGGAGTGCAGTTTGTTTGGCTTTTGACAATGTTGAAGAGTTCTCTCGGTCTGTTTTTCGCCAGATGTAATTGGCTGCGGAAGAAAGACGCCTTGTCACTAAAAATTTGTTTTTGTATGCCTGCCAAGCAGATCTAAGTTGTGCTAGTTGTAAGGTCGAGAGGTTTAGTCTCCAAGACCTTTCCGTTTGTCTGAGCTGACGCCGTTAATCATTCAGCTCCACGTTAAACCAGGGTTTAGATTTGGATCGCTTCAATTGTTTGAGTTTGAGGGGAGCTACTTGGTCTAAAACCTCTGTCATTTTCGAGTTGAAGTGAGGTCATCGGCCGTCCATGATGAGGGTTGGAGTTGAAGAGGGGCATGAATCCTGGATTCAAGTTCGGATAAAGGGACTGTCACGAGGACCTGCTCTCTATCACGGACGGGCGCGGGGTACCTGTTAACGTCTATCCCTTTCCGCCCCGTCCGCAGGATCCCTTGGACGTTTCCTGGGTGTCCTCGGCTCCACCTTCGCTGACCCCGTCACCGGACCAGCCTTTCTTGACATCAGGGGGAAGTTCCCTGGCGGTCCCGACGCTCCACCAATCAGGAAGGAGATCGTCATTGGCCCTGAACCAATCATGGGCGCTAGGGGCGTTTAAGGAAGTCCCGTTCTCATCCACCGGTGCGGAATCTCCAGGCGAGAAGCTGACCCACGAGGAGGAGAACGCCAAAGAAGAAGAAGACGGAAGGACCATCGCGCCACTGCAGGTTTTGCCGGAGCAGAGACTCGACAAGCCAGTAGGCCAACGGTCCCACGAGCCGCCCTGCCACACTTCCAGGGGAGAAGTGTGGCTTCACAAGGTACGAGGGCGATTCCAAGGGCTGTTTAGTTCACGGGGTGGGACGGGGTAGGAAGAGGGTGGTCATGGGCCGTGTAATGTTCCCAGCGTCACTGTGATTTAGCGACCTAAATCGGTGGTGGAACCCTGGTGACCCCTCACTCCCCTGCCCCCCTCACATGCCTTGACCCCGGACCAGCCAGTAATACGGCTGTTTGTTTCTTTCTTTCCTGAGCCACATCAGACCCGAGAAGAACCGGAGGGAGAGCCGAGACGGGAACTCAAGAAGCAGGAGCCCAAGTCAGGAAGGAACCGTACCTATTGGACTGTTTGCCGAACTGTATGCATTTCTACTCTCGTGGCCCACTGAAACAAGTGTAACTGTCAATAAACACAGATTATTCAGGTATCCCCGGGTCGTGGTGTCCATCCTTCCCCAGCCCCACCCTGACAATTGGCGAGCCAGATAGGAGCCCACGGGAACCACGCCATCCGATAAAGAATGGAAAATATACTGACCCAAATGGAGGCAGACCGGACTGCCTTTACTCAAGCCATCCAAAGTCAGTCCGACAATATACTGAAGCTTGCTGAAGGACAAACACAATTAATGACGGTCCTGGGTCAAGGAAGGGCTACAGCCCCACCCCCAGGCACGGTAGTACCGCTGCAGAAATTCACCCCCGTAGAAGACCCCCTGGCTTTCTTTCTCAACTTTGAGAGGGCCGCAAGAGCCAGTTCGTGGCCTGGGGATAGATGGCCCTTTTACCTGGCTCCTCTATTGATAGGGGAAGCTCAGGCAGCTTACCAGACGGTGAATCGAGATGGTACCACAGCATACGCAGTGGTGAAACAATACATCCTCGATCGATTGGGGGTAGACGAAGAAACCCATCGACTACGGTTCCGCCAGGAAAGAGGGACTCCTGGGGATCTACCTAAGACTCTGTTTTTTAAGTTGAAGGAAGCTGCTGATCTATGGCTAAAACCCCAGGAAGGTAACATCGACGCCATCATGAACAAAATATATCTTGAACAATTTATCGAATCACTCCCGTATAGCACTCAAAGGTGGCTCAAACAGCATGCAGGGTTGACCTTAGAACACGCCATAGAAATGGCCACTTGTTATGCCCGGGCTCCAGGCAAACCGTATATGAGGGAACCAGACAAACCAAATAAGATCATAGCGCCCCTCAAAGCGGAAAAGAAACCCCAAAAACCCGTGCCGGAACCCCCACGGATACGCTTCCAACGACCTGAATTGCCAAACTCCGGACCTCAATGTTTCGAATGCGGAGAGTGGGGTCATATAGCCCGGTACTGTCGGAAAAAAAAAGAAAAAGAAGACGAACCCATGAATGTGAGCTATGCCCCCAGGTCCATCTTATACGCCCAAGAAACAGGAACAACTTTCTATGTAAGGGTTTCTCTTAACGGTACCTTTGTAAGAGCGTTGTTGGATTCCGGCTGTAAACACTCTGTTATAAGAAAAGAGCTTGTGGATCACTCTTCCATCATCCCGGGGAAACAGGTCAACATTCGGTGTGTCCATGGGGACGTTAGAGAATACCCTGTAGCCAGAGTTACACTATACACCCCCTCAGGGAAAGTTATGGAAGTCACTGTGGGGGTTATGTCCAGATTACCAGAGCCCATTATCATTGGAACAGATAATCCCTCCTTTAATGCACTACTGTTAGACACCCTCCAAAACCTGTCTCTCCCCCATGACTCCTTGTTAGTGTCAGAACCGTGGGCCAGAGATACTCACTTTAGAACTGCTCAGTTGAACGATGCAAGTCTCACGAATGCCTGGCAGGTCGCACGAGACGGACGAGATCCATCCACTAAAAGTTACCCAACTTTTATCGAGAAAAATGGCCTGCTGTATAGACTCGCGAAAGCCGACGCAGAGCCCCAACTGTTGGTTCCGAATGACTTTCGTGACCAGATATTGTTTTTTGGGCATGCCCATCTTTTGGCGGGTCACTCAGGGCTAGAGAAGACGGGGCAGTTCATACTGCGACATTTTTTTGGGCCAGGGATTTACGCTCAAGTCCAAAAATACTGTCAGGAGTGTAGAATTTGTCAAAAACTGAATCCTTACACTCCTCCTCCGGTCCCTTTGGTTCCTATGCCCATTATAGGAGTCCCCTTTGACCGCATTGGAATGGACTTGATCGGCCCGTTACCTAAGTCCTCTAGAGGTCATCAATACGCCCTTGTATTGGTTGATTATGCTACACGATACCCAGAGGCTTTTCCTCTTAAAGCAGCTACTTCGGCAGCCATAGCCCAGAGGTTAGTAGAGGTGTTCTCTCGTATGGGTTTTCCAAGGGAAATAGTTACCGACCAGGGTACCCCTTTTGTTTCCCGTTTGATGCAACAAAAATGTGTGCAATTAAACATTAAACACATCAAAACATCTGTGTATCACCCCCAGACGGATGGTTTGGTTGAGCGGTACAACGGCTCCCTGAAACTAACCCTGAAAAAGCTCCTGTCTGGGGATGGGAAGAACTGGGACCAGTTGCTCCCTCTTGCCCTCTTTGTACTTCGTAGCCAAAAACAGTCCAGCTTAGGTACCTCTCCCTTTGAGTTGTTGTTCAGGAGGCCTCCAAGAACACTGCTAGAAATAACGAGAGACAGTTGGGAAGCTGACAGAGCCCATGAGGCCGAGGCCTTATTGGATTATACACGTCAGCTCCAGACCAGGCTGCATAAACTCAGAACACTTGCCCACGATCATTTGGCCATAGCCCAAGCCAAACAGAAATCCTTCTATGATCGCGGTAAGAAGTGGAGGGAACTGGATGTCGGGGACTGGGTCCTGATTTTGTTACCTTCCTCAACACATAAAATGAAAAAAGAATGGCAGGGACCCTTTAAAATCATTAGGAAAATAGGGCGCACTACCTATCTAGTACAATTGGGAAGAGGAAAATCACAGATGTATCACATTAATCTTCTCAAAAAGTGGCTAGGTAAACCTCCACAAGCAGTTAATGTGGTTTCACCAGTAACAGAAACAAACCATACTGTCGGGGATACTCCTATAAACAAGGATCTTTCTCCCGAACATCAAGACGAAATCAGGTCTCTTCTTTTGTCACATTCGGAAGTGTTCTCTGACCAGCCTGGGCGCACACATTTGGCAGAACACTTCATACCCACTTTACCTAACACAGTGGTAAAACAAAAACCTTACCGAATTCCAGAGGCAAGGCGTCAAGCATTTCAGACTGAGGTACAAAACATGTTGAAGTCCGGGATCACAGTACCCTCCCACAGCAACTGGTGCTCGCCGGTGGTTTTAGTACCAAAACCTGATGGCAGCATCCGTTTTTGTATAGACTTTAGGGCTGTTAACAGGGTGTCTAAACAGGATGCTTATCCCTTACCTAGAGTTGATGGACTCCTGGAACGCCTTGGTGAGGCCCATTACATTACCACCATTGACCTCACCAAGGGATATTGGCAGATACCCCTTGCAATGAAGGATAGGGAAAAAACAGCCTTCTCGACCCCCTCTGGGCATTACCACTTCACAGTGCTACCCTTTGGGTTGCATGGGGCACCTGCAACGTTTCAGAGAGTCATGGATACACTACTGGCACCTCACTTGTCATATGCATCGGCTTATTTAGACGACATAGTAGTGTTTAGTAAGACCTGGGACGACCACCTGGTACATCTTGGAAACGTATTGTCCAGTCTGAAAGAAGCCAATTTGCATATCAACGCAAAAAAATCTCGAGTTGCTTTTCAGCAAGTCAAGTACCTGGGTTATCTGCTAGGGGATGGTCAGATCAAACCTCAGACCGAGAAACTCGAAGCTATCAAGGCGTTGCCCTATCCATCCACTAAAAAAGAGCTCCGGGCTTTCTTGGGACTGGTGGGATATTACCGCCGGTTTATTCCTCAGTTTGCCAACCTGGCGGCTCCTCTTACTGACCTCCTTGGTAAAGCTGTTAAGTCCTCATCTCTACCGACCCCTTCTGTCATGCACACCTCGGCTTTCCGGGCTTTGAAAGACGCCCTGACCTCTTCCCCTGTCCTCGTTTCCCCTGATTTCCTTAAGCCTTTCATCCTGCAGACAGATGCTTCTGGGGTTGGCATAGGGGCTATTCTTTCTCAGGAAGATGACCAAGGTGCTGAGAGGCCTGTGCTCTTTATCAGTCGGAAACTGTTTCCTAGGGAGCGAGCTTATTCTACAATCGAAAAGGAGTGCCTCGCTGTACGGTGGGGGGTGGAAAAGCTGAGGTACTACCTCGAGGGGAGACCCTTCGTATTGTATACCGATCATGCCCCCTTGACCTGGCTCCAACGTAACCGGGGGAACAATGATCGTATCCTGCGGTGGTTCTTGGCGCTGCAACCTTTCCAGATTGACGTCAGGCATCGGAAGGGTTCTCTACAGGGGAATGTTGACTTTCTCTCCCGCTTTCCTATTTCCCCCGATCGGGTCAATAGTGGGGGTGGGATGTGTCACGAGGACCTGCTCTCTATCACGGACGGGCGCGGGGTACCTGTTAACGTCTATCCCTATCCGCCCCGTCCGCAGGATCCCTTGGACGTTTCCTGGGTGTCCTCGGCTCCACCTTCGCTGACCACGTCACCGGACCAGCCTTTCTTGACGTCAGGGGGAAGTTCCCTGGCGGTCCCGATGCTCCACCAATCAGGAAGGAGATCGTCATTGGCCCTGAACCAATCATGGGCGCTAGGGGCGTTTAAGGAAGTCCCGTCCTCATCCACCGGCGCGGAATCTCCAGGCGAGAAGCTGACTCACGAGGAGGAGAACGCCAAAGAAGAAGAAGACGGAAGGACCATCGCGCCACTGCAGGTTTTGCCGGAGCAGAGACTCAACAAGCCAGGAGGCCAACGGTCCCACGAGCCGCCCTGCCACACTTCCAGGGGAGAAGTGTGGCTTCACAAGCTACGAGGGCGATTCCAAGGGCTGTTTAGTTCACGGGGTGGGACGGGGTAGGAAGAGGGTGGTCACGGGCCGTGTAATGTTCCCAGCGTCACTGTGATTTAGCGACCTAAATCGGTGGTGGAACCCTGGTGACCCCTCACTCCCCTGTCCCCCTCACATGCCTTGACTCCGGACCAGCCAGTAATACGGCTGTTTGTTTCTTTCTTTCCTGAGCCACATCAGACCCGAGAAGAACCGGAGGGAGAGCCGAGACGGGAACTCAAGAAGCAGGAGCCCAAGTCAGGAAGGAACCGTACCTATTGGACTGTTTGCCGAACTTTATGCATTTCTACTCTCGTGACCCACTGAAACAAGTGTAACTGTCAATAAACACAGATTATTCAGGTATCCCCGGGTCGTGGTGTCCATCCTTCCCCAGCCCCACCCTGACAGGGACTTCTTTGATGTTTCTGGTCCAGTGTTTAGGTTCGTCAACACAAATAGGTTGGTGGCTGACAAGTGCATCAATCTTCAACATAATGAGGTGATGGTCGCACCAGTCAATGGGAGAAATCTCTCTCAGAGAGACCAGTTCATTGTTGGTTATGATCGCATCCAGTGTTGCACCTTTGATGTGAGTTGGTTTATTGCAGAGTTGTTTGAGGTTATATATTTCAAGTAGGTTGGAAATGTTCTGGACAGTGGAGTCTTCTGGGTCGTTCCAGTGGATATTAATGTCACCCAGGAAAACGTCTTTAGTGTCTGTCATGGAGAACCGTGATATTAGGTCTGTTAGTTCTTCAGTGAAAAGGGTACGCTCTCCAGGAGGATGGTAGATGTTGTGGAATTTGATGGGTGAGGTGCCCTTGGCAGTCAGTTCGACACCCAGGTATTCAAACGATAGGTATTCTGCAGGTTTAAGTTTGGTAATCGGTATTCCAGCTTTGTGAATGATGGCTAGTCCCCCACCCAGTTTTGATTGGTCTGTCTTGTGTGATGATGTTGTACCCTGGAGGGGTGAAAATGTCAAGAATGGGGATGGAGTGGACATTGAGCCAGAATTCGGTCAGGAAAGCAATGTCAATTTCTTTAGTGAGTAGAGCTTCAGCAATGTCTGTGGCATGTTGTACTGCTGTTATGCAGTAGAGGAGCATGCAAGAGAGAGAACGGGGAGCCTTGATGATGGGGAAGTTAGGTAGATAGAGGAGTATTGAGTGGGAGGTCTAGGCGAGTGGACAGTTTTAGGGATTCTGTTAGTGCCGATAATAACAGGGATGAAAGGGGCAGACTTCTAGCTCAAAGCGAGGTAAGAATCGTTGTTCTCATTAGGTTTTGTTATCGAAAATGGTTGGCTATCCCGGTTGGGTTGAAGTGCCTGACTTACTGATAGACTGGAGGATCGAGGGGTGCTTTCTCTCCCTACACACGCACCGAGTGCTGGAGAGAGCGCTCAACGGAGCTGCCACGTTCGGGCTATGCATGCCTGACAGAGTCTCCTCATCGCACACGGGGGGGTCCGCGATTGTGGGGCAAAGTGCTCGGGTGAAAGCGCAATGAATACAACACAATAACTATTAGCACAAAGCAAAAAAACGCGACACAAATATAATGAAATACTTCAGCTAAGAGAAGAATGGTAGGAATGTCACTTAACTGATGAGCAGTGAAGAAAGAGGATGAGAAAGGGACATCACAAGATTATATGTTATTGACTGTTGGGACTATGGTTACCATGGAGACTGCTCCCCTACGGTTCATAGGATGTGTAGTCTGTAATGTTTTAACTGGTTTTTATTTAATGTTTTTTAAATTCTGCAATGCAAATAAAGTGAAGAAAGATATGCATAATCTTCGCCGCTGTCCTGACATAGAATTGGGTCTTTGTTTGTGGGCCTGCTCAGAAAGATACCAGAGCTGACACCTACCGTAAGCGGCGACTACCGCTTATGCTCGAAATGTTTCAAGTAGTTGTTTGTTAGTACGCATGCTCAAAAGGACTGATTTCTCCTCTTTTGGACTCGGCTGCGTCCAGTCCAAGATTACGTCACTTGGAATGTTGATGCGGTGGTGTTCGAGCGGCGACAGTTGGTGTGAGGCTGGCGTGAGGTGACACGCTCTCTTGCTGCTGTTACGATCGTTCTTAAGTTTATGGAAATAAACCTTTCCTGTCATATATCGTGAGTCCGGTGTCATCACTACATTTTTGCGGCGACGAGCGCCAGCCATTGTAGTGACACCCGTGTGGCAAGAGGCGTGTGAAGTAGACGTGTCTGCCGCCTGTGTCAAAGGAAACGTCTACTGTGGCGCAGCGCGGGTCTGCGCAAGAAGAATTGTTGACAGGAGGGTCATCGGCAGGTCAGCCAAAGACGGTAAAAGTGAGAAACAGAACTCTTCAGACTGAAGTAAGTCTACGAGTGGCGTTTGAAAAGTAATCGCCTGTCATCTCCTCATGTAATGAGGGAGGAACGCATGAGTGCACATCATAGCCAGAGTATGGTCGGTGAGGGTTGTGATGTGATGCAAGAAGTAAGCATTGTATGCTTTACCAGCATGTGATTGACAGTGGACTTTAACGCGTGAAGAGGAAACAATATTAGCGCATTAAACAGCTGTGTGGTGAGGAAAGCGGAGAAACACTAACAGAAGCAGAGAAACGTTGTTCATGATGTGGGAGCGATTTTAACAAAGCTATTCTTTTAACCATTAATGAACAGCTGTCTATTGTGTTTATTTTACAGGGGACATCAGGAGTGTAACATGTTCTACGCATTGTGAGCCCTCTACTGGTTGCTGGAGGTATTGCATGCACAAAGAATAACAGCATATAAAGAGGTTTTAAGTTATCCTTTGGGGGAAATCTGCAAAATCACTGTTTGTAATGGCTGAATACTCAATTGTAATTCCACCTTCCTTTCTGGCACAACCTGGACAACCTTCCATGCCATGGGAGGAGTGGATTGACTTGTTTGAAAATTACATCGTAGCTTTAGATGGTCTGGAATTCTCTGCAGGGAGGAAAAAAGCACTTCTTTTGGGCACTTTAGGAAAGGAAGCACATCGCATTTTCAAGTATTTGCCACAGATGCTTGGAAGTGGAAATCGGGCTGTTGAGGATGAATACCAGGAAGCCATGGTAAGGTTGAAGAAAAGGTTTGCAAAAGAAGAGAATGTCGTCCTCTCACGATACGAGTTCTACACTACACTAGGCCACAAAAACCAGAGTAATCTGTGGAAGATTTCATTTCAGTTCTGCGCGAGTTATCAATCAAATGCAATTTTGGTAAAAATGGCAGAATAACTTATTCGTGATCAATTCATTGTCCAATGCCACAGTAAAAAGACACAAGAGCGCTTATGGGCAGCTAAGAACCCAACACTGAAAGATGCAATTTCCATCGCAAAAGTTGTAGAAGAGTCTGAGCGATGTATGAAGGTCATGAAAAAGAAAGAGGAGGTTGCAGAGGAAGTGGCAGTTGTGGGAAGGAAGGATTACCCTGCAAAGTCTCAGAGTGAAAAGTCCAGTTTGAGAGCGCAGAAAGGCAAAAAGTAAAGGGGATGTGCAAGATGTGGGAGTTCTGTACATAACAGCGATTCAAAATGGTGTTTCGCTAGCAAACAAGATTGCAGAAAGTGTGGGTGCAGAGTTCACTTACGCAAGAATGTGTAAGACACAGGGCTGGTCAAGGGTTGCGGTTGCAGAAGAATCGAGTTTGGATGGAGACAATGAAGAACGCGTCCTGATGGTACTTCCAGGCAATGCAATTGAAGGGAAAAGGCAACGTCCGAAAGCAACATTTGACATCCAAGGCAAACAGGTGGAACTGACGGTGGATTGTGGATCTTTGTGGACAATTGTGCCTAAGTGGATGTGGGAAAAAGAGTGGCAGCATGTCCCTCTTTTACCAAAGCACATTGATCCAAGAGGATATCAAGGAGAGACAATCAATGTTTTAGGCTTCTTCACTGCTTCCATCAATTTCAAATCAAGAAAAACTATGGGGAAGATCTACGTTGCAGAGGTTGGACCTCCCATTTTGGTGTTGGGTCATCAGTTTGATCTACATATCATCATATATCCGCATGCTGAGGGACAAGTTCTCAGTTTGTCGGATGCGTCCACAGAGGAAGGACTGAGAGAAATGGAGGGAGTCTTCGCTGGGAGACTGGGAGAATTGAAGGGGTACACCCACAAACTTATTTTGAGGAACGTCACGGTCCCCGTGAAACATAAGATGAGGAGGGTTCCAGTTGTGGTGAGAGACAAGGTCAAAAAAATGTTACAGGAAATGTAGGAAGAGGGAGTCATAGAACCGGTCGAGACCTCAGAATGGGTCTCTTCCGTAGTTATCAGCAAAAAAAGTGAAAGGAGGTTGAGATTTTGTGTGGACTTGCGCAGTCTGAACCAGCATATCGTAACTGACACATTTCCTCTTCCTTAATATTAATGAAATGTTTTTATTGCTTGAGGGTGGTAAGTACTTTTCAAAACTTGATTTGAAAAGTGCTTACCACCAGATCAGGTTGCAAATTTGCTTAGTATTAGTCAACATACTTTTCATTCCTGTCTTATTAACATTTTTCAAGTAAAATATTTCCAGATTTGAGACAGTAAACCCTGAGAAGCATGGACATTTTTCATAGAATGTTTTTGAACTGCCTTTTGGTGGCGTTGGACAGTTTTCCCATTGATTGAAAGTATAAACATTTCTAGGGTTTGCAGATTTGTGCAAATAATGATGACCATAGTGATTATAACAGTACATTTGTTCATAATCTGATGAACCTTCTAAGTATTCATGTTTTGTAAATTTTGCAGACATCTTTAAGTCTGACATCATATTATTAACCGTCTCAAAGTCCCAATCATCAGAAAATGTGATGGGTGAAAGAAAGTCACTCAAGGAAACCTTGAATTGATGTAGAATCTTCAACAGCTCTGCAGGGCCAAAGATGTCATAAGCAGTTCGGTCCCAAGCTATACCACCAGGTATAGAAACGGCTGTGATGTTCACTGATGTCAAGTCTCTTTGTTCACGATGAGATGATTTGTGTGGCTTTAGGAGTAAGTTGATGTTCTTACTTGCTGTGTCCATTTTACTATATCTTCCATTTATCAGCATTCCCAAACTTAATACACGAATTAGCCAAAGTAGGAGAAAAAGTAGACCTTGCGCAATCCAAAGTTCAATCCATGGTGAAACCGGATACGTTTTTTCAAGTTGATGAAAAAGTTCTGTTGCTTGGTCTTTAAAAGTTTTATTTGCTGGCGTTGTTTCAGGCTCACTGAGATCCTCGGAAAACGTATCAAAGTTAATGAAATAGCCAGATGCAGTTCTGTCGATTGTAGGTATTGCATCAGGATTACTTGAAATCACTGAAGCTACTGGATCCTTTGTCATATTAGTATAGTCAGATGCTATATCATCGTAGACAGGAGTTTCTTGACAAACTGTTATTTAGGTCTCAAGAGGCACAAGTTCCATGGCTTTATTGCTTAGTCCTTTTTTTCACACTGCAGATTCTTCAAAGGTGATGAGTCTCTCAGTTTGAACCTCTTGGATAGTAGCCAGATTTGGTTGTCAGCTACATCTTTGGAGTCCACTTGGCCTACTACTTATGATTGGCCACATGATGTGGTTTTACCAGGTCGATGGATACGAACCTGTTCTCCTTTCTTCCAGCAAGGGGCGGCAGTAACACTGTTCTTGATCCGTGGATTGCTAGCACAGGTACTGGCTGTCTGTAAGAAGGCCCAAATTTCTTCTTATCCGCGATCTTTTCTCTGCTTAGATCCCCAATCTTTTGAATCCAGGCAGGTCTTGCTGGACGGGAGGTTCCCCTTCAGTGGTCGTTGCCTTCTGTAATGTGTTGCTTTGACTTCTCCTTGTTTCATTTAAGTCCTGCAAAACAGCCAAACGGTCTTTGATATCAAAGGGTTTCTGTTCTATCACTGAAGTGTGACGATCAAGGTCCTGGACAATCATTCTAGTACCAAAAAATGTTTCATATGGAGTGATTCCACCCAGAGAATTTCTTGGCAGATTATTTAGACTACGTTGGACACTTATTAAATGTTTGACCCACCCGTCACCCGAGCCTAATACCCTAGCTGTTATAGATTGCTTTATGTCCTGTTTTTTTTCTCTCCACTACAGAATTTCCCGAAGGATGGAATGGACTAGAATAAAGCAATGCAACACCCAGATTGGCCATGGCCTACTTGTAAGCTTTGGAGCTAAACGCAGGACCCTGGTCAGAATGTAGCATGCCGACTGCGTATGTGCCGATAAAGACGTGTAAATCTTTTATAACAGTTCGGGAGTCAAACGAGCGCTGAGGCCACATCCAAATGAATCTTGAGCATAAATCCACTGCGACCATGATATATTTGTAGTTACCATCCCTCTGTAAGGGATCACAGTGGTCCAGATAAACGCAAACTAATAGTTTATCAGAAATTAAAAGGGGTGTCTGCGCCGGGGGTTTCACTGTTGAAACCTTCATTTTTTGGCAGATTTCACATTCCAAAACATAGTTTCCTCATGCGTGGCCACCAGTATCTTTGTTTTAATAACGACACTGTGGCGGAAACACCGGCGTGTGCAGAGGCGAGCTCTTCATGTGCTGCTAAAATTAGTCCTAATCTATGTTCCATGTTTGGAATTACTCTATCCCCCACTCCAGGGATTGAAGCAAAAGAAACATTATTTACATCAGTTATATATGAGTATTTGAGTGGAAAGCCTTTTGGTAACGCTGCACCGCTGCCTTTGCTTGTGGCATTGACAGTTAGCATTATTTTGCCGTCTATTTTTGTTTTCGAATAAGTGATTGCAGCTACGGAAGCTGTTTGCACAGCTGCCTTCGCGGCTTAATCAGCCAATGAATTCCCTGCAACGTGAACGCCATCACGCTGATGACTCAGTGTATGAATCACGTGAGTCTTTTGTAGTTCTTTCTGTAATTAAACTACTTGTTCTCAAAGCAACTTATGCTTAATTGTGCCACCTTTTGCGTCTCTGAAAACTTCTAGACAAGAACATAATAGTTTGCATCCCAATTGGACTATTTTGTTTTAGCACGGCACCCAACCCTTTTTCCCTTCCATCAGTGAGTAAACTTGATTTATATCTAGGGTTGAAACTTTTCAGAGAAGGAGCGTGACTTAACTTCTCCTTAATGGCAATAAATTCTTTCTCACAGAGACTAGACCACAAAAAATCTTCTCCTTTTCGTAATAAACACCTCATATTGACAGTTAAATCTGCAAATCCCTTTACAAATTTTGCATAGTACTCAATCATTCCTAAGAATTTCATCAATTCTGCCTTATTTTCGGGAGTACTCATTTTAGTTATAGTATCAATCAAATCTGACTTAGGTCTTACACCATCACCTGAAATGTTATGCCCCAAGTAATTTATTGAGCTAGACCTAAAGCTACACTTCCCCACTTTCACAGTAAGATTATGTTTACTAAACCTTTCCAACACCCTCTTTAATCTTCAATCATGTTCCAACTCATCCTTTGCAAAAATTAAAACATCATCCTGATATATGCATACACCAGGAACATCTTTTAGAACTCTTTCCATCACCCGTTGAAATACGGAAGAGGCAGATACTAAGCCAAAAGGCATCCTCTTGAACCTAAAGGTACCGAATGGTGTGATAAAAGATGTATAATCGCTGCATAACTCCTCTAACTCAATCTGATGGTACGCAGAAGTGAGGTCAATCGTGCTAAATACCTTCGCATCATCGAGTAACACCAACAATTCAGCAATGTTGGGCAAAGGATATCTGTCAACAACCACACATCTGTTAAGTTGTCTCAGGTCAATGCAGAGGCGCAAATCACCATTCGGTTTTTGTGCTGCGACGACCGGAGCGATCTACTCACAACCTTCAATCTCTGCAATTATTCCACTATCTTTTAATTTTTCAATCTCCTTTTTCATATCATCTTTGACAGATAACGGCACACTTCGCACTTTGCAACTCACTGGAACAACATGACTTTTTAATTAAATCTTATGTTGATATCCCCTTAGATACCCTAGACTTTCTTTAAATACATTGGGAAACTCCCTCTTCAATTCTGATACAAATTTGTCCTAATCGTTTCTTTCAACAGTTTGTACATTATCTCTTAATTGTATAGGTGCATTAGCATTGGGATCTAAAAATACCCCGAAATCTCCTTACTGTATCCAGCTCATAATGATATCTCCCTTTTTTGAGACATATACTTTACCAGATACTAATCTACTTTCATACTCTATAAGTCCCATGAAATAACCATGCAACTTTATAGGCTCTCCACCATACGCTAATGGAATGATATCCGCTTTTAAAAGAGAGACCTTTCCCTTCAATTTAGAATTGTAAAATTTGTTGGAGATAATAATGATCTTAGCGCCAGAGTAAAATAATACTCTGATCTTTTCTCCTTCAACTAAAATGTCATCTATAAGACTGGATTTATTGTTTGAACTGTTTGAACTGTTCTCTACCTGAATTATAGTCTGAACACATTCTAAATCATCACCAGATACTACTGTGGATCCTTCATAAATATCCACTTCCTTGACTTTAGATTTAAGTTTAGTTTTGCACAGTGCCGTGAACTGTCCTTTTAATTTGCACCTAGAACATGTTTGGCTGAGAGCCGGACACTTTTTATCATTAGCAAGATGTCCAGACTTGCCACACCTAAAACACACCTAAAACACTTTCGCTCTGTCCATGTCTTTGACAGTATCTTTTTTTTCTGTCAATATGTGTTTGTCAGGTTTATCTTTTTCGGTTTGGATTTTAGCATCTTTTTCTGTGTCCTTTTTTATAATAGCTACACACGAGTGAATGTTCAATACGTTTTGCAACAGACAAAACTTCATCGAGATGGCTCATCTTTTAACCACAATTCTTCCCTGACTTTTTCTATACAACACCCAAACATAAACTGATCTTGAATAGGTTCATCAGTGAGATTTTCAAATTTGCACGATGATGCAAGTTTCCTTAGGTGAGTTACATACGTTTCTATAGTCTCATCTGTGCTTTGCATGCATTTTGCAAATTGATATCTTTCAAGAATCGTACTGATTTTAGGTAGATAATGTTTATCCAATGTTCTTATACATATTTCATAATCATTTAATGTATCTGCCTCTGAGGAAGATAAGTCAGGCAAGTTGTCAAAAACATCCTGACTTTCAGATCCTAAGCAATGGAGTAATAAAGAACACTTCCTCTCAGCACCTCAACCTTGTCCAAGGGCCGGGTCGCTCCCCCTGCCGCCAACAGCTCCCTCTGTTCGCGCTCTCCCCCGCTGCTGCCACCAACAGGGTTCAAGCCTCCTGTGCCTCGACCAGCACTCTGACTGCGGTTTGTTCTGACACTTGCTTTTCCTAATCACTGTGTAAACTTGCCACTTGTATTTTTGCCTGCTTATTTCTCCGGTTTTCAGCCCTCTCCCCCCCCCCGCCACCTCCTCCACCCTCCCTTGCCTTCTGTGTCATCGTTTTCCCGCTGCTTCCCTCGCGGCCATGCCCCCTCGCGGCCCCGCTCCCGCCTCTGCCGCTCCTCCTCCCTCCCCGCCTAAATGGCGACCGCCGCCCGACCACGCAGCGGACGCGCCCAGCGGGTGCGCCAAAGGCAAGCCCGTCTACGCCCGTCCGCACCTGGACCGCGCAGAGCGCCAGAACCCCTGGACCCCTTAGTCGCCACGACACCAGACTGCACTACGATTCCAGCACCCTCACGGCACTCAACGCCGGACGAGACCACTCCTGCTACCAGGCCATCCCGAAGAACACCCAAGGGCCCTTCTCCTGTCGGAACTGCAGCTTCATCAGCATCTGGCCCGCCAAACCATCAACCAGAGACCAAACCACCTCAGATGCATCCTCCTCAACACCCGCTCCGCTCGCAAGCACGCTATCGAACTCTGGGACCTTCTAGACTCAACCACCCCCGACGTCGCCTTCCTGACGTAGACCTGGCTGAACGCCACCTCTGCACCAGACATCGCCATAGCCATCCCAGAGTGGTACAAGATCTCCCGCAGAGACCGCACCAATGGAGTGGGAGGGGGGATAGCCATCATCCACAAGGACACACTCAGAATCTCGACCAACACCGACGACACCCTCACCTCCGCTGAGCACATGCACTTCCAGATCCACACCGACCTCAATATCTCCCTCAGAAGAACACTCGTCTACAGACCACCCGGACCACGACCACAGTTCAGCGACTCCATCACCGACCTCATCAGCACCCACGCCCTCGCCTCCACGGACTACATCCTTCTCGGGGACCTGAACTTCCACCTCGAGAACAACAACGACGCCAACTCCTCCGCCCTGATCGACAACCTCGCCAACCTCGGACTCAAACAGCTCGTGACAACACCCACCCATGCAGCCAGACACACACTGGACCCCATCTTCTCCGCAAGCCCCCACGACTCCTTCAACCACACCACCGAACCCCACTGGACCGACCACAGATGCGTCCACTTCATCTTCAGGAAACCCACCATACACCACCGCACCCAACAGTTGCCACGTCGCTGCTGGGGCAAAGTCACCAAGGACCAACTGACCACCACCCGCCGACCCCACCGACCCCGACACCGCCGCCATCAAGCTCAAACAGTGGATCAACGACTGCACCAACACCTTCGCCCCACTCAAGACCTCCGCAACCAATCACACCAACAAGAAAGCCGCATGGTTCCCCGAAGACCCCCGGACCTCCAAGCACACCTGTCGGAAGTTGGAGAATAAATGGCTCCACGACCGTACTCCAGACAGCCACACAGCCCACAGGAACGCCACCCGCAGACACCACCAACTCATCAGGACCGCCAAGGGGACCGCTTTCAAGGACCGCCTAGACAACAACGCACACAACTCCAAAGAACTCTTCAGCATCGTGAAAGAACTCTCCAACCCCAGCTCCAACACCAACGACATCCTACCTTCACAAGACCTGTGCGACTCACTGGCCACCTTCTTTCACCACAAGATCACCGACATCCACGACAGCTTCAACTCCAACACCCCCACATCCACCACCGAGACCACCACCCCTGCGACCTCCACCTCCACCCGCACCAGTCGCCTGACCTCCTGGTCCAAGGTCAGCGACGAAGACACCATCAAGACCATGAACTCCATCCACTCCGGATCCCCATCCGACCCATGCCCTCACCACGTTTTCAACAAAGCCAGCGCAGCCATCGCACCCCTTCTCCGGAAAACAATCAACACCTCCTTCGAGGCAGCAACCTTCCAGGAGAGCTGGAAGCACACCGAGATCCACGCCCTACTGAAGAAACCCAAGGCGGACCCCAAGGACGTCAAGAACTTCCGGCCCATCTCCCTGCTCCCCTTCCCGGCGAAAGTCACTGAGAAGATTGTCAACAGACAGCTGACCCGCTACCTTGAAGACAACAACATCCTGGACCCATCCTAGTCCGGCTTCCGCAGCAACCACAGCACTGAGACCGCCCTCATCGCCACCACCAACGACATCAGGATCCTGATGGACAAAGGAGAAACAGCCGCCCTCATCCTTCTGGACCTATCAGCAGCCTTCGACACGGTCTGCCACCGCACCCTAATAGCACGCCTCCATGACGCCGGAATCCAAGAGAAGGCCCTAGCATGGACCACATCCTTCCTCTCCAGTAGAACCCAGAGTGTCCGCCTCCCACACTTCTGCTCCTAGACCACCGAGATCATCTGCGGCGTCCCACAGGGATCCTCCCTCAGCCCGACGCTGTTCAACATCTACATGGCACCACTCGCCCGCGTTGCACGACAACATAACCTCAACATCATCTCCTATGCCGAAAACACCCAGCTGATCATATCCCTCACTGAAGACCCCCACACCGCCAAAGCCAACCTCCACAGAGGAATGAAGGCCGTCGCCGAATGGATGAAGCACAGCAGACTGAAGCTGAATTCAGACAAGACGGAGGTCCTCATCCTCGGCTCCACCCCCTCAGCCTGGGACGAATCCTGGTGGCCAACATCGCTAGGAATAGCCACAGAACCCACCGACCACGCACGCAACCTGGGGATCATCCTAGACTCCGCCCTCTCCATGACCAAACAAGTCAACGCAGTCTCCACGTCCTGCGTCAACACCCTCCGTATGCTCCGCAGGATCTTCAAATGGATCCCCTTCGACACGAGAAAGACCGTCACCCATGCCCTCATCTCCAGCAGACTGAACTACGGGAACGCCCTCTACGCAGGAATAACAACCAAGCTCCTGAGGCGGCTGCAACGCATCCAGAACGCCGCGGCATGACTGATCCTCGACGTCCCACGACGCAGCCACATCACACCCCACCTGAGAGACCTGCACTGGCTCCCCGTCGACAAGAGGATCACCATCAAACTCCTCACCCACGCACACAAGGCCCTCCACAACGCCAGACCAGGATACCTCAACGACCGACTCAGCTTGTACACCCCCACCCGCAGCCTCCGCTCTGCCAACCTCGCCCTCGCCACAGTTCCTCACATCCAGAAAACCACCGCCGGCGGCAGATCCTTCTCCTATCTCGCCGCCAAGACCTGGAACACTCTCCCCACCAACCTACGACAGACCCAGGACCTGCTGGCCTTCAGAACACTTCTCAAGACCTGGCTGTTCGATCAGTAGCAGCCCCCCCCCCCCCCAGCGCCTTGAGACCCTCACCGGTATGTTGCGCGCTTTACAAATGTATTTGTGTTGTATTGTAGCACTAAGCGAGGGACCACAGACTCTGGCATACCGTTCACTGACGACCTTTCACTTTTTCCATTTAATTGGAGGGTCACCAGGACAAGAAGAATGGTGCAGCTATAACATTTTGCATTGTTAAATACTATTAACACGGAATTATAATTTATTACCTTGAATTAAAACAGACCAATGCCAATAACAGAATGATCAGAAACTGAAAGCTCGAGGGTTTCAGCGATCTGTATATTTTCAAAATTGCTCACCACCTCGACGAATGACACGATCCATGTACTTTCTAACAGCACGAGGATTCAGTTAATCAGCTCTACAGTCAGACGCGATCTGTTTACTTTTAATTTCACATAGATTTACAACATCAGGAACACTATGGAAACTGACGCAACTACTTGTTAAAAGTAATTATTTTATTTATTTTGAAAGTTTTATATAGCGCGAACAAGATCTTTGCAGATATCAGAGCGCTTTACAAATACAGGAGGTAAGGAAACAAGAAACATGGGAGAGATTAACAGACTTTTAAGCATAGAATACTTGTAGGTAAAAAATGAAAAGCAAAATAGGGTGGGTACATGGGGTAGCATAATAATTTACTATAACCAATGATACAAATCGACAATCAGACAAACAATAGTGCAGATAGGTGTAGATCCTCAAATAGATCCAGAGTACAAGTTCAGGTGAATTTAGTCATGAGAATAGCTTTTACTTCTTTTTTAAAGAATGCAGAGGAGGAGATAAGTCTGGTTTCAGGAGGGAGTGAGTTCCAGATCCTGGGTGCCATTCCTGAAGAAGAGCGTTTATATGTTTTTTCCTTCCGGAATCTACGAGGTTTCAGGAGAAGATTCTCTGTGCTTCTAGTGGTTCTTGAGCCACCAGATATTGTCAGTTTCTGAGTGAGGTAGCCGGGTGAGTTGTGGTGTACAGCTCTGTGCGTCATGCAGGCAATTTTCAGATGTATTCTGGCTTCAAAAGGCAGCCAGTTCAGGGATTTTAAGTCAGGGGAAATATGCGAGTGTTTTTTTGATCCAGTGATGAGTCTTGCTGCAGAAAGAGGCTCTCAGGGGTGCAGTAGTAGATAGAGGGAGTCTGCAAAGGGCGACGCTACCGTAGTCTAAGCGAGGAATGACTAGGGCTTGTACAGCAGTTTGGAAGTCCTTGGCTGGGAGGAAGGGTTTAAGTTTCCTCAAGGTATTGATTTGGAAATTAGCTCCCATAGTTGCTTTGCTGATATGCTGCTGCATGTTGAGATTGGTGTCAAGTGTAATGCCTAAGGATTTCGCTGAGTTCACGATGGTAGGTTGGACATTGAGTGCAGATAGGTGTTTAAGCCAAGTTTGGGTGGTGGAGATTTTCGCGGGAGGTGAGATCAGAAGGAACTCAGTTTTCAGAGCATTGAGTTTGAGGTGATTATCGGCAAGCCATGATTGGGTGTTTCTGAGCGTTGAGTTCAGAAGTTTGATGTCTTTGGGGGATTGTAATTTGAGATATAGTTGGGTGTCGTTGGCGTACATGTGAAAGTGTACATTAGATGCTTGTAACAAGGTGGTGAGAGGTTCCATGACCAGATTGAACAATGTTGGGGATAAAGAAGATCCTTGTGGGACGCCTAAAGTTACAGGCACTGGTAGAGACATCAAGTTGTTGCTCTTGAATTTCTGAGCCCTGTTATGCAGAAAGGAGGTGAACCATTTGAGAACAGTCCCTGATAGGCCCATTCTGGTGTTTAACAGCTCGAGTAAGTTCTCGTGTTTGACAGTGTCAAATGCTGAGGAGAGATCAAGAGGATGAGAAGGCAGGTATCGTTTGATCTAGGATTTGGAGTGCGTCATCAATTATGTGTGTCATAGCAGTTTCAGTACTGTGCCCTGCTCGGAACCCTGATTGATGAGAGTTGACGAGGTCAAACTAGGGTGACCAACTGGCATTGGTGCAAATTCAGGACGGTGAGTGTAAACATTCAGGACAAAGGGTCAAAATTCAGGACACAAATTCAGGACAGGAGGTCAAAATTCAGGACAAAACTCCAGGACAATAGGTAAAATTTACAGACACGTCAGAGGTCGCGCAATAGTATATAAATAAGCCCAGCCATTTCCAAACATATTCAACTATTTGCAAACCTATCCATCATGTATCCTTCCATCTATCATTTCACTCATCCATCCCTTCATCCATCCCTTCATCCATCCTTTCACTCATCCATCCATTATCCATCCATCCACCCTTTCACCCTATCCATCTGTACACTTATCCATCCACTCTTCATCCCATCCATCCATTCACTCATCCATCCAGCCATTTACCCTTTCACTAATCCAGCCATCCTTTCACTTACTAATCCTTTCACCTATCCACACTTAGTCATCCATCCATCCTCCCTTTCTCTCTCCACCGACCCTTTCACTTAGCCATCCTTCCATTCATCCATCCACCCACCCATCCATTCATCTACTCATCCACTCATGAATCCATCCATTGACCCTATCATGGACCCTATCACTCATCCATCTATCATTTCACTCCTTCACACATCTATTTATTCATTATTTTGTCAATCTACCCTCCCTTTCACTCACTCATCCATCCTTACATCCACCCTTTCACTCATACGTACATTCATTCACCCTTGCACTTATCAATCCATCCATCATTTCACTCATCCACCCAACCACCCCTTATCCACCCAACCATCCACCCACCCACCATCCACCCACCCACTCTTCTATTTTTTCACTCACCCACCCAGCATCCAATCCACTCATCTATCCTTTCACCCACCCATCATCCATCCATCCATCCTTCCCCTCATCTATCCTTACCCTCATCAATCCATCCATCCTTCCCGTCACCCATCCATCCCCTCATCCATCCATCCTATCCCTCATCCATCCTTCCCCTCATCAATCAATCCTTCATTCCTTCCCCTCATCCATCCTTCCTTCCCCTCATCCATCCATCCTTCCCCTCATCCATCCATCCATCCATCCTTCCCTCATCATCCATCCTTCCCCTCATCATCCATCCTTCCCCTCATCCATCCTTCCCCTCACCCATCCATCCCCTCATCCATCCATCCTATCCCTCATCCATCCTTCCTCATCAATCCATCCATCCTTCCCCTCATCCATCCATCCTTCCCCTCATCCATCCTTCCTTTCATCCATCATCCATCCTTCCCCTCCATCCATCCATCCTTCCCCTCATCCATCCTTCCCCTCATCCATCCTTCCCCTCACCCATCCATCCCCTCATCCATCCATCCTATCCCTCATCCATCCTTCCTCATCAATCCATCCATCCTTCCCCTCATCCATCCATCCTTCCCCTCATCCATCCTTCCTTTCATCCATCATCCATCCTTCCCCTCCATCCATCCATCCTTCCCCTCATCCATCCATCCATCCCACTCATCCATCCATCCATCCATCCCACTCATCCATCCATCCATCCCACTCATCCATCCATCCTTCCACTCATCCATCCATCCTTCCTCTCATCCATCCTTCCCTCGTCCATCCATCCCCTCATCCATCCATCCCCTCATCCATCCTTCCCCTCATCCATCCTTCCCCTCATCCATCCTTCCACTCATCAATCCATCCATCCTTCCCCTCACCCATCCATCCCCTCATCCATCCATCCTATCCCTCATCCATCCTTCCCCCTCATCAATCCATCCTTCCTTCCCCTCATCCATCCTTCCTTCCCCTCATCCATCCATCCTTCCCCTCATCCATCCATCCTTACCCTCATCCATCCTTCCTTTCATCCATCATCCATCCTTCCCTTCCATACATCCATCCATCCCCTCATCCATTCATCCTTCCACTCATCCAACATCCAGCTACCCTTCCACCCATACATTCAGCTATTTACATTTTCTCTCATCCCTCCTTCCCCTCACTCATCAATACATCCATCCTCTCTCATTTTCCATGTATTCAATCTTTCATTCATCCATTCACCCTTTCACTAATTCATCCAGCCATTCACCCATCCCTTCACTTACTTACTCGCCCACCTTTCCATATTAATGTGAGCTGAGCCCTTTTGAGAAGAGGCCCATCAGGAACTTCACCCTCGCTGCAAAAGCCATTCCAGGACGGGGGGGGGGGGAGACAGGATCCACCACAGTGGGGGGACAGAAGCCATCACAGGGGGGGGGACGGGAGCCATCACTGGAGGGGGAACAGGATCCACCACAGGACGGGGGAACAGGATCCACCAGGGTGGGCACAGGGGTTGGCATGCAGTATTCTAGTATCATCTTGGGCTCCTCACCCCCTCCTGCACAAGACAGGCTCTCTGTCCAAAATGCCACCCCCCACTGTGATGTACAGTACTTACAGGAGATACTCTAAGAGAACTGATTGAACTGATTGTCCTCCATACTTTGTTAATCAGTGTGGGTGCGATTGTGCAATTTCTTAATTGTATTACATTATAGACTGCATGTTTGAAGAACCGAGGTCGGAGTAATCTGGCTCAGCAGAGTCTAGGATGTTTGGGGCCCTGGGTAGTAATGGAATGTGTGAGGCCCCTCTAAATTGCAGAGACTTGACGCATTCAGTGCTGTTTGAATGTGAATAGACGCCCCTGCTCCTGAAGCTGCAGCCCCTCCCTCTCAGTCACCTTCAAGCACCTCTTAACAGCTCATCACGGGCTAAAGGTGTGAGGCGTTGCCATCCCGCTGTGCCTCCAATGCTAGGTGTCTGAGCTTTGGAACAGCCTCGGAGTCAAAGAGGGAGGTGGGTGGAAGCTGGGCCCAGTTAAAATTACGGACAAATGGCGTCCGTTAAAGAATCCTTCACGGACAACGGACAGACGGCCAAAATTACGGACTGTCCGTGAAATTTACGGACGGTTGGTCACCCTAGGTCAAACTGATCAATGTGTTTTGTTAATTGTAGTTGTACTCATTTTTCCAAAAGTTTTGAAAGTGTGGGAATATTGGTAATAGGACGGTAATTGTTTAGGTCAGTAGGGCCCGCTGTTGGTTTCTTGAGTATAGGTGTAACTTGTCCAATTTTGAGTGAGTCTGGGATGAGTCCTTGTTGAACTGAACTGTTAATAATTTTGGTCCAGAGTGGGAGGAGTAATGGGATGAAGTATTTTACAGCGTTGGCAGGAAGAGGGTCTGTGAGGTGATTAGAGGGTTTCAATGTGCTGAGCAGTTTTAGAATTGTTTCTTCTGAGTAGGTGTCAAAGGATGACCAAGCAGCATTGTTTTTTGGTTCAGTGGGTGTTATGCTGCGGGGGTTGGAGTGAAGGATTACGTCATTGCGAAGTTCGCTCCTTATGTTATCAGTCTTTAGTTTGAAGAAAGCAGAGAAGTCTTCACATGATGGTAAATCGCCTATTGTGCTATGTGTAAGTTGGGGATGTTCCTTGGATTGTGTTTTGATTAGTTCAAATAGTTTTCTTGGCCGGTTTTTTGCTTGATCGAGCTGAAGGCTGAAGAAATCTGATTTGGTTCGCTTAATTTTCCTGAAGTAGGCGTTTCTCTTTTTCTTCAGAGTTTTAAGGTGCACTGCCGAAGGGGCTGATCTCCAGGTGCGCTCTGCTATTCGCATGGCTCGTCTGTCTTCGTTGAGTCTACCATCGTACCATGGGTTGGAGTTCTTAGTGGAGACTTTTTTCAATTGCAAGGGGCGGTCTCATTGATTATTGAAGTCATAGAGTTGAGGTAGTGGTCGGTCAAAGATTGAACATCATGAGCGCCGGTAGGGGGAAGGAGGAGATTGCAGCTGTGGGAAGGTAAAGAATTTGGGTTGAGTTTCTTCAGGTCCCTTTTCCAGACCTTGGATTTAGTGGCTTGAACCGGGTTAAGTTTAACTTTTTCATTGATGAAGAATGTGATAATGTGGTGGTCTGACCAGTCACAGGGTTGGATTGACTCAAGCTGGTAGAGTTCTCTTTGGAGATGATAAGGTCGAGGATAGAGCCTTTATCGTGGGTCGGGCTGTTGCAGATTTGGGTGAGGTCAAGAGCATTGAGGTAGTTTTTGAGACTATTTACCACGCCGTCATTGTGATCGTTCCAATGGAGATTGAAGTCACCAAGGAAATTTTGAGTGTTTTGTCGTCCGGAAAAGGGTGATATTGTGTCCATGAGTTGTTGGGTGAAGATGAGGTTGTCTCCAGGTGGGTGGTAGATGACGTGTAGAGAGCATACAGGTTTGTTCTCGCTGATGACATCAAGGCAAATGTATTCGCAGGAGGTAAGTGGGGGGAAGGTGATTCTGGTAATTGAGAGGTTGCTCCTGTAAATACATGCGATTCCACCGCCTGTCTTGCTGGACCTGTCAAGTCTAATGATGAGGTAGTTGGGTGGAACTAGAATATTCATGATAGGTGTAGAAGATTCAGTTAACCAAGTTTCAGTCAGAATGGTTAAATCAAGGTCCAGTGTCTTGATGAGATCGGCGATGTCGGAGGAGTGTCTAGGGGCCGATCTGCAGTTGAGAAGTATGCATTTGAGTCTGGGGGTGTAGAGGGTGGAGGAGGGTTCTAGAGTGAGGGGGACTTTTTTATGGTTATTAGGGACGGATCCTCTGTTGTTGTTTTGAGTGGAGTGCCTAAGGAGATTAGAGTGAATCGTGGGGATGGAAAGGTGTGTGGTGGCTAAGTGTTTTTGGGGAACTGGGTCATATGAGCGGAGGAGGGTGCGTATGTCGTGGTCCGAGAGTGGATTGATGGTGCGTCGGGAGCGGTTGGTGGGATTGCAAGCGGGGATAGAGGACCAGTGTGGGGAGTTTTGTGTGAGAGGGTGAGTAGGATGGGTGGGGGATTTGTTAGGAGTGGGAGTGGTGATGGGTAAGGGGTGTCTGGATTGTGTGAGGAGTAACTCTTTGAGGGTGTGTAGATCTTCTTTGACTTGGAGAGGGTGGACATAATCATGTCCAGTGTGGCATTGGGAAAGGGGTTGGGGATGGGCACTAGAGGTGAGTAAGAGACTAGTTTACTGTAGTGGGGGGGAGGGGAGTGGTGTTATTGCAGGGGTTGATGGTATTAATGGGTGGGTTGTTATTCGGGAGTATAGGGAGGTTGGGGGGGAAAGGTGTCGTTGAGTTAGTGTTAGGGGGGAGGTTAGTGGTATAGGTGGGGGTGTTGGTGGTAGAAGGGGTAGGAGAGATGGAGGGGAGTGGTGTGAGAGGATTAGTAAGGGGGTTGGTGTTATTGGGCCGGGAGTAAGTGGTTGGAGGGGGAGAGACTATGAGGGATGAGTGTAGGCTGGGTGTTGTGGGGGTGCAGGTGAGGTAGTGAGGGCTGAGAGTGGGGGGGGATAAGTTGAGGGATGAGTGAGAGCTAGGGGTTTCTAGGATGCAGGTGGAGTAGTGGGGACTGAGAATGGGGGGGAGAGGTTGATGGATGATTGAGGGCTAGGAGTGGAGGGGGTGCAGGTGAGGTAGTGGGGACTGGGAATGGGGGGGGAGGTGGAATGAGAGAAGGACCTGTTGTGGGGAGGGGGGGTGCAGTTAAGGGAGGTGGGGTGTTCTGAGCGACTAGTTGGAAGTGGGAGGGGAGGGTTGTGTTGGGGTGTAGAGGGGGTGGGGAGGATGTAAGAGGAGGAGTGATCTACGCCTGTGATTGAGGGATGTGAGGTGACAGGAGCGGGTGGGTGATGGAGTAGAGTGCTGGGGGGATGGGGGAGGTGTGTGTTAGTTGTAGGAGGCGCTGTGGAGTCAAGTTTGTTAGGATCGGATGCCAGATGGATTTGAGTCTGAGGTGTTGGAGATATAGTCTTTAAAAGTGGGGAACAGGTTGTCAAATAGGTCGAGGTTCCTGTCTGTGGATTGAATTAAGATAGTGCCATTGTTGTAGATGGTGATGGTTGCTCTAGCTGGGAAGAGTTGGGATGGAATGGTGGACAGTGTTAAGCCATGGGCGGATTTCCTGGTGGTGGAGATAGTGAGTAAGGTGAGGAACGCTTTTCTCCATTGTACTCTACATGTAGTGTAAAAGATGATATCGGTGCTCTTGGCTCCATTGTTTAGAGAGTGGTAGGTGTCTACAAAGGGTGTTTCAGGGTGGGACTTCAGGAAGTTGTGTTTAAAACGTTTGGCGTTTTTTTTAGAGACCTCGGTGGGTAATTTTTTTTTTTTTTTTTTTGGTGTAAAGTATTTATTGAAGACATATTATAGTTACACAGCGTCACGCCGACATCCCAGAGGCTGGCCGCTATCAGATCGTATAGCATCATAAATGACGTGACACACTAGATAGCATGCAGTGGAAGAACAGCAGTAGCATCTTAGGTACATCGACAGTGAGCATATGCAACAGCAATAAATCAATAGTGCTCACAATTTTCAGATCGATAGACATGCAGCGCACAATTGGTGAGGAAAGGAAGATGGATCGAATGTACAAATGCGTATACTCTAGAAGCGGAAAACAAACATTCCAAATCAAGCAATGTCTACCAGCCATTTCTCCCCCCCCCCCCCAAAAAACAACAACAGAACCCAACTCTGGTGCAGAGGAAAAAAAGGCACAAACGGGCAGAAGGTCAATTGTAAGAAAAGATCAATGTCTCTGGGCAGGGCGTAACAGAGCGAACACATAGGCATCAGCAGAAATCATGCTAGCATAGGGGATCATGTCAGCGCGAAAGAATGAGGGAAGTCTACACGTGCCGGGGGGAGGGGGCACAGACTACAGGAGAGACTGAACAGAACTTGCATATGCACAGGCGCAAAGCCACACGCAGAACCCCATCACATCTAAAGCGCTCACTTGGATTGCAGCCACCTCACAGGGCCCATCGCCGCAGTAGAATACAAGCACAGGACAAAGTGGGATCAGCCCATATCATCAGATATCGCACCTGGTATCGATTGTTCAGAGTCAGGGGAGGTTGCGCGCTCTCGTGTCCACTGCATGAAGGGCTCCCAGATGTCTCTAGGTCGGGAAGCGGTAGGCATCAGTTCCCAGTAGCGTTCAAGTTGTGTGTTGCCGTACGTCACATCTCTAACCCATGCAGCAAACGTAGGTAGGGCACGCCTACCCCAGTGCACCGCCACCTGTCTCTTGGCGTAAAGGAGCAGTAGCGCATGTAACTTTCTGTGTTTGGGCAATGTGTCATGAACCCAACCCAGCAGCCCCAGGAGAGGGGACGGTGCGTCTGACCTGTGAAGTATCTGATTAATAGCAGTGAAAATGTCCAGCCAGTACTCCTCCAATTTAGGGCAGCTCCATGCCACATGTAGAAAAGAGGCATTCTCGCAGCCGCATTTCCAACACGCAGAGTCCTCTCTAAGACCCATCCGGTGGAGTGATATCGGCGTGCGATAGTATCTGTGCAGAAACTTAAAATGTACCAATCTTAGCCTGTAATTGGGTGATAACATCATAAGTTGCCTGCAGCAGAACTCCCACTGCTCCTCCGTCAGTGGCTCCTCCAGGTCCGCATTCCATGCCTGCAGTGAAGAAGGCACAGTGATAGGGGATTGATCCTGCATACAGGTGTACAGGCGGGACACAAGCTTCTTTGGGGAGGGTTTCGAAAGTAAATTCTGAAGAGCTAGGAGCTGCGGCGGCTCTTCGGGGAACTGGGGCCACAGTGCCCTACAGGACGCCTTAAGTGAGTGATACAGAAAGAGATCAGAAAACGACTCAGGATGTCCCTCCTCGCGCAAACCTAGGTCCCGAAAGGTGCCATCAGGGTAAAGGTCAGCAAATGTGTGTAAGGGCTGCCCACGAAGCGCAACGGTGCCACCACCGTCACGCAAACAGGGCATCATAGGATTGCCTCGCAGCGGAATTGCTGGCGCATACAGCAGGGGGAGTCTCGCTCTGTTCAGCAATTCGCGCCATGTCCAGCGCAGCATCTCCACCGTGTCTACATCTTTTGATGGGCGAGACACCTTGCCATAGAGCGCCACGTTCAAAGGGGAGGGGGCCGCCGCAGCCAGCTCCACCGCAACATGCGGCTGGTAGGGAGTGGGAAAAGCCCAGAAGTGTAAGAACTGTGCCTGCGCACATAATGAGTATAGTTTCATGTCAGGAGCCCCCAAACCGCCCTGCCGCAGTGGAAGTGTGAGCAACGCCCAAGATGTCCTCGCCTGGCCACCAGCCCACACAAGTGCCAGCAATAGCGACCGCACCCGTGCGTGAAAGTGTGCAGTCAGTGGTATGGGAATATTGATAAATAAATAGAGAAATTTAGGGAGGATCACCATTTTCGCCAGAGCTATCCTCGCGACCAGCGAAAGAGGGAGTTTGTTCCAGATTTCCACCTTTCCCTCCAGCCAGTCTACTGCCCTGCCAAAATTTAGAGACCACAACTCTTGTAAATCGCGGCTTATCCAGACCCCCAGGTATTTTACTGCGTCCAATTCCCAGCGCAGTGGGTAGTCAGAGGACGACTCTCGCGTGGAATCGGTTAGAGGAAAAACTACAGACTTGGACCAATTAATTGATATCCCAGCTAAGCCCTCAAAGCGAACAAATTCCCGCAACAGGGGGTTTAGGTTTACAGCAGGATTGAGGACATATAGCGTGACATCATCTGCATACAGGGATATCAGTAGGCTTCGTGAACTGAATCCTATCCCCCTTGCTGTGTGATGTTGTCGAATTCGAGGGGCAAGGGGCTCCATTGCTATCGCAAATAGTAACGGGGATAAAGGACAGCCCTGTCTGGTCCCACGGGATATGGCAAATGGCTGGGATATAAGCCCATTCACGCTTACTCGAGCTCTGGGCGCAACGTACAGCAACTTAATCAAATTTATGAAGAGTGGACTGAAACCCATCCTACCTAAAATCCTAAAGAGGTAGGGCCATTCGAGCGAATCAAACGCTTTGGTAGCGTCCAAAAAAACGACTGCGGCCTGTATAGAGGGATGCAAGTAGTGTAGAACGGAAAATATCGTCCTGAGATTATGAGACGTCGCTCGGCCAGGTATAAATCCAGATTGATCTGGGAGTGCCACCATCGGTAACAAAGGCTGTAGCCTGTCCGCAATGATTTTGGCATATATCTTCGCATCAACATTGATTAAGGAGAGGGGTCGGTAAGAGTCGAGGGCCTGGCAGTCTTTATCTGGTTTGAGCAGTGTTATAATTAAAGCTTCGCGCATCGACTCAGGCAGGGAACCTATCTCCAGAGCCTCAACAAAAACTGAGTGGAGTTTGGGGGCTAATTCTTCGGCGTATGTTTCGTAAAAGGCCGTAGTCAGGCCATCCGGGCCCGGGGCTTTGCTCGCAGGCATGCTTTTAATCACCTGAGCTATATCCCGAACAGTGATGGGGACATCCATATATTGGCAGTGAAAGGCATTAAACCAAACGATGGCAATGGAGTCTAGGAAACTCTCCAGGGAATCAGGGACCAAGGGTTGTCTAGTGGTGTATAGGGACTCGTAGAATTCAGCAAATGTGTTTAGTACAGCTTCCTGGCCAACAACCGTCTTTCCCTCACGATTTTTGACAGAGTGTATGTAGTGCGAGTGTGTGCGAGGAGCTATCAGTCGCGCCAGGGTCCTGCTCGGTCTGTCCCCTTCTCCGTACCTACGGGCCTCTGCCTGCTTCCCCAGGAAGGCAACCTCTCGTTGCGCCTACTCATTAAAGGCAAGTATTTTGGTTTTCATTTGACCTGCCATCTCCGGAGAAGGATCCCGGCAGAATGCCAGGTCCAGCTCCCTCAGCTCCAATTCAAGTTGAGTCAGAGTTAGACGTATAGCCCGTAACACCCCAGCTTGCCTAGCAATACATTGGCCACGAATGACCGCCTTAAACGCGTCCCACACTGTAGCCACCGTGGACGCCGAACCCTCATTTTCTGCAAAATAGTTCACAATATCTGTTCTAATTTCTTCAGTGAAAACAGTGTCCGTGAGTGCATGGGGGGGCAGGCGCCAGGAAAACGCTCTTTTGGGGACCCCGGGTATCCTCAATTCCAACATGCAGGGGGCATGGTCAGAGAGAGATCTGGCCTGTATGGTCGTGTCCAACGTCCACGATGCCACAGCAGGCGACACCAGCCAATAATCCAGGCGGGACCAGGCCGCATGATGGCTTGTTATGCATGTCCCCACGGTTTCCATTGGATGTCTAGCCCTCCACACGTCCGATAAATGCCCCTCCTCCATCACATCTAGAATCGACTTCCGAGCACTCGTGTGTGTAGGCCTGCCCACACCCCAGCGATCTAAATCATCATTAAGTGTAACATTAAAATCGCCCCCTAGGACAATGTGCGAACAATCTAACAGCATGATCCGGGCCCAGACAGTTCTAAAAAACTCCGGATCATCGACATTCGGGCCATAAATGGCCGCAAGTATTAGTGGTCTGCCTTGTAGTGATCCATGCGCAATTACATATCTGCCCTCCCCATCCAAGATAATGTCATGTTCTTGCCAGTCCAGGCCTCTGCGGATGAGTATTGCTACACCCCTAGCATAGTTGGAATAAATCGCAGAATACACCTGTGACCATCTCGAGTGTTTCAATCTAGTCGAAGGAGTGGAGTTAACATGAGTCTCCTGCAAGAAACATATGTCGACATTATGTCTAGCAAGCATACCATGCATCAATCTGGCTTTCTTATGGTCCCCCAAACCTCTAATGTTCCAAGTCCACAGCTTAACACTCCCCATGTCGCATTACGTTGAGAACAACAAGTGCCAGCCCAATGGCCGCTCCAGCCCCTCCAAACGCCCCGGCCCAATTTGAGTATAGCAATATTGCATGTGTTTCATCCATCTGACAGTATCCTCCATAGCACCAACTTCGAACAATCAGCAAACAATTCAACCCCCCCGCCACCCCCTCCCTCACCAACCCCCCAATCAGGTTGTGACAAAGCCCAATGACAGAAACCCATATCGTGTCGACAAACTATAAACACAAACAGTGGGAGACACCCCATGGGGCGTGGTGCTCCTGGCTTACACCCCCTGCTTACACAGGGTGGCTACATTCAAGTCAAATACTCCATGTCCTAAACGGTCATCCCAACATAGGGCCGTCTCACGACCCATCAGCAGAACATAAGAAACGGTGAGCGCACCAGCAGTTTCACCTATGGAACAGGGCAATAACCCAGATCCCACCCACATCTCCAGGTAAGGCACGCGGAGCAATAGAATATGCGGGGGGGACTTGATCAGTTAAGCAAGATATGAGGTAAGGAACTAGTTAGTGCCACAATTCAATCATCGCCAAAATATTAATCATTATCACTAAGCCGGTCAGAGTCATTGTCTCGTCTAGGCGACTTACGCCTTGCCCCAGGTCCGCTAATATGTTTTGCAAACTTAAGCGCGGATTTCGCATCAGTAAAGAAGTGTGTGGTGTGTTCATGGACTACCTTCAGTTTAGCTGGATACAAGAGTGCGTATTGAATACCAGCTTGCATCAGTACCTTCTTAGCTGGCAGGAACTCTCTTCGAGCCGCTTGTACCAGGGGGGGTAAAGTCAGGGTAAAAGGAGATGTTGTTCCCTTTATGCGTGATCCCACCTTTCTCCCTAGCGAGGCGTAGGATGAGGTCCCTGTCTTGAAAATTCAGCAGTTTAGCAAGAATGGGACGGGCGGTGTGCCCGGCGGCGGAACCTTCCCAAGAGATCTGTGCGCTCTTTCAACCGTGAATACCTGGGAGAGGTGCGGGTCGAAGAGTTCATGCAGGAGGTCCGCCACAAACACCTCCATCTTGCCAGTGTTCGCCGACTCAGGAATTCCCGTGATGCGAATATTCGATCTCCTGGAGCGCGCCTCCAAATCGTCTGCCTTGGCTCGGAGGGACTCCAGTTCCTTTTCGATATTGGTGATGTGTTGTTTGGTTTGTTGTTGGAATTCGCAGCACTCAGTTTGCCTGTTTTCCAAGCAGTCCAGTCTCGTTTCATGGGCATCCACTTTGGTTTTAACTGATTCCAATTGAGAGGACATTGCATCCAATTTAGTGTCAATACTTTTCAGGCTCGACCGGACCTCCATCATCAGTGCCCCAAAGTTCACGTCCGCAGTAGCACCCTGCGACGAGGACTCGTCCACATCTTGATCCGCCACATTTTGCCTGTTAAGGCGCTTCTGTTCAAAATGAATCTTAGACTGCTTCGCATTATTTTTCCCCATCTTGAAGCTAACAGTATGGCGCGTGAGGTGCCGCACAGCAGAGAGGGCCTCGTGGTATCACTCACAGCGACAAACAGGGCAGCCCACCAGCTCCAGATGCACACGGGGCGTCGTGCATGCAGCCCAGCCAGGCGCCTGTCCACAGCACCGCACGGGCAGACAGGGGGGAGGCAAGCTGCAGTCCGGATCCAGGCGAGTGCACCTAGATCTCGAGATGTCGCGACAGCCGGACCCCTGCGCGTCAGAGCAGTCCAAAGGCCGCAAGTAGTGAAGCGCCGAGCAGGCACACCTCACCAGGCAGCGAGCAGCCACAGGTATTCGGGCACTGCCTTAGATAGGAGGAACACTCTGCATGTGCGCGGGTGCAAATCAGTAGTCAGGAGTTTTGCGTGTCAGTTCAGGGGACTGCATCTGGAAGACAATTAATTGCACAGGCCCGTTCCTCACCTAACCACCGCCAGGCAGCGGGAGCAGGCCCAGTCCTCAGCAGCCGTCAAGCCCACGAGCAAAATGGCGGGCTCGTCTCGGGCGCGATCCCTCCGTCAGCCCCGGGAGCCCAGCGACAGGTTTCAAGGGCCAGCGGGGAGATTGTATGTGTCGATCCTCGCAGTAGCTCAGCAGTGACTCACCGGCGGCTCCCGAGAAGGACAGCGCACAATCACCGGGGCCCACACTCCGCCTCCTCCAGGGTCTCGGAGGCCCGCTGATCACCGGCCTGCAGTAGGAAGCGGCGCCCGGCGTAGGCTCCGCAGCAGCGGGTCTTCCACGTCGCACAGGCCGCCCAGATCGCGAGAGGCTGTAGCTGTGCTTGTCGGTGTTCAGTGCGCTTAAAACTTAGGTCGGAGGTGTAGCTCTGCCTCCGCCACCGATTCTCGGCTAGAAACAAGGCACCGTTAGGTCATGGAGAAGGATAGTGAAGGATTTCTATGTGTAGCTGGCGGAGCACACTCACAGAGCGGCCATTTCGCTGCCCGGTTGGCCACGCCCCCGAGCTCGGTGGGTAATTAATTTTATATGTGTGGTTGCCCGTGCATTCCATGTTGGGAGTAGAGGTGTAGGTAGGTGTAGGAGGTTGTGTGGGTAAAAGAAGGCTATGGTACGTGCGAGTAAGGTGGTTAGTCTAAAAAGTGGGCATGCAAGAGTGGAGGATGTGACTAGGTTAAAATGGCCACTTCCTTAGGCAAGGTAAAGTAGAGAGGAATGACTAGTCTAAGATGGCCGCCAAGTAGGGGAGATAGAGCCAAGTCTTGTAGTCCTTTTTAGGTCTCGCACCTGCGAACCGGATCGCGAAAGCGATCCGTCGCTGCGAGACTTATTGTGATCATTTCAGTTTTCAAGGGCTCAAGGGGAACAGACAAGAGACAAGAGATGTGAACGCGCAGATCTTCGACTTGGATTAGGTCGCGCGCGCTAACTGTGAAGAGCATGTCAGTTTCAGTTTTACACGAGCAGTTCTACATTTTGTTACTTTGTTGCAGGCTGGTTTGTGAAGAACATGTCAGTTTCAGTTTCCCCTTGCCGACTGTGTGCAAACAGCTTCTGCATACAATTTTTTTTAATGGTTTTTTTAATATAATGTGCGTGTTTTAATACAAGTGTGTTGAAAAGTGGGTGTTTTCGATAATTAGTCCGTAAAAAAGTGTTTGTGTTTAACTACAATAATAATGTGTGTGTTTTCAATACAATGAGCATGTTAGGAACTGTTTGTGCTGTACAGTGGAGTGCTGCGTTGTAGAGTGCAGCGCTGTATAGTGGGGTGGTGTGTTGTAGAGTGGAGCACTGCGCTGTAGAGTAGAGCGCTGCGCTGTAGAGTGGAGCGCTGCGCTGTAGAGTGGAGCGCTGTAGAGTGGAGCGCTGCGCTGTAGAGTGAATCCGGCACTGTAGAGTGGATGCTGCGCTGTAGAGTGAATGCCGCGCTGTAGAGTGGAGCGCTGCGCTGTAGAGCAGAATGCTGCGTTGTGTAGTGTTGCGCTGTAGAGTGGAGTGCTGCGCTGTAGAGTGGAGTGTTGCGCTGTAGAGGGGAGTGTTGCGCTGGAGAGTGGCGCGCTGCGCTGTAGAGTGGCGCGCTGCACTGCAGACTGGACCGCTGCGCTGTAGAGTGAGTGCTGCTTTGTAGAGTGGAATGCTGCGCTGTACAGTGGTGTGCTAAATTGGGAAGGTCTGCGCTGTAAAGTGGAGTGTTGTGTTGTGCTGCGCTGTAGAGTGGAGTGTTGCGCTGTAGAGTGGAGTGTTGCGCTGTAGAGTGGAGTGTTGCGCTGTAGAGTGGAGTGTTGCGCTGTAGAGTGGAGTGTTGCGCTGTAGAGTGGCGTGTTGCGCTGTAGAGTGGCGTGTTGCGCTGTAGAGTGGCGTGCTGCGCTGTAGAGTGGCGTGCTGCGCTGTAGAGTGGAGCACTGCGCTGTGGAGTGGAGCGCTGTAGAGTGGAGCACTGCACTGTAGAATGGAGCGCTGCGCTGTGAAGTGGAGCGCTGCGCTGTAGAGTGGAGCGCTGCGCTGTAGAGTGGAGCGCTGCGATGTAGAGTGGAGCGCTGCGATGTAGAGTGGAGCGCTGCGATGTAGAGTGGAGCGCTGCGCTGTAGAGTGGAGCGCTGCGCTGTAGAGTGGAGCGCTGCGCTGTAGAGTGGAGCGCTGCGCTGTAGAGTGGAGCGCTGCGCTGTAGAGTGGAGCGCTGCGCTGTAGAGTGGAGCGCTGTGCTGTAGAGTGGAGCGCTGTACAGTGGAGCCCTGCACTGTAGAGTGGAGCGCTGCGCTGTAGAGTGAATGCTGCACTGTAGAGTGAATGCTGCACTGTAGAGTGGAGCGCTGCGCTGTACAGCAGAATGCTGCGTTGTCTAGTGTTGCGCTGTAGAGTGGAGCGCTGCGCTGTAGAGTGGAGCGCTGCGCTGTAGAGTGGAGTGTTGCGCTGTAGAGTGGAGCGCTGCTTTGTAGAGTGGAGTGCTGCGCTGTAGAGTGGAATGCTATACTGGGGAGTTCTGTGCTGTAGAGTGGAGTGCTGCATTGTGTAGTGCTGCACTGTAGAGTGGAGCGCTGCGCTATAGAGTGCTGCGCTGTAGAGTGGAGCGCTGCGCTGTAGAGTGGAGCGCTGCGCTGTAGAGTGGAGTGCTGCGCTGTAGAGTGGAGCGCTGCGCTGTAGAGTGGAGCGCTGCGCTGTAGAGTGGAGCGCTGCGCTGTAGAGTGGAGCGCTGCGCTGTAGAGTGGAGTGTTATACTGGGAAGTTCTGTGCTGTAGAGTGGACTGCTGCGTTGTAGAGTGGAGTGTTGCGCTGTAGAGTGGAGTGTTGCGCTGTAGAGTGGAGCGCTGTGCTGTAGAGTAGAGCGCTGTAGAGTGGAGCGCAGCGCTGTAGAGTGGAGCGCTGCGCTGTAGAGTGAATGCTGCGCTGTAGAGTGGAGCGCTGCGCTGTAGAGCAGAATGCTGCTTTGTGTAGTGTTGTGCTGTAGAGTGGAGCGCTGCGCTGTAGAGTGGAGCGCTGCGCTGTAGAGTGAAGCGCTGCGCTGTAGAGTGGAGCGTTGCGCTGTAGAGTGGAGCGTTGCGCTGTAGAGTGGAGCGTTGCGCTGTAGAGTGGAGCGTTGCGCTGTAGAGTGGAGCATTGCGCTGTAGAGTGAGTGCTGCTCTGTAGAGTGGAATGCTGCGCTGTACAGTGGTGTGCTAAATTGGGAAGGTCTGCGCTGTAAAGTGGAGTGTTGTGTTGTGTAGTGCTGCGCTGTAGAGTGGAGCACTGCGCTGTGGCGCGCTGCGCTGTAGAGTGGCGCGCTGTGCTGCAGACTGGAACGCTGCGCTGTAGAGTGGAGTGTTGCGCTGTAGAGTGGAGTGTTGTGCTACGCTGTAGAGTGGAGTGTTGCGCTGTAGAGCGGCGTGCTGCGCTGTAGAGGAGCGCTGCGCTGTGGAGTGGAGCGCTATAGAGTGGAGCACTGCGCTGTAGAGTGGAGCGCTGCGCTGTAGAGTGGAGCGCTGCGCTGTAGAGTGGAGCGCTGCGCTGTAGAGTGGAGCGCTGCGCTGTAGAGTGAATGCTGCACTGTAGAGTGAATGCTGCGCTGTAGAGTGGAGCGCTGCGCTGTAAAGCAGAATGCTGCGTTGTCTAGTGTTGCGCTGTAGAGTGGAGCGCTGCGCTGTAGAGTGGAGCGCTGCGCTGTAGAGTGGAGCGTTGCGCTGTAGAGTGGAGCGCTGCTTTGTAGAGTGGAGTGCTGCGCTGTAGAGTGGAATGCTATACTGGGGAGTTCTGTGCTGTAGAGTGGAGTGCTGCGTTGTGTAGTGCTGCACTGTAGAGTGGAGCGCTGCGCTGTAGAGTGGAGCGCTGCGCTGTAGAGTGGAGCGCTGCGCTGTAGAGTGGAGCGTTGCGCTGTAGAGTGGAGCGCTGCTTTGTAGAGTGGAGTGCTGCGCTGTAGAGTGGAATGCTATACTGGGGAGTTCTGTGCTGTAGAGTGGAGTGCTGCGTTGTGGAGCGCTGCGCTGTAGAGTGGAGCGCTGCGCTGTAGAGTGAATGCTGCACTGTAGAGTGAATGCTGCGCTGTAGAGTGGAGCGCTGCGCTGTAAAGCAGAATGCTGCGTTGTGTAGTGTTGCGCTGTAGAATGGAGCGCTGCGCTGTAGAGTGGAGCGCTGCGCTGTAGAGTGGAGCGCTGCGCTGTAGAGTGGAGCGCTGCACTGTAGAGTGGAGCGCTGCGCTATAGAGTGGAGCGCTGCGCTATAGAGTGGAGCGCTGCGCTGTAGAGTGGAGCGCTGCGCTGTAGAGTGGAGCGTTGCGCTGTAGAGTGGAGTGCTGCTCTGTAGAGTGGAATGCTGCGCTGTACAGTGGTGGGCTAAATTGGGAAGGTCTGCGCTGTAAAGTGGAGTGTTGTGTAGTGCTGCGCTGTAGAGTGGAGCATGGCGCTGTGGCGCACCGCGCTGTAGAGTGGCGCGCTGTGCTGCAGACTGGAACGTTGCGCTGTAGAGTGGAGTGTTGCGCTGTAGAGTGGAGTGTTGCGCTGTAGAGTGGAGTGTTGCGCTGTAAAGTGGAGTGTTGCGCTGTAGAGCGGCGTGCTGCGCTGTAGAGTGGAGCGCTGCGCTGTGGAGTGGAGCGCTGCGCTGTAGAGTGGAGCGCTGCGCTGTAGAGTGGAGCGCTGCGCTGTAGAGTGGAGTGCTGCGCTGTAGAGTGGAGTGCTGTAGAGTGGAGCGCTGCGCTGTAGAGTGAATGCTGCACTGTAGAGTGAATGCTGCACTGTAGAGTGGAGCGCTGCGCTGTACAGCAGAATGCTGCGTTGTCTAGTGTTGCGCTGTAGAGTGGAGCGCTGCGCTGTAGAGTGGAGCGCTGCGCTGTAGAGTGGAGCGCTGCGCTGTAGAGTGGAGCGCTGCGCTGTAGAGTGGAGTGCTGCGCTGTAGAGTGGAGTGCTATACTGGGGAGTTCTGTGCTGTAAAGTGGAGTGCTGCGTTGTGTAGTGCTGCGTTGTAGCGTGGAGCGCTGCGCTGTAGAGTGGAGCGCTGCGCTGTAGAGTGGAGCGCTGCGCTATAGAGTGGTGCGCTGCGCTGTAGAGTGGAGCTCTGCGCTGTAGAGTGGAGTGCTGCATTGTATAGTGCTGCGCTGTAGAGTGGAGTGCTGGGCTATGAAGTGCTACACTGTAGACTGGGTTCTGCGTTTTGTAATGCTGCGCTGTAGAGTGGAGCGTTGCGCTGTAGAGTGAATGCTGCACTGTAGAGTGAATGCTGCGCTGTAGAGTGGAGCGCTGCGCTGTAGAGTGAATGCTGCACTGTAGAGTGAATGCTGCGCTGTAGAGTGGAGTGCTGCGCTGTACAGCAGAATGCTGCGTTGTGTAGTGTTGCGTTGTAGAGTGGCGCGCTGCGCTGTAGAGTGGTGCGCTGCTCTGTAGAGTGGAGCGTTGCGCTGTAGAGTGGAGTGCTATACTGGGAAATTCTGCGCTGTAGAGTGGACTGCTGCGTTGTAGAATGGAGCGCTGCGCTGTGAAGTGGAGTGCTGTAGAGTGGAGCACTGTACTGTAGAGTGGAGCGCTGCGCTGTAAAGTGGAGCGCTGCGCTGTAAAGTGGAGTGCTGCGCTGTAGAGTGGAGCGCTGCACTGTAGAGTGAATGCTGCACTGTAGAGTGAATGCAGCTCTGTAGAGTGGAGCGCTGCGCTGTAGAGCAGAATGCTGCGTTGTGTAGTGTTGCGCTGTAGAGTGGAGCGCTGCGCTGTAGAGTGGAGCACTGCGCTGTAGAGTGGAGCGTTGCGCTGTAGCACTCTGCACTCAGCAACAATTTGCACCTTGCATTCAGTAACAATCTGCTGTCTGCGCTTAACAACAATATGCACTGTGCATTTAACATTGTACACTTAATAGCGATCTGCACCCTGCACTCATTAACAATTTGCACTTTGCACTCAGAAACAATCTGTGCCCTGCACTTAGCAGCAAACTGCTCTCTGCACTTAACAATAGGCACTCTGCACTTAACAACAATGTGCATTTTGCATTCAATACCAGTCTGCAGTTTACACTACTATGTACTTTGCCCTTAACAATACATATCGCTCTATTACATACAACTCAACAGCAGACATCCACTACAACACATACCATCTATTACAGCATACACCACACTACAAGCTAATTCTTGAGACAATAAAAAAGCTTTCTAAAACAACAATACGTTTGTTAAGTAAGGCACATATAGCTTCAATGAAGGGCAAATGCTTAAACAATTGTAAGGCATACAGCTATTTACATCGAGATGGCACTTCCCTGTTGTTGCAAAATATGTTTTTGCTTAGACATTTAGTTTCGTTCTTAGCCGTGCTTACACATTTAGTTTCATTTTCAGTCATGCATGGACAGCTGGCTTCAATTTGGACACACGAAACTGTTTCAAACGACAACATTTGCCCATTTAGATGCTATATATTCGTAGAAACTTTCTTATAACATAAAAGCCATTTTAGCACAAACAAAGCGTTTTTAAACTGCGTACATGTAACTCAGACATTAATTTTTCTTTAAAAGGACTTAGAACATTAGGTGTGTTTTAAATAGCCTTTAAAAATAACTACAATTCTTCTGAACAAAAAATGTTAAGATATCATTCTCTTTATGTGTTGCAGTTTACGCTTTCACGGCTGCAAAATACATAAAGAAACACAAAATAAAAGCTCAAACAACTGAAAGGTATATTAGCAATTCCATCCTATTCATTAAGTGCTTTTGCAATCTCACTTAAACAAAATAACTTCACATTCTCATTATTATTCTGTATTGCAGTCTATGACCACGCAGTTTTTAAATCACAAACAGTCTTACAAACCAACTAATGCTCAAATTAATATGCCATATTGTTAGAAAAGTACAATTCATTTACACGTTATTAATACTTATTACGTATACACTGTTCTATAACTAATCTACATTGCACATTCCTTTACAGTGTGCGCGCATCTTACTACAGCATGCGCCCTCACAGCGTGCACCTCTAGACAGTGTGCACCACTTTATAGTGGAAATTTCCTACAATGCCCACCCCTCTACAATGCGCACCTTACTACAATACTTATTCCTCTACAGCGTACATCCTGTTACAGTGCGCAACATTATAGCACGCACCCCTTTGCAGTGTGCACCTCTCTACAGCTTAGGCGCTTCTACAGCATGCACTACTCTACAGCGCATGCCCTTCTACACTGCATGCCTTTTGAAGCGTATGGTGTTTTACAGCGTGTACTACTGTACAGTGCACAACGCCTGCAACACCTACTCCTCTACAGCAGGCACCTTACTACATTGCGCATCTCTCTACACCATACATCCCATTACAGCGCACATCCCGGTACAATGCACATTCCTGTACAGCGTGTAACACTATAGCGTGCATCACTGTACAGCGCGCAGCCCTTTACAGCACAGACGCCTCTACCACCACTGTAAAATGCACACTCCTGTACAGCATGACACACTTCAGCGCGCACCCCTCTATAGCACAGACGTCTCTACAGGGCGCATTTCTTTACAGCATGCACCCTTCTACAGGGTGCACTTGGGTACTGCATGCATCTTTATACTGCATGCGCCTCTATACTGCGTGCGCCCCTTTACAGTGTACATTGCTCTAAAGCACACGCCATTGTACAGTGCACACCACTCTACAACGCATAGTATTGTACATCGCACATTTTCTACAATGCACAGCATTCTACAATGGACACCACTCTACAAAATGCGCACCTGTAGAATGCATAGCACTCGACAACGCACAGCACTCTACAATGCACACTTTAAAGCGCACATTGTTCTACGACGCACCTAATTGTACAATGAGCACTACTCTACAACATACACTACTCTACAACACACACCTATTTACAGCGCACACCACTCTAGCACGCACACTAATCTACAGCACATATCACTTTACAATGCATACCAATCTAAAGCACATATTAATTTACAGCGCATATCGCTCTGCAACATGCAGTCCTCTACAACACATAGCCCTTTACAGCGCACAATGCTGTACAGTGCAAATCCCTGTATAGTGCATAAACTTCTACAGCATATAGCCTTTTACAGCGCATACCATTGTACAATGCATGTTGTACTACAGTACACGTCATTTTACAGCGCACGCTCCTCTACAATGCATGCTCCTTTACAGCGCATGCCCCTTGACAGCGCATGCCTAATTACAGCATATGCCCGTTTACAAAACATGCCCTTCTACAGCACACATTGTTTTGCAGTGCATACTACTATACAGTACATACAATTCAATAGCACATACTGCTCTACAGTATGCAACACTACAGTGCAAAACATTCTACAGTGTGCAACATTTTACGCACATATCAATCTACAAAGCACTACTCTACAACGTACACCGCTCTACAGCACATTCTACTGTACAGCATACATCACTCTATAATACACATCACTCTATAACATACAGTACTTTACAGTACATATTACTGTACAATGCACCACAGCTCATGGTACAAAGAGCCAAAGGTTTGGGTGCCCATCAGGTATTGCAGCGCCGACCTGACAAGGGGAAGGCTCATATGATGAAGCATGACACCTAGCTTTGGGTGTGTAAGAGCCCTAGTTACGATAAGGGAATCCCCCCTCCCTTGTCCCTGCAAACACGAAGTGGTCCAGTTGGACTCACTATGCTTTGGCCCCTCTTGGTCCTCTACCAACCACACACAGAGGAACTTCTTACTCTCTTTGCTTACTAGTCATTTTGGGGCTTGTACATGGACGTCGTTAAACACGCCCCCCCAGTCCCTCCTTTTGTTGAATAAATTATTAAAGAGATATCCCTCAACAACATAGGTAGCTGCTTATTCAGTATACCCAAAGACATGCCGCGCACTGCTCCAAGCATACGTGCCCGTGTTTCTAAAACTAAAATGCTGTAAAATATGTGTGTGACGTGCAGCCTCACATACAGACAGTTGCACACTGTACTATCTATGTAATGTGCTTAGTGCAGCAATATAGAAATAAATAAGGAAGTCAGCCACACAGACTGAAAATCGTTCCCTTATTAGTTATATGTATCATGTGTTTGGGGTACGCAAGATTCAGAGCTAACAGTGCACTATTAATGCATTTTTTTTAACATAACTGTCCCTTCCATACCTGGTATGGGGTAGTAACGGCTATATATATATATATATATATATATATATATATATATATATATATACACTTACAATTAAAAGCACACACTTACTTTACAGCTCAGTTGTCAACTCTTTGCACTGATGCTCAAAAACAATAAATATTTGCCACAAACCTTGGAGTGATTTGATCAATAAATGCCAATTTCCCAATACCCAGCTCCCAACCACCCTTTACACTTGCAGATTAGCCTTAACAATTGCAGATTAACTTGTTGTAGTACATTTGAATTTCTTTCAGTGTTCCCATACAACAGCACTCAACCTCTACACAGCACATTCAAAGCACGGCAGCGAGAACATTACTTAAGTTGCAAAAGTGTATAAGTGTTAGGAGTTGCAGTTCGCCTCCGTTCTGCAATAAAACCGGTTAGCTGAGCTCGAATCTGGAATTATTCTCAGGGTCTGAAGATATCATGGAGGTGATTTATCTCAGCCTTTCATCATTTTGTGTTCCATACATTCCGCTCAGTATAGTGTCAGAAAAAGGGGTTCATTTCAGATCCCTGTGTGCAAGCAGCTGTTAGGAGCGCACTTGTGCGTGCTCGGAGTTCACTAGTCTATGCTGAACAATCTGCATCTGTTCACGCCAGAAGTGCGTGCGTGTTTTCGGTATTACCCCCTGGCTGATAACTGAATCCATGTGAGTCTGTCATGACTAGGAAAAGTGGACGGCAGTCAGCCATGTTTGAACTGGAAGCAAACCACCAGTCTCTGTGCCCTTTCATCATTCAGAACTCTTGTTCCGCACACCCTTTGTTCCATTGTCCTTACCCTTCTGCCCTCTTTCGTACTGTTTCCTCCCTGTGCTTTTCTCTGCGCTATTCGCTTCTCTTCGCCCTTTATGCTTCAGTTCTCTGTGCCCCTCTACACCCTCGGATTCTCCTGACCTCTGTAACCTTCTATTCTCAGCGTCCTTGTACCTCTTCCTGCACCATGCGATGCTCTGGGTCTCTGGGCCCTTCAGTTCTCCTAGCCCCTGCGCCTTCCTTCTTGGGACCCTTTGGGCCTCTCTCCCTGGGGCCTCCAGTTCGGTCTCCCTCCTGTACTCTCTATTTCTCTGTGCCCACGACCCATTCGTCTCACTCTCTCTTTCCTTGCATCCTCTGGTACGCTAGGCCCCTCCTCCACCCTTGGCCTTGGGTTCTCTCACCCCCTCCCTCTGGTTCCTCTGCATCTTGCAGTTCTCTTACTTGAGCCTTCGGATCTTCAGTCCCTTTCTTTCTCTGTGGCCCCACTCCCTTCAGTACAGTGGGCCTATGCAGCTTTCGCCCCCCCCACCCCTACAACTTTTGGTTCCATTTGCTCTCTTTGAAGTTTTCTAAACACCTCCACCCTTCTGTTCTCTGCTCCTTGCACCCTTCGGTTCTCTGGCCCCTCCACCCTTCGGTTCTCTGGCCCCTCCTCCCTTCGGTTCTCTGCTCCTTGCACCCTTCGGTTCTCTGGCCCCTCCACCCTTCGGTTCTCTGGGCCCCTCCACCCTTCGGTTCTCTGCTCCTTGCACCCTTCGGTTCTCTGGCCCCTCCACCCTTCGGTTCTCTGCTCCTTGCACCCTTCGGTTCTCTGGCCCCTCCACCCTTCGGTTCTCTGCTCCTTGCACCCTTCGGTTCTCTGGCCCCTCCACCCTTCGGTTCTCTGGCCCCTCCACCCTTCGGTTCTCTGGGCCCCTCCACCCTTCGGTTCTCTGCTCCTTGCACCCTTCGGTTCTCTGGCCCCTCCACCCTTCGGTTCTCTGGCCCCTCTACCCTTCGGTTCTCTGGCCCCTCCTCCCTTCGGTTCTCTGCTCCTTGCACCCTTCGGTTCTCTGGCCCCTCCACCCTTCGGTTCTCTGGGCCCCTCCACCCTTCGGTTCTCTGCTCCTTGCACCCTTCGGTTCTCTGGCCCCTCCACCCTTCGGTTCTCTGCTCCTTGCACCCTTCGGTTCTCTGGCCCCTCCACCCTTCGGTTCTCTGCTCCTTGCACCCTTCGGTTCTCTGGCCCCTCCACCCTTCGGTTCTCTGGCCCCTCCACCCTTCGGTTCTCTGGCCCCTCCACCCTTCGGTTCTCTGGGCCCCTCCACCCTTCGGTTCTCTGCTCCTTGCACCCTTCGGTTCTCTGGCCCCTCCACCCTTCGGTTCTCTGGCCCCTCCTCCCTTCGGTTCTCTGCTCCTTGCACCCTTCGGTTCTCTGGCCCCTCCACCCTTCGGTTCTCTGCTCCTTGCACCCTTCGGTTCTCTGGCCCCTCCACCCTTCGGTTCTCTGCTCCTTGCACTCTTCGGTTCTCTGGCCCCTCCACCCTTCGGTTCTCTGGCCCCTCCACCCTTCGGTTCTCTGGCCCCTCCACCCTTCGGTTCTCTGCTCCTTGCACCCTTCGGTTCTCTGCTCCTTGCACCCTTCGGTTCTCTGCTCCTTGCACCCTTCGGTTCTCTGGCCCCTCCACCCTTCGGTTCTCTGCTCCTTGCACCCTTCGGTTCTCTGGCCCCTCCACCCTTCGGTTCTCTGGCCCCTCCACCCTTCGGTTCTCTGCTCCTTGCACCCTTCGGTTCTCTGGCCCCTCCACCCTTCGGTTCTCTGCTCCTTGCACCCTTCGGTTCTCTGCTCCTTGCACCCTTCGGTTCTCTGCTCCTTGCACCCTTCGGTTCTCTGCTCCTTGCACCCTTCGGTTCTCTGGCCCCTCCACCCTTCGGTTCTCTGCTCCTTGCACCCTTCGGTTCTCTGGCCCCTCCACCCTTCGGTTCTCTGCTCCTTGCACCCTTCGGTTCTCTGCTCCTTGCACCCTTCGGTTCTCTGCTCCTTGCACCCTTCGGTTCTCTGCTCCTTGCACCCTTCGGTTCTCTGGCCCCTCCACCCTTCGGTTCTCTGCTCCTTGCACCCTTCGGTTCTCTGCTCCTTGCACCCTTCGGTTCTCTGGCCCCTCCACCCTTCGGTTCTCTGCTCCTTGCACCCTTCGGTTCTCTGGCCCCTCCACCCTTCGGTTCTCTGCTCCTTGCACCCTTCGGTTCTCTGCTCCTTGCACCCTTCGGTTCTCTGGCCCCTCCACCCTTTGGTTCTCTGCTCCTTGCACCCTTCGGTTCTCTGCTCCTTGCACCCTTCGGTTCTCTGGCCCCTCCACCCTTCGGTTCTCTGCTCCTTGCACCCTTCGGTTCTCTGCTCCTTGCACCCTTCGGTTCTCTGCTCCTTGCACCCTTCGGTTCTCTGCTCCTTGCACCCTTCGGTTCTCTGGCCCCTCCACCCTTCGGTTCTCTGCTCCTTGCACCCTTCGGTTCTCTGCTCCTTGCACCCTTCGGTTCTCTGCTCCTTGCACCCTTCGGTTCTCTGCTCCTTGCACCCTTCGGTTCTCTGCTCCTTGCACCCTTCGGTTCTCTGGCCCCTCCACCCTTCGGTTCTCTGCTCCTTGCACCCTTCGGTTCTCTGCTCCTTGCACCCTTCGGTTCTCTGGCCCCTCCACCCTTCGGTTCTCTGCTCCTTGCACCCTTCGGTTCTCTGGCCCCTCCACCCTTCGGTTCTCTGCTCCTTGCACCCTTCGGTTCTCTGCTCCTTGCACCCTTCGGTTCTCTGGCCCCTCCACCCTTCGGTTCTCTGCTCCTTGCACCCTTCGGTTCTCTGCTCCTTGCACCCTTCGGTTCTCTGGCCCCTCCACCCTTCGGTTCTCTGCTCCTTGCACCCTTCGGTTCTCTGCTCCTTGCACCCTTCGGTTCTCTGCTCCTTGCACCCTTCGGTTCTCTGCTCCTTGCACCCTTCGGTTCTCTGGCCCCTCCACCCTTCGGTTCTCTGCTCCTTGCACCCTTCGGTTCTCTGGCCCCTCCACCCTTCGGTTCTCTGCTCCTTGCACCCTTCGGTTCTCTGCTCCTTGCACCCTTCGGTTCTCTGCTCCTTGCACCCTTCGGTTCTCTGCTCCTTGCACCCTTCGGTTCTCTGGCCCCTCCACCCTTCGGTTCTCTGCTCCTTGCACCCTTCGGTTCTCTGCTCCTTGCACCCTTCGGTTCTCTGGCCCCTCCACCCTTCGGTTCTCTGCTCCTTGCACCCTTCGGTTCTCTGGCCCCTCCACCCTTCGGTTCTCTGCTCCTTGCACCCTTCGGTTCTCTGCTCCTTGCACCCTTCGGTTCTCTGGCCCCTCCACCCTTTGGTTCTCTGCTCCTTGCACCCTTCGGTTCTCTGCTCCTTGCACCCTTCGGTTCTCTGGCCCCTCCACCCTTCGGTTCTCTGCTCCTTGCACCCTTCGGTTCTCTGCTCCTTGCACCCTTCGGTTCTCTGCTCCTTGCACCCTTCGGTTCTCTGCTCCTTGCACCCTTCGGTTCTCTGGCCCCTCCACCCTTCGGTTCTCTGCTCCTTGCACCCTTCGGTTCTCTGCTCCTTGCACCCTTCGGTTCTCTGCTCCTTGCACCCTTCGGTTCTCTGCTCCTTGCACCCTTCGGTTCTCTGCTCCTTGCACCCTTCGGTTCTCTGGCCCCTCCACCCTTCGGTTCTCTGCTCCTTGCACCCTTCGGTTCTCTGCTCCTTGCACCCTTCGGTTCTCTGGCCCCTCCACCCTTCGGTTCTCTGCTCCTTGCACCCTTCGGTTCTCTGGCCCCTCCACCCTTCGGTTCTCTGCTCCTTGCACCCTTCGGTTCTCTGCTCCTTGCACCCTTCGGTTCTCTGGCCCCTCCACCCTTCGGTTCTCTGCTCCTTGCACCCTTCGGTTCTCTGCTCCTTGCACCCTTCGGTTCTCTGGCCCCTCCACCCTTCGGTTCTCTGCTCCTTGCACCCTTCGGTTCTCTGCTCCTTGCACCCTTCGGTTCTCTGGCCCCTCCACCCTTCGGTTCTCTGCTCCTTGCACCCTTCGGTTCTCTGCTCCTTGCACCCTTCGGTTCTCTGCTCCTTGCACCCTTCGGTTCTCTGGCCCCTCCACCCTTCGGTTCTCTGCTCCTTGCACCCTTCGGTTCTCTGCTCCTTGCACCCTTCGGTTCTCTGGCCCCTCCACCCTTCGGTTCTCTGCTCCTTGCACCCTTCGGTTCTCTGCTCCTTGCACCCTTCGGTTCTCTGCTCCTTGCACCCTTCGGTTCTCTGCTCCTTGCACCCTTCGGTTCTCTGGCCCCTCCACCCTTCGGTTCTCTGCTCCTTGCACCCTTCGGTTCTCTGCTCCTTGCACCCTTCGGTTCTCTGGCCCCTCCACCCTTCGGTTCTCTGCTCCTTGCACCCTTCGGTTCTCTGGCCCCTCCACCCTTCGGTTCTCTGCTCCTTGCACCCTTCGGTTCTCTGCTCCTTGCACCCTTCGGTTCTCTGGCCCCTCCACCCTTCGGTTCTCTGCTCCTTGCACCCTTCGGTTCTCTGCTCCTTGCACCCTTCGGTTCTCTGGCCCCTCCACCCTTCGGTTCTCTGGCCCCTCCACCCTTCGGTTCTCTGCTCCTTGCACCCTTCGGTTCTCTGGCCCCTCCACCCTTCGGTTCTCTGCTCCTTGCACCCTTCGGTTCTCTGCTCCTTGCACCCTTCGGTTCTCTGGCCCCTCCACCCTTCGGTTCTCTGCTCCTTGCACCCTTCGGTTCTCTGCTCCTTGCACCCTTCGGTTCTCTGCTCCTTGCACCCTTCGGTTCTCTGCTCCTTGCACCCTTCGGTTTTCCTCACCACTGGGCCCTTCAGTTCTCTTGGCCCTTGCACTCTTTGGATCTCGAGGCCCTTGCGGCTTTCGGTTCTCTCTCTCCCAGCGCCATGCGCTTCTTTGGGCCTCTCTTCTCCTGCACCCATCGGTCCTGGGACCTGTTATGGCTGTCTGTCTATCTCTGCTCCCGCCGGCCCTGGGTCCCTTCTTGCACCCTATGGTTCTATGGCCCTCCTGTACCCTACGGTTCACTCTCTCTTCGCCTCTCTCAGCGCATCCACTCTTCCGTTCTCTTGCTCTCCTTGCAACCTTTGGTTCTCCCCCCTGCATCTTTCGTTTATCTTGCTACATATTTCGGTTCTCACGTCCGTTTGGGTCTATAATAATAAGAAATAAATGGGGTCTCTCTTTTTCTCTCCTTCCATCCTTCGGTTCTCTGGGCCTCGGAGTTCTTCCGTTCCAGGAGTCCCGTCGCGGCCGGCAAGAGGGGGTAAAGGGGGGGGGAGGGAGCTCGGCGCGAGTGTGGAGGGAGCGACAGAGTCATGTAAATAAAATTTCAACTAAACTTACCTTAACACCTTCCTCCAACTGCGTCCTTCGGATCACGTGCCACCGCTCCTGCTGCTCCTAGGCAGCCTCCCTCCCGCTCCCCTAAGCCACACTCACTGCATGTGGGGGGCGTGGGGCCCCTCAAGAGATTCATTCCCGGTCTGATCTGGGCGGCGCGAAGAGGGGCCCAGTCCTGAGTTAGAAATGGCATCTGTTACGCCAGGGCCCGGGCGTGCGCATGCGCACCAACCATTTCATTAATGAAGAGGCCATGGCATGCGCGCACTGAAGAGGCTTGGTTGCTACCTTTGCTGAGTGAGGGGCCCCCTGAAGCGCGAGGCCCCCGGGGCCCCCCCACACTGCGGGGGCCTGTGTTACGCCCCTGTGGAGAAGGGGCAAAGTCAGCCACTGTCCGATGGCAGAACACAGAGGGACATATTCAGAAAGGCATATTGGAATATATGAAGCAGGTAATTACTTTTACATGCCATTGTGAACTGTCTCCAAAAGATTAAAAAAAATAATAATGATACACACTTGGTGCACATAAAAAGCTCTGCACTCTGTGTGTGCACTTTCACTAATATGGAATTGGACGTTTGGGGCCGTTTCACAAAAGTGCAATAGCATGTGAAAGAGCATTCGTGCATTACTACTTCCTGGCCTCATAAATGCCTTTGTAAACAGACCTCTCTATCCTGTAGTATGTGCCTCCCAACAGCCTACACCGAAAATCAATTGGTGCTGGGGTGCGTGCAGGGCGGCTGGGGCCTCTCAAAGTATAAAGTCCACTCTGTCGAGCAACTGTTGGATGAAAAGTCCCATGCACAACCAGAAAGAAGCATCTCTTATTAGGGCTCCAAAAGTTAACGTTAAAAATCTTTATTCATGCCATTTTCACTTCATTCTTTTTCTTGAAATTATCAATATCAGGATTTCCGTCCTTTTACAGCATTCTTTCCATTTAACAATAATTTCAGCTCTAGCTCCTCCCCAGACTCTTGACAGGCATCCCTTCCACAGAAGTTTAAGTGAGTCATGCATTAAACTGAGGCAACGCCCTCCACAGACTTTTAAATCACTCATATTAAAGAAGCATTTGCAATGCAATAGATCTCGCGTTTACGCAAGTTTAAGCCATTGGCATTGTAAATGACAATGCCTTTTATGTTTTAAAACCAAAACATAAATAAAAAGCATTGTCATTTATAATGCCAATAGCATAAACTAGTGTAAATATGAGACCTATCCTCTCCATCCATCCATCCCCTCCACTCCACTCCATCCATCCATCCATCCATCCATCCCCCCACTCCATCCATCCATCCATCCCCTCCACTCCATCCATCCATCCATCCCTCACTCCATCCATCCATCCCCCACTCCATCCATCCATCCATCCCCTCCACTCCATCCATTCATCAATCCATCCATCCATCCCCACTCCATCGCTATCATCTTGCAAATCATCTTTATACACCAATACAGACTTTGTTAAAAATTTAATGCAACACATTGTCATATACAATGCCAATAACTCAAACTTTAATGCTGCGAGACCTATTGCATTGCAAATGCTTGTTTGATATTGATCTTTAAGACCAGTTTCAGTTTCTATTCCAGGACTGAGGAAGTCCAGTTTCTAGCTTGCTGAGTGGGGAGAGGGGAGTCCTATGTCTATTTTAAGGATTACAGTGCCAGGCAAAGTTATAAGCTTTGTGAGGGTCTGGTAGAAATGGAGGCTGTTTGTTGTTTCAGTTTTATGACCCCAGCCATTTTGGGCAACATGACTCAGAGGAGTAAATTGTTGATAAACTGAATTAAAAGCGCAATAGAAACAAATACCTTGCCATAGTCTTGTACAATAGATGTGCTGGTGATCTCTGCAGTTTATTCCAATCGTCGTGGGAAACAGCGTTGTGTGCAGTGTCTTCTGGGACGATCTGCGAGTCTGCTCTGGACGATCGCTGGAGCAGCAGGGGGGGCTTCGTGAGCGTCGAGATGAGAAGAGGACGATCAGGAGCGGAAGCATGAGTCATCAATGCCGCGATGAGAAGAGGACGATCAGGAGCGGAAACATGAGTCATCAATGTTGCCACTGGGAGCCGGTGCTGCCGTGTAGCAACCGGCGGGAACAAGGGCTGCCATGTGATAGATAGGGGGGCACGTCGGGTCAAGAGCCCATCCCGCCTCGATGGCCGCCGTCGTGTGCCGCTCAGGGGCAAGAGCCCAGCCCGTCCCGATGGCCGCTGTCGTGTGCCGCACAGGGGCGCTCCGCGAGGCAATGCGGAGTGCCGTGCAAACAATCCGGCAGCGGGTCGGGAGCTCAGGAAACGCCGCAAGCAGTCTGTGAACTGCCCAGTCTGGGATAGACAGGGGCGGCACGGGGTCAAGAGCCCGGCCCGCCTCGATGGCTGCCGTTGTGTGTTGCTCAGAGACGCTCCCTGAGGTAATGCTGAGTGCCGAGCAACAATCCGGGCAGCAGGTCGGGTGCCCAGCAGACGCCGCAAGTAATCTGCCCAGTCTGCCAGGACCGCAAATCATCTGCTCAGCTCGGGTAACGGCGTGATCAATCCAGTCGTAGGCACCGTCACCAGCAGATCGGTGGGGATGACCCCAAATGAGCCGGACAGCTCCGATGACCAGATCAGCTCCCACGCGTGCACAGGCTTATCGATGTCCCGCAGGTCTCAGCAGGCTCCAGCCATCAGTCGGTGTCTTCAATGGTGGGGATGTGGATTCATCCGTTGATCTCAGCTCCAGGATTCTTAGCAGGCTCCAGATATCATTCAGTCAAGTAAGAATACGATCCAGTTACTTGTTTTTGTAGAATTCTCCACAAGAGTTGGTGCTAACAGGGATAAATCCACATTGGATCCCAAGCACTAGGAGCTCTTAACAGGTGCTCCTACCAGTCGGCCATCTTGCAGCCTTCATCTTTATCTGAGAAATGTTCCGTTTGAAGCTATTTGTATGTCTTCTTAGAGAAAGTTTAAAAATACAATTAATCTCTTCTTCCTGTTAAATAGATAATTAGTGTAATGACTAATTCATTAAGTTCCAACTCTGTATAATTAACACAGAAAAAAGGATCTCAACATAAGTCTACTGTTACGAACTTTTCCTCCTCCATTATTGTCTTTCGATGATCGCCTTTATTTGTTACGTGCCTTTTTGTTCACCTTTTCATTCCTTTTACTGTAAAGCGCTCTGCTACCTTCGGGTCTAGTTAGCGCTATAGAAAACTTCTAAATAAATAAATAATAAATAAGTTTTAGGCTTGAAACTGCACATTTCTGGGATAAAATAATTACTTTTAACAAGTATCAAAATACTTTTTTTTTTTTAAAAGAACTCAACATAAATTTTAGGTGAGATTTCCTCATATTTATCCCTCACTTAACTAACAAGCAAAGACCTTTTTTAAAAAAAAAATGTAAAAAAATTAAAATTATTTTGAAATCTTTTCTTCCTTGGTTCCTCAATTTTTCTCTGCTGATTATGTCAGTGAAGTATGCTCAATAATGAATCCAGGGCACAGGAAAGTCTTAAAATTAAGTTTAATCCAAGAGTAAAAGATCCCATCCATGAAGAAGCAGACAAGAAATAAGCTGACTCAAAATAGAATGTTTCTATGCAAAGATCGACAGTTACATACTTAAGATTGTACATCTAGAAATATCAAAGCTACAGTACAATGAATAAATATTACATACAGGCAGTCTTGGAGATAGATCTTTGGAAATAGTTTATGGAAATAAACCTTTCCTGTTATATCTTGAGTCCTGTGTCATCACTATAGACTCCTTAGTCCTTTGGCGGGTGTTTTGTGCGCATGCTCAGAAGGACCGCGAACTTCGTATTAAGTGGGCCCAGTGTTTGTGCGCATGCTCCTAAGGGCTTCATAAGTGACACGAGCGTTGCTCTGACATTTTTCTCAACGACGCTGCCGCGTGGCAATAGTGTCTGCTGCCTACGCATGCGCAGATGACAAACGAGGCGTAAGTGGGTTCAGCTCAGCGGTGCGTGACGAACCATTACGTCTCCTTCCGGGCGCCGTCCGTTCGCGCATGCGCGGTGACGTACCCGCGGTCCCGTGTGGTGTGCGCATGCGCAGTCCGAGCTGTAGTGCCTAGAGTCCTGCTTCAGCGAGCGAGCAGGGTCAGGAGCCGGTGACCCCCTGTGAACCCTGACCCCGCGGAGACCCGCCATGGAGCGACCGGAGAAGGTGAGGCCCCTCCCTGGGCTGCGGGCCGGAGGCGGCTGTCGCGAGAGCGGGGCCCCTCGGGTGGGGCCCTCCAGGCAGGCTCGGGGGGAGGGGAGGGTCATAGTGTACGGGCAGGGCCGCGGGGCTGGAGCCTTCGGTCTGTGTGCAACCCCGGCCCCTTCAGTACACGAGCAGCAAGCACTGGCAAAGACAGGAGCCCCCGGCGTCTGATCCGCGCCCTCGACGGGTCTGAGCACCAGTGACCGACCGCACGTGCACCCACCGCCCCGCCGCCTCACCCCCTCCCTGCTGCACCCACCGCTGACACGACCACCACCAAACACACCGGCTCGACCACAGGTGCAGAAGACATTAAAAGAACGCAAGTAGAGAAGATCACCTGCAGCTGTCTCTGCCCAGCTGGTGCTTGCAATAACAATAATACTCTCAGCACCATGAGTCCATCTTGCAAAGCTGGTAAACATTGTCTGTTTTTGTTTTAAGGTTGAAGCTTGGCCCCCACACTCACGAGCAATGCGCTGGCCAAGTTGGAGTGGTAGAACAATATTATAAGCACGTCCCTTGACTTCAATCCAGTCATTTACCTATGAGAATTGTCACCCAATCACAGAACATGTAATGCAACCAGCCCACCCACTCTCTACCAAGCACTAAAATAGAAACACACTAAAAGCACTCAAACAGCATTTCTTCAGCGCTAACTTTTTTATTTTCCCCTCATGCGGGTCGATCCAGGAAACACTGTTGTCTTTGTCGGACATAGGCTTCCAGCAGGGATCAGGGTGGTTGATTCTCCCTACCAGTCTTGGAGAAAACACCACTACCAGCCTTGGAGCACCGTCCAAGGGAGACTTGGATTGGGTCCCCAAACACTAATGCCAGACAAGGCAGAATCACACTACTGCAGACTTCACTTTGAGGCTTTTCAAAGTCTCTTATCAATCTTGTGGGACATAGGACTCAGTTCGGGTAGACTCTGGTGTTCCAGGATTTCATGAGCACCGAGGGATATTCATTACTCTTCCTCAATTCGCAATCAGCAAGATAAGAGTGCTCATGCATGCTCAATACATCGCTTATATTATCTCTGCTGTGTGCATGCACAGTTACTCTCGGACCACTTTCAAGTTGAAGTTTTGACAAGAGGTTAATCTCTCGTTTATCTTCCTTAGGACATCGAAGGTAAGTGCTGCCTGAGAGTTGTATTTGGAGATCCTTGCTGACTAATTTGAGTAGCTGTTTTGGCAACTATGAAATCATCTTTAATTATGGGGAAACTGAAGATAAAACTGTAAAGGGAAGTTATAGAAGCCTTTTATTCACACTATAACACTGGGATTATGGTGTCGCCTGGCAGGGTTTATGGTATCAACTGGCGGTGTTTATGGTATCGACTGGCGGTGTTTATGGTATCGACTGGCGGTGTTTATGGTATCGACTGGCGGTGTTTATGGTATCGACTGGCGGGGTTTACGGTATCGACTGGCGGGGTTTACGGTATCGACTGGCGGGGTTTATGGTATCGACTGGCAGGGTTTATGGTATCGACTGGCAGGGTTTATGGTATCGCCTGGCGGGGTTTATGGTATCGCCTGGCAGGGTTTACGGTATCGACTGGCAGGGTTTATGGTATCGACTGGCAGGGTTTATGGTATCGACTGGCAGGGTTTATGGTATCGACTGGCAGGGTTTATGGTATCGACTGGCAGGGTTTATGGTATCGACTGGCAGGGTTTATGGTATCACCTGGCGGGGTTTATGGTATCGCCTGGCAGGGTTTACGGTATCGACTGGCGGGGTTTACGGTATCGACTGGCGGGGTTTACGGTATCGACTGGCGGGGTTTACGGTATCGACTGGCGGGGTTTACGGTATCGACTGGTGGGGTTTACGGTATTGACTGGCGGGGTTTATGGTATCGACTGGCAGGGTTTATGGTATCAACTGGCAGGGTTTATGGTATCACCTGGCGGGGTTTATGGTATCGCCTGGCGGGGTTTACGGTATCGACTGGCGGGGTTTACGGTATCGACTGGCGGGGTTTACGGTATCGACTGGCGGGGTTTACGGTATCGACTGGCGGGGTTTACGGAATCGACTGGCGGGGTTTACGGTATCGACTGGCAGGGTTTATGGTAGCGACTGGCGGGGTTTATGGTATCGACTGGCGGGGTTTATGGTATCGACTGGCGGGGTTTACGGTATCGACTGGCGGGGTTTACGGTATCGACTGGTGGGGTTTACGGTATCGACTGGCGGGGTTTACGGTATCGACTGGCGGGGTTTACGGTATCGACTGGTGGGGTTTATGGTATCGACTGGCAGGGTTTATGGTATCGACTGGCAGGGTTTATGGTATCGACTGGCGGGGTTTATGGTATCGACTGGCGGGGTTTATGGTATTGCCTGGCGAGGTTTATGGTATCGACTGGCAGGGTTTATGGTATCGACTGGCAGGGTTTATGGTATCGACTGGCGGGGTTTACGGTATCGACTGGCGGGGTTTACGGTATCGACTGGCGGGGTTTACGGTATCGACTGGCGGGGTTTACGGTATCGACTGGCGGGGTTTACGGCGTCTCCTGGCGGGGTTTACGGCGTCTCCTGGCAGGGTTTACGGCGTCTCCTGGCGGGGTTTACGGCGTCTCCTGGTAGGTTATATATTTGTTAACTTACAAATCTATTTCTCTGTGTAAGAAGGGAGTTGTGGACTAGGAGTGGTGGGGCCTTGTGCCCGAAGGCACTCTTTCATCCCCACTCCTCCAAACCCACTTTTCCCCTAAAAATTATAGCAAAATGTTCCTGGCGCCGATGTCCTGGTGTGTTTTCCCACCTCTTAATAGACACATGCAGACCAGAGCCTCCAAAAACGAGCCAGAAAACCCCTCTATGTAGAATTTATCAGTTAGTCTTTTCTACCACCATGTAATATCAGCTCCTCACTGGGTGGCCACGTGAAGGTTGCTGATATCGTGTGACACACGGTGGCACAGTGTTTGTTGGCAGGTCTGAGGTTTCTAGGTAGCCACATGACCGGACTCTGAGCGCCATGTGGTTTGTATTCTGGACTTCTCCTTCCACTGCATTTGAGCAATGCTTCCCAACTTATCAGGCTCTGCTTGGCACGGCATTCATGGTCTTCCTGGCACTGTAGCTTGGCATTTCTAGGCACAGTGTACAGCATCTCAGTTTCAGCTGGGGTGGCATTTGAAAATTACGTGGCAGCGTCTTCAGGCAAGGCATTGCGTGGGAGGAAGGCTTTGCCTGGCACAATAGCTTGACGTTTCATGCAACAGACAGTAGCTCAATGCTTTGCACAATATTTGGCCAGAGCATGACAGTATCAGACCATAACTTCGCACCTTATCTAATCAGCTTGTTGCCATTTCTACGTAACCTGTTGTTAGAATAAGACCCATTCTCTATAAATACTACAATAAATACAAATATATAAATCCCCACCATTGTAGCTGGGCAACTCCTGGTACATACCCATTCGTTCACAATAGTCTGATCATCTCCTTGGATAGTATCTGATACATCTCTTACGGGTCAGTTTCTGGGGGCCCTTTAATTAATCAGTAAAAGTATATTTCATGTCTCCGTATCCCATGTAGAAAGGCTTAGCAGCTAATGGGTAGTGTATTATTTATGTTTGCCTTATAATCCCGGTCTCTCTCGCACCCTCTTTTTCCACTCCGTTTCTCTTCATTCTTCCTTCCTTCCTTGCTGTCTCACTCTCTTTCTCACCCTGGGGATCTTTGGAAAAACCAAAAGGGATTGAAGGGCCACTGTGGCCTGGCAGACCTGAGATCCCATTTTTTTCTCTCTAAACATCTCACACCACATCCATAAAATAGGAAATGCCTAGGAGAAAAAATTGCCATCTGGTTGGCAAACTAGATTTAGAAGGTGCCACCATCGTTCATAATGGTAATTTCCTGGTGCAGTGCCTGAATTAAATATTTTGGCTGTGTTGATGAACAATTTCAAAGGTTCTGTGTCTGAGCATTTTCTGTTTGTGTAATATTCCCTTGGAATATAATGTAAATGCCATGGTTTAGTACTTTGTCGGATGCCACTTAGTGAATACATGTTGTATGTTTTCTAGTAGTGAGCATGACCTCAATGTCGAGGCACACTATCTCCTAAACTAGTACTCGCTGATGTTTGCAGCTTGCATTCTCTGTTGCTCATTCTCTCTGAGGAGTACTGACTGAGTGGCAATTTGTTTGAGATAATCCGTTTTAAAAAACATTTTTACTGTTTTATGTAGCACAATTTTGGCCTTGACTGGAGCAATAAAATATGTTGCACTTTTGTTTGGGTTTTTTGTCTGTGTGGATGTTTTTCTTTTGCTATTTGGGTTTGGGGAGTGTGGGAGGGCAGGTCGGATAAACAGACGCGGAGGTTGAATGTATTTTCCAAAGGTGCGCTTTTTATTAACAGTGATTGTAGAAGTTGATGTTACGGCGATGGTCTCTTCTCCCTCTTCTCTTTGGTCCGTTCCCGATGAGCTGGGTTGGGGATCATAGGTGGATGGATTCAGCTCTTCTGTTTCCTTGGTGTTACTCCTGAGGCTTATAAGAGAGGAGAGAAGACAGCCGCCAGTCACTGCTGTGAGGAGGGGATAGTGTGATTTCTAGGTATACCCGTCACCACACCCGGTGAGTAGTGGTTTCTTTGTTCAGAACACGTAGATGCGGGCAACTCTTTAACGAAACGATAGGGAGGGGTAGGGGAAAACCAATGGAAGGGAGTGTGTGGAAGTCTAGACACGAGTATTCCAGCAAGATCAATGTTCACAAAGAAGGATAGCCGGTGCTCACAAATAATACAAAGGGCATCAAGGAATAGAATGGAGATTGTGCCCTACACGAGGATTCGATATTGTAATGTCTCCCCTTATTCTCCGTATCCGCTAGCTCTCCCACCGCCCTCTAACCCTCCCGGAATGACCCCAGAGACGCAGTTACTCACCGGCTCTGCCGCAATTCTCCAGCCTCCTCCGGTGGAAACCACCACTCCTCGCTCCACCGCTCGTCCGGTTCCTCGTCTTCTCTACAGACATCCTCGTCCCGCGGTTCCTCCTTCACGTGGTTGCTTTCTTCACCTCTCCGTTCTTCCTCGTCCTGCTTCCCGCTGTTCGCCCCTCCATTGTTGGTCCAAGACAAACTTCCTTTGAGTTGCTCCTCTTTCATTGGACATTGGAAACACCTTCCGGGGTTATTTCCTCCTACTTCCGGGTTCAGCTCTTGGTCCCGCTGTATGGAAATAGGAGAGTTGGGTGCGTTTTGTGGCCTTATTTCCGCCTTCGTATAATCAAGTTTCGGGCAGCTGACTCCTAGAGAAACTGCAAACACAACAATGATGGACAGAATGTGGATCAATGTCACACATTCACCCCAATCCAAAGATCTGGGCCCAAATCCATCGTTTTTCCACTCCACACCACCCTGGGTTAGACAATGGCGATATGCAAATCAGCGCTGACCCTGTGCCCCATGGGAACAGTCCAGTCCGAACTACAAAAGCCATGTCCTTCCCAGAACGGAAACAAGCATCCGAGGACCGGCCCGGTTTCGAGGTAACACCTCTCATCAGCCCGGCTAGCTTGATTCCAGTGGTGTGGAGTGCCTGGGACTCACGTCTGAGCATCCCCAGTACACTTAGAGCGGTACCTGCAAACACAACAATGATGGACAGAATGTGGATCAATGTCACACATTCACCCCAGTCCAAAGATCTGGGCCCAAATCCATCGTTTTTCCACTCCACACCACCCTGGGTTAGACAATGGCGATATGCAAATCAGCGCTGACCCTGTGCCCCATGGGAACAGTCCAGTCCGAACTACAAAAGCCATGTCCTTCCCAGAACGGAAACAAGCATCCGAGGACCGGCCCGGTTTCGAGGTAACACCTCTCATCAGCCCGGCTAGCTTGATTCCAGTGGTGTGGAGTGCCTGGGACTCACGTCTGAGCATCCCCAGTACACTTAGAGCGGTACCTGCAAACACAACAATGATGGACAGAATGTAGATCAATGTCACACATTCACCCCAGTCCAAAGATTTGGGCCCAAATCCATCGTTTTTCCTCTCCACACCACCCTGGGTTAGACAATGGCGATATGCAAATCAGCGCTGACCCTGTGCCCCATGGGAACAGTCCAGTCCGAACTACAAAAGCCATGTCCTTCCCAGAACGGAAACAAGCATCCGAGGACCGGCCCGGTTTCGAGGTAACACCTCTCATCAGCCCGGCTAGCTTGATTCCAGTGGTGTGGAGTGCCTGGGACTCACGTCTGAGCATCCCCAGTACACTTAGAGCGGTACCTGCAAACACAACCATGATGGACAGAATGTGGATCAATGTCACACATTCACCCCAGTCCAAAGATCTGGGCCCAAATCTATCGTTTTTCCACTCCACACCACCCTGGGTTAGACAATGGCGATATGCAAATCGGCGCTGACCCTGTGCCCCATGGGAACAGTCCAGTCCGAACTACAATCAATCAATCAATCAATCAATCAAGACATTTATATAGCGCACTACTCACCCGTAGGGTCTCAAGGCGCTAGGAGGGGAGGGTGCCGTTACTGCTCGAACAGCCAGGTCTTGAGCTTCTTCCTGAAGGAGAGGTGGTCTTGGGTCATGCGCAGGTCGGTCGGGAGGGAGTTCCAGGTCTTGGCGGCCAAGTAGGAGAAGGACCTTCCTCCTGTTGTCGCTCTTCGGATGCGCGGGACGGCGGCGAGGGCGTGGTTGGTTGATCTGAGGTGGCGCTTGGGAGCGTAGAAGTTGATTCGGTTGTTGAGGTAGCTCGGGCCTTGGTCGTGTAGGGCTTTGTGTGCGTGGGTGAGGAGACGGAAGGTGATCCTTTTGTTGACGGGGAGCCAGTGCAGGTCTCTCAGATGTCCGGAGATGTGGCTGTTTCGTGGGATGTCGAGGATGAGTCTGGCTGAGGCGTTCTGGATCCGCTGGAGTCTCTTCTGGAGCTTGGCGGTTGTTCCGGCGTAGAGGGCGTTGCCGTAGTCCAGTCGGCTGGTGACGAGGGCCTGAGTGACAGTCTTCCTGGTCTCGGTGGGGATCCACCAGAAGATCTTCCGTAGCATGCGCAGGATGTTGAAGCATGACGAGGAGACGGCGTTGACTTGTCTGGTCATGGAGAGGGAGGAGTCCAGGATGAAGCCCAGGTTGCGTGCGTGGTCCGTCGGTTTGGGTGCGGTGCCCAGGGCGGGGGGCCACCAGGAGTCGTCCCAGGCGGAGGGCGAGGAGCCCAGGATGAGGACCTCCGTCTTGTCTGAGTTCAGTTTCAGGCGGCTGGTCGTCATCCACTCGGCTACATCTCTCATCCCTTCGTGCAGGTTGGCTCTGGCGGCGGCGGGGTCGTTGGTCAGGGAGAGGATCAGCTGGGTGTCGTCGGCGTAGGAGATTATGTTGAGGTTGTGTTGGCGTGCGATGGCCGCGAGGGGGCTCATGTAGACGTTGAAGAGGGTGGGGCTCAGCGAGGATCCTTGAGGGACGCCGCAGATGACTTCGGTGGCCTCTGACTTGTACGGTGGTAGGCGGACTCTCTGTGTTCTTCCGTCGAGGAAGGAGGTGATCCATTCCAGTGCCTTCTCCTGGATTCCGATGTTGCCGAGGCGCTGCACTAGGGTGCGGTGGCAGACAGTGTCGAATGCCGCGGAGAGGTCCAGGAGGATGAGGGCCGCTGTTTCTCCGTTGTCCATCAGGGTTCGGATGTCATCGGTGGCAGCGATGAGGGCGGTCTCGGTGCTGTGGTTGGCTCGGAAGCCAGACTGTGAGGGGTCGAGGGATCCATTTGTCTCGAGGAAGGCGGCCAGCTGTTTGTTGACGGTCTTTTCGATGACTTTGGCCGGGAACGGGAGGAGCGAGATGGGACGGTAATTCTTGAGTTCGGTGGGGTCCGCTGTAGGTTTCTTGAGTAGAGCGCTGAGTTCGGCGTGCTTCCAGCTCTCAGGGAAGGTGGCGGTGTTGAAGGAGGTGTTGATGATGTCCCGCAGGTGGGGTGCGATGACAACGTCGGCCTCGTTGAAGACGTGGTGAGGGCAGGGGTCGGTCGGAGATCCGGAGTGGACGGAGTTCATTGTGCGGACGGTGTCTTCGGTGCTGATCGGAGTCCAGGCGCGGAGGGTGGTGGTGGGTGGCGTTGTTGCAGTTGTGGCGTGCGTCGGTTGGAAGCTGAAGCTGTTGTGTATGTCCGCGATCTTGTTGTGGAAGTAGGAGGCGAGGGAGTTGCAGAGGTCTTGCGATGGGGTGATGTCGTTGTTTCCGGCGTTGGGGTTGGAGAGCTCTTTCACGATGTTGAAGAGTTCCTTGCAGTTGTGTGCGTTGTTGTCCAGCCGGTCCTTGTATGCATTTTTCTTGGTGGCGCGGATCAGTTGGTGGTGTTTCCGGGTGGCGAGCTTGAGGGTGGTCATGTTGTCCATTGTTGGTTCCCTTCTCCATACTTTCTCGAGGGCTCGGCAGTTCTTCTTGGAGCTCTTTAGTTCGTCGGTGAACCATGGGGCTTTTCTGCTGCCGGGTCTGCTGGGCGGGGTCCTCAGAGGGGCGAGTTCATCCGCGCAGTTGCTGATCCACTTCGTGAGGTTGTCGGCGGCCTGGCTGGGGTTCGCTGAGCCGGCCGGAGGGTGCTGGCTCAGGGAGGCGGTGAGCTGGTCGGCTGTGATCTTGTTCCAGCTTCTTCGGGCAACCTGTTGCTGGTGGTGGATCGTCGTTCTCTTGAAGGTGAAGTGGACGCAGCTGTGGTCCGTCCAGTGGAGTCCTGTTGCGTGGCTGAAGGCGATGTCTTTGCTGGATGAGAAGACGGCGTCGAGTGTGTGTCCGGCGAGGTGGGTGGGGGTGGACACCAGCTGCTTGAGTCCGAGGTTGTCGAGCAGGGTGATGGTGTTCCGGTCGTTGTTGTTCTCCAGGTGGAAGTTGAGGTCCCCCAGGAGGATGTAGTCGGCGGAGGGGAGGGCATGCGGGCTGATGAAGTCGGCGATGTCCTCGCTGAATCGTGTGCGTGGTCCCGGGGGTCGGTAAATCAGGGTGCCTCTGAGGGTGGTCTTCGGGTCGGTGTGGATCTGGAAGTGCAGGTGTTCGGCGGTGGTTAGGGTGTCGTCGGTGTTGGTCGTGATGCGGATGGTGTCCCTGTGGATGATGGCGATGCCTCCTCCCATCTGGTTGGCGGGGCGGTCCCTCCGAGTGATCTTGTAGCCCTCTGGGACGGCGATGGCGATGTCGGGCGCTGAGGAGGCGTTCATCCAGGTTTCCGTGAGGAAGGCGACGTCTGGTGAAGTTGTGTCGAGGAGGTTCCAGAGTTCGACGGCGTGTCTGTGGACGGAGCGGGTGTTGAGCAGGATGCACTTGAGGTGGTTGCTGCTGGTGTTCGGCTTGGCGGGTGCTGGTGCAGGGTAGGTCCGGATGCAGGTGAACTTGCAGGCGTGGCAGCTGAAGGGTCCGTGGGTGTGCCTCGGGGTGGCTCGGTGGCATCCCGGGGTGCCGCCAGTGTTGAGTGCGATGAGTTCGGCGGCGTTGTAGGATCGTCGGGTCGTCTTCCGTCGGTGGGGGCCAGGGGTCCTGGCGCTGGGCGCGGTCCAGGCGCAGACGGGCTTACCTTTGGCGCGCCTTCGGCGCACAATCGGCGCGCCCGCTGCGCGTGACTGCGGTCGCCATATATGGCGAAGTGCGAGGGGGGGCGGAGCAGCTGGGAGGCGGGAGCGGGGAGGGTACAGAAGGAAAAAGGGGGCGGGGTAAGCGGTGGTGGCGGGAAGCGGGGAGGGAGAGACGAAGGGGATTGCAGTCAGGAAAACAGGGAAACAGACACAGATGTACAAACCTAATAAAACAAATACTACAATGCACAAGCCAGGGGCACAGGGCAAGAAGCGGCGCCCAGGAGCCTGCAGGACAGGCGAGCACGGACCACGCTGCTCACAGGCAGGGGGCGTGGTCCGCGGCGGCAACCGGGCAGCGAGGCAGACAGGCGGGGGTGGCACACGCAGCAGCTGGTGGCCGTGCGGCGCGGGGGTGTCCTACAAAAGCCATGTCCTTCCCAGAACGGAAACAAGCATCCGAGGACCGGCCCGGTTTCGAGGTAACACCTCTCATCAGCCCGGCTAGCTTGATTCCAGTGGTGTGGAGTGCCTGGGACTCACGTCTGAGCATCCCCAGTACACTTAGAGCGGTACCTGCAAACACAACAATGATGGACAGAATGTGGATCAATGTCACACATTCACCCCAGTCCAAAGATCTGGGCCCAAATCCATCGTTTTTCCACTCCACACCACCCTGGGTTAGACAATGGCAATATGCAAATCAGCGCTGACCCTGTGCCCCATGGGAACAGTCCAGTCCGAACTACAAAAGCCATGTCCTTCCCAGAACGGAAACAAGCATCCGAGGACCAGCCCGGTTTCGAGGTAACACCTCTCATCAGCCCGGCTAGATTGATTCCAGTGGTGTGGAGTGCCTGGGACTCACGTCTGAGCATCCCCAGTACACTTAGAGCGGTACCTGCAAACACAACAATGATGGACAGAATGTGGATCAATGTCACACATTCACCCCAGTCCTCGAAACCGGGCCGGTCCTCGGATGCTTGTTTCCGTTCTGGGAAGGACATGGCTTTTGTAGTTCGGACTGGACTGTTCCCATGGGGCACAGGGTCAGCGCTGATTTGCATATCGCCATTGTCTAACCCAGGGTGGTGTGGAGTGGAAAAACGATGGATTTGGGCCCAGATCTTTGGACTGGGGTGAATGTGTGACATTGATCCACATTCTGTCCATCACTGTTGTGTTTGCAATTACCGCTCTAAGTGTACTGGGGATGCTCAGACGTGAGTCCCAGGCACTCCACACCACTGGAATCAAGCTAGCCGGGCTGATGAGAGGTGTTACCTCGAAACCGGGCCGGTCCTCGGATGCTTGTTTCCGTTCTGGGAAGGACATGGCTTTTGTAGTTCGGACTGGACTGTTCCCATGGGGCACAGGGTCAGCGCTGATTTGCATATCGCCATTGTCTAACCCAGGGTGGTGTGGAGTGGAAAAACGATGGATTTGGGCCCAGATCTTTGGACTGGGGTGAATGTGTGACATTGATCCACATTCTGTCCATCATTGTTGTGTTTGCAATTACGACTCCTAGAGAAACAGCACGTCTGTATCAGGATTCTGGTAAGAGTCCGGTTCTAGCGCTCACTTTCTCACATGGAGATTATGATTTGCTCAAAATCATAGCCCGTTGAGCCAAGGCTGGAATCAAACCTGTTTCAAAGTTCCAAGGTGGACAATTCCAGCCCCTAGGCCAATCTGCTTTCTAAAGGTGCTTTTATTGTAGGATGTTGATATCTCTCCCACCATGATTGCAAGGGTGTGCTCTTGGCACAGCTTAGTTCATGTTTCCGGTCCCACAAAGTCTCCCATAAGTACCTTTTCTCATAATATTCCATCCATGATGCGAACAAGAAATGGCAAAGCCAGAACTGCTTACCTTTTGAAAGGCAGAGACATTTGCTTTGCCAGTGCTTGGTTGTATCAGCATATGGGCGGATCAAAAGAGGTAATCCTCAAAATCCATACTCTTGGGCCGACACTGGCCATCACACGTTTCCAAAAATGACAAGTGGACATGCAACAGGTGTTCCCAGAAATGTATAAAGTTGGGAGACAGGCAGATGACTTGAGTGAGGGCTACCCACTTGCCATATAGCTTACATTTTAAAACGAACGGAATGACCCCAGATGACCACAACAATGTATATTACAGAGCAAGTTTAGCAGGGGCGGCCGGTGAGGTTTGTAAGTGGAGATGCTGGGTTTGGTCTGGGGTGGGGGGCTTCGCGGGGGCCAGTCTTTTGTTTGGGAGGTTAGTCGCCATTTGCTGTGCAATCCTATTTAAGAACAATAAGACAAAAAGCTGACCAAAAAGCAATATCTTTCATAGGCCTGGCTTAGTAGGTAACCTGGACTTCCTTCTTTAGCGATGTCTGCAACAGTCAAGAAGTTTGTGAGTAAGTCAGGCTGATATATTGAGGATAATAGGATGGGTATGGGTTGATCGCAATTTTCATGATGTCTTACGTATAGAACAGTTAATAAACTTTACAAAATTTGCAGAGAAACAACAATTCTGTTTTCTGTAAAAAAAAAAAAGAGATTTGTTTTGCCATTTAACTAGTCCATAACAAGGTGTATTTCTAAAGCACACATTCACTCATTGGCATAGTGGCACTGAATGACTGATGTTTATTGGTTCACAACTCATTTTAATGGTACTCATTTTATGAACCTCAGTAGGATGAAAGGCGGAGTGAACCCAGCAGGATTTGTACCTGTGACCATGAGGTCGAATACAGGCCCCTACAGTGGACGCATTAGTCCACTAAGCCACCAGCTGCTCTCGCCTCTTCAGTGTCGCCCTCATGCCCTGATGCCACAGATTGAAAACATCATTTGTATATTTACACACATAGCTGAGAGCCTTGGGCTCCCGGGCATAGTTACAAAATGCCATAGTTCTCCGATTGCGTATGTAAATTACAAATATAGTCTGACATTCTTGAACTATTCGGGCATGAATTGGGACGAGGGCATGATTCGGGACATGGCGGAGACACGAAAGAGGTGAGAGCAGCTGCACTGGCGGCAGGGTTAGTGTAGTAGGGTTAGCATAGACGCTGTGAGACTGCAGGGGACAGAGAGATGTGCCCAGACCCGGAGGCAAACACAGCCCGCCTGGTCTGGTTAACTGCAGATGCACGGACATGGAAAGGAGAAGGGTGCGCCCCTCATGGGAGCCCAGCTGCCCGGGGTTGTGAAGAGAGATGCTAATCCCAGCAAGGGAATGAGAGCACTGCGCACAGACATGCCAAATGAGGAATGTGCCCTGCTTCCTTCACTTGCACGTTTGAGGAACAACCTAGGGCTCTAATGTATGATATTTAAAAATGCCCTGACACCCATAGTTGTGCCTCATACACGCAGGTGAAAGTGGAAAAAGCAGGGCACATTCATTAGGCTCGCTTCGCTAGTCTCTGCACAGCACTCACTCAGCTCTAGGCTAACTGGCTATCCCAGGGCCAGCAGCAGGACCACCACCAGACCCTGAGACGGGCCCAATTACACGTTATTACACAATAGGCCTGGGCCCGGCAAATCACACTTTTTTTTACCTTGCTCTACTGAGATGCCTGTCCGGTTTGCCGAGTCCTTCACACTCGGACACGACGTCGACGAGTCGGTGTTTAGTCACCACACGAACCTGCAGTGTTGTGCCTGTGCACAAGGACACTACTGGCACTAATGCGGCCATAAATGAAATCAAGACTTATGTGAACAACACTCAGCAGCACACTAGGGCTAAAAATGGCGCTGAGATCCAAATCGGGCATGCAGCCAGTGTGTCGCAGTCACACCACAGTTGACTCGAGTCAGTTGGGAAAGGGTGTGGTGGCAATGCTCTCCACGCCCTCATTGACCTGGAGGCTTAATGCTACAGGGCTTCCATCTGGAACGCCCATGGCTAACTATACCCCCAGGTCATCAGGGGGTGGCGACTTGGCCTGGATGCTCAGTCTTTGCTGAGCTGATGACCTCACAGGCCTCAGGTCTGTGAGATGGTCAGACTGGCAAATACTTTGATTTTGGGCCCATCCAGGGGGAGCAACGCTCTGAGTCACCTCTTCTTCCACTTCCACGACGTTCCATGCAACAACGCAGTTAGTGGGGCAGATAGTGCCCCAAGTTCTAACAACTAGATTGCATCAAAACAGATTTTTAGTATTGCTATGGTTGCAATGTTTTTACTATAAATGTAAAGGGGGCAGAGCTCCGACGTCCTTGGAGAGAAACCGCAGCTGAAGTTTAGAAACCTCGAACAGAGGCCTTTCCCTTGTAGGCTGACGTGAGCGCTGAAGAATCATGGCCACTAAACCGCTTCTGGTTAATTCTCTGTTTTGATGCCGTTTTATTTGTCTGGAGAAGGCAAATGTCTTACACCGTCCCAGACTACCTGAAAGGCCACATCACATCCTCCTGGATGAAGAAAGCTTCCATTTGAGGTGGAGAAGCGTGGCTCAGTGGTTAGAGGCGGCAGACCCGGAAGCTGAGATCGGCCGTGGACCAGGGTTCGATTCCCCGCCTCGGCGGGTCTCAGGCTCAAAAATTCCACGGACTCGACAATTCTCGCTCCGGTGCCTACTCGACTCACGGGGTCACACTCTGCGACTCTGGGCAATAGCTTGCTTAATCTCCACTACGGCCCCTCGCGGCGGGATGCCTGGCTTTCACCTTGTGGATACCCTGCCGGGGTATCTCACAGGGGAATACCAGGACGGGTTCCCTAAGCAAGCGCTTAGATACTGGGTCGGTGATATGCGCTATATAAATACATGTACATTTACATTTACATTTTACATTTGACATAGGAGTCACCTGATCCTCACAAAGGACGCTAACCTCACGCACCACGCATACCCTACTAATAGCAGGTGCTATCACTGATTCAAAGGCTCCAGTGGACCCCATTAAAAATGTTACCTGCGCCTTCCAGCATGTGTTCTACCTCTGACGCGGCCATCCTCTCCATAGCCTGGGTGAAAGGAGTTTCTATACTCTCCTGTGTGTTACACCTTGCAGTGGATCAATCCACTATCCTCTCCAATCAATCAATCAATCAATCAAAGCATTTGTAAAGCACACTACTTACCAGTGAGGGCCTCAAGGCGCTGGGGGTGGGGGGTGCTGCTATTGCTCGAAGAGCCAGGTCTTGAGGAGTCTCCTGAATGCCGGCAGGTTTTGGGTCTGCCGTAAGTGGGTGGGGAGGGTGTTCCAGGTCTTGGCGGCGAGTTGGGAGAAAGATCTGCCGCTGGAGGTCATTCTTTGGATGCGGGGACTGCGACGAGGGCGAGGCGGGCTGAGCAGAGTCATCTGTTGAGGTATGCTGGTCCGGTGTTGTGGAGTGCTTTGTGTGCATGGTTGAGGAGCTTGAAGGTTATCCTCTTGTTGATGGGGAGCCAGTGCAGGTTTTTCAGGTGGAGTGTGACATGGCTGCGGCGGGGGATGTCGAGGATCAGATGTGCCACAGCCAAACTTCAGAAACGACTCCAGCGCATACAGAACGCCTCCGCATGACTCATCCTCAATATCCCCCGCCACAGCCACATATCCACCCACCTGAGAAACCTCCACTGGCTCCCCGTTAGCAAGAGGATCACGTTCAGGCTCCTCACTCACGCAAACAAAGCACTCCACGACAATGGCCCCGAATACCTCAACAAACGCCTCTCGTTCTACACCCTCACCCGCCAGCTATGCTCCGCCAGCCTCGCCCTCACCACCATCCCACGGATCCGCAGAAGCACCACCGGAGGAAGATCGTTCTCCTACCTGGCAGCCAAAACATTGAACTCCCTCCCCGCACACCTACAACTGACCGAGGACCATCTTACCTTCAGAAAACACCTCAAGACCTGGCTTTTCGAGCAGTAGCGACACCCCCCCCTCCCTCCAGCGCCTTGAGACCCTCACGGGTGAGTAGCGCGCTCTATACATGTACTGATTGATTGATGTGCGGAGGCTTTCTGGATGTGTTGCAGCCGTCTCAGGAGTTTGGCCGAGGCTCCTACGTAGAGTGCGTTTCTGTAGTCCAGCCTGCTGCTGACGAGGGCCTGGGTAACTGTTCTCGTCGCAGTGGGGATCCACTTGTAGATCCTGAGGAGCAAGCGGAGGGTGTTGAAGCAGGAGAAGCAGACTGCGTTAACCTGCTTAGTCATGGAGAGGGTGGAGTCGAGGATGACCACTAGGTTGCGTGCGTGGTCGGTGGGTGTTGGAGCTGTTCCTAGTGTGGTTGGCCACCAGGAGTCGTCCCAGGCCGTAGGGGTGGATCCGAGAATGAGGACTTCCGTCTTGTCCGACTTCAGCTTCAGCCGGCTGTTCCTCATCCATTCGTCGACAGCCTTCATTCCTTCGTGTAGGTTGGTTTTGGCAGTGTGGGGGTCTTTGGTGAGCGAGAGGATCAGCTGGGTGTCATTGGCGTACGAGATAATGTTGAGGTTGTGCTGTCGTGCGATGTGGGCAATATGTGCCATGTAGATGTTGAACAGCGTTGGGCTGAGGGATGAGCCCTGGGGTACGCTGCAGATGATCCCGGTGGCCTCGGAGCGGAAGGGGGGAGGCGGATGCTCTGTGTTCTGCTGGCGAGAAAGGAGGTGGTCCAGTCCAGGGCCTTCTCTTGGATCCCAGCATCGTGGAGGCGTGTTTGTGGTGTGCGGTGGCAGACCGCGTCGAAGGCGGCTGACAGGTCCAGGAGGATGAGGGTTGCTGTTTCTCTGTTATCCAGTAGGGTCCTGATGTCATCGGTGGCAGCGATGAGGGCGGTTTTGGTGCTGTTCTCCTTGAGGTGAGAGAAAAAGAGAGTGTACCTCCACCACCAAGTTTTTGAAAAATTATTTGAAAAGAATAAACGGAAATCAATACGTTTATCCTAGCCGTCGATTTAGGCTAATTAGTTTTAATTATTCAACATATTTAAAACAAGAGGGACATGTAGTCTACTCAACAGAGAATCCATTTTAGTGAAGTTACACTAACAATACATACAGAAAAAAACAATTACCACAAATCAATTACACAAATACATAAACTAATATTACAAAAAAATCACTAATCATTTTCACAAAATTAATCAAACATGTAATCACAATAATGTTGAAACTACAATAAACAGTGAGACAATTGAAATATGAAAAAATAGAATCAGTTTTGCATAATTAAACAATTCGTCATTTAGCAAAAAAATGCAGCTATGAAAAATAGCAATTGCGAATTTACGCAGAATATCCTATATATCAGGATTCAGGCTATACTCAATATAGTGGCCGACGCGTTTCAAGTCCCGGTTTTTTGAATTGCCGGACTCTCATCCGGGCTGGATGAGTCTTTTCGTGGTAAGCCAACTGTTTATGATAAAAAGACAAAAACTGATTCGAACTGGACTTCCTCAAACGTCTTTACACAATAAAACGCATACATTTAGGCAAAAAAACTTTTTCATACCTGGCCTTTAACCAGCGGAAAAATAAGGGCCTTCTGATGTGCGTTCAAGCGGTACTCGCCTAAAAATGACAAGGCAACAAAGGCTAAGTCAGGTTGTTTGTGACCCGGGAATTCAATAGGCCTTAGTGAAGGAAAACAAAGTTTTTACCTACAAGGGGCTCCAATTGGGCGTGTGCTCTCAACTCTTCTAATGCATGTAAATGCAGTCGTGGCGTATTTAAAATCTAGCAAAGGATAAATAATCCAAGAAATCGCAATGAGACATTTGTTCGTCAAGTGTTACATGAACGCAAGTAGCGCTCACCAGAAATGAACTTACGTGAAACTATTTCAGATTTCTGCAGAGGTGCCACAGTTTGAATATGCGCGGTTCAGCGCCGGTAGGAAGTTCTGAAAAACGGAAGGTTCGGAATAATTACAAGTCAGGTCCCTGAGTAATGCGGAATAAAAAACTTCAACGCGACGGCCTCTCGACCGGAATACAGGGACCCGCTTACCTTCAGATTCAATTTTCGGAAAGGAATGATTCACATACGGACAGCGTGAGGACGAGCCTCCAGATTATCGTCTCCATTGCCAAGTAAAGACAAAATCACATGATCATGACAAAGGCGGAGCTGACACCGCTGTTCAGCAAATTGCATTCTGGGATTTGTATTTTGTCTCATTGCATGGTCATTAACCACTGTTAGTCAAGGCTTGGAAAGCGGAGTTAAAAGAGTGAAAATTAACAGATTAAGCCCTGGTGAGCTCACTCATGCAGTTTAATCCTTTGTTTATACTATCAAATTTCATAATCAAATATGCTTCCTTGCGCAATAAGGCACTATCAACGCAAAGAGAGCCATTTTTTGAGTCAATTACTGCCAAGACAGTCCATTTGAATTGATTTTCACTGTGATCTAAGGCCAAAAAATGTTCGACCATGGGTGCCGATTGAACCCTTTTCTTAATTCTTGATCTGTGCTGGGTTATTCTTATGTTTATTTGTTGACTCGTTTTGCCGATGTAAACCTTATCACATGGGCAGAGCACCGCATAAACCACATTTTTCGTTTTACAATTAGTAAACTTTGTGTGTTTCCATGAAATTCCGTTGTGATCAAACACATCCCCCTCCAGTGTTGTAGGGCAGGCAACGCAATTCCCACATCTATGATGTCCAACAATCTGCGGCAAGTTCCATTGCGTTAGTAGATTGCTTCTGGGTTTCGGAATGTAACTGTCAGCATGTATCAACTGCTGACCGATACTTAGGTTTTTCTTCATTGCGAAGATAGGTTTGGACATAGGACAGGTAAGATTCTCTAACAAATGCCAATTTTTTAAGACAATTTGTCGAAACTTATTGGTGTGGGGGCCAAAAGTAGTGACACAGACAAGTTTGTCTAAATCTGACTTGATCTTTTTCTCTAATAGAGTCTCTCTGGGTGTGAACCTTGCTCTTTTTTTAGAGTGCTTCAATAATTTTTTGGGGTATCCCCTCCCTTCCATTTCTCTACAAAAAGACTCGGCATGCATATCAAAATCCCTGAGCTCAGTGCAATTCCTTCTGATTCTTAATAATTGTCCATAAGGCAGATTTTGTTTTAAACACTGAGGGTGTGAACTTTTGTAATGCAAAATCGTATTTCTGTCTGTCTCTTTTTTTGTACAGCGATGTGGTGAGTTGTTCATCTTGGCAACTGATTAAGACATCTAGAAATGTCATTTCACTGTTACTTGATTGTATTGAAAATTTGATGTCAGAATGCCGTGAGTTTACCCAATTGTGGAATAGGTCCAACTCGGTCTGGCTCCCCTGCCACAGGAGCCAGACGTCGTCTATATATCTCCACCACTGCAGTATCTTATCAAGGAACGGATTATTATTGAAAATGAATTTCTCCTCATATTGGGCCATATAAAGTACGGCCATTTCCGGCGCATAAGGACAGCCCATGGCTGTCCCTTTGACCTGTACAAAGAACTCATTTTCAAACTTAAAGTAATTCATACGGAGGGAAATTTCAGCCAATGAAATTATGAAAGATGTGGGCACCCTATGTGGTCTTTCCCTAGATTCAAGATATACTTCAATCACCTCAAGCGCCTCGTCCTGAGGGATTTGGGTATATAACGATGTTACGTCCATTGTGGCCATGATTTGGGTCTCTTTATTAAACTGTATGCCCTCTACCTTCGTAATAAAATCAGTTGTATCTCTGAGATAAGATGTTACATGACATAGAAACGGTTTCAGGAAAAAATCGATATATTTAGATACTGGTTCTAATACTGAGTCACAGCCTGAGACTATAGGTATTCCAGGGGGGTCTATGCTGTTCTTATGTATTTTGGGCAAAAAATACAAGACCGGTGTTCGCGGATGTTTTTTATTTAGAAACTCAAATTCTTTGGGACCAAGATAACCTTGTGCAAGAGCATCTTTAGTCAGTGTATCAATTTTACTCTGAATCTCATGGACAGGATCTTCTTTGACTGGTCGGTACCATTCAAGGTTCTTAACATGTGAATCACCAACAGCCAGGTACATAGGGCGGGGCCAAATGACTACTGCACCGCCCTTGTCAGCTTGTTTGATGACAATTGAATTATCTGCTTTAAGATTATGAATAGCAGCTGATTGTCCCTTCGTGATGTTATTTTTGACATAACATTTAGCTTTTTCCAATTTCGTTATGGACGAAAGAACTGCCTGCTCAAAGGCGTAGATCTGTTTGGGTATATTCATAGTGGGAGTGAATTTCGACTTTACTCTTAGACCAGTTATTTCTAGGTTTTTAACCACATCAGAGCCCAAAAAATAAGACTTAAGTCTAATCTTGCGGCAAAATTCAAGTGCCTCTAGCTTCATTTTAGTAAAATCTGTACGTCTATTGGGGACGAATTTAAGACCCAAAGTCAGGACGCTTCTTTCGTCCACTGACAATTGTCTGTCCGAGAGATTGACTATTGTGGATTGCTCTAGTTGTTGTACTGCCTGTTTCTTGTTCGCATTTCCCAGGGTTGTTTGAAACGAACCCGGTTTTGTTGTCCCCTGCCTAAAAAAGGCTGATTGGAATTACCCTGTTTGTTTTGTTGCCCAGGTCGCGAGTCAGGAGAAGAGTCAGAAGATGACGTATCAGAGAAACCAATAAATCGATTTCTTGAGCGTCCTTGTAAGGAAGTCAATGCTCTTCTAGAGTCAGTTGTTGTATAGAAATCCTCTTTAAGGAATGGATATACCTGCTCTATTTTGAAAGCTTTAGAGTCTCTCTCAAACTGTGTAGTTTTTACATTAATTGTGTGATCTTTAAAGGTTATGATCTCTTTTTCCACCTTCTCAATTAATGCTTTGGCATCAGATATTGTGGGATTTTCAGAAATTGCTTTCAACAAATCCTCAATCTCCTTTTCCTCTTCACTACACAATCTTTGTGCCGTTTCTATGGTATGCACCATCAAATCCCTGCTACATTTCGTATTAATGTAGCTGAAACCTTTTTTGTAAGCTGAATCTTCCGTGAAGATCACAGGGATATTCTTTATCTGTAATCCCCAAGGAATAGTGCCTGCCTGTAAATGCTGGAGGAGAAAATACCCATGAAGTTCAGTCCTAATGTGTTTTTTGCGTAACCTTGTTAGTTTGTCTACCTCATTCTGTTGTTTAGCTGAGGTGCTTAAAGATAAAGACGAGAAAGGGGAAGATGCAATTAAGTTCCGAATGTGATCCTCTGTAAAGGATAACGTGTCCTTCTCTGCCATATTCCGCAGTTGACAAGTCCACTGCTGTCGATGTAATCGTGGAAAAGACACCTCGGTGTCCCGCTCCCACTCGAGTGAAAACTCGCTCTACAAATTGTACAAAGAAGGGGTTTGGCCCAGCAAAATTAAGGAGGGAAGGTAGGGCCGATTAACAAGAGAAAAAGAGAGTGTACCTCCACCACCAAGTTTTTGAAAAATTATTTGAAAAGAATAATCGGAAATCAATACGTTTATCCTAGCCGTCGATTTAGGCTAATTAGTTTTAATTATTCAACATATTTAAAACAAGAGGGACATGTAGTCTACTCAACAGAGAATCCATTTTAGTGAAGTTACACTAACAATACATACAGAAAAAAACAATTACCACAAATCAATTACACAAATACATACAACTAATATTACAAAAAAATCACTAATCATTTTCACAAAATTAATCAAACATGTAATCACAATAATGTTGAAACTACAATAAACAGTGAGACAATTGAAATATGAAAAAATAGAATCAGTTTTGCATAATTAAACAATTCGTCATTTAGCAAAAAAATGCAGCTATGAAAAATAGCAATTGCGAATTTACGCAGAATATCCTATATATCAGGATTCAGGCTATACTCAATATAGTGGCCGACGCGTTTCAAGTCCCGGTTTTTTGAATTGCCGGACTCTCATCAGGGCTGGATGAGTCTTTTCGTGGTAAGCCAACTGTTTATGATAAAAAGACAAAAACTGATTCGAACTGGACTTCCTCAAACGTCTTTACACATTTACTAAAATGAAGCTAGAGGCACTTGAATTTTGCTGCAAGATTAGACTTAAGTCTTATTTTTTGGGCTCTGAGGTGGTTAAAAACCTAGAAATAACTGGTCTAAGAGTAAAGTCGAAATTCACTCCCACTATGAATATACCCAAACAGATCTACGCCTTTGAGCAGGCAGTTCTTTCGTCCATAACGAAATTGGAAAAAGCTAAATGTTATGTCAAAAATAACATTACGAAGGGACAATCGGCTGCTATTCATAATCTTAAAGCAGATAATTCAATTGTCATCAAACAAGCTGACAAGGGCGGTGCAGTAGTCATTTGGCCCCGCCCTATGTACCTGGCTGTTGGTGATTCACATGTTAAGAACCTTGAATGGTACCGACCAGTCAAAGAAGATCCTGTCCATGAGATTCAGAGTAAAATTGATACACTGACTAAAGATGCTCTTGCACAAGGTTATCTTGGTCCCAAAGAATTTGAGTTTCTAAATAAAAAACATCCGCGAACACCGGTCTTGTATTTTTTGCCCAAAATACATAAGAACAGCGTAGACCCCCCTGGAAGACCTATAGTCTCAGGCTGTGACTCAGTATCTAAATATATCGATTTTTTCCTGAAACCGTTTCTATGTCATGTAACATCTTATCTCAGAGATACAACTGATTTTATTACGAAGGTAGAGGGCATACAGTTTAATAAAGAGACCCAAATCATGGCCACAATGGACGTAACATCGTTATATACCCAAATCCCTCAGGACGAGGCGCTTGAGGTGATTGAAGTATATCTTGAATCTAGGGAAAGACCACATAGGGTGCCCACATCTTTCATAATTTCATTGGCTGAAATTTCCCTCCGTATGAATTACTTTAAGTTTGAAAATGAGTTCTTTGTACAGGTCAAAGGGACAGCCATGGGCTGTCCTTATGCGCCGGAAATGGCCGTACTTTATATGGCCCAATATGAGGAGAAATTCATTTTCAATAATAATCCGTTCCTTGATAAGATACTGCAGTGGTGGAGATATATAGACGACGTCTGGCTCCTGTGGCAGGGGAGCCAGACCGAGTTGGACCTATTCCACAATTGGGTAAACTCACGGCATTCTGACATCAAATTTTCAATACAATCAAGTAACAGTGAAATGACATTTCTAGATGTCTTAATCAGTTGCCAAGATGAACAACTCACCACATCGCTGTACAAAAAAGAGACAGACAGAAATACGATTTTGCATTACAAAAGTTCACACCCTCAGTGTTTAAAACAAAATCTGCCTTATGGACAATTATTAAGAATCAGAAGGAATTGCACTGAGCTCAGGGATTTTGATATGCATGCCGAGTCTTTTTGTAGAGAAATGGAAGGGAGGGGATACCCCAAAAAATTATTGAAGCACTCTAAAAAAAGAGCAAGGTTCACACCCAGAGAGACTCTATTAGAGAAAAAGATCAAGTCAGATTTAGACAAACTTGTCTGTGTCACTACTTTTGGCCCCCACACCAATAAGTTTCGACAAATTGTCTTAAAAAATTGGCATTTGTTAGAGAATCTTACCTGTCCTATGTCCAAACCTATCTTTGCAATGAAGAAAAACCTAAGTATCGGTCAGCAGTTGATACGTGCTGACAGTTACATTCCGAAACCCAGAAGCAATCTACTAACGCAATGGAACTTGCCGCAGATTGTTGGACATCATAGATGTGG